>NC_090266.1:1002513835-1003179112 GCF_040414725.1 Anabrus simplex
TCTTTTGTTCAACAAGATTCAAGAAGTCAGGTGTCATCCATGGGCATGTTGGTCTCATACTGTTTAAGTTACCTTGATTATTGACGAACAGCATACGCCTTTCATCTATATAGCTAATTAGTTTATTTACTACTATGTTACACTTGTCATTCTTATCAGTTATTGAGGGGATAATTAAACATGAGTTCAAAACGTTTAACATATTTTTGTTTGTTTACAAGACATTTCTAGTTTATTTTGATAGTGATCTGATTTTCTAAGTCAAATATTAATATATTATGCTCACTAAAATAATTGAAAATGTTGTTCAACTGGAAACAGCGGTGTTTATTTATATGCAGTAGAGTCTAGTTAATCCGAACTAATTGGGACCGGAGTCTGTTCGTATGAAAAATTTTCGGATTAACCGGAAAATGTTTTCTAGTAATAATGTTATTGTTTTTACATCCCGCTAACTACTTTTATGGTTCCGGAGACGACGAGGTGCTGGGATTTCCTCCCGCAGGAGTTCTTTAACGGAGGCTGATGTATTTGAGCACCTTCAAATACCACCGGACTGAGCCAGGATCGAACCTGCCAAGCTGGGGTCAGAAGGCCAGCGCATCAACCATCTGAAGAAAATAGTTTCTACAATACAGTACAGTACATACTGTAATTTGAAATGGCCATTCCTTAGCAGTTACATTAATAAAATATTGTATTAGTTAAGAACCCGTAGAGGAGAAAACGATTAAAACTAGGTTAAAACTTGTCTCCTAAAACTGCTGAAAGATGGTAATGGGTTTCACTTTTGCATTGTGCATTGTGCTTGCGATATTAATTTAATAACACTGCATCTTCAAGTAGGTTCCAATCACTACGGCAAAAGAAACTAACAGACTCTGTAAAGATAAATGACCAGTGATAGATGGTTTATGATGTGTAGTTATGTTTACATTAAGTTATTCTAGTAAAATATGACTAATAAAATGCAAGTAAATCTTTATTCTATAAAATGTTCTTTCATTTCAATATGAAGAATTTTTTAAATTGAATATTTCAGTTCGGACTAACCGGACTTTCGGATTAAAGGGACTCTGGTGTATATATATGATCTATCAAGGTTGCACTACTGTTAGTAACTCCAGTGGGAATAACATTATTACAAGATATTTGATTGTAACAATTCCTCTGACTGCTGGTTTTGTTCCAGTTTATTTCTATTCAAGTCTGCAACAGTAACACAGAACTTCCTGTTATATTTACTCCCCATCTCTTCAAGACAAGTGATGAATGAATCAGCATATTTAATATTAGGATCATAGCAAGCTAGAACAAGAAACTCTCTATCAGAACCAGCAATTTCCACTAATAACACATTAAACGGCACATCTGTAGATTTTACAGATGTTAAGACCTTAGCTTTATAGCACTGCTTGACATAACTGACTCTCACACCACCCTTTTTTAAATAATCTTGAACAAAAATAGCCATAATATATTTTTTCACCTGGATTCAGCCAAGTTTCCGTTATAACTATAACATCAGGCATGTGTGCTTGCACAATGACAGGTGGTAATGTTGTCCATTTGTTATGTATACTCTGAGCATTCATATATAATATCCTAATTTTGTTCCCTTTGTCTTTAACTTCTCCTAAGCTATTTAATTGACTTTCTGACCTATCCATTGATTATGATGGTAATTTTTGTTTAACTGGCTAAACTGTACAATTCATGATTCTAATCTGACAATATCATTAATTATTTTGACAGTAATTACTTGGGAGATATCATCTTTTCCACTTTTTGTTTGTCACACTTTCCCTTGTACACTGGGGTTACAATTGCAAATTTTCTTTCATTTGGTATAGCTCCTTCACGCAAACAGTTAACAAATAAGTTTTCAGAATGGCATTATATCCAAATCCATAGCCTTTAATATTTCCCCAGGAATCTTATCAATCCTAGCTGCCTTTCTAGCATTCAACTTTCATATCTTTTTATAAATGTCTTTATTATACGTAAATTTCAGTATTTTGCCATTATTAGTCACCTCCTCTATCAGTACATTATCTTTATATCCAACTACCTTTACATATTGCTGACTGAATACTTCTGCCTTCTGTAAGTACTCGCATATACACTCCCATTGTTCATTAATGATCCCAAGAATGTCCTTCCGGGAGCCTGTTTCTGTCTTAAAGTATCTATACATGTCCTTGCATTGCTCTCTAAAATTCACGTGGCCCCCAATTATGTTTGCCATCATGTTATCCTTAGCAATTTGTTTTGCTGAATTCAATTTCCTAGTGAGCTCCTTCAACCTCTCATGACTTCTTTAGCCATTCCTAAATTTATTTATTTCTAATCTGCACTTCCTTCTTAATATCTTTATTTCCCTTTTATATTAAAATAGATCCTTACTATTCCACTTTTAAAGGTACATATCTGTTTTTAAACTCCTCACCGATTGCTGTAAACCCATCCCATAGACTGTTTACATTTTATTTACCATTTTACATTGATAATAATTGGAATTGAAAAATGTCCCCATTCCCCTCTTTATCAGCCATACGGTATTGCCTAATAGTCCTAATTTTACAACATTCCTTTCTAACATATTTATTTTTTATTTATTTATTTTATTTATTTATTGGTGATAAAAGGTCCCATGAGCCTCTGGCTCGTGATAGGGACAATACAGTACATACTTTTTTAAGGCAACACAATAATTACATTTCATATACAATGGCTTTTCTGTAAAGTGACAAGTACTTTTTTTCTTTCTTTTTACATGTTAGGATCATAATTTTTCAGAAGTATATTCAGATATTGCATGGCTGTAATATACTAAATATGGACAATATATATATTATTGTATTAATTAAAGCAAGTTATATAGAGATTATATTAAGATATCTGTAAAAGAGTAATATTCCTTCAGTTTTTTCTTAAAACATATAATCGACTTAGAGTTCTTTATAACAGGAGGCAACACATTATATTCCCTAAACATTGATGATTCTATGCCTTTCACTCCGTACTTTACTGAATTAGAATGAGAGGGATATATCCTTAATGATCCTCTAGTTTCATATCCATGAACTTCACTAAAGTGGGAGAAGTTAACAGTAGAATGGGTTAACTTCCTGTCTAGCTTATACATAAAGACTGCTGATGAAAATGCAATTTGTTTATGGAATGGCAGAATATTTGACTCTGAAAAAACTTCATGTGATGGTTTGAGGAAGGGGAATCCATACATGATTTTGATGGCTCTTTTTTGTAGGATTTCCAAATTATTAATGTAATCTTTCCTACATCTTCCCCAAATAAAGCTTGCGTATGTTAGATGTGGGTGGATTATTGCATAATATATACACTTCAATTGTTGATGAGAAAAATTACTGTATCTTAATCTGTGCATTATTCCTATCAAAGGGGTAATTTTGCTGATTACATAATCAATATGGCTTCCAGGAAAGTGTTGAGTCTAATATTATACCAAGATACTTAGCTGAGTTGACTCGCTCTATTACTTGGTCCTTTAGGTTAACAGTGTTAGCCGCTGTTATCTTATGGGCTGTTTTATGAAAGATTAGGTATTTTGTTTTAGTCACATTTATGATCATTTTTTAGATAAAGCCCATTCCGATAACTTGTCCAAGTCACAATTTATGTCTTCCATAATTCGTGTTTCACATAGTCCTTTGTAAGTTATTAAGATATCATCAGCAAATACTTTACATTTCCCCTTTAGTGTTAGAGATTGTATGTCATTAATATAAATCAGAAATAGAATTGGACCTAGTACTGAGCCCTGCGGTATTCCCGTTTTTGTCTGCTGCTTAAAACTTTTAGTATCGTTAATCATCACATATTGTGTTCGATTTGATAAATAATTTTGGAACCATTTGTGTGCTAAACCTCTAATTCCTGCTAATTTTAACTTGTTCAGAAGTATTTTGTGGTCAACCAGGTCAAATGCTTTTTTAAGATCTATGAGTAGCCCTGCTGCTAATTTATTTTCATCTAAGGTCTTTTGAACATCTATTACTGTATCAAATACAGCATTATCAGTTCCTCTATTTGAGAAAAACCCATATTGATTATTGGAGAAGTAATTAGTTTTACCCAGAAAATTTACGAATCTAATTTTTACTACCATTTCTATGAGTTTTCCAATTGCAGATAATATACTAATTGGTCTGTAATTGGATGGATCTGTGTTATCTCCTGATTTAAAGATAGGTACAATTCTGGCACATTTGAGTAATTGGGGTATTTCTCCACTGAGAATTGAACGGTTAATAATTTCCACAATATATGGTACTAAACTTTCAACACAGGTTTTTAATATGACATTGGTTATTTTATCTTCAGTTAAATTATTTTTATTTTTTAGAGAAGTGATAATTTTGAGCACTTCACATTCATCAGTAGGAGACATGAAAATACTATTAGTTTGACTTTCAGCTGTTGTGCTGGCATGAACTTGCTCGTCTTCAGGAAGACCTTTTCTTATATTTTCAGCTACATTAACGTATAGTTCATTTAGGTTATTGCATATGTCCTCCGTGTTTGTAATGCTGACATCATTTACCACCAGATGGCTGATTTCATGTTTATATCCAAGCTTCCTATTTAACACTTCATTGACTACATACCATGTTTCTTTTTGGTTTTTGCAATTCTGTAATCTGTGTTCATAATACCTTTTTTGTAACTCTCTCTTCAATTTGGTTATTTTATTACTGATTCTTTTGTATTCTTCAATTACTTCTGCAGAGGGGTTTTTTACTTTAGTTTTTGAAAACAGTGAGTCTTTGATGTGAATCAGTGTTAGTAATTCTTGGGTAACCCAAGGTTTTAGGGGAATGTCTTTGGGGTTCTTTCTTTTTATTGAAATTGAGCTGGTTTCAATTCCTGTGCTGATATACTCAATAAATTTATTATAATAAGTGTTTATATCCATTTCCTCACATTTAAATTTATTTTGTAGGATATACTGATTTAATTTGTTGTAATTTACAAATTGCTTACCACTATCTTTGATTATTGGTACTGCTGGAACTGATTTTTCACTAGAAATTTCACATACCAGTAGGTAGTGATCACTTAAGTTATTTGTTATATTGAATACATGACATTTTTTACTACTATTTGTGACAAGTATGTGATCAATTAATGTGGAGGTTGTTTTTGTTACTCTAGTTGGGTATTTGTTATTACATGTTATATAGCCGTAAGTTGTTTCTGTCAAAGACAGCTTCATGATCACTTATCACTTCAGTTTCCCTATAGAGCTCATCTGGTTTTATTAACACCACGTCTAGGATATTTTACCCTCTAGCTGGTTCCATCACTTTCTGATTCAGCTGTCCTTCGCATAATAACTTATTTACCATTTGTTGGTCATGCTCTCTGTTATTCGCATACTATTCCCAGTTAATATTTGCCAAGTTAAGATCACCCGCTACAATAATGTTCCTCTCTGTATCGTTCCCCACATAGCTGATTATCTTATCAAATATTTCTGCATCAGGGCCCATCCCTCTGTTGCCAAAAACTTTTGATGTGTTAGTGCGACATTAAACAAGCAGAAGGAAAGGTTATTTACCAAAATTAGACAATGTCCATCCATCATAAACCAAATTCCAGTTTTCAATAGAATGAGAGCAAACTAAGCATTTCAAACATCATCATCATCATCATCATCATCATCATCATCATCATCATCATTTTGCAGTTCCAGATTCCCGCGTACTGTTGGCGGGCCTTTTCCATTCTGTTTTATTTCGAACATCATATTTGCTTATTTCACATCGAAATGAATAGGAATTTGCTAATCTGGAAACATTTTTATTGTCGACCTGTGTTACTGGAGTGAAATATGATTAATGCAGACATTAGATTGTGATCAACTCTTCGTGCAAAATTGGGACAGGGGTTATAGGGGGTGGTAGTTACATGGAAAATTGACGATTCAAAGAAATATGTACAAAATAGATTACCAAGTACTGTAAAGGCACTTGCATTGTCAGAAATCAAGAAGTTAGGTGGACGGAAAAATGAAAAATTCAAATTTAAGTGTGAAATGGTAGTTAGAGGAAGCAGTCTCATGAGGAAAATTAAAAAATGGCTGAAACCACCCATGCATGCTAGTGCATGACTATTTCCCTCGCGGGAGGTTGGGAACAGACCGATATAATCCATGAAAAGTCTTTCGATAGCTCGAGTAGATTGAGAAATGCTAACAGCCTAACACAGGTAATCAAACTAGGTCCACTCATTGCAAAAATTTTTCAAGCCTTGGCTCACTTTTTTAATTTTGTTATCTGTCCCTTTGAAAATAAAATAAAATCTTATTTTCTGGCAAGTTTTGAAAACTCCCGGGTGACCCCCAACTGATGAATCGTGATAATACCTGAAAATTACATGGATAAGCACCTGGGGACATACAGCTTTAAATCTCTGTATCATTTCTGGCCCTACAACATAGCACACCTTTAATTTTATATGGTTTGACAACCTTAACGGTATTTAGTTGTTCTCTGATGGACTAAATCTCATGACCTTTGGGCAGAAGTTCGGCAATGCTGTTGTAAATCAACAGAGAATCAGAACTAAAAGACCCGAGATACCAGCACAAGAGTTGGGTAGGTCATTTAACTTAACATTTTCAGGAGTTTTGCATGTAGCAAATTTCATGACTGAAAAACCCACGTTGACAATGAACAATTAAAATACCTTATTTTTGAGTGTCTGATTTTCAGTATTATATAATATATTCACTCAATTCAGAGGAATATATAATGAAGTATAAAATATGAACAAAACATGTACTACTTGTCTAATAACTGTATAATTCTTTGAACTGAGTAAATATATTGTATATTATTGAAAAGGTGGACCTCTCTCAAAAATAAGGTATTTTACTTTTTCAGGAGTATCTAGAGTTTCAACAAGCATTCTTTTTAAACCATCAGAAATGTTTTAATTCCATGAATGTGATGTACCTGGAAGAAGAAAGCTATGTATATCACCCAATGGGTCAATCTTCCTGAACGTCTAAGTCAGATTGACACCCAGCATGAGGAGTTGCTTATCCGTATTAAGATGAAAATGGACATGCTCAACATATATTCTGAATTTTTCAGGCGAGGAATTTACTCAAGCTTATGAGTATTTAGTTTCTAATGGTGTTAATGAATGCGAGATGTAAGCTACTGGATATCTACTGAGTTTGCTTTTCTGTAATAGGACATATGCGATAGAAGAAGAAGCAGCATAAGTTTGGTAACACTGTAAATTCCTTAGAGAAATCAGGTATGGAGAGAACAGGAGCATTACCTAAGGCAGGTCTCAATTTATCAAAAGTGTCCTAACAAAGTAATGCATTAAGTGGTGCTGCCACTTGGGCGAAATTTGGAGTAAATTTCCAAAGAAATTTTGTTGTGCCCACAAAACTAGCAACTCCCTTCTGATCCTCATGAGGCAGAAAATAATGAATGGCTTCAGTTTGGGACTGATCGATCAAAGTGCCATTAGGCGACACCACATGACCTAAAAACAACATCTGGGGCTTTGAAAAGATACCATAGATAACATTATGGTCAGTCCTGCCTCATTAAGATACTAGAGCACTTCTTCAGGATGATTTTAATGATCCTCAAATGACTTAATGTAAATTATGAGATCGTCTAAATAGTGGTAAACAAATTCAAATTTGATGTCGGGCAAGACGTAATTGAGTGAGAACTGCGGCACCAGTAGACCATAATAACAATGCAATTCCCAATAGTTATAGCAAAATAATTCCAGTATCATTCCTTAGAATATTTTTACATAAATGGATCTGCAACTAAGATAAACATCTTGATTTATTCAGTTTAAAGATTTCTTGTGATAGACATATCTACAAGCAGTCGAAGAAATTGTTACAAAATAATAGACAAAAACAGAGGTATGTCATAACTATGAAATTCTGAGGAAGAGATTATTTACTGATGGATAGTTTTAGCAAGCGCACAGCATGTTTATTATAAACTACTCCAGAGAAAGATATATGTTTAACTGATGACCAGCAGAAAATAAACAGTGGTTGCTGGAATCAATAAAAGAGAGGGAGGTGTGTTTGGCCAGAAAACGTTATAAAACACACACTATCTAGAACATGCATGCAAGGTAAAGACATTGGAAATCTTAAATGAATCAAACCAAGATGTTTTGCGTAATAGAAGTGAAAGTCATTCCCAATAGTGTACACTCAACTGCACAAAATTTGGCCACTAATTAAAATCGAAGAATCCACCCATATTAGTTCATTGGCATACCTAGCCGCCTGCCAGAGGGTTGCGTGGGCTATGCCCATTCATATATAGACACCTGGCAGGCAGTCTACTGAGAGGTAGCTTTCTGCAATTAGTTCAAGCCTTCTGTCCATAGATAGCATAATATGCAGTATACCCTTTAAAACCTGTGAGATAATCTCTCTCTCTCTCTCTCATATAGATATATATACGTTGGCATGAACATCATAGATTGCATCACGCATCTTTCTCAAAATAGGGTGAGTCCCTGCTTGGTGGTCAGCAGAATTGGCCGGCCCTATCAAACTTCGTATCATGGAGAATCAAATTGCAGGACAGCAACTGGCAGAAAATAGCTTCAGAAAGTGATACAGTTTTATTTATTAGTTTCAAAAGTGGTAGCAGAATGACAAAAGTCTGAGTGAAAGTGAGGACGAGTTTGATTTTGATAGTGATGATGAAGCCCAGCCTGCGTCCAAAAAGACAAAGAAGGCAAAGAAGGATGGCTTGAAATAGAGTAAAACAGGAGATAAACCAACTGAATAGAGTTTTACAGAAAATTCTGGAATAAATCCCATCATAAACGTGAACATCCCTCCCATCTAGACATTTTTCAACACATGGTTCACAACTCTCTATTGGATGAAATAGCTGCCGAAACAAACCATTTTTGCAATTTTGATTGGGTAGACCATTAAACCTAACACCAGTTCTCAATACAAACCATTTTGCCGATCAGGTTTTCGAAAAATCATTGCATATTTTTTTTAAAAACTTTCTGCATTATTTCATTCAAGGCCTTTCCAACTTCTCCAGAAACACCTTCTAAATGGTTTACCAATATTTTCACTATCTCTAATTTTTCTACCTCCGTAACTCCAGACTTCTCCAAGAAAGTTATTGCTGAAGAGAGAAACTAAAATTAAGTCTTATCTAAAAGTGTTTCCTTTCATTATTTGGACCTGAAAAGACTTTCTGTGGTGCAACCCTGATGGAAATAGCATCACGACTGTCAAAAGAATCTCTTACACCTCTTCCACACACTTGAAATGTTTGCTGTAATATACATAAGACTTCAATCCAAGTTCCCAGTCTGGTGAGGATGGATGCAGTCAGCAATGACACTTTGGGTGTCATGGCCTTGAAGTATGTCACTCTCAATGGTGCTTTCTCAATCATTTTCTTTGCTTTATGTTGGTATGCCAATAAAAGTTCCCAATCTGGTGAGGATGGGTGCAGTCAGCAATGACACATTAGGTGGCATGCCTTTGAAGTATGTCACTCTCAATGGTGCTTTCTCAAACATTTTCTTCACTTTATGTTGGTCTGCCAATGAAAAAACAAATGTTCACTTCTTCTGGGACTCTGTGACATGCAAGTGCCAAGCATATCATGGTGAGCTAGTTTTGAGACAGGTGCCTAATTACCTGCTTATGCAGCAGGATCATTGACAAATAAAAGCATATCACCATGTTTTATTTCTTCTATCCACATTATATTTATTGTCTTATTAAGAAGTCTTTTAAAGACACCACACAAACTTATTCGTCTACTGATGTCATTCCATGCCATCTCTCCACAGACTGCTCGAAACATAGCCTACCACTTATTACAAGTAATTAATCTCATTATTGTGACCGTATTGAAGCTTAGTACATTGCAGTTCATATAACACCCAATTTCTTGTTGACTTTCCCCTTATTGACTTCATCAGAAGATACACTACAAGTTTATGACATACAACAATGACAACAGATTTTGGTGAAAATGTATCAATTTTTTATATTTTGATACTATGGCAAGTGCCATTTGGCTGTTCAAACCACGTACACTCGCCGCACAACCGGCTATTCTACTACGTACCTGACTCTCGTTCTTAATTATTACTAGGATAAGATTTTAATATATTGAAAATTTTTATTTAAACCACACATCATACAACTTACGGTGTACACAATTTTTGTAATCATTGAAAAATGCTGTTTTAAATATTAAGGCTTTTTTATGATTTTGATCATTAATCATAGAATCATTCTTTACATAATTTTTGACATTGTAAAAAACTTTTTATCTCTGTTACATATGATGTTAACAAGACAAATATCTTATTAAAGTTTTTATGACTTAATTTAAAATTAGCATAACTTTCACCACTTTGGAGAACTAATGAACATTATTTACAATATAATTATAAACTACTAGATTATAAGGGATAGTCTTATATATAATATCTGACTCAGGGCCTTGACCTAACTTAGAGTATTTAGTGGCTGAAGATGCTTGCCATGTCAAGTGAAACATGTCCCATATTAAACAATATGTAATAGTTATATCTTAATTATACGGATTGTATTGTATTGACAAAGTTGTTATTAATAAACTATTTGTAACTTTTAACATACCACTTAGTCGAGCAGCTCGTCTCCTTTCCCCCAAGTCTTCCCAGCTCAAACTTTGCAATTTTTTTTGTAACGCCACTCTTTTTTCGAAATTGCCCAGAACAAATCGAGCTGCTTTTCTTTGGATTTTTTCCAGTTCCTGAATCAAGTAATCCTGGTGAGGGTCGCATACACTGGAACCACACTCTATTTGTGGTCTTACCAGGAGACTTACATGCCCTCTCCCTTACATCCTTACGACAACCCCTAAACACCCTCATAGCCATGTGCAGAGATTTGTACCCTTTATTTACAATCCCATTTATATGATTACCCCAATGAAAATCTTTCCTCACATTAACACCTTGGTATTTACAGTGATCCCCATGAGGAACATTCACCCCATCAACACAGTAATTAAAACTGAGAGCACTTTTTCTATTTGTGAAACTCACAACCTGACTTTTAACTCCATTTATCATCATACCATTGCCCACTGTCCATCTCCCCACATTATCGAGGTCATTTTGCAGTTGCTCACAATCTTGTAACTTATTTATTACTCTGTACAAAATAACATCATCTGCAGAAAGCCTTATCTCTGATTCCACTTCTTTAATCATATCATTTATACATATAACGAAACATAAAGATCCAATAATACTGCCTTGAGGAAATCCCCTCTTATCCTATGAGATCTGTTTTCTAGAAATATAGCATCCCATTCAGTCACTATTTGTCTAGTCCAACTGCACTCATTTATGCCACCAGTCTCCCATGATCCACCCTATCAAATGCCTTCGACAGGTCAATCGCAATACAGTCCACTTGACCTACTGAATCCAAGGTATCTGCTATATCTTGCTGGAATCTTACAAGTTGAGCTTCAGTGGAATAACTTTTCCTAAACCCAAACTGTCTTCTACCAAACCAGTTATTAATTTTGCAAATATGTCTATTATAACCAGAATGAATGCTTTCCCAAAGCTTAAATGCAATGCATGTCAAACTGACTGGTCTGTAATTTTCAGCTTTATGTCCCTCACCCTTTCCTTTATACACAGGGGCTACTATAACAACTGTAGTTCTTTCATGCAAAAAATAATCAAATAAGTACTTCAGATATGGTACTATATCACAACCCGTTGTCTTTAGTGTATCCTCCGAAATCTTATCAATTCCAGCTGCTTTTCTAGTTTTAGACTTTTGTATCTTATTGTAAATGTCGTTATCATAGGTAAGGAGATCACGACCAAGATAATTTCACATCCCGTGCACCAAGAAGGCTACAGAAGGGTACATCAACGGCGCCCGCCAGAAAACTACGTGCCGCAAACAAGACTGCATTGCTGTATATAGGACGTGTGAATCCGGATGTAACCACAAGCGATGTCGTACACTACTTAAAAGACAAGGGAATCAAATATGGCATAAAATGTGAGGAACTCGTCACCAGAGGAGAGAATAAAGCCTTTAAAGTTGGGATTCCCTTCGAGAGGAAGGAGGATGCTTATGACCCCAACTTTTGGCCAGTGGATGTGATTTACCGGCCTTTTCGTTTTTGACCATGAAATCCCGCGAGATGCAAACAATCAGGAAGTGAAGTTACTTCTATGGAATATTGAGGGCCTGATGAATGCCATAAACTCAACGCCAGAAAACATTTTTGACCCCTATGACGTCGTAATTCTGGTTGAAACCTTCCTAACTTCAGATTGGATTGCGAGAAATCACTACACAGTGAACAATCTGGCAGAGCAAGGTATGGTGGGGAGACTGAAAGGAGGAATCACCTACCTTTTAAGGGCTCACTTCACACCATTCCAAGTCTTGTATGAAAACAACAGTGTTCCAGTAGTGAAGACTAAATTGTGCGTGTTAATATGTGTGTATTTTCACCCAGGTTTCACATCTTATCAGAACATTGATGAAATAGACACTGCTCAGAGTATAACAGAATGGGAGGATAACATCATCGTAGCAGGGGACCTAAATTGCCGAACTGACATTCCATCACAGAAGACAATAGAGGTCTTAGGCTACTTAGAAGAGGAAGGGATATCACTGGAAAATAACAAAGATCGGAAGATGTATGTCTGTTATAATGACACTATCATTATAGATCTCGTCTTTTCGAATCAAATTAAAATAAAGCCAATAAAACAAGACATAATCCCGTCCCCCTAACGGAAGCACCAACTAGTAGAAACGACTTTCCTACTCAGTCATGGCTACAAACAGGATAAGCCAAAAACATTGAAATTCTCAAGGAAGACTCTACACCAGTTCATATGTGAGACCAAGAACCTGGCAATCTCAGAAAAGGCCTGGAAAGGAGATCTTGACGAAGCAGCAAATATGGTCGAACGTCTTTTACAGGGCGAAGTCATACTAGAGGAAGCCATAACGAGAAAATCGACACCATGGTTTGACGAAGCCTGTTACAGACTCCGTAGGACCACATTGGATGCCCTACACACAGCTCTCAAAGATCCAGCTGACGATCATCTAAGGGAATATTCTAATCATGGGAAGACATACAAGACCCTCTTAAAAGAAACAAAGGAACGGTATCAGGAGCAAGAGGGGCGGAGGCCGATACCCATACAAAGCATTGAACCCAAGGTCCGGCTCCATGGCAATATGGTTAGCGTACTGGCCTTTTGACACAGGGGTCCTGAGTTCGATTCCCGGCAGGCTCGGGAATTTCAACTATCATTGGTTAATTTCGCTGGCACGGGGGCTTGGTTTATGTGTTGTCTTCATCATCATTTCATCCTCATCACGACGCACAGGTCAGCTACGGAGTAAATCGAAAGACCTGCACCTGGCGAGCCGAACATGTCCTCGGACACTCCCGGCACTAAAAGCCATACACCATTTCATTTTTCATTGAACCCAAGGCAACCAAGATACTGCAGAAGCATCCCTATGGAGATGTGGGTGACTCACCTTAGCAATATACTGCAATACAAGGATACTCGACCACCAGATACCCCCGAGATCGAGGGGGACTCTGACTTTGACATGGAGATATTCACAATTGAGGAAGTAGAGGTCGCTATCATCTGCTCAAAAAATAATAATGCTTGCGGCCCGGACAATATATGTAATGAGCACCTTAAAATCGGTCTCCCAGTGTTAGCAATAACTTCCCTCCTGAATGAATGTCTCAGGCTAGGAAATGATTCCCCATAGCTGGAGAAGGTCCACAGTAGAACTGTTGTATAAAGGAGATGGAAGCACCGAGGACCCAAACTCCTATCTAGGCATCGCACTAGAATGCGTGTTATTCAAAATTCCAACAAAACTCTTATGTCAACGCCTCAACAGAGAAATCGACCCCAAGCTCCCGGAGGACCAATTTGGCTTCAGAAAGGACGATCTACGACACAGGTCATCCAATGCATTCTAAATGATATCGAGACAGCCGTGACAGTCCCAAAAGGAGAATTACATGCCATATTTATAGACTTCTCCAAAAGGCTTTCGACACGCTCAATAGGAAAATCATCATAGAGAAGTTGGGAAAACTAATGAGAAGAAACAGCTATACAAAATGGCTTATCACGAATATCCTGGTCTCAAATTACATAGAGATAAGTGATGGAATTACAACATCAATCTTAACAGAACAAACAACCGGTGTATTGCAAGGGGACCCTCTAAGCCCACTACTCTTCATCATCGTGACGGCAGATATCACACAGGTAGTCTCGAAGGAAGTGATTCTATATAAGTACGCTGATGATATTGTGCTGGCCTCGAGATCTGAAAAGAAGCTGCAATCTGCATTTGATCTGCTGCTGGAATGGGCGGAAGAAAACGAACTCCACCTAATCAAAGACAAGACTGTGTCAATGACTTTCTAAAGAGGAGGTAAACCAACAGTTTTTCACACACACAGAAAACCCCTGGAGAGCGTCTCTAATTTCAAGTACTTGGGCGTGACACTCCAGACTACTGGCAACGTTTTTACACTCTACATCAGCGATAGGATCGTCGTGGCTACGAGGGCCATAAATGACATCAGACAGCTGAGAAAACTCTCTGTCAAAACAGCCTTGGAACTTTTTCATCTCAAGGTTACACCTGTCATAACATACGGATTAGAGAATTTCTGGACACACCTCAAGCTGAAACTCCTGGAAAAGCTAGAAAAACTAAAGACGACTTTCTTGAAGAAGGTTCTGTGTGTCTCAAAACACACGCCATCAAGACTAGTTTATGAACTAAGACGTGAATTATATTACATGGAACAGCTCCGCCTCCACCTGACGCTACAGTCTAGACCAGCATACGTGCAACTCATGGAGCACCTGCAAGCAAAGAAGAGAGATATCTGGTGGGATTTTTACATCACTGACGCAATGATCTGCAACGACTGGAAACGGGGAAACTATGAACTAAGACACGGTCACACGCTTCGCCGTACATGGCTTCCATCATAAGCTGTGCAGGTTGAATAATTTTCACCAACCAGATGCAGAATGTGTATGCGAGCGCTGCAGCAAATATTGTGAAAGCTATCATGCGACGCACTGTACACACAGACTTGAATCCTTGACGTCTTTCTGTTGTAACGACTAGCCTGCTAGCACTTATAAAGTATTCTATATTTGCTTTTTACCTTGTCTGTATCATTCTTTCTTTTGGCTATTAGCTGCAATAAATATTTTATTATAGGTAAATATTAATACATCTTTAGTATTAGTCACCTCCTCTATGTGGATATTACCCTTGTAACCAACAATCTTTACATACTGCTGACTGAATACTTCTGACTTTTGAAGATCCTCACATACACAGTCCCCTTGTCCATTAATGATTCCTGGAATGTCCTTCTTGGAACCCGTTTCTGCCTTATAGTACCTGTACATACCCTTCCATTATTCACTAAAATTTGTATAACTGCCAAATATGCTTCCCATCATGTTATCCTTAACTGACTTGCTTGCTAGTTTCAATTTCCTAGTGTTCCTTCAATTTCTCCTTACTCCCACAACCATTCCTAAACCTATTTCTTTCCAATCTCCACCTCCTTCTTAATCTCGTTATTTCTCTGTTATAATAAAGTGAGACTTTAACATTCCTTACCATGTATAAAGATACAAACCTGTTTTCACATTCCTCAACAATTGCTTTAAACCTATCCCAGAGTCTGTTTACATACTTATTTACTGTTTTCCACCGATCATAATTACTTTCTAAAAACTGCCTCATGCCTGCTTTATCAGCCATATGGTACTGCCTAATAGTCCTACTTTTAAGACCTTCCTTTCTATCACATTCATTTTTAACTACGACAAGAACAGCTTCATGATCACTAATACCATCTATTACTTCGGTTTCTCTATAGAGCTCATCTGGTTCTACCAGCACCACGTCCAGAATATTCTTCCCTCTAGGTAGTTCCATCACTTTCTGAATCAGCTATCTTTATCATGTTAACTTATTTGCCATTTGTTGGTCATGCTTCCTGTCGTTCGCATTACCTTTCCAGTTGACATTTTGTAAATTGAGATCTCCCAATAAAATCACGTTCCTTTCCATATCATTTCCCACATAGCTGATTATTTTATCAAATTATTCTGAATCAGCGTCAGTGCTACACTTTCCCGGTCTGTACACTCCAAAGACATCAAGTTGCCTATTATCTTTAGAAATGAGCCTTACACCTAGAATTTCATATTAGTCATCTTTAACTTTTACGTTGCTTACAAATTCTTCTTTCACCAGAATGAATACTCACCCTCCTACCATTCCTATCCTATCTCTACGATACACACTAAAGTTCAGTGATAAACTTTCTACATCCATTAGATCATTTCCTAGCCATGATTCAACTATTATAACAATATGTGATAAGTAAATATCTGTTAAATTACTTAATTCTATTCATTTCTTTACAATACTTCTGCAGTTCAACACTAACATTTTTATGCCATCCCTACTCGACATCCAGATCGCGGTACCCTTATCACCACTCCCTAGACCACCCTGTTTCCCTGGATATACTTCCCTATAACCATTCTAAACAAATTTCCTACATACACACACACACCACTGCGGTTTAAGTGAAGGCCATCTGTGCACAGATCCCTATCTCCTACCCACCCGTTAGGATCTAGAACTCTCACTCCCAGTTTCCCCACATACCTACTTCATAGTCTCATTTAAATCTCCAATATTTTTCCAGTCAGTATCCCTCCTACACAGTATTCCACTGATAACAAGCTCTGCTTCCTTACACTTCACCCAGGCTGCATTTACCAGATCCCATACATCCCCAACTACATTGGTACTTATACCTGCTTGCCTTACGTTGCTGGTACCAACGTGAGACTACCACCTTCTCCTTTCCTTTCTCCTGCTTTTCTACTTTCAGCAACATCTGCCGTAACCTAATTCCTAGATAACACTCTACCATGTTTCCCTTTCCTACACACACCTTCCCCACATGTCTAACAGTGGAATACCACATGACCAGAGCCTCAACCCTACCCACCTCATTTGTTCCCCTCCCCTCCTGGTCAGCCTTATATTTCCTGACAACTGCAGAAGCTACTTCCTTCTCCCATTTCTTCCTCCCATGACCCTGTTCCACCTGACTTTGCCTATTTTCTACTCTACAGTTCCCTTCCATCAGTGGCGTATGCTGGTATCAAGACGTGGGCTACCACTAGACTTAGGCTACCCCTTTTCGATAGTTGGTTTAGGGAACATCAACCCTTAAGCATTTTGAGCTGCAACCAACAGGCAACGGAGCTGCCCGCTGTGTTGTCAAGGCTGCTTCACAAGCTACTGCCCTGGCCTCTGCCACCGCCAATACTCAACACCTGACCAAACGAGTTGGTAGCCTAAGGTTTAGCAAATTGAAGTCCAGCTTTGAGGCTAAATGGATAGAATGCTTGCCTTTGGTCCGACGGCCCCCGTTCAATTTTCAGAATCAACCCCTTCATACTGTTAATTCCCCCGGCTTGGGAACTGGTTGTTTATGACGTCTTCGCCATTCATTTTATCATTATTAGGTCACCACCAAGCCTATGTAGATGCCATCCACCATTATTATTATTATTATTATTATTATTATTATTATTATTATTATTATTATTATTATTATTAACATCATCATCATAATCGTTAAATAACAATGTTGAATTTTACAGCGGTCGAACCCATCGTTCAATGGTTAGTTATCTTCCTCGGAAGATCAGTGGTGGTGTCCGACCCATGATCACGGGTTCGATTCCAACCAACAAAAGAGAACAGTATACCTGAAAGATTGCGTTTCATTTTAGCAGATCTAATGATAATAATGTTATTTGTTTTACGTCCCACTAACTACTTTTACGGTCTTCGGAGACGCCGAGGTGCCGGAATTTAGTCCCGCAGGAGTTCTTTTACGTGCCAGTAAATCTACCGACACGAGGCTGTCGCATTTGAGCACAACCAGGATCGAACCTGCCAAGTTGGGGTTGGAAGGCCAGCGCCTTAACCGTCTGAGCCACTCAGCCCGGCAAAGCAGATCTACCAATAAAAAGAAAACTATATTACTCCTATAACAGCAGCCCTGCAGTGTCTTCCTACAAGGATGTAGAAGAAAATGGGAGTGAAATACCAGCACTCCGTTATCTATATATTTAAGACAGAAGGATGAGGTGAGGAAGTATATACGATGAGTAACGCATGGTGATAGTTAGCAGTGGCGATCTGACGGACCGAAGCCTAGCACAGCTATCCTCCGCCGGTCCCCGCGCCTGTAGGCAGACAGCAGCAAGCTGCGTGAGGCGAGTCGATAGGAAGGGACGAGAGTCTGGGCTGCAATATCAGTCTCCGAAGCCTTGTTCTCAGAAATGTGTGCGACGTGTTTTCTCATTGCTTTCAAGGTTTGCGAATGGAACAATGTGTCAGATGCTTACAATAGAATGTGCTTTAGATTTCCATCGCCAGCATTTGCGGTTTGGGCTTCACTGATAGCCTTGGTAGCCCTCAGTATACGCCACTGCCTTCCCTACCTTTCCCCTTCCTCCTACTTCCACACTTCTCAGCAACAGTTTCCTGTTCCTCATCTTCCCTCTGTTGTTCTACCTGCAGTGACTCGTACCGATTTCTCACAGGGAACTCTTTTGAATTCTGATCCTAAATAGAGCACTTAGCCTGCAAACTCCTTACCCTTAAAACATTAGACTACCTGTCTTCTACAATTTCCCCTTTCCTTCCCATCCCTCTTTTACACCTACTGTATCCTGTATATTGTTTGAGGGAGCCCTGCCTTCTTTCCTGTCTTCTGAGAGAATCCCAATTATCTCCCTAAAACTCTCCCAACTCCTCCTTCATACTCCTTAATGCCTGGCCACACCCACAGTTCCTACACTTGCACTCTTTAGCCATTCTTTACAGAAAAATGAAGAGGAAAGGAAAAATAAAATAACTTAGTCTGTGCAAAAAAAATTAAAGGAAAGAAATATTGTCTAGGATGGTACACAAAGATCACACGACAGTAAGATAATTAACCCATTCGCCTCCCATTTAAATACCATAGGAGTTCACTAAGCAATCACATTTAAATACCGCTCTACGGCCGCCGTCATCACACTATTATTTAGAAAATCATACAAAACCAACCAGTAAATAATCCTTTCTGAAAATGTGCATGCATGATAAATAAGTAATAAACTTACCAATGCCGCTATTTTAGTACATCTGCTGGGTGTGGTACACCTCAAAGCATTCTTCTAAGTGAAGAGCTACGCCACACTTTTTGCACTGCCAGCAACATTCGCTTCTTTTACCCCGGCTGTAGCACATAACACACCTTCTTGTGACTTTTGATTTCTTCTCTGTAGGGTGAATACGCATGGGAAAGTGGGCCCATGATTTAGCTTGTAATCTGGTTGGGGTGGTGCTCGCTGAAGGTCGACCTGGAACCGAGTACTCCGGCAACTGAACAGTCTCTAGTAGCTGCTGCGTAGTGCTAGTTCAGAAGTCCGTGTAGCTCGTCTTTCTGTTAGCAGCGATCTTGTGATACACAGTGAAGGAATTGAAAATACGCATATCTAGGAGGTAAAAGAATATTTTCCTATATCCTTTCACTGTGCGTCGCATGACGGGGAACAGAGCTGTAACCTGATCCTGAAGGTCAACACCACCCAACCCCTTCTGGTATTCAAGGCCACACTTGGGCTTTATCACTTCTTCCCTCGGGGTTTGTCCTCTCTTTCGTCTGAGTTTGCCTGTCCCTGTCGTTTGTACTTACTGGCAGACTTGGATCCGTTACATCATCACCTACATAAATTTTGAAAGACAGACAGTAGCCAGAACTTGATTCACAAATTTTGTAAATTTTTATTCCAAACTTAGAACGTTTAGACCTATTACACTGGACATATGAAAGGCGGCCTCTGAATTTCATTAGACTTTCATCTAGAGCAATATCTTGTGAAGGTTAATATAATTCTGAAAATTTGGAGCAGAAATGTTGTATTATAGGCTTAATCTTTCTTAGCTTGTCACTACTATCGACTTGTTCATCGTCAACAAGATGTAAAAATCGTGAAATTATAATAAATTTTCCCCTGCTCATGGTTTCACGAAAAATAGGAGTGTTTATACACCTGTTTTACTCCAGTATAACTGTATTCTTGACTTTCGCACTTGTGACATTAGTATAACTAACGCAAAATATGCCCTAATTTCGTCGGGTGTAGTCTCAAACCATTTGTCATCGTCTTTCAATTTTTTCTGTCAGGATTGCTCAACTGTTTTGCTGCATATGAATTTGTCTCGACAGATATTTTCTCAAACATAGGGTTCATGTATTCACAAAAACTGAGAGTTCAGATAGTGGCTGCGTATCAAACTTTCTCAATAAATTTTCACTAACACCACTGTATTCACTAAACGTATGTACAACAGGTTTATTGTAACTTTTTGCCCAGTTCCTGTCAGTCAAGTTAGTCTGTGCCGAGGTACGAGCTCGTTTCGAAAGACTCGGCACACCGTCGTTATTTGCTTCACTTTCCGTGTCATCAGAATTATTATACGCATCGCTAGTACTCGAACTAAGGACTTCAGGGTCTATTTCGTCGTCACAAACATCACTGCCTTCAATATCACTCTCTAAAACACTATATATTAGCTTCCGTATTCCTTCTTCCTCAATACCAGCATATCTGCTTGACGCCATGATGGCAACTGACAAGAACGAAATTATGTGAAAAAAGATTCTCTTATCTCTTGTTCCGGAAGTGTGCGAGAACCTGGTGAAAGGGAAAAACCGGAGCCACATGTGTAAACTTCAGATCAGAATGCATACAAGTGGCGTCTGTGGGTTAGCGACTGAACTATATGGATTGATGTACAGCTGTGCATCGCCGCGAGCAGAGCTCGTCATTTGATTCATATGCCACGAGTTACTATGACGAGCTAGGGTCGTCAAATGATGCGATTGGGTCAATAAACTGCTATGCTACAATAACACTTAGTTGTTTTTATATTTTTTTCCTACAACACTCTAAACAGGATGAACATTGCTGTTACTTACTGAGTACCAAAAAGAATACACAAGAATTACAAAATTCTAAACTGCAGTTAAGACAGAATTCTAGTAAGAGAGTTTCTACAGATATTTCTACTGAAAATGATGAAAACCTACAACCTGTTTTCCAGTCATTGACTGAGTCAGGAATTGAATTAATGAAGCCCCCAACTTGCGGTGAGGATAGGAATTGTGCCGGCTGCCGAGGCCTGTCGCTCTCCCCTGGGGCAATGATTATGACTGACAGATGAAATGAAATCGTAATGGAGAGTGTTGCTGGAATGAAAGATTACAGGGAAAATCAGTATCCGGAGAAAAACCTGTCCCGCCTCCGCTTTGTCTAGCACACACCTCACATGGAGTGGCCGGGATTTGAACGACGGAACCAACGCTGAGAGGCCGACGCGCTGCCGCCTGAGCCACTGAGACATATATTTTTACTGTATAACACAAATATTTTACAATAATAGAATAAGCACGCTAATTTCTAATAAGATACTACAGTACTCACTCACTCACTCCGTAGGCTTCTGAGGTACGTGAAGTTCCCGTGCCGATCTCATAATCCTCTTCCATCCTTTTCGATCTTGAGCCTGCTCTTTCAAGTTATGTTTGGAGGGTCCGGCATACCTTGTTGATCTCCTTGATCTCCTACTTCCAGGTGCTTTGGGGTCTTCCTGAAGGTCTTTTCCCTTTAAGAGATCCCTTGTATGAATCTACTTGTACTCTGTAATCCTGCATCCTCAGTACATGTCCAGCCCAGGGCAGTCTGTTGGATTCTATCACACCCATTATGGTGTGTTATTGAGAGAGGGTGTAAATCTCATAATTAGATCTTTTCTGGCAGCGTTGTGAGATAGGATCGAACCATGGGCCAAATATTATTCTATAAAAAAATTGCAACTGCTGCTGCTCTTTCTTGGTAATAATCCATGTCTCGGAACCATACAGAAGTACTGGTCGAATGATTGTATTGTAGATAATCATTTTTGCATTCCTTGTTAAAAACTTGGAGCGTAATATAGGTCTCATTCAGTAAAATGACGTATTTGCATTCTTAATTCTAGCTTGGTGTTCCTGTTGCATTTGGTTTTGCTTATCGATTCATACACCAAGGTATTTAAACTCCTCTCTTTTAAATATATATTTCCCAATCTTCAAAGGCAACCTGTCAACCCTCTCATGATTCGGTCTCTGTAAAACCAGGTAATGTGTCATTTTATCATTTACCGTAAGCCAATTTTCGCTGCCATTTCCTCTAGTTCCACAAATAACTGCCTAATTACTCATTCATTGCGGCCAATAAGAGCAATATAATCTGCATATGCAAGGACTTTATGTTGTCTCCCCAATATGATGCCAGTAGGTACAAGAGCTAATTTCCTGATAATCTTCTCCAGTGCAATGTTGAATGGAAGAGGAGATAGTGCATCCCCTTGTCTCAGACCAGTTTTATTCTGGAAGGAACTTGATTTTCTGCCCTTGAGCAAAACACAGCTAACATTACCATTCATACACAGTTTGCACATGTTAATTGATTTTATGGGGAAGCCAAACTCCATCATGATGTGTTCTTGTGTTCCCACACCTTATCATTAAATGTTTTAATTGCAAATATGTTGTTCGTAGTGGATCTGTTACTATGAAAACTGTTCTGATTGTCCTCAATAATATTTTCAGCAAATGGCTTTAAACGGTATAAAAGAATGAAAGACTTTTTGTGCGTCGTGTTTACAAGAGATATGCCACGATAATTTTTAAGTTCTTCTTTATCCTCTCCTTTATGAATTGGGACAATAATCGATTTCTGCCATTCTTTTGGTATAACTTCATTGTGCCATATCCTTAGAATGTATGTATGCATTTATGTAATCTTTGTCTACCGTATTTAATAAGCTCAGCAGGAATGTTATCACTACCTGAAGATTTATTGTTTTTTAATCGTATAATACTTTTGTAATACCTCTTGAAATGATGGCTCTGGTATTTGTTCTTCTGATGGGGAACTAGATGGTTTACCAATACATGTTTCTGGATCATCACAATTCAGCAAGGAGAGGAAGTATTGCTTACAGTAATTTAATAATTTGTCCTGATCAGTAATTAAATTTCCAGAATCATCTCTCATAATACTCGATCTTGGTTGAAATCCTTTTTAATTGTATTGACAGTTCCATACATCTTACGGATGTTCCTGTTTCTGTAGTCATCTTGGATTGATTCTATTTGTTGTCTCAGGTAGACTTTTTTCTTTCTATGGATTTATTTGCTATATTCTTTCTGTTTTTCTCTGTGTAGTTCCTCAACATCTATATTCTTATTAGACTGCGGCCACTTATTACACCATATTGCCACTTCATTAACTGCATCCTGATATGCTTCATCAAACCATTTCTTTTTCTTACTAACACCTTTTGGCATCACTTTCATTGCTACTGTTGTCATGATTTGTTTCGCATTTTTCCACTTTCATTCACAAACTTCGTCATTTGTTTCATCAATGTCTTCTGTAGGATCTCCTCCCAGAATATCAAATCTGTTTGCAATTTCCACATTGTACTTTCATTTTTTATCCTCCTGCTTCAGTTTCTCAGTGTCAACTTTTCATCTTTCCTCAGTCTGTGACTTACAAGAGGTTTTCAATTTTATTTTAACAGAAGCAATTATCATATTGTGATCAGATCCTATCTCAGCTCCTCTGTAAGCTCTGATATCAGTTATGGAGCTTCTATGCCTGTTATCAATTTGTACATGATCTATCTGGTTGGCAGTCTTAGCGTCACACGAATACCATTTTTCCTTATGTATTTGATTATGTGGGAAAGTGGTACTCCGCACATTCATGTTTGTGGATGTAGCGAAATTGATTAGTCTAATGGCATTATCATTGCTTTCGTCATGAAGAATTTCCGTTCCTATTGTTGGCACAAAAATTTCTTCCTTTCCAACTTTTGCATTGAAATCACCCAAACTTATTTTGACATCATGTTTGGGCAATTTATTCCACATTTCTAACAGATCCTCATAAAAGTAGTCTTTAACGTGATCATCTTAGTCGTTTGTGGGGGCATGACAGTTCACCAGTGATATGTTAAACCATTTAGAATATACCCTCAGATAGTATAGTCTTTCATTCACATGTTCAAAGGACAGCACTGACAGTACTAGTGAATTTTGGACACAAAATGCAGTACGAAATTCGTGGGGTCCAGTTTCTTTACCACTTCTCAATGTCCTGTATACTATTACCTAATAATCTAGTCTCTTGAATTGCAGCAATTCCCACTCTATACTTCTCCAGCTGTTGACTGAGAATTTTAAAGGATTCAGGATTATACAGGGTTCTTACATTCCAAGTTCCTATTCGTAAAGCCGATTTCCATTGCAGGGTCATCATATTTTGATATCCATTCGTATTCATCCGAAGCAAATGTGAGATATTCGTAACAACCTTTTTTTCTTTTTTGCAGTATGGCCGTTAACCCAATGTGCAACCCCCAATCTGGAGGGCCAGGGACTTTTCTGTCAGGGTTGCCATACCTTAGCCGAGTAGTCCCAGTTTTAAGACGCCAGGTACTCACCCTCACCCCTTCTATTGCAATAGGATTTGCTGGTTATAATGTATAGCAGGTGGTCCGTCAGCCAAATATTTCTTGAGCATTAGCAGGTACACTTACTCGACATGGGTGCACCCTCCAAGGTTCTCAACCAGGTGACGCTTGGGATACCCATTCAGGTCATTAATGGAGTAGTTTCCCGTCCCCTTCCCCATCCTTTGCCGTTGGCCATCTAGTGGCTCTTCCGACTTTAGGAGCAGTTTCTCACTCCAAGGGCAAGAGAGTGCCCTTCCTTCTACCTGCTCATCCACCCTCCTAGGAGGCCAGTGGCATTTGGTAGAAGGTGGTCTCCTTATAACGGGAGATACTCGGTCCCTGCATTTGTTAGCTGACTGTATATAATATATATATGTGTATACCTACAACTATTGCCCCCCTCTCTACCACTGGGAGGTGAATATCAGGATTTCATTGTCATCGAAACTGAGACCAAAAGGCATTTGCCAGTTTCTTTAGTTCTTTCGAGAGGACGATACCACAATGCACTACAATAATTTTAAACTATGTTTAGACATATCCTAATTGCTATATGTTATTACTAAGCACAAACAGAAATGAAAATTGCAAGTTTGAAATTCGCAAGCAATACTCAAAGATTACCAACAAAGCTAAATGCGTGGACAGGTTATTATTAAATAATGTAACCTAACCTAACCCCATGGCACTACAGCCCTTGAAGGGTCTTGGCATCCTGCAGATTACGAGATGTTGTGTGGTCACATTACCGGCCAAGTCCATCACTTCGCCACTCAAGGTTCCATTCGATTCCATCTTGGACTGGGAATTCCACCTCTCACCATAAGCAGCATTATTCAAAAAGTAGTTTATGTATGGTCTACATATATTTTACCTGAACTCTTAAACTGCATAATATTGGATTCTAAGCAAGTTTTACATACCCTCTGTGCCAGTGTTGTATAAAATTAAAATTTCAGTCATAGATAGGAATATGCAGTTAAGTCATAGAACTCACTAGAAACAACCTGGACATTGTAATCAGAATGGTATGAAAATTTCTTATGCTTTTATATTTGCGCAATACTCAATGTCTACGTAATGCGCCATTCCCGCGTCCAGGTCAGGCCGCAAAGAAATCCAGACTAACACAACTTCAAGTAAATTTCTAACTTTCGTCGTTCCTTAAGGTCGTGGGTCCAGAGCGATAATCGGTTCGCTGTTTTTGCCGGCTGAATTCCCTTCAATTCAGTTAATGGACGTCTCCATTTTGCCGATCAATCATTTCGCATAATCAAATGAGAAATTCTTAACCTAAGGTTCACTATAGTTATTGACTTATCCTATTATAACATAAAAATGCCAATAAGTTTGACTAATATTATTTATTATGATTGAGAATCTTGAAAATGAAAGAAGAATAAACTATCATTTGACATAAATATCTCTTCTCATGTAAAATTCATTAATTATTGAAATAAGTTATCAAAGATCTTTGATTGAGACAAAAAAATATTTACAATTATGTGTCAAAAGTGTAAAATATATTAAAATCACATCTCTTGATCAATTCCTTTGTAATTGCATGAGATCATAACCCTACCTTCATTAAAGTTATAAAATTTTTCAGATCTATCTGAAAATCATTGAGCATCATTCATTGCCTTGACTTAAAAAATCCTAACTTCATTCACATCGTTGTAGTTAATTAATACTAATATTGAGGATATCAGTAGATTCAATAATCGATGACGATTTCACTCATTTCAGTTTTCTTATATGTGGATACGTCAGGAAAAAGATAAGTGATAAGTCATTCATTACACATAAATTTTCAAAAATTATCATCTATCATTATTATTAATAGCTCATGTGGATATCATCCCTGTCATAAATTCTACGAATCATGTTAATTGCATAAATGTATCACATACAACACAACAAGATGTCATCACTTACTTTCCATATCTCATTCATCTATATTTTATGAAAATAGGTATGGTATGTCATTTAAGAAGACTAACTACCAATCTCTTCAACAATTATGTGTCAGTAACCTCACCGGTATCATAATTGTGATAGGTAAATGTGATATATCTTTATTTATTAAGCGAATATGACTATGGTTGAAATCTGGCTAACGATGGTTTATATTCTACCTTATATGGGCTTATCTCGATTATCTATATGTGCCTACTCCCAATATGTGAGGTATATAACTCATATTCATCGTTGGATATGGAATACCTAAGAATTATTGTTCATCATGGAGTCAACTATATATTATTAACTTCAACTTTCGTCAATCCTCTCACTATAACCCTTGCAACAAATCATTCTCTTCTTTATCAACGAAATAATAACGACCACCATCATTATTCATCTTCTTATTCACTTATTCTTCATATACATAACATCCGTTTCATATTTCCTGATCACATTTCTTCGTTCATCTCAACAACTTTCATATACACGTTGACTTGATGCAGATTATTCCCTAATCATCATATATTTACTTGCATATTCCCTTTCTTCTTAATTCACTTTGGTATCCTTTTATATTACTCACATGTCCACATAATCCAACTATAACATACTTAAGACACTGCATTATCCCCATTTTATAATATATCAACAATAAGTTACTCGTTACATTAACCACAATGTCGATATCACTTTTGCAATTTACATGTACTAACCTCTTTTCTATATTTGACAACATTACGAACGCATTGGCAAGTTACCTATATCACATTCACATCCTAGCCAAAGAATTGCTATTTCATTTATGACTGCCTATCAGCCTTTACACTGTCACATGTATACGATATCATGCCAAAAATCCACTTTTTATGAGATGATTCACAAATTTCACTGTTTTACTACTTACTTAACACACCATGAAATAATATTTTGTTTAAAAAGTTTTCCAATTTACTTACTACATAGATGTATTTGACTTATCTTTTTCCCTCGGCTCCATTGACGTTGAAATCAGATGTAGGCCCTGCATGGTCACTTTCGTCATCTTTGGGTTGTCATGCCTTCTAATATGAATTTAGGTGATAAATAAAATGTTTCTAAGTTTCAATTCTGAATATTCTCCTTTAGATTACCAATATGTCTGCCTGTATTTTACTTATATGTTCTGATTTCTGTTATATATATATCGACTCTAATTGCCGTGATTTTTAATACGGTATCTCTTGCGGGCAGGCTTAAAATATTGTCTGCTGCTGCCGTACGGGATTTGTGACGTAGAGATTACGTAATCTGCTTCTTGATGTAATATTTTAATTTGATTCTTTTACAAGTTCCAACGCAATATTCTTAAATATCAATCTTCTAATCTCAAAAGATTTACTAATTCTCTCCAAATAATAGATATCAGCTCGCAATATCTGCCTATTTCTCCCACGATGATACGATGCTGCTTCTTGCTTTGAGTATTTATGAGAAGTTGTGATAATAATTCTGTAACAATCTTCATCATTCCTTTCCTTTTCTCACCGCCGCCTTGATATTTCTCGGCTCGATTATCCTATATTTATTAACTTCGCGATGTTGATGATTGAATTTCTGTGCCGTATCTATACTTCTCGTGGCAACTGCGCCCATCTTAGTTCCAACTGTCAATTTATGACAGTGAATTAGCACAGTAATATCCTAACATCATCATAAAATTGATGTAATGTACAATTGATCCACAATTTTATAAGAAAATGTAATAGCCATAGAACTCACCAGCACAACCTGGACATTGTAATCAGAATGCCATAAAATTTCTATGCTTTTATCTTTGCACAATACTTAATACTTATGTAAAAGGCCGGTCTCCACTGATTAACATTGAACAACAACATGTTAAATGTTAAAAGTGTTAAATGTTAACTGGTGACACTATCAACATGTTAAATGTTAAATGTTGAATACTGTTAAAATTGACTGTCTTTGTTTATATAAAGGTAGTTCATCATATCAATTTGCGGTAATACATTTAGGCGGTGTCTAGTATTTTCAAACAAGGACAATGGACTCAGATGAAGAGGATTTGGCCTGTGTTATTGCCACTGTTGCATCTTGCTATGATTTAGAAATGCAGTTTTATTAGACACATTTTCTCCCTTCATCCTGCTCATTGCTTCAAAAGCAAACCTCTTTGAAGTACTGGTATCAACTTCGTCCGCTCCCGCCCCCCGACTTCCGACTTTTCTGAGTTTTTGCAATACTCGACTGTACTGCGAGCGGAGGGACGCTAGTTTCTTTTTCGATGCACTTGCAGGAATAATTATAGATAATTTAGTATTCCTGGAAACTGTCAGCTTTCTTCGCTTTATCTCTGTATTCCTTTGATGAGACATCCCACAAACAAGGCCGTTCTATTATGTCATTAATTAAGTCTAAAGTAATCTTGCTCCACTCCATTTCTAACTATAAATTTTAGTATAGTGCAGAGAGAACGACACGCGTGCGCGTACCGCTACTGTATTTGTAGCTTATAACAAACAGAATGAGTGTTGCGGAGTGTTGTAACTATAATCCTACTTCAGGAGAAGCACGTCGTTTGCGTCCTTTGGCTATCTGTTGACATGGAAACGGCAAGGAAGTTGCCGAAGCTGTGCCAACATCTCACGAACAATGAATTGACTTGAAATGTTTTCCACTTGGAGCGGAAAACACGCCAACATGTTCAAAGTGTTAACCTCAACATTCTGAGTTAACATGCAAAGTCAATTGGAAGACACAATCGCAATATACATATCAATTGTAATTTCTTTCTTAATCTGCTTACCCTCCAGGGTTGGTTTTCCCTCGGACTCAGCGAGGGATCCCACCTCTTCCACCTCAAGGGCAGTGTCCTGGAGCGTGAGGCATTGGTTCGGGGGATACGGCTGGGGAGGATTTGCCTGGAGGAGAAATTGGAAACCACGGAAAACCACTTCCAGGATGGCTGAGGTGGGAATCTAACCCAGCTCTACTCAGTTGACCTCCCGAGGCTGAGTGGATCCCGTTCCAGCCCTCGTACCACATTTCAAATTTCGTGGCAGAGCCGGGAATCGAACCCGGGCCTCCTGGCGTGGCAGCTAATAACACTAACCACTACACCACAAAAGCGAACAAAATTGACGTAATGTACATTAGAATTTACAGATTCATAGGCAATATTTTGTACTTCAAACTTAGACATTTTCATTGACTGTTTTATCTAATCATCGGCATCACGATCCATTTTAATCTCATTCATGTATTCAACCGCATTTTATAATGAATATTATCACATTGTACATATAGTTTACTCTATTAGTTTTTATTACTTCACAACAGGAAAATATTCCAATAGAAACGTGTAATTACTTTAGGCTGATGATGACCTAAATTGAGGTCGAAACTAGTACCTAACAACGCATTATGATATACGCATAGGCATTGCAAATTATGTATAGTATTGAATAGGTGGAATAAAATATTTTATAACTAATTATAGTTAAGATCTCAGTTCAATACGGAACCGAAAATGAAATTTATAACCCATGATGTTGTGTAGTCAGCACGACGAATCCTCTCGGCTGTTATTCTTGGCTTTCTAGACCGTGGTCGCTGCCTCACCGTCAGACAGCTCCTCAATTCTAATCACGTAGGCTGAGTGAACCTCGAAGAAGCCCTCAGATCCAGGTAAAATCCCCGACCTAGCCGGGTATTGAAACCAGGGCCTCCAGGTAAGAGGCAGGCACGCTATCCCTACACCACATGGCCGGTACAGATAATTACTAGGACTACTTTTATCCTACTATGCTCTAATAGATATACACACAAAGATACACATGAATATAGCAGGCAAGATATTATCTAATATACCGTATCTACAATAAAATTCTCAACAGCAATGTGGTTATATGATATTTACAGCTGGTAGATTACTATTTTTTCCCTACTGCGTGGGACGGAGAATAAAAGTGTCCTTATATGCAGAAAAATAAAAGGTTGTTTAGAATTATTTCTCAAAAAGGGAAACTTCTGTCAAAACTACGTCAGGGACTTCAGTTCCAATATTATTGTGATATAGTTATCTGATTATTAACTTCAAGATTCAAGATTCAAGGTTCAAGTTCAAGATGGCGTCAGCGAAGGATATAAGTGAAGATAGCTCCCAGTTCTCTTGCGAAATAATCGGGAATAAGTGTGGTGTAAACAAGAAGCGAGTGAAGAATGGTATCCAGCATGAAAAGTGTTTAATTTGGTACCATTTTGAGTGTATATGTAGTGCTGGTTTTGCTAAAAATGAAGATACTTGGACTTGTGTTAGCTGCGGCGAGAGCAATTTAAATAGCGGTAACAAACCTAGGCCTACAACGGTCAACGAATCGCTGGCGTCTCATTCCTTGGAGGATGGTGGTAATGATAATGTACTTGTAATTCTCTCTTTATTGCAACAGGATTTACAAGCATTAAAGGCGGAGAACGAGATTTTAAGGGAGAAGGTATGTTTACTGGAATCGAAAGTACCGCTGCCAGTAAACTCTCAGAACACAGGTGGCTCCGTGAATTCTAGCGCGTGGTGTCAAGTTGCTTCAGATTCTAGGAGGAAAAGTGTACAGTTAAATAAGGACAACTTTGTAATGACACCAAAAATAGATTTTCAGCCCTGAGGGAAGCGATATGCAAGGTATCTGTATAGGAAACAATCAAACGTATAGCGCAAAATCCGTTACGAGAAGCGGCAAAGTTAGGCCTAAAATCCCACACAGTGCACCAGCGAAAGTGTCGAACATTCTTATATATGGTGATAGCCAGGCGAGGGAAATTGCGGAGAAAATGATCAATGAAGATATTGCAAATCGGCTGTCATCTATCCTGGGGCCCCAATGAAGAAGGTATTGGAAAACACGGAGCAGGCGGCAAGAAATCTCGGAAGTCGTGATGCAGTAGTGATCATCGGCGGGACGAACGATGTAGCTCACTACGACGCTAAGAATGTCATTTCTGAACTTAATTGTACACTAGGTAAGCTGACTCACACTAACATCTTTGTAGTGAACGTGCCCCACAGGCATGATTTGATTAGAGACTCGTGTGTGAACATTGAAGTGGACAAAGTTAATACAGATATGGTTAAAATTTGTAAACATTTTCGTAATACACAGGTAATTGATAGCAGCAGTTTCGAGAGACACTGTTACACAAAGCATGGCCTTCATCTAAACAATTCAGGTAAACGAAAGATAGCAAATATTGTTCTAGATTTTATTAATCATAAGATATGCACTGTAAAAAAGGCAACTCCCTTGAGTTATAATACTGATCAGGAAAACTAGTAGAAAGAGCCAGCTGTACTTGAAGTTGGCTCAGCCATCTAGAAAATGAAACTCAGGAAGGTAAGGAATTTCAAGTTACCGAATTGCAACAGTCAAGTTTTAGGGAGGAAGGGGGTCTAAGATTGCTCTTGGTAAACTGTCAGAGTGTAGTAAATAAACAATTAAAATTCGGTACATTGATGGAATCTTATGAGACTGATGTGGTGATAGGAGTGGAATCGTGGTAGAGAGAAGGGGTGGGTAATAGAGAAGTATTTCCGGAAGGGTACACAGTGTGTCGTAGAGACCGAGGAGATAAAAAGGGAGGGGGTGTTTATTCTGGTGAAGGAAACTTATTGTTCACATGACTGGTTTACCGATGAAAGGGATGAAATATTAGGGATAAAATTAATTTGTGATAATATGAAGGAGGTGGGAATTATAGGAACATACAGGCCTGGAAGAGCGGAATGAGACATGGAAATATTTGAGAAAATAATAGATTATACTCATAAAAACAATAATAATGATGTGGTAATAATTGGGGGAGATCTAAACTTGCCTGAAGTTGAATGGAATGGAGCTGCAAGTGAAGCTCATGAACAGAAACTGGCAAATAAGTTAATTTGGGAGGGAGGATTTACACAAGTAGTACAAGAACCGACTCGTCTCAATAACTTACTAGATGTGTTCTTGGTTAAACCATGGGAAATTGTTGATAAAACTGAGGTAATTGAAGGAATAGGTGACCATAAGGCTGTAATAATGGATGTAGGACTGGTACCAAAAAGGCTTAATAAGAGGGTCACACAAGATAAGAAATTGTACAGAAAAACAAAAGTTGATGAATTTGGGACTTACCTTAAATCACAATTCAGTTGTTGGATAAGTGAAGGGAGTAATGTGGTTACACTTTGGGCTAAATGCAAAGGAATCATTCGGGAAGGAGAGAAGAGATTTGTACCTGTTAAGAAGGGTAAAATGACTTCAGACCCTGTTTATTATACAAGGGAAATAAGAAAATAGAAAAGAAAATGTAGAATAGTAAACAGGAAAATTAAAGAAGGTAGGGAGAGTAGAGAAAGTAGAAAACAGCTAATGAGGGTAATTAATAGAGTGAAAAAGGAAGCAAAAGAGAATTATATGAATGGCATTCTTCAAGAGCGTAATGACCACAAAGGGAAATGGAAAAAGCTGTATTCATATATCAGGGATCAAAAAGGAAAAGGAATCCAAATGTCTACAATGTAGGGAGAAGGGGGTGAACACTATTTAACAGATACTGAGAAAGCAAACCTCTTTAGTAGGGAAATCAGAGATTCAGTAGATGATTTTCAGGAGTTGGGAACCGAAACAGAAGATAGAGAGGGAGGGACACAGAGGGAAACAAGAAACTTCTCATTCACAAATTGAGATATTTTCAGAGAAATCGAACTGCTTCAGCAAGGAAATGCAGCAGGAAGTGATCAAATTACTGGGGAGGTTTTAAAGAATATGGGGTGGTACATAGTACCTTATTTAAATTTTATCTTTGACTATGTCATAAATAATAGTGTAATACCAAAGGAATGGAAGGAATCTATAATAATACCAATTTATCAAGGAAAGGGTGATAAAAGGAAACCAGGGAACTACAGACCAATTAGCCTGACCAGTATAGTGTGTAAAATACTGGAGAGTTTAATATCAAAGTACATCAGAGGGATATGTGATGATAAAAATTGGTTCATGAGGAGCCAGTATGGATTTAGAAAGAAATTTTCTTGTGAGGCACAACTGGTGGGATTTCAGCAGGACATATCAGATCAATTGGATTCAGGAGGCCAGTTAGATTGCATAGTCATAGATCTTTCCAAAGCCTTTGATAGAGTGGAACATGGAATATTATTAAAGAAATTGGAGGAAATAGGATTGGACGTAAGGGTTACACGTTGGGTAAAATCATTTCTAAATTCAAGGATTCAGAAAGTCAAAGTAGGAATTAACGTATTGCAGGAAGAGAAAGTTAGGAAGGGAATTGCACAGGGTAGTATAATCGGTCCGTTACTTTTCTTAATATACGCAAATTATTTAGGGATTAATATAACATCAAAAATCAGATTGTATGCAGATGACATAATTGTTAATAGGGAAATAAATAACATTGAGGAGTGTTCAGAATTACAAAGGGACTTTGAGAGTATCCAACAATGGGTTGAAGAGAATAACATGAAGGTTAATGGAGGCAAATCAACTGTTACATCATTTACAAACAGGAGTTTTAAAACTGAATTTGAATATACTTTGGATGAGGTAGTTATCCCAAAAGATGGCAAGTGCAAATACTTAGGTGTAAGATTTGAAAGTAATTTGCACTGGAAGGGTCATGTGGATGACATTGTTGGCAAATCATACAGATCGTTACATGTCATAATGAGGCTACCTAAAGGATGCAACAAAGAATTAAAAGAGAAGAGTTACTTAAGTATGGTTCGTCCATTATTGGAATATGCAAACAGTGTTTGGGATCCTCACCAAGAAAACCTAATAAAAGAAATAGATAGTGTGCAGAGGAAAGCAGCACGATTTGTAACAGCGGATTTCAGGAGAAAGAGTAGTGTATCAGAAATGTTCAAGGAACTAGGGTGGGAAACTTTAAGTAAGAGAAGGGAGAAAACTAAACTTATAGGATTATATAGAGCCTATACAGGAGAAGCAGCATGGGGAGATATCCGTGAGAGGCTTCAGTTGGAAAATAATTATATCGGCAGGACTGGCCACAAATATAAAATTAGAAGGAATTTTAGCCGAAGCGATTGGGGTAAATTTTCATTCATTCGGAAGGGTGTGAAGGAGTGGAACAGTTTACCAGGGGTAGTGTTTCATCTTTTTCCAAAATCTGTACAGCTATTCAAAAAGAGAATAAACAGCAACAGAGAAAATAAATGAAATGTTAGAGGGCATTCGACCAGTGCAGTTTAATGTAAATAAAAAATGTGTGTGAATAAATTAATTCTATCCCCTGGTCTAAGGAGTTTGGACAGCCATAGTAGGGGACTGCCTATAGGGGTGAAGTACAGTGGGGACTTCGAGGGCCCTGGGACCGCTACGGTAGCTGTGAAGGCCCTTAAGGAACTCTTGAAAAGTGGTGGTAAAAGGGGCTCTGGTTAAGACGCAGCAGGTCGTTATGCTACTTAGGTTCCAGAATGGGTAAAGAAAAGAAAAAGTAAATAAATGCAATGTAAATTTTAATCTTATACCTGTTGTACAGTATCATTTGAAGTAATTCCACATACTGCATATCAGTTGACTATATTTGTAAGTAGTACAGGAGATATTATAAGTGGAATTTTGTAAACAATGTAAATTTATTAAAGATGAGCTGTGTGTTTAATAGAAAAAATTGTTAGCGTAAATTATATAATATTGTATTATAGGAAAATTTTCTTCTCTTGTTAATTTAATATTTAGTGCTTGACAATAATGTATTTTAGTGTACCATTTGCCACCGAGGTAGACACCTCATTTGCAAATGAAGAGATTTTGATTTGATTTGTACGTTTACCAGATGAATAAATGATGGGGCAAAGTACAAAGTATTTCGGGGACTTAGAACTACAAATTATCAGAATGCAGTAATCAGCTGATTCTTGTATTTGTTTACACAACTACCATATACTATTTGATCACATCGGAATGCAGCAAACAATCGTCAACAGTCCAAAGACTGTTGAGTAGTTATCCAATGAAATGCCATGCATTCTTTTTAAGTGGAAGTCTACAGGCGGTATTGTGTTACCCATTTAATTGATATCTATAAAAATACCAGGTTCATTGTCTGAACAAATTTAAGAGCCACGGAAATTACAACTCCTATGATACTCTGCCGTTGTAAGTATTATACCAACGAACCTACAGATTTTTAAAAAAAATAATATTATGACCTAAATTATTTCCTAAACTTAAATACGAAACAAAGTACAACTAGCTAGCCTACTTAACCTAGAAAACATAATATACTTGGCACCAACTGAACTACTTGATATAAAATTCAAATAAATATCACTACTCCCAATTTCTATCAATTGTTTTGCTAGTTGCTTTACGTCGCACCGACACAGATATGTCTTATGGCGACGATGGGACAAGGAAGGGCTAGGAGTGGGAAGGAAGTGGCCGTGGCCTTAATTAAGGTACAGCCCCAGGATTTGCCTGGCGTGAAAATGGGAAACCACGGAAAACCATTTTCAAGGCTGCCGACAGTGGGATTCGAACCTACTATCTCCCGAATACTGGATACTGTCCGCACTTGAGCGACTGCAGCTATCGAGCTCGGTCCAATTTCTATCAATAAGGACTAAACACCAATATATAAATAGCAGTAAATGGATCACCCCCACACAAAATTAAACAATTTCAATAGGTTTTAACTACTTTATCATTACGATAATACAAGAGCACTCTCAACAGCCGACCATTCATAAGCGCTTTTGACTGTTCCAGTCCTTTTCTTACGCAAACAGTGCAGCTTAATTTTCATGTTTGACTCTGACATTGTTTTAACCAAATGGAACGCATGCTTTTCTACTTAATGGTATGAAGAGAAAGAATGTTTAGTAAGGTGTGAGAAAATATATTTGCTGTTACCATTTTCAAGCACTGCAATCACTAAACTTGGTACCACTCATGGATTACATGGGACATTGCACATGGAAGCATTTAACATGTAGAGTTCATTAGTCTGACACATCCTCACTATGTCTTCAGAAGGGAAAAAAGACCTCTGCATGATTTCTGAATTAACCTTTTCTCCATTGAATTGTTACAAGCTGCTTCTTCTAATGATTGTAAGTGTAGCAGACATCTAATTCATGTACGCATCATCTTCACTACGTAACCAGCAAAGCAATATATTCTATTTTCTGCACATTCTTTTAAATAGATCATGTTGGGCATGTCTGCGTAATTATGATCACTTTCAACTGGAGGAGGAAAATCATATTTCCCCATTGCAGTGACATCCAAGGCAACCTGTAAACTGTTAGGTAGACTGCAGCTGTCATTTAGGCCTAAAACCACAGTTTTATCCTGAGCAGAAACTTCACCACTGGTCATCACTTTATGGTGTACAAGGAGCCTTCGGAAATTAATCGTGAATTCACATGGCTCGCACAGCTCAGAAAGAAGTTCTTGATGATATTGTCTAAATGTATATGTAAGTAGATTAGCGGGCTAGACAAATGACTTACAAATTCTTCAAACAGATGTTTAATTCTTAATGCATTGACAACTAAGCTGATCACTGGTGTCCTGCATGGACCTTTACAGAGTAATATGCCATTACTTCCTGCTAATTGCATCAAGTATGATATTGCAATTTTGAGAAATGGCTCCTTGTTTGAAAGTTGCAAAGGTACTTTGTACCCTTTTCCACATTATTTTCATGAGTTCTGGAGACTGAATAGCTAGTCTTTAGTTCATCAGAATTTCACATTTGCCTCAAATACAGTACTTGCATAACAGTTGAGGTCTTCATAGCCAGCCTTAAATTATATATATATTTCGCGCTTACACATGTCCAAGAACATTTGGTAGTCCTGATGTTTCAAGTCATTGATCTCACTTTTTGGTCCTTATTGACTACAGTGATCACATTCAATTTACAAAGTATACATTTATTGTTCACCTATTCAATACCTACAGTACCAAGTTCACTTTGTAAATTGAATGTCCTGATGTTTCACCGAAAACTGTGTTTGGCATTTTCAAGGATTCTGCTGGCGTGGCTGCTATGAAGCTCTCAGTGGAATGGAGCAGTATCACAATTCCACCTCAATGATAGGGCAGGCTCCAGTGCATTTATCGCCTGTTGGTCCACTGTGGTGGGGGGCAGTCGCTGATAGGTTGTTGTCATGGCCAGTTTTATTATTGAATCAATGTGGAACCCGGTGTTGGCTAACCTGCCTTGGGGGAGACAGGCAACTCATCGCCTGTTGCATTTCCTGGCCTGCCATGGTAACTGTGTCCTCCAGGCTTTAAGTTTTAAGCACTGGAATCCAGGCTATCTTGACCTGTTCAGATTCCTCCTTATGGTAGTGGCTTTATGTCGCACCAATACAGATAGGTCTTATGGTTACGATGGGATAGGAAGGCCTAGGAGTTGGAAGGAAGCGGCCGTGGCCTTAATTAAGGTACAGTCCCAGCATTTGCCTGGTGTGAAAATGGGAAGCCACAGAAAACAATCTTCAGGGATGCTGACAGTGGGATTTGAACCCACTATCTCTCGGATGCAAAATCACAGCCGCGCGCCCCTAACCCCACGGCCAAATCACCCGGTATTCCTCCTTACGGTTGAAGCTGTTGTTGTGTTTCAGGATTTCATGGCTTCCCTTTATAGCCGGGCACGATAATAAAACAGTACATGCAATATGCAAAGCTTCATATCACAGCATGCTAAACAGAACATTTAATATTCCTATGTCTCAGTCTGTGCTTGAAGAAGAATTAAACATCATTCGGCAAATAGCTATAAATAACAGTTTCGGTCTTCAGTTTATAAATAAACTAATTAATAAGATTAAATATAAACCCAAATTGGATCTAATCAGGGAACCAAAGCCACAGACAAAGTATGCCACTTTTACCTATAATAATCATAGTATTCACCACATAACTAGCCCTCTAAAAATACAATGTTCGAATAGCATTCAGGACTTCAAAGGATATTTTTTGTAAATTATACAATTCCAGTTCATTGAATCCTGTTAACAAATTTGCATTTTCAGGCGTGTATAGATTGAATTGTTCTGACTGCAATTCCACGTATATTCGTCAGACAGGGAGGAGATTTAAGGGGGCATAACATCAGATTTTAAATTATTTCAATTTTTGTTTTTATGCTATTATTAGTCTTAAGTGTCTAAGGAATGTAGCCATTGTTTATTTTAAAGAAAATGTGCCTCCTCCTCTTTGTTTTTTCATTTAAAGTTGAACGTGCCAGGCATTTAAACTGCCGATGGTCATCCTCAGCACATGTTATGTCTAAAGGGTGCAGGCCCATGGTGAAAGTATAATGGGAGTCAGCTAGATGGATCCAAGTACACCCACAAGAACAGTCTTCCAATATCTGTAGCTGAAACTATAGTGTCCATATATAGAGATTTGGCTAACGTGGACCTTCTAAAGAAATGTTTACATGGACAAAACTAAAATGTGAATGAAGCACTGAACTCAATGATCTGGTATAGCTGTCCAAAAACTTCATTTGTGGGTAAGAAAATTATAGTTTATGATGCCATGGCATGCTTCAATGACGGAAACATCACTAGGAAAGAAATTCTTCACAAGATGGGTATTGTTTCTGGAGTGTGGTATGACAGTGTGCTAAAAAACTGGACAACCTTCATATGCAACAAGCTGATATCAGGACTAAAATCAGTGTGAAACAACATAGGACAAGGAAGAGAGGAGCAATAAGTGCGGAGCAGGACAAAGAAAGGGAGGAAGATGAACATCATGGTGCTGGAGAACATTGAAAGCTGGTAAAAGTGAGTAAAATCACATAAAATGTAGTGTTTCAGTTATTTGCAGTTTGCCATAATTTATAATTTGATTATACATTTTCCCTCTTCTCTGAAACTAACTAACCAATTGAACTGATTTTCTTTCTGTATGCTTCTTATTGTATATAAAACAATCTGAATCATTTAGAATGTTGAAAAATGATTTATTTTTTATTTTAAAAATTAAGTCATCCAAATTTGTAAAAAGGAATTAAAGTGATAATTTAAAAACCTGTTTTAGTAGACTAGATAAAACTATTTGATTTAGATATTTTGTTTATGTCATAAGTATACTCATATTAAAAACTAGCAAGGTACCCTTGCTTTGCTAGGGCTTTAAAATGAAAGTTATTATTCACAGTTTTACATTTTGGAGAGTCCACTGTCATCTGAGCCTGTAAAATACGTCCTCAGTTTGTACTCCCCCCATTTCTACCATCAGGGTTATATGCCCCAGACTAGTCAGCCACTCCCAGGAGTGGTCAGTTCGAACTATGATTTTTTTAAATTTGCCCTAAAATTACTTACACCCTGGATTAATGGGGAACATATAACTAATATAATATAATATAATAACACGGTGAAGTCAACTAAATGCTACAAATAAAGCAAGGCGAAGCATGACGTCAGTTTTGGAGGAAAATCTGTTTATTAAAATAAACAAGAAAAATACGAAAATAATTGCAAAATGTATCAAATGATCCAAATGTTTACATGATTCCGAATCTTTATTTCAGCTTGATAAAGCCTATCTTGAGAATCAAAATAGAAATCATACAAATATACAATTGTATGCCAACACACACACTTAACATATCAAATCTAATCTCGAAGTTTCATTAATTTTATCACATTGGCTTGCGTACTCGCACCACGCACCTAGCTTTATATTTGTTAACACATTCAACTGTAGATGAGTACGTTCCCCTTTCCTGTATACTTGACATTGCAGTAGTGGTCCATAAGCATAAGAAAAGACGTGATTTAATGCGCAAAGGGGAGATGAGAAAACTAATCTAACTGTACAATATATAACACGCTGAGTGGTAAAATATCCTACAAATATATACACCCTGAATCATGAGCAACCTTATGAGCACAACAAAACACTGTGGGTCGGAACCACACACAATAAAATGACATAAAAGGCAAATATACACATTCAAAGAACCAAAATATGATATCATATTTTCCAAGGCTCACCAAGAAAGCAGGCAGCATTCACGCAACTCTCATTCACTCAAAGCCTCGGTGGAAAATATAAGGAAACATAATTTTACACTTTAAGCAACACATCATATTCAACATAGGTTCCTGAAATGAGTTACATGACGCAAAATCATTCAACTGGTGGACTTTATAACTACACCCACAAATCAACGTGGATTCCTGAAATAAATTACATGACACAAATTCATAAAAATGACAGAATAGGCTTTAACGTTCAGCACATAATTCAACGTTGGTTCCTGAAATAGATTACATGACACAGAAATAATCCTCAACACAGTAATATCATGAAAGAAAAACCAAACGAAACATCACGATATAAAACATCTCGTCCTCTGCAACGCATAGTGACATGGACATAAACCCAATAAAATCATTATGAAGTATAGGCCGCTAAAATAAAGTCCCCTTGGTAGACGCACATATCACCCTCGCCAACACAGGGTGGAATGACTCAAGCGGAGATTCAGTCTCCCAAAATAATGCAGCAATCATTTTAAAAAATGCAGGATCCAGCCCTTTACACACACTGCTCACAGCCTACACGAAGCAAGTCACGAAAACACGAAGATTGAGCCCTTTCAAATGAGGAACGCATCCTCTTACTCAAAATCACACTATGCCATATCATTTGTCCTAAAGTTGCCAAAACTAAATAAATATATGAAATGACGCCGTCTAACATTCGCTCGCATGATAAGAAACAAGATTGCGCTGGTCACAAATCAGAGCACTCGCACTCGTAAAGTTAAACATGAATAATAAAGTGGCCAACACTTCAATAAATATGATAATCTCAAACTAGGCAATTGCCACATAGACAATCGATCATATCTGAAATTTGAAAGTTACTGAAATATCTCAATCTTACAACTCAACAAACGTGCATTGATAATAATAAATAATTTTACAGAAAATTCACTCTAATTATTTGGAACTTGAAATACGAAACTGCGTTCAAGGAACTCGTGATTCAATTACTAATTTACATTCATCTTGATATTCAAAATAGTCATGATGATGACGCTATCAAAATTTGTGGATCCAAACTCCACTGTCTCACACATTTTCATTCACACATCATGCAATTAACTCCAGAAAACGTGACAGCATGTATCCACACGCTTTGAGCTCCCATTAAAAATACTTTAATCTAGTCGTTCCTGACTTTAGTTTGGAACCTTATTTACATTTACGTTTAAGCCCCAAGACATACACTGCGTCTCAAACATCAAAACAAACGAATCAAAATAACTGAGGCTAAAATAAGAAACAGACTCGTAAAAAGATGTTAACCAATCAGCCAATAACCTTGAATAAAAATGTAAGAAAGCAAGCAATCGGGCCACATTTACATTACAATTATATTTACATTAAGAAGCTTCCTAACATTTACTTTAAATACGATGTAGTCCTTACAAACAAAAGCTAAATTTACTGAAATTAAATATCAAGCTAACCTATCCCCCTTTGCAACATTAAGACACGTTCACACATAATTACATTGAAAATTCTGTACTCATCTACTTCGTTGACATGGCCAGCTGCCTTTCGGACAGCCGGCACTCTTGTAGTCTTGTAGTCTTCGTCGCTGCTTCTGAATGTTATTCTTAAAACATCTCCTCGTTCACGGTGTAGGAAACTGGGTCAAGAATAATCCACCAGTTACTAGAATACTACAGCCAGGGTAATTTCCACTGATCATGAAACCAGTTCAAATTCAGTCGCTGAACAACTTCTTATCTAATCCCGTAACTAGGTGAAATATTTCCCATTGACTGGACTGGGAATTATTGAATTTGATATCCTCGTAAAATCTGTTTACACCGGAAAGCTACTAAACATTTAATGACTACCTGGAAATTGTTCTTCCCTCCAGAAATCAGAAAATAAGACCCATTCTCAAAAGAATAACATCTTGAATAATTGAAATGCAGACTGAGCGTCTTAAACCAAAGTTCAAGTCCCCACACGATCAAGAAACATACGTTTTGACCCGCACTCGCGTAAATAATACTTCCCTTGATGTTACCTGCTCAGAATCGCGCCGAATAATAAGGTAGCTAGCACATGCACTCATCGTTTTTATCAATTCATCCTCTAAGACGCCGTTGTATCCTCGATCAGGGCCATCACCTACACAGACCAATGCCTAGCCAAATGGACGATGACGCTATCCTACCATTGGGCCAGCCAAGGCCCTGCACCGCTGGCTGCGCAGTAGCGTGTGGCTGGGGAAGAGCTGTCCATGCGCCTATCGCCATGTTGCGGGCACTCCACAGCTCGCCGAGGAGACCGTACTATGGAATTCATGCATAAACTTACATTACGCACGAATAAAAACACCTGTCGACAGGTTATTTTTATTGCTGCGATACAGGATAACACGGTAATAACAGATGTTCGTCAGATACATCCAAAATAAAATGTTAAAAAGGCGCCGCATCAGAAAGCAGAAGATCCGTACGGAAATTCCCGTCAGTTCGCAAACCAAAACTACTGTACTAATTTTAAATCAAAAGCCTCCAGAAGTTATACAGAGCAATAATCCTGAATTCTGAATAGTACCAGTGGACCGTGAAGTGTGAAAGTCTGTATGTTCCTTCACATTAATCTCCGGTAAGCGTCTAATACTGTTGCTTGCCAAGCAGCAGGGAAACTTAGCCAATCCCAGGTCCTAATTCATTAATAATAAATAGCACAGCCTACACCGACTAACGCGAATACACGCAATAATTATACCGTACAAGAATTTTGCTATTGGCTTTACGTCGCACAGACACAGATAGGTCCCATAGCGACGATGGGACAGGGAAGCGCTAGGAATGGGAAGGAAGCGGTCGTGGCCTTAATTAAGGTACAGCCCTAGCATTTGCCTGGTGTGAAAATGGTAAACCACGGAAAACCATTTTCAGGGCTGCCGACAGTGGGGTTCGAACCCACTATCTCCCGGATACTGGATACTGGCCGCACTTAAGCGACTGCAGCTATCGAGCTCGGTCCGTACAAGAATCAAGACGTTAATAACACGAAAATAATACTAATCTCCACAAATAATTTGGATAGCTAGCCTATAAGCAATAGGCGTAATAAAACAGCATTTAGAAAACCAAATAGGAAGACTTCAAAATACACTACTAATGATAGTAAATATATACCTAGGTAGGTTAACAAACCTTAAATTTAGAGAACACTCTCCAGAAACAGAAAACATTTTTTTTAGTTTTCCTGTAGTTCCTGTTGCTTTCTTATAATTTGTGAAAGGCATCTTAATGAAGAAACTTTGGTTTCCTGAAGTATGTTTGCATCATTTAGATAGTATCTAAAACAAATATGACAAAAAACACCACCTAGATTTATAAAATAAAAACAACACACCCTCCACAAGGCCTCTCCCCTCTCCGCGAGCAGTGTGCTTTACCCAAAACTTTTCATGACCACAGTCCTGAAATAGTGTTTGGTGACAATGGACTTAGCATTGGCAGTCTAAATAAGTACGAAAGTTTCACATTATATTAATACTTGTAAATTTTAATTTTTGTCATTACTGGTTCATGTTATCACTAAACTTTCTATCACTGACAAGTTTAAGCAACATAAACAATACTGTTTTTATATAAGCATGTTTTGAGTGATATGAAGAGATAAAAATCAATAAACAAATCGTGAAAGAAAACAACCACCCCCCAGGCACAGTAGATAAACTATTAAATAAATATAAGTAATATCGCCAGGAAACCACCACACATGACAGAGAAAAATACGTGGTTCTCAACTACCAATAACACATACAAAGTAGCTAATATTTTCAAGAAACAAGGTTTAAAAGTAGACTTTAGAACAAAGAACACACTACAGAGACACATCAGCAAGTGTAAACTAAACAAAAAATACCCTTTCTCAAAGTCAGGAGTACCGGTATATGAACTAAAGTGCCAAGAACCTAACTCCAATGCCACATATATAGGTCAAACGAAACGTAATTTCCACACAAGATACAAAGAACATAAAAACGTGATGAGATATGATCAGCATTCAGCCTCCGGGGAGCACATATACGACTGTTCACACCATTTCACAGACATCAACACTGATCTTAACATTTTACACATCGAAAATAAAAGTAAATTTTTAAATATAAAGGAAGCAATAAAAATTTACATTGCAAAAAAATGCTAACGTAACTAACCTAAATGACCATACACATTTAAAAATTTCTCCCCTCTTCGCTCTATTCACATAGCATCTGGACAACACTTACTCATTAAATTAGCTTCTATCATAATAATAACATTTAATAGTTAGTCTCTATTTCAATTCCTTACTTTCATCGTCATCATCATCGTCCCACTCCAGTTGCCCGGGTGTGGTTAACAAGCCTCCTCCACTCCTTTCTGTCCTTCCACTTTTCCTGCTCCATTAATTCCACCACATCCAATCCAGCTTCTCTAATATCCTTCCAAATCTGATCCATCCATCTTCTTCTCGGTCTTTCAACTGGTCTTCTTCCCCTAACTTCTCTTTCTAATTACCTTCTTGCTACCTGTTCCTTTCCAATTCTTTTTAAATATCCCAACCATCTCAGTCTTGCTTTCTGTATGTTCTGTACTAACGGTTGTATATTTAGCCCTTCTCTGATTTGAGTATTTTGGATTCTATCTCTTCTTGTCTTTTTAACTGATGTTCTTAAAAATTTCATTTCTACTGCTTGGATCTTACTATCTTGTCTTATATTAGTCACCAGCATTTCTAGGCCATATGTTACAATTGGTATGAAATACTGTTTATATAATGTTAATTTCGTTCTCTTGGGTATTTTGTCATCTCATGAAAGCTCTCTGAATTGATGATAAAATGTTGTACCTTCACTTAGTCTGGTATTAATTTCAGGGTTGATTTCATCACTTCCATTAATAATGCTACCCAGATATGTAAACGGTTCTACATTCTTTAACCGTTCTCCTTATATATTCACTTGGCTTCTCTTTTTCTCTTTTCCACCAAGCATGACTACAGTTTTTGTTTTACTAATTGCCATTCCAAATTTCTAGTCTCCTTCGTACATATAAAAATGAATATAAATATGAATATAAACGAAATTACAGAAAAAACCAATACCATTTTCAATAAAGCCATCCCCGACTTAAAAATGATTATCTCAAAATAATCAACAAACAGAACATACAACGCGCCATAGTACCGACGAACGACACGCCCAGCTCCGCCCCTACCCCCACAACAGCAGCTCTCACTACCCCTCCATCCATTCCCCTCCCAGCAGCAGATACAAACTTGAGGAGAACGCGATACACTACACGCCAAGCTCTCAAATCCAACGCAACCCAACCACAACAGCAACAATAAGTATAAGTTCACATCAACACACACATGCACAGGCAATCCTTCAGCTTATAACTCCACTCACACCCTTTTTTCGTCTTCCACAGATAATATATATCAGCATACAGCTATAGACCAGGAAGGAGCCTCCACTCTGCATCAAGAAATACTTACGTACCGGTACAATCAAGACTACAACTTCCTCCAATACTTACAGACAAAATTCCACTCACAGCTGCACATACTTACCTCTGTTCTTTATAACTGGATTTTGTTAACAACAGAGGCATTTCACCACACAAGTGGAGACATTTAAATATACAATAAGTCTTCCTAGAGAACTACAGCTTTGCCTACGAACGCAAGCACTGATTTATTTATAACGTTGGACTCAAAACGAGAATAAAAATACCCGCAAGACGTTTACATTCATTTCTATGAAATGTTTTACATTCATTATTTTAAAGGATTTTAACATGTACTGTCTCTTTTAATGTGTGATTTTAATATGTACTGTATATTTCAATGTGTTTAATGTATTTGTAATTTAAATTCAAGCTTAAGTTAGGTTCCATAAACAAATTCTAGTCTTAAGGAGGTAGCTCTATACCTAGGTACCTGAATTATAGTATATAACCATTTTACACTCAACATGCCCAATTTGGCCACTTAGACATGATGCTTTCCCATGGCATCTCCCTTTAGAAAAAGGTATACTAATGCTTGACACAAATGTAAAGGTATGCATGTACAGCTGATGATGACTATTTAAAGTAGAAACCGGTCCTGTAAGCTAACTCTTACGGTAATAAAATTGTATTGATAAGGTGGAACCTTTTCTTGTCTATACATAAGTGAACTATCAATACGGAAATGAAATTAGTAAATCAAGATATTGTTGATCTATTCGGTAAAGTCATACTGTTCTTCCTCTAACTGTGTTTTTATTATATCCCTCAGTCTTTTGTCTATGACTTTCTCCATTATTTTTAGCCCATGTGATAATAGATTATACCTCCTTAATTCTCACATTTCTTCCTATTTACTTTTTTGAACAATGGTATAATTCATGTTTGTTGCCAATCATCAGGTATCATTTCATCCTTTCATATGGCATTGAGAGCTCAGTATAGCCACTGTAGTCCACTGCTTCCTGCTGCCTTAATCATATCAGCATTGAATTAGTCTTTTCTACTTGCTTTACCTTTGGTTATTGCTTTCACTGCACTTTCAAGTTCCAACCATGTTATCGGGTTCCCTTCTTTTTCTCCATCTATTATTTCCATTTTCTTATCTCCTTCTTCCTCCGAGCAGTCATCCTCATTATTAAGTTTAAAAAATATTTTGCCATCACCTTCTGAAGACCATTTTCATCATGTTACTATGGATCCATCTTCTCTCTCTTGTGCCTTAATTTTTCTTGATTCATTCTTTTCGATTTTATTACTCTGTATAATAGTTTCTGATTTCCTCAACTATCTTGCTCAATTTTGTTTGTAAATTCTCCCTGACATTTCTCCTTTCCTTCCTTGATAATCCTCTTTACTTGTAGTTTCAATCTTTTGTATTCCACACGTAACCTTTCTATCTTACTCTCACCCCTCTGATATGTTTTTTGTTTTTCCTTATCCATTTTTCTTCACCCTGTTCCTTCTTTTATTTCTTTTTTAATTTTGCCTGTCCACCACCGTGTCTCCTTTCCCTTAACCTTTGCTTTTGTTTTCTCGCATACCTCAATTGCTGCTTCCACAAATGTCTGTTTTAAATTGTCCCACTCTTCTTCTCCACTTCGTATATCTGTGTTAAGCAACTTCATTTTATACAATCTTGGAATGCCATTCTTTTATCTCCTCCTCCAATTTCCAAATCCTGATGTTTGGTTTCTTATTCAGTACAATTTTAGGGATTTTTACTTGTTTTAATTCCACAATTAATAATCAATGATCACCTTCCATACTTTCACTGGGGATTATCTTCGTATTCATGACGTATCTTCTCCATTCTCGGTCTGTTGTTATAAAATCGATGAGTGTTCCATACTGTCCATCCCAACTATATCACCTGATCTTATGGCTATTCCTCTTCATAAACCATGTGTTCTTTATTATCAGGTTATTTCTGATACAAAAGTCCAACAGTTTCTCTCCATCTTCATTTCTATCGCCATACCCATGTGGGCCCAGAACATTCTCGTATCCCATTCTATCAGTTCCCACATGAGCATTCAAATCCCCCATTATCATGATCATATTTCCAACAATATGTGTTTCCAGTTCATTGAAGAAATCTTCTTTTTCTTCCACGCTATATCCTGTCTGTGGAGTATACACCTGTACTACCTTCAGTAGTTCCTTGTTTACATGTATGTGCACTATTATAATTCTTTCATTTACATACTCAACTTCAGCTATTGGTTCAACATTCTGATTCACTATAAATCCCACTCCATTTCTTTTCTCTTTACTGTTACCCATCCAGGACAAGGTGTACCTCTTTCGTAGTTTCTTCACTCCTTTCCCTTTCCAGTTTACTTCACTTAATCCCAGGATGTCGAGTTTTCTCTCTCCATTAGGTCAATCCATTTTCCTTCCCATTCATTGTTAAAATATTTATTGTTCCAAATCGGGTTTTGTTCTCTGATCTAACACTTGCACGAACATCAGCATTACCATCATACTTTGCAACTGTAGCCACAGACTTGTCAATTCCATTTCCATTTTTAAACTTCCATCCGAAGCTTGTTTTATACTTGAAAGCAAGTACATATTGACTCATCTGCTGACCTGCTAAGCCTAACGCATCTCAGGATCTTCTTTCGGGGATTGCTCCCTTAGCATTTGAAGATCCCTCTTCTCCACATGGCAGTGGTTTCCTCTTCTAATTTTCCCCAGAGAGGATGGGTCGCCTTATCCACCATCTTCGCCGTTCTGAAGGTCTCCTTCTCTGCCTAAGATGCTGTTTAGGTCTTCACCCGTAACCCTGGACATGGGTTCCACATTATACCCCGTGAGACTGGGTCTCTGCCTGAACTTCGCTCTCCTTCACACTGCATTGTTGGATGCGCTTGAGAACGGTTGGCTGTTGAGAGAGCTCTTGCATTATTGTAGCGATAAAGTTGTTAAAACCTATTGAAATAGCTTAATTTTTTGTATTTGTGATTCATTTAGTGCTATTTATATAGTGGTGTTTAGTGCTTGTTGGTAGAAATTGGGAGTAGTGATATTTATTTAAATTTTATAACAAGTAATTCAGTTGGTCTTCAGTAAATTACGTTTTCTAGGTTAAGTAGGCTAGCTAGGTGTACCTTGTTTCTAATTTAGGTTTAGGAAATACTTTAGGTAATAATATTCACTTTAAAATATTTGTGAATATCTGTAGGTTTGTTGGTATAATACTTACAAAGGCAGATTATCATAAGGAATAGTACCGTAACTTCCGCCGAAATTTCTCCGGTATTTCGTATAGATATCCGTCCAAACTATCGCGAAGGTAATAATTTACTACATTAAAAAACACGACACGCCTGTAAACTTCCATTTAAAAAGTAGTTAAAGAGATTACACGGTAATAGTTAACAGTCGTTGTATAGTTATTGATTATTGTTGCTCCTCATATTCAAATATTGCATTGTTGGCTACAGTCGTGAACAAAGGGAGTAGTGTAGTCAAGTAAATATAAATAAAAATCAGCTGACCTTGTATTCCAATCATTTTGTACTTCTGAGTAGGTATGGTAGTTAAAGTATCCGTAATTTATATTTCGCTCCCTCGATCTTTCATTATTTATGAGCGGTTAGCTAATAATAATAAAGTTCATATATCCCAGTAATTGCAGTTCAAGTCCCTGGAGTAGTAGTAGTAGTAGTAGTAGTAGTAGTAGTAGTAGTTTTGATAGAAATATTTGAGAAATTATTGTAGACAACCTCGTATTTTTCAGTAGGCCTAATTAAGGACACTTTTATTCTCCGTCCCGTGGAGTAGGGAAAATAATAGTACTCCACCAGCTGTAATAATCACATAACCACATTTCAGTAGAATTGTACTGAAGATAAGGTATAATATATTAGATAGTATCTTGCCAGTTATACTCGTGTTTTTCTTCGTGTACGGCAACCCTTTCGACACTTAAGCATTTAACCAAACGCAGTGTAGTGTAGTATAGATACATTGTAGCATAGATAAAGTACATTTAGATAGTGCCGTATCTTGCCTGCTATATTCGTGTGTTATCTTTCGTGTGTATCTCTTAGACTGTAATACTAATAATAATTTGTCTTAGCATTTAGCTTCGTTGGTAATCGTTGAGTACAGTAGTTCTTGCAAATTTTATTTCTGTTGTGCTTAGTAGTGACATACGGTACCGGTATCGTAATTAGGATACATCTGAAAGTAGTTTAAAAATTACTGTAGTGTACAGTAGTATACGAGTAATATCCTATTAGAATTTAGTGTACTTATTTTATTATTGTAAAATATTTGTGTAGTACTGGTGTAGTAGAGGTATCTGTTACAAACTCTTACTAAAACACTGTTGTTGTAATTAGGATAGGCTTAATTGCAGTTTTCAATTGTGTAGTTCTTGTGCATTACTTTCGATATTCAGTAATTAACAGCAGTTTTTATCCTGTTAGGGGTTGTAGGATAAAAAATAGAGCACGACTAAGTAGTATTGTAGTGTAGTCGTATATTAATTACCTTATTGGTGTGTACTATCCCAGCAATATATCCCTCCGTTCATTTATTTTTTGCAAATAAGTTATTTTATTTTCAATTTCACTTTTTCCATAAAGAATGGCTAAGGAGCGCGAGTGTACGAACTGTGGGTGTGGCGAGGCATTGAGGGGTATGAGGGAGGAGTTGGAAAGTTTGAGGGAGATAATTAGGATTCTCACAGAAGACAGGAAGGAAGATAGGACTCCCTCAAACAATGTACAGGTTACAGTAGGTGTACAAGAGGGAGGGGAAGGAAAGGGAGGAGTTGTAGAAGACAGGTGGTCTAATGTTCTAAGGGGAAGGAGATTGCAGACAAAGGGCTCTATTCAGGATCAGAATTCAGAACAGGTGTTTGTGCGAAATCGGTACGATTCACTCCACGTAGAACAACAGAGGGAAGATGAGGGACAGGGAACTGTTGCTGAGATGTGTGGAAGTAGGAGGAAGGGAAAAGGTAGGAAAGGGAAATGTAGAGTAGAGGATAGGAAAAGACAGGTGGAACAGGGTCATGGGAAGGAGAAAAGGGAGGAGGAAGTAGCTTCTGCAGCTATCAGGAAAGATAGGGCTGACCAGGAGGGGAGGGGATCAAATGAGGTGGGTAGGGTTGAGGCTCTGGTCATGGGTCGTTAGACACATGGGGAAAGTGTGTGGAGGAAAGGGAACCAGGGTAGAATGTTATCCAGGAATTAGGTTGAGGCATATGTTGAGGAGAGAAGAAGAGAGGGAGGGGGGAAGGAGAAGGTAGTAGTGTTTCACATTGGTACCAACAACGTAAGGCAAGCTGATATAAGTACCAACATACTTGGAGATGTGTGGGATCTGGTAAATGCAGCACGGGTGAAGTTTAAGAAAGCGGAGATTGTTATTAGTGGAATACTGTGTAGGAGGGATACTGACTGGAGGGTGATTGGGGATTTAAATGAGACTATGGAGTGGGTATGTGGGAAACTGGGAGTGAAATTTCTAGATCCTAATGGGTGGGTAGGAGATAGGGATCTGCGCTCGGACGGCCTTCATTTAAACCGCAGTGGTACGTATAAGTTAGGAAATTTGTTTGGAAGTGTAATAGGGAGGTACATTCAGGGAAATGGGATGGCCTAGGGAGCGGTGATAAGGGAACAGGGAACAGGAAATCAAGTAGGGATGACATAAACTTGTTAGTGTTGAACTGTAGAAGTATTGTAAAGAAAGGAATAGAATTAAGTAATTTAATAGATATATTTTTTTTGCTAGGGGCTTTACGTCGCACCGACACAGATAGGTCTTATGGCGACGATGGGATAGGGAAGGCCTAGGAATTGGAAGGAAGCGGCCGTGGCCTTAATTAAGGTACAGCCCAGCATTTGCCTGGTGTGAAAATGGGAAACCACGGAAAACCATCTTCAGGGCTGCCGATAGTGGGATTCGAACCTACTATCTCCCGGATGCAAGCTCATAGCCGCGCGCCTCTACACGCACGGCCAACTCGCCCGGTAGATATATATTTACCAGATATTGTAATAGGAGTTGAATCATGGCTGAGAAATGATATAATGGATGCAGAAAATTTCTCATGGCATTGGAGTGTGTATCGTAGAGATAGGATAGGAATGGTTGGAGGGGGAGTGTTCATCTGGTGAAAGAAGAATTTGTAAGCTACGAAAAAGTTAAAGATGAGACACATGAAATTCTAGGTGTAAGGCTCATTTCTAAAGATAATAGGCAACTTGATATATTTGGAGTGTACAGATCGGGAAAGGGTAGCACTGACGCGGATTCGGAATTATTTGATAGGATAGCCAGCTATGTGGGAAACGACATGGAAAGAAATGTGATTGTAGCGGGAGATCTGAATTTGCCAGATGTCAATTGGGAAGGAAATGGAACGACAGGAAGCATGATCAACAAATGGCAAATAAGTTAATATGGGAAGGACATCTGATTCAGAAAGTGATGGAACCAACCAGAGGGAAAAATATCCTGGATGTGGTGCTGGTAAAACCAGATGAGCTCTATAGAGAAACTGAAGTAATAGATGGTACTAGTGATCATGAAGCTGTTTTTGTGGTAGTTAAAATAAATGTGATAGAAAGGTAGGTCTTAAAAGTAGGACTATTAGGCAGTACCATATGGCTGATAAAGCAGGGATGAGGCAGTTTCTAAAAAGTAACTATGATTGGTGGAAAACGGTAAATAAAAATGTAAACAGACTCTGGGATGGGTTTAAAGAAATTGTTGAGGAATGCGAAAACAGGTTTGTACCTTTAAGGGTGGTAAGGAATGGTAAAGACCCATCTTATTATAATAGAGAAATAAAGAGACTAAGAAGGAGGTGCAGACTGGAAAGAAATAGAGTTAGAAATGGCTGTGGAAGTAAAGAGAAATTGAAGGAACTTACTAGAAAATTGAATCTAGCAAAAAAGGCAGCTAAGGATAACATGATGGCAAGCATAATTGGCAGTCATACAAATTTTAGTGAAAAATGGAAGAGTATGTATAGGTATTTTAAGACAGAAACAGGTTCCAAGAAGGGCATTCCAGGAATAATTAATGAATAAGGGGAGTGGATAATCGTAGGCATGGCCCTTGCATGTGGAATGGCGATCCGCCTGTGCAAAGGGCACTATTTTAGATAGGGAAATATAGCCAATTAATTAATTCATTCATTAATTCATACACTTATGTAAGGCTATAACCGAAGTAGGACGGGATAGGACGGGCCTATCCCAATCGAATATGTAGAGTGATCTAAATGCAACAGAGAAAGAAGAATAGGGAGGGGGGCACATGGGGTGCGGGATTTCCGTTTACGTGTGCCTCGCAGAAATTAGGGAATGGTGAGAAATTAGTGTTTGACAGCTATTAGATCAGGTGGGGTCTTCCGTTTGGGCCTCAAGGGAAAGGGCCGGACGTGTTATCCTTGGGAAGGTGGCTCCTTTTTCTCACCAGGCGTGGATAACACGACCGGGCAGTAGTCATACATAATCCCATCCATGCATTTATCCTGCCAACCGAATGCTCTCTCCTCAGTTGGTGGCTATCCGTGACTGGGAGGGAAGTGTTCATTCATTTATTCATGCATGCATGACAATATTACTCGGTCATGGAATCATTTAAAAAAACACTCATTCATGCATTTATGTACACCCATGTATAGTGTCTGTGAAAATGGAGGAGAACTCTGTACAGAGTTATGATAAATAAATACATTGTCAGTAAAAAAAAAAATAAGGGGAGTGTGTATGTGAGGATCTTCAAAAGGCAGAAGTATTCAGTCAGCAGTATGTAAAGATTGTCGGCTACAAGGATAATGTCGAGATAGAGGAGGAGACTAAGGCCAAAGAAGTAATAAAATTTACATATGATAACAATGATATTTACAATAAGATACAAAAGTTGAAAACTAGAAAAGCGGCTGGAATTGTTCAGATTTCTGGGGATATACTAAAGACAATGGGTTGGGATATAGTACCATATCTGAAGTACTATTTGATTATTGTTTGGTCGGAGGAGCTATACCAGATGAATGGAGAGTTGCTGTAGTAGCCCCTGTGTATAAAGGAAAGGGTGATAGACATAAAGCTGAAAATTACAGGCCAGTAAATTTGACATGCATTGTATGTAAGCTTTGGGAAGGCATTCTTTCTGATTATATTAAGACATGTTTGTGAAATTAATAACTGGTTCGATAGAAGGCAATTCGGTTTTAGGAAAGGTTATTCCACTGAAGCTCAACTTGTAGGATTCCAGCAAAATATAGCAGATATCTTGGATTCTGGAGGTCAAATGGACTGTATCGCGATTGACCTGTCTAAAGCATTTGATAGGGTGGATCATGGGAGACTACTGGCAAAAATGAGTGCAATTGGACTAGACAAAAGAGTGACTGAATGGGTTGCTATATTTCTAGAAAATAGATCTCAGAGAATTAGAGTAGGTGAAGCTTTATCTGACCCTGTAATAATTAAGAGGGTAATTCCTCAAGGCAGTATTATCGGACCTTTATATTTTCTTATACCGTAAAATGGGGTGAATAGGATCATAAAGTGATAAAGTTATTGCTTTCACTTTTCAAGGAGTAAACGACTTTCTTTTTAAAGATTTCCATGTTTATACAATGATATGCTAGGTTTTCCTTGGAATCCAGTAAATTTAATGTGTGGGTGTTGCCTGTCGTGACACCTGGACATTTTCCCGCCATTTGTGTCGCTGTGAAAATATATGGGAGTGAAATAACTTTGTCTAAATCTCAGAAGCTATTAGATTCCCCGAAATCACAGTTGGTATTTTGTATTCAAAATATATTCCAGAATCATGTGTGAAATAGGCAATATTGTGCGTCTATTAGAGTTTCTGGAATTTAGGTTAACCTCGCTTTGTAATTTTTGTACGCTTGTTTGGGGTGAATAGGATCACCATGCCAAGAACTTACAAACGAGATCCATATGCAAGGGCTTACAAGAACCATGATCCTGAGACCATACAATTGGCTAAGGATGCAATTAATAAGAAAGGTGTTAGCATAAGAGCTGCAAGTAAGCAATTTGGGGAAGAGTTTTAAAAGTGTTGCCACTTCATGATGGGGTAAATGATCCTGTTCACGTCAGAGAAGTGTTGGACGATTCTTTCAAGGCTTTTCTAATGAGCACCCGGCATGCGATATGATGAGAACGTAGTGCGGAAGCAAAAGAAGAAGCTGGATGTTGCTCCAGACAAAAGTGTGACTTGTAGGTGAGAGTGACTCATCCTCAAATCCCAACGTGAGTGAATCTCAATGTGAAGTGGATGTTCTGGCAGCTAACAGTGATATTTCCGATCCTCGTTTGCATGAACAGAATTCAGAAGAGAATGCAAATAACATAATATAAGTTCCTGCTGATGAAGTTGAAAATGGGGACTGACTACTGGTTTCCTTTCCGACCAGTAAACCAGGCGTTAGTTCCAGTATGAGTCACTCTTTTATTGGTTAAGTTCTAGAGAAGAAAGAGAAGGATCGATTTGTGGCCAATTTTTTAGGCCGACGGTTACTCGAGATTATGCTGGTTACATTTACACTTTTCCTAATGTTGAGGACATGTGAATTTTCCTATACTTAGGTAATAGGAAAACTGGACAATCCACATATAATGAGAAGGGGCCAATTGAAATTCAATGTGCACTCTCAGAGTCTGCTTTCATAGAATGTCTTTCCTTGATAAAACAAAAACAAATATTTCTCCTTCATGTATGTTGTTGCCATTACATACCATACACATTACAATAGATTTGAACTATGTACCGTACTATGAATAGCATTTTTTGTTATTATTTTATTTATGAAGGCACTATTCCTGCTACAATTTTCACAGATATCTTTTACTTTGACAATAATGTTTTTTTACCCTAATCAGTTTTGTTTTAGTTATTTCAGAACATCAAACTATAATACAAAATGTATTTATGTGTTTTAACTATCAAATAACCAATCCCATTGACCCCAGTTTGATGTGAATCGAGTGACTTTCGTATTAATATGCCTGATCCTATTGACCCCAGTCAAGGGGTGAATAGGATCACTTAACAAATCGGTTAAAATCAAGGAAATATTAAGGAATTCTAGAATATTTGTGGATAAAGTTATAAGACATAGTAGGACTCATGTACTGAAACAAAAAAGGAGTATAATTCTGTATTATTTCTGTTGGTAGGTTAATGTTCCTCGTGAAAGTGATCCTATTCACCCCATTTTACGTTATATATAAATGATATGAGTAAATGAGTGGAATCAGAGATAAGGCTTTTTGCGGATGATGTTACTCTCTATAGAGTGATAAATAAGTTACAAGATTGTGGGCAACTGCAACGTGACCTCGAAAATATTGTGAGATGGACAGCAGGCAATGGTATGTTAATAAACGGGGTTAAAAGTCAGGTTGTGAGTTTCACAAATAGGAAAAGTCCTCTCAGTTTTAATTACTGCGTTGATGGGGTGAAAGTTCCTTTTGGGGATCATTGTGAGTATCTAGGTGTTAATATAAGGAAAGATCTTCATTGGGGTAATCACATAAATGGGATTGTAAATAAAGGGTACAGATCTCTGCACATGGTTATGAGAGTGTTTAGGGGTTGTAGTAAGGATGTAAAGGAGAGGGCATATAAGTCTCTGGTAAGACCCCAACTAGAGTAGGGTTCCAGTGTATGGGACCCTCACCAGGATTACCTGATTCAAGAACTGGAAAAAATCCAAAGAAAAGCAGCTCGGTTTGTTCTGGCAAAGAAAGCAGCTAAGGATAATATGATGGCAAGCATAATTGGCAGTCATACGAATTTTAGTGAAAAATGGAAGGGTATGTATAGGTATTTTAAGGCAGAAACAGGTTCCAAGAAGGACATTCCAGTAGCAGTAACAGTAGCGTTACAAAAATGTTGCAAAGTTTGGGTTGGCAAGAACTGAGAGAAAGAAGAAGAGCTGCTCAACTAAGTGGTATGTTACAAGTCATTAATCTCATACTTGTTCCGTATTGACGACAGTGATTACATATGTTCCGAGCTATCAGCGGAGAGATGGCGTGGAATGACATTAGTAGACAAATAAGTTTGAATGTCGTTTATAAAAGTAGGAAAGATCACAATATGAAGATAAAGTTGGAATTCAAGAGGACAAACTGGGGCAAATATTCATTTATAGGAAGGGGAGTTAGGGATTGGAATAACTTACCAAGGAAAAGGCTAGGAAAGCAATAGATAGGGAATCTGCCACCTGGGCGACTGCCCTAAATGCAGATCAGTTTTGATTGATTGGCCTACTGATGTGGAGGATACCCATCCCCCACGTGGATGCGCCAGACAAGAATTACTCAAGTTAAGGATAGAGACGGTGACCCTATCCCCCCTGAGCCGCGTTAATCATTGTGTATGATGCGACAACCAATTCCTTACTTTATTCACCTAAAATCATTAATTTACATTCATCCATATTACATGAAAGTACATTTTAATATCAGGTAGGTCAATAACCTTCTCTCCCCACTCCAGTGTTGATAGAAGGTTCCACAAGGCTCCACTCGCTCTGCCCTACTTCCCCCTCCCCTCTCCACGGTACAGTATACTCGATTTTATCATCCAATAGGAGAGATCCACAAGGCCCCGTCCATGCTTCCCCTCTCCTCTCCGCGAGCAGTGCGCTTTACCCAAAACTTTCCATGACAACAGTGATGAAACAGTGTTTGGTGACAATGGACTTAGCATCGGCAGTCTAGATAAGTACGTAAATTTTTCATTATACGTAGGTGGTTTGAAAAGTTCTCGGAATGTACTAGAATTAAGTATCTTACCTCGGTGGAACTGCTTTTATTTTTCAACATAGTCTCCCTGTAGACTAATGCATTTGGTCCAGCGATGTACCCATGCCTTGATTCCATCTCGAAAATGAGATTCCTCCAGGCTTGCAAAATACCTCTCCAATTCGGCTTGTCAGTTCTTCCCTTGTAGAAAGTCTCCGTCCACCGAGGAAAATTTTCAGCTTGGGGAATAGATGAAAGTCTGATGATGCCAAATCAGGTGAATAAGGTGGATGTGGCAACAATTCGTACCCCAGTTCATAAAGTTTTGCCATGGCAATAACACTTGTGTGCGGCAGAGCGTTGTCCTGATGAAAGATGACCTTTTTCCTTGCCAAACCAGGCCTTGTTTCGCGTATCTTTTCCTGTAGTTGGTCTAGGAGGTTTGCATACTCTTGCCCAGTCATTGTTTGGCCAGTAGGAAGATAATCTATCAGCAGAATGCCTTTTGCATCCCAGAAAACTAAGGCCATGACCTTTCCGGCCAAACGCACTGCCTTTGCTTTCTTTGGATGGTGGTGAATCAGCATGTTTCCACTGCTTTGACTACTGTTTTGTCTCTGGGGTATAGTAGTGACCCAAGTTTCATCTGTAGTCACAAACCGGCGCAAAAAATCTTGTTGGTTGCACTGAAAACGGGCCAGACTTTGTTTCGGACATTTCCAATCTGGTGCGTTTATTGTCCAATGTCAAGAGCCGCAGCACCCATCTTGCGGATAATTTTTTCATACCCAATTCTTCGGTTAAAATATAATATACCCATTCAGAAGACGTCCCTACAGCTTCAGCAATCTCCCGCACTTTCAACCGACGATCCTCCATGACCATTTTATCCACTTTTGGATAAATTCTGGGGTCGTAACACTTTTTGGCCGTCCACTGCGCGGATCATCATCCAAGCTCTCCTGACCAAATTTCAACTCGCTGGTCCACTTGGCAACAGTTGAAAATGAAGGAGCAGAGTCCCTCAGTGTATTCTGAAAGTGAGTCCCTCAGTGTATTCTGAAAGTCGGCATGAATTTCCTTTGCTGTCATACCTTTCTTTACAAAGTATTTAATCACTGCTCGAATCTCAGTTTTTTCCATTTTCACAAATCACTACGCGGGAACAACAACAAAGAGTCGTCACTACCACACTCCTCCAGCTAGAGCACTGACGCGCCACGTGTTCACTCACAAAGGATGTGTGATTATTGCGCGGGAACCTCGTTGTTCTAGCACTGACATCTAGTGGTGGTTCCGAGAACTTTTCAAACCGTCCTCGTACGAAGGTAATCCCAAAAACAAGTCTATTTTTTTTATAAATACATAGATCAGTTTATTTCTAAAATGGTTTACATCATTTTACACCTTGAACATTTAGCTATTTTTATACATAATCAACATTTCGGTCGATACATTTTTGTAGACGCTCTGACAGGTTTTGTATGCCCGTGTCATACCAGCTTGCCGCCATGCTGTTCAGGAAGTTGTGAACCTCATCTTTCACTTCGTTGTCGGTGCTGAATCACATTCCAGCCAAATGTTCTTTCAACTTAGGGAACAAGTGATAGTCACTGGGCACCATGTTGGGACTATACGGTGGGTGGGTGATGTTCCATTGAAACTGTTGCAGGAGAGCAACGGTTTGCCAGGCGACATGCGGGCGAGCATTGTCATGGAGAATGTTTTACGCCCTTGCTCAACATTCCTCTTCTCTGATTCTGAAGTGCCCACCTGAGCTTTCTCAGGGTCTCACAGTACCTGTCATAGCGTTAATTGTGGTCCCAGCAGGCATAAAGTCGACCAAGAATACCCCTTTTCGATCCCAAAAAACAGTTGCCATAACTTTACCAGCAGACTGTGCTTGCTTAAATTTCCACTGCTTTGGCGAAGAGGGATGCCGCCACGGGCATGATTGTTGCTTAATCTCACGTGTAAAGTGGAACGCCCAGGTTTCGTCACCTGTAACAATTGAGTCCAGAAAGTTGTCCTGTTCGACTGCAAAGCGCTGAAGAAATGTGCGGGAAGAATCAACTCGTTGCCGCATGTGGTCTGCAGTCATCATGTGTTGCACCCATCTTGCGCACACCTTCCCGTATTTCAACTTTTCCATTAAAACTGTGTGAGCGGCATTTCGGGAAACTCAGGAACCAAAGTTCAGAGATCATCCAGGGTGATCCACCGATCTTCACACATGATTTGCTCAACCTTCACGACTATCTCGATGGAAATTAACTGTCTCCCGCTCCTTTGTTCGTCGTAAATTTCAGTCCGACCAGCTCAAACTCTCTACACCACTTACGAACATTTTTGACATCTATTCACGACTCACCACACAGTTCTGTCAATTGGCGATGGATTTCAATCGGTTCAGTACCTTTTGCATTAAAAAACCGGATAACTGCGCACACTTCGTGGTAACATCCAACGGGAGCTCTATTCTCAACGGCTGCCAAGCCAAGACCGAGTGCCTCAGCGCGGCGTGCACATGTTTATATGCAAGTGCGGAAAATACTCTTCACAATATTGTGACCAACAACCACACGAACAGAGTTCTGTATTTATAAAAAAAATAGGAGACCTAATTTTTGGGCTTACCCTCGTATTAATACTTTTCAATTTTATTTTTTGATATTACTGGTTCGTGTTATCACTAAACTCTCTATCATTGACAAATTTACGGGACGTAAATAATACTGTACATATATAAGCATATTTTTGATCTGATAGAATCTGAGGATGTTCTTGTAGAACGGAACATGCCATTCTTTGTATAATAGTGTGTATTTATACAGGTATGTTTATAATGTTATAATTTATATTGTACAGTAATTGCTGTGTGTTTGACAGATTGAAAAGGATTCTGTTACATTTAACTAAGTCGACACTGACAAATATGGCTTCATTCTTAACAAATTTATTTTAACTATCACTCAAAATCCCAGTTGAAGATGTTTTCTTTGGAAAATGAAACATGTACCAACAAAAAACAAATTTTAAATAAATTAATGTTATTGTAATATAAGAAAATCTTAAGATTTTGAAGTGGTGGGAAGGTGGAACTTCACAAACATACAAGTTGGAATTTGTTTTATAGAACTGAAATGTTACAAGCAGAAAACAGTTATATAGTATCACCAACATTAAAAATCCCTGTACTGAGTTTCTCATTCCTGTATATTTATATTCGTGCAGTAATATATTTTCAGCTACAAAACAATAATATATTCATTTACTGATATACAATTTAATTACAAGGTAATTAGGATTTTCTCAGTGGAGGAGTGGTTGTTATATATAACCCCACATTAACCTCTGAAAGAGGCCCTTTTTGTCACTCCATTCACTTTGATGCCACTACCTTTATCATGCAGAGCTTCCCTGAAGCAGAACTCTGAGTACAGGTTGAACTAGAGCGGGGACAGGAAACAGCCTTGCCTCTCATCTAGTTTGATTTTTACTTCTTGCGTCGGTATCCCACTCGAACACACGCCTTCTGTTTCCAATATATGTTTTTAATTATGTGATTATTTTTGTCATTACTACCTGTCTCCTTCAGTAGAGTCATTATTTTCTCATGCTGAAGTCTGTTCAGCACTTTCTTGAAGTCAATGAAGCACATGAATACTGTGCACCTGACCTCTCTGCATCTTTGAACAAGGACCTGAATGCCAAATGTGGTTTTTCAAGTCCCAAGGCCTTTATGGAGGCTAAACTGTGTATGACCAATGTGATCTTTCACTTTTGCTGTAGATACATTGGTAAATTATCCGTAGGAAGACTTTCAGCGCAGTGCTCATCAGCCTGAGTATACAATGGTCTTTGTATTCTCTTGTATTAGATCTCTTCAGCAATTCTTTTATAACTGTTAGGTTCTTCAGTCTGCCAAAACTAGTTTTTAGTAATAAATTTATAAACTACCTGAATATGAATTATGGTAACAGTATTATACTTGAAAAACAACCAACTTAATTAAAATAAAATGATATCTTTCGTTCTTGGAAGAACATCATCAGATTCTATTAAATAACACTCAAATATTTAGAAATATATAAATACTAGCTGATGTACCCGTGCTTAGCTACGGGATTCTCAGAAAGACTGACTTGGTGGTTTTCCTGACTGAATTCAACATAGGTCATTACAAAAACGTCAGTAGGAATGTAGCGATTGAAAGCAATGTTATCGTATAAAATACTCGATCAATTGTAAAACCGCACACTTTCTCACTTTCAACGAAAAGTACTACGGTGCCGATCTTACAGTCCAAAGTTCCAGGCCAATATACAGGCAGGCTGTTACAGTCGGTACGACCAGGCGAGTTGCCCGTGTGGTTAGGGGCGCGCAGCTGTGAGCTTGCATCCGGGAGATAGTGGATTCGAACCCCACTGCCGGCAACCCTGAAGATGGTGTTCCGTGGTTTCCCATTTTCACACCAGTCACACCAGGCTGTACCTTGAAGCCAAGGCCGCTTCCTTCACATCACTATTCATTTCCCATCCCATTGTCACCATAAGACCTACCTGTGTCGGTGCGACGTCAAGCAAATTAAAAAAACCTCGGTACGCTGCAGTAATCCTATCTATTGGGAATGAGAGGAAACAGAAGACAAAAAGCACATCACAACAAACAATGGTCAATGTAATGTTATTGTTGATAAAGTTTATGAGCTTTCTATATTGCAGGCCTTCACATTAGTTTTCTTTCGACTCTGTGATATTAGGGTTTCTTACAAAATTATTTATATCGTAGACTGTAGTTCCTTATTCTCAGACTTTACATACCGATTTTCACTAAATTCTGTTTACCCATTTTCTCGTGACTCGGCGCTGATATGGACTTAGTAACAAAAATCCAAATTCATCAATATCTCTGATTATGTGCGGTACAGTAACAATGTATAAGACATAAGTGATCGGAAATTTAATAACTACTACTACTAACTTAAGACATAACTAAAGTTATGTTAGTTATGTAGTATTTATCGATACGACCACTAATAACATAAATATCTTATTTGAGAATTACATTTCGGGCCTTCCCCTAAACTACCACTTCATTCAACGTGAATAAAATTATTTGTAGCCTAGATTGCAGTGGTTCATCACCCGACATTACATACCGATTTTCATTTAATTCTCTTCAGCCGTTTTCTATTGATGCGTGTACATACATACATACATACATACATACAGACAGAAATTACGGAAAAGTAAAAAATGCATTTCCTTGTTACTCTGGACATGACAGATACAGAAATATCATTCATTTCAAATTCTGAGCAATGCACAGGCAAAGCACTTATTTTATATATATATTACATTTCAGGCCTTCCCCTAAACTACCATTTCACTCAGTGCGAATAACATTATTGATAGCCTAGATTATAGCGACCTATTCCCCGACTTTGCATACCAATTTTCGTGAAGATACGACCACTAATAAAATAAATATTTGACCATTAAATTTTAGGCCTTCCCCTAAACTGCCATTTTTCTCAGCGTGTATAGCCCATATTGTAGCGAATTATTTCACATCTTTGTCTAGCGATTTTCATTAAGACACGACCACTAATAACATAAATATTTGAGAATTAAATTTCAGGCCTTCCCCTAAACTACAATTTCACTCAGCGTGATTAAAATAATTTATAGCCTAGATTGTAGCGGTTCATCACCCGACTTTACATTTCGATTTTCATTAAATTCTCTTCAGCTGTTTTCTAGTGATGCGTGTACATACATACAGACAGACAGACAGACAGACAGACAGACAGAAATTACGGAAAAGTAAAAAATGAATTTTCTTGTTACTGTGGACATGACCGATACAGAAATACCATTCTTTTCAAATTCTGAGCAATGTACAGACAAAACTCTTATTTTATATATATAGATTTATGTTTATTTCTGTTTAAATATTTAGGAACTTGAAATCTGGAACTTCATCTTAATAAAGACCTCTTTTATCTCCACCCAAGTATAGAATGCGACGTATGAAGAAAACCATTGCTCTGCCACTGGCGCGTGTTCAACTGGTAAGCAAATCCGTTAACCTTTCGTTACGCCATGCCTCCTGCCCTGGCTAGGTTGCTGTATTTTACTTTTAAGTGTTTAATTTTTTAGCACTCCATTATTATTATTATTGTTTCATTTTTTATTTTTAAATCTGGCATTATATTTTAGTTTTGCTAGGACTATGTATGTGGCACTGCAGTTTGTTACTTAACATTTCAGTACATTCAAATTAAGCTACCCTTTTCACTGTTATTATTATCATAATTTGAATTATTTTTGAAGAAACTGTTTTAGGAAAAAAGATAATAATAATAATAATAATAATAATAATAATAATAATAATAATGAAACTGCAAGTACTGCTCCAAAAGTGTTGAAGTAAGTGAAAAGTGACATAATGAAATATTACCTGGGTGATAGGCAGCCCATTAGATGCTCATTAAGACCCTTGCATAGTTCATAAAAATATATTTTAAAAATATAATAAGATACTACTACTACTACTACTACTACTACTACTACTACTACTACTATAGGGAGCACTAAAAATAAAACACCTACAAGTAAAATACAATGTGTCATTGACTTAGCCAGGGCAGGGGACGTGGCATAGTGAAAGGCCAAAGGATTTGCTAGCCGGTTGGACTCGCACTAATGGTAGAGCAACGGTTTTTTCATCACATCACATTCTATGCTTGGATGGAAAGAAAAGAGGTCTTCATTAAGATGAAGTTCCAGATTTTAAGTTCCTAACAGAAATAAACTTAAATGTTTACACATTTCTAAATATTTGAGTGTGATTTGGTAGAATCTGATGATGTTCTTTCAGGAACAAAACATGCCATTCTATTTTAATTAAGTTGTTTGTTTTTCAAATGAAATTTTGTTACCATACGTTTGTTTTTCAGGCAGTTCATAAATTTATTACTAAAAACTACTTTTGGCAGACTGAAGAAACTAACAGTTATAAATTAACTGAGTCAAAACTGAAAAGAGGTGGCTTCAGATATTACAAACTATTTGGCAAGCTCATGAATGTTGACTGCAACCAGTCATCAGGGAGTTCTCTTAGTCAGGGCAGCCCAAATGATCCTTCTGTCCAGCGGCCCATCAATGCAGGGAGGTGGCATTTTTGGGGCTAGGCAGCTGTATCCTCTGTCTCCCCCCATCCATAGACGACCGACACATCAGACCTGAAGTGAGTGGCAATTCTGCAGAACGTCAAGCCACCTTCTTGGGGTCCCACTATATGGCCACACTCAAAGTCACGTAATTTTTCAACTAGTGCTCGATGTCATCTTCCAGGCATTGCAGACATACTCTGTAATACACGCACAATGTAAATGCACAACCAACTGCATAAGTTGTGTTATCCGACAAGCTGCGGTAGGACATTAATGGCAGCAGACCGGTACACACGTGTGGTGCCCTTCCCATATGATCAGAGCATCATCTACACATGAACAGTTTGTGTTTTAAAACCTATCCAGTTTGGATGATTTACACTAGTGTATAACCAAATGTCCAAAATGGTTCTGAAGTATTATAAAGATGGTAAACTTGAGCAGGTACACAATACAGAAATCCAGTAATAATTTGCATGATTAATAAGAAATGGGAAAAGAAAGCAAGGATTGTTTATTCTTTTATTAATTCCCAATTTACAAAATAATGAAGGTCTGTTATATTCTTATGAAGAATAGGATGTGAATGAAGTGAGCAACAACACATCTCTTGGATTCTGATCCCATTCACTGAGAGTAAATCTCTGGTTGGAATAGTGAATACTATTGCTGCTATTGCCACTGATGCTGCTGCTGGTACTGTTGCTGTTACCACCACTGCCTTTGTCACCAATGCAACTCCTTTTCCCGATAACCAGACTGCTGATAACCTGAAAGAACGAATACGTGATTATGAAAGCTATATTATATTCCAGGTCACGAAAAGGATCTATTCTTACTAATCACCAAACAAGCCCTTGGAACAGTTCTACGTGACTGTTAATATTGTGATCATAGTCGTGGGACCTCCAGCTTTACACTGAATCTGAATTAGAGGGATATAACTTTTCATATAAAAATCCCATATGCAGTGGCCAGGATTTCAACCATAACAGCCTTGGTGAGAAGACATTGACAATGTCGTTCAGCTATCATATCCCATTTATTGATCAGCAAATTTCTTTTTGTATATGGGCTGCCTGAAAACACTGTAAATACTTACAATTTTTAAACAATAATGATCTTACAATTAAAGTTAATTTTGTACTAATTTTCCAGAAATATATATATTACAAGTTCTGAAAGCAACATACTGCAGCTGCAGCAATATTTTCTCTGCATTAACAAAGATTGTCTCAGACTTCGTTATTTCCTTCAGGTCGGAAGTTATAACAACATTTTCCACAAATTTACCAGATAGGCTGACATTGTTCTCCTCACCTCAATCACTATGCCCTCTATCTCTATTTCTCATCATTCAGAACTGTCAGGGATGCTGGACATTAGGAGAGGTTTGCAACAAACATGGGAGTCATGGCAAGTGGCTGCTGGTGATGTACTTTGCCCTGGGTCTGTGTGCTGTTTCCACAGATGTCTATACAGAACAGATACTAATAAATTGAAGTTCTTATGTTCAATTCAATTTTGTCCTGCACGAGTTCATTTACATGCTGGTAAATCAATTGACATGGGGCTGACTTATCTGAGCATTTTTAAATACCACCGCACTGAGCCAGGATCAAAACTGCCAACCTGAGCCAGTCAGCCTGACAGAAAATGGTTTTACACTGTGAGAATACAGAGAATAAACATCCTTACTGTAGACATGATATTGTATAGGCTTTTGGGCTTGTGCCGTGTCAAAAAAATAAGGTGAAATTCTTAACATTTCGCAGAAAACTGTGCTCTGCGTCCTCAGAAGAATTCTCGACTGTCCACGAGAAAGGCTTCTTAAACAATGACACTTTTGAATTTGGAACGTTATAACAGAAGTAGAAGTGGAAATGGTACATTCAATCACCACTAGATGGCCCCTAGGACCTGACAAATCAGCAATAGCTGAGCACACTCTATCGTCGGGTCATGATGTCATGTTCCAAGATGCTTGAGCTCTTACCCACACTAGATACAACAGATCCAGGATTATACAGGAAGCTGTGGAAATACGTAGTAATCCTAACAATTTCAACAGGGACACCGGCTATCAATTAAGTAATACCTGGTTGCCAGCCATTAAGAATTTACGTAGGTAGTTTCCTTCCCTGCCCCATCACTACTGTTATTTCGTCTCGGTGTTTTCCAAATTCGCATGTTCCTCGTCGCCAAATGTTTCATTCCAGGCTTACATCTATGTCTTACACCTGTCATATGTTATGCAAACACATTATGTGAACCGCTTAGTCTGATTGTGATGGTTCGGTAAAGCTTCCGCTTCGAACACTAGCGTTGTGCCACGTCCTAGGGGCCATCTGGTGGGGAATGAATGTACCATTTCTACTTCTACTTCTATTATAACATTCAAAATTCAAAAGTGTCATTGTTTAAGAAGCCTTTCTCGTGGACAGTCAAGAATTCTTCCGAGGACGCAGAGCACAGTTTTCTGCGAAATGTTAAGAATTTCAACTTATTTTCTTGACATGGCACAAGCCCAAAAGCCTATACAATATCACGTCTAAGTACAGGCCGTGAAAGCATTAATGGCAACATCCTTACTGTATAAATGAGTTTCTCCTCAAAGTAATTACAAGGGGAGAGGGGAGAACTAGTATATAAAGATACCTGTTTAACAACTGAAATTATGTTAATCATATATCAATAACAAGCAGAAAAAGCAATTGCTCAAATGGTTCCACCTATTCAATACATTTATTATGTAAGAATGACACTAATTGTGGGACTAGTTTCGGTCTCTAGAGACCATCCTCAGCCAAAAATATAAATAGACAAGTCATAAAACCATTACTAGAATTAGTGCATACACACTGAATTTTACAATATTAAAATGCGCCACCAAAGATTAACATATAGAGAATATTGTTTGTTTAGAAACATTTTTTAAAAATCACTCCTGTACTAACAGTGTACACACAACATATGCAAGTCTTAATGCATGATCATGTTGGTTGATAGAGCGAGATGTTCTTCTCAGCGAATGTTGAAGTTATGCTTCTGGAGGTTATTCATTTAATAATTAACAATATTGGAGTGTATTGTCAGAGATTAACTTATATAAGAATATTGAGATGAAACCTATTTAAAAATTGACACTCGTAAACACATGCTACAGGTTCACATAAAAAAATTTGAATCTTGAAACATATTCATGTTATTCAAATAGAGTAAAAAGTTCATCTCATTTCTATCAGAATATTAAAACTGTGCTTCTTGGAGATTTCAATTATAAGATTAAAAGATTGAAAAGTAAGTTACGTTAAATCAAATAGAACAGAACCATGTATCATTCCAATGGGAACTTCCTTGTGGAGGTACTGTGTCAAGTAATATTTTGCCTTTGAAAATGGATCACGGTTTTAGGTTATGTCTGAAAAAAGAGAGCGTAGAATTAGAAAGATGTAAAAAGAAAAACAAGGAAATAAAGTGAAAAGTATATGACACACATCCCTGTTTGTGGAGCTACACGTACGCAGCCAGTGCTGATTTAAGAAACACAATGACATACAAGAGTGGAATATAGCAAGAGACAAGAAAATGGGGAAGAAGGGATGGGGGGAGGAGAGGAAAGGGGAAGGCAGAGGGATAGGAAAGGTGTGGTTATCTATGGCGGAGATGAAGCATGTGGGATAGAGGGGAATTGCTGGAAGGGAGATTTGAAAGCATTATGTAGGAGAAGGTTCCGACTACCTGATTCCTTTTTATTGAGAATTGGAATTATAAGACTGAATAAAATGTTGGGTTATTCTGATGTGTCATTAAGATTTGAATCAGGATTTAAATATTGGTCTAGGTGAATGAAACAATTTTCCGTAAATTTGAGCAGGGAGCCCTTACTGATAATTTTAAGAATTTTCATGTCCTGATCAATGGCAGTAAATTTATGATTGAAATCCATCATGTGTTGCCCCATGGCTGAAAACCTATTGTATCTGAGAGCGTTGACATGTTCTAAATATCTAATGCTAAAGCTTCTGCCAGTCTGGCCGACATATGTGGATTCATAGTTGTTACATTTGAGCATATTGCACCCTTTAGTCGGTAGAGCTGCGGTAAATTCTCTTCATTCTTGCCTTGGCTGCTGTAAAAAAAGTATACTTACCGCATTTTTGAGATTCGATCTCATTGGTGATCAGTCCTTTGTCGCCCACAGGGTGATGTTGAGGGATTGCCTAACTAAAGGTTACCTAATAACTACTAACTAAATAAATCTCATGACTCAGATTGATTTTGAAATATAATAAATATTTATTAATAAAAGTAAATAAAATCATTATCGTTGACTGATAAGAAAATGAATCAAAATTATAAATTATTGAATTGTAAATATATCAAAATTAATATAATGCAAACTTACAAACTCATATAAATATTATTGACTGATAAAAACATTAATTAATTAATTAATTAAAATTAAAATAGGATGAATTTTACTATTAAATTTATACATTAATTGTGAACATATTCCTTCATCCAATACTGAAATAAGTTGTAAATATTCAGATTACTATTGATCTATAGTTAAATACCCTGGTTTAATAAACACCAGTTAAGTTACGTGCTTCATACTGAAAATCAACAATTGTTGATTTTTTTTTCTAGGGGCTTTACGTCGCACTGACACAGGTAGGTCTTATGGCGACGATGGGATAGGAAAGGCCTAGGAGTTGGAAGGAAGCGGCCGTGGCCTTAATTAAGGTACAGCCCCAGCATTTGCCTGGTGTGAAAATGGGAAACCACGGAAATCCATTTTCAGGGCTGCCGATAGTGGGATTCGAACCTACTATCTCCCGGATGCAAGCTCACAGCTGCGTGCCTCTACGCGCACGGCCAACTCGCCCGGTAATTGTTGAATAATAATGAATGTTAACGTTATACCAAATTATTACCAACTTTTTAACACTAAGAACATTCCAATTACATTTCAGGAGTATTTTCTCCATAATCTTTGCAAATTGTTAAACATGTTGAACTTTCATTATAAATAATAAAGATAAATATACAATTTTAAATTAAATCACTGTGTAATCAATCAATCAATCAATCAATCAATCAATCAATCAATCAATCAATCAATACTGATCTGCATTTAGGGCAGTCGCCCAGGTGGCAGATTCCCTATCTGATGCTTTCCTAGCCTTTTCCGAAATGATTTCAAAGAAATTGGAAATTTATTGAACATCTCCCTTGGTAAGTTATTCCAATCCCTAACTCCCCTTCCTATAAATGAATATTTGCCCCAGTTTGTCCTCTTGAATTCCAACTTTATCTTCATATTGTGATCTTTCCTACTTTTATAGACGCCATACAAACCTATTCGTCTACTAATGTCATTCCACGCCATCTCTCCGCTGACAGCTCGGAACATACCACTTAATGATATAGATGTTGATTCCCATAGGGAATCTGAAATATTTGTCCTGAATGAGCAAATTTATAATACCAATATAAATGGTCCGTTATTGGACATTATAAATTTTCCAGCTAGCTCATTCTTGGTTGCCAGCGTTTCGCCCTCATGTGCTAGGGTGGGCTCATCAGTTGGTACCTAGCACACTTACCAATACGCTGGCTAGTGCATACCGTGGAGGCCACTACGTAGGCTAACTGGAGCCACCGGCAGTGCCAATGCACTAAGAGACTTTGTCTCATCACTAAAAATTGATGCCTGCTTGGCCATCAGATGATATAGATGTTGATTCCCATAGGGAATCTGAAATATTTGTCCTGAATGAGCAAATTTATAATACCAATATAAATGGTCCGTTATTGGACATTATAAATTTTCCAGCTAGCTCATGAGGGCGAAACGCTGGCAACCAAGAATGAGCTAGCTGGAAAATTTATAATGTCCAATAACGGACCATTTATATTGGTATTATAAATTTGCTCATTCAGGACAAATATTTCAGATTCCCTATGGGAATCAACATCTATATCATCTGATGACCAAGCAGGCATCAATTTTTAGTGATGAGACAAAGTCTCTTAGTGCATTGGCACTGCCGGTGGCTCCAGTTAGCCTACGTAGTGGCCTCCACGGTATGCACTAGCCAGCGTATTGGTAAGTGTGCTAGGTACCAACTGATGAGCCCACCCTAGCACATGAGGGCGAAACGCTGGCAACCAAGAATGAGCTAGCTGGAAAATTTATAATGTCCAATAACAGACCATTTATATTGGTATTATAAATTTGCTCATTCAGGACAAATATTTCAGATTCCCTATGGGAATCAACATCTATATCATCTGATGGCCAAGCAGGCATCAATTTTTAGTGATGAGACAAAGTCTCTTAGTGCATTGGCACTGCCGGTGGCTCCAGTTAGCCTACGTAGTGGCCTCCACGGTATGCACTAGCCAGCGTATTGGTAAGTGTGCTAGGTACCAACTGATGAGCCCACCCTAGCACATGAGGGCGAAACGCTGGCAACCAAGAATGAGCTAGCTGGAAAATTTATAATGTCCAATAACGGACCATTTATATTGGTATTATAAATTTGCTCATTCAGGACAAATATTTCAGATTCCCTATGGGAATCAACATCTATATCATCTGATGGCCAAGCAGGCATCAATTTTTAGTGATGAGACAAAGTCTCTTAGTGCATTGGCACTGCCGGTGGCTCCAGTTAGCCTACGTAGTGGCCTCCACGGTATGCACTAGCCAGCGTATTGGTAAGTGTGCTAGGTACCAACTGATGAGCCCACCCTAGCACATGAGGGCGAAACGCTGGCAACCAAGAATGAGCTAGCTGGAAAATTTATAATGTCCAATAACGGACCATTTATATTGGTATTACATACCACTTAGTCGAGCAGCTCTTCTTCTTTCTCTCAATTCTTCCCAACCCAAACATTGCAACATTTTTGTAACGCTACTCTTTTGTCGGAAATCACCCAGGACAAATCGAGCTGCTTTTCTTTGGATTCTTTCCAGTTCTTGAATCAGGTAATCCTAGTGAGGGTCCCATACACTGGAACCATACTCTAGTTGGGGTCTTACCAGAGACTTATATGCACTCTCCTTTACATCCTTACTACAACCCCTAAACATCCTCATAACCATGTGCAGAGATCAGTACCCTTTATTTACAATCCCATTTATGTGATTACCCCAGTGAAGATCTTTCCTTATATTAACACCTAGATACTTACAATGATCCCCAAAAGGAACTTTCACCCCATCAACGCAGTAATTAAAACTGAGAGGACTTTTATTTGTGAAACTCACAATCTGACTTTTAGCCCCGTTTATCAACATACCTTTGCCTGCTGTCCATCTCACAATATTTTCGAGGTCACGTTGCAGTTGCTCACAATCTTGTAACTTATTTATCACTCTATAGAGAATAACATCATCCGCAAAAAGCCTTACCTCCGATTCCACTCCTTTACTCATATCATTTATATATATAAGAAAACATAAAGGTCCGATAACACTGCCCTGTGGAACTCCCCTCTCAGCTATTACAGGGTCAGACAAAGCTTCACCTACTCTAACTCTCTGAGATCTATTTTCTAGAAATATAGCAACCCATTCAGTCACTCTTTTGTCTAGTCCAATTGCACTCATTTTTGCCAGTAGTCTCCCATGATCCACCCTATCAAATGCTTTGGACATGTCAATCGCGATACAGTCCATTTGACCTCCAGAATCCAAGATATCTGCTATATCTTGCTGGAATCCTACAAGTTGAGCTTCAGTGGAATAACCTTTCCTAAAACCGAATTGCCTTCTATCGAACCAGTTATTAATTTCACAAACATGTCTAATATAATCAGAAAGAATGCCTTCCCAAAGCTTACATACAATGCATGTCAAACTTACTGGCCTGTAATTTTCAGCTTTATGTCTATCACCCTTTCCTTTATACACAGGGGCTACTATAGCAACTCTCCATTCATCTGGTATAGCTCCTTCGGCCAAACAATAATCAAATAAGTACTTCAGATATGGTACTATATCCCAACCCATTGTCTTTAGTATATCCCCAGAAATCTGATCAATTCCAGCCGCTTTTCTAGTTTTCAACTTTTGTATCTTATTGTAAATGTCATTGTTATCATACGTAAATTTTATTACTTCTTTGGCCTCGTGGCATCGTTTGAATAAAGGTTTCTGAAATTATTATTGATAAACCTGGACATTACTGAACTTTTATTTAAATATAATTCTAATTGTTTTCACAACACTGTGGAATCTGTAAACTTTCATTAGAATAATCTAAAAAAATTTTACTTCACAATTTTTACTTTACTAATTTTAATCATCAATATCAACATATAATTGTTAATAAAATATAATTGACCAAATTATTAGTTCAGTAATTCCTACAATTTTGTTGTGGCTTGTTATGTGAGAAGAATTGTTAAATCTAACACGTTGTTTACCTACTGTTACGCGAGCTATCATTTGGCTCTGTGTCCAATAATTGCAAATCTCTGAGTGCAGACGTTTTGCTACCATGACCATCACCGTTCTTCATGATTTCCTTGATATTTTGCAGTCTTATATAAACATAGAATAATCAAGAATAAATTAACGAAAATCAACTTGCAATAAATAAAAGAAACATTTGGTAATACTGACTTAAATTAAATAAAAATCACAAGAAAATTTACTGCAACACGATCTTCGAATGTCAATTGGGATTACGGACTACATTAATAAGTCATTATCATGATCATTTACTATGGCTTGCATATAACTACCTCACTTAAAAATGGTGTGCCATGTGGCCTTATAATTTTCCATTGTGATACTCGCGTATATTGATGCACCTCTACTACATTAGGAGATTTGTCCTCCTGCTCACTTTCATTATATACTCGGCTCAATATTGCCGGCATTTATCTTCACAGCTCTAACGACTTGAATATTATTACATTATATCAGCTCTAACGGCTTGAATATTATCCTTTCAGCTCCACGGCTGGCATATATAATTAACCTCTCATTATCATTTAGAAAGTTATCAACAGTGCTTATCCAATTATCACATACATGATTCTCTCCCTCCATCTAAGCATTATGACACAACATCCTCTTTCTTGGGTTCAATTTCCCAGCTACTTAAATATTTCAGTTAACATTTCCCAATTGAATGCTTTACATCGTAATCCAATAATATTTGAATAATTCCACTCAAGATCAACTATTGGCCGTTGACAATGTAATTAATCTTCACCTGTCCATAGATTAGTATTCAGGTGAAATATATATATATACTAATCGACAAAAAAATATCTAAAATAACCATGACATAAAAGGAAATTTTGATATTAATTAAAATCATATCATTAAAACTGCAAATCGTACTTTCCTAACGTGCAATCTTGCAAAAAGCATTGTAACGGCCTCTAATTTCGTTTAAATGTAGGCCTAAGCATTTAAAAAAATTAGTACAATTGATGATAATAATAACAATAATAATAATAATAATAATAATAATAATAATAATAATAATAATAATAATAAAATAAATGAAACTGACACCACCATGCGTGAATAAATCATCTTATTAAAATATCCTCTGTGCTATGCCCTAAATTAAATTGCAATAACTAAACATCTAATTTATAACTCGCACAACTAATTTAATTATATGGTAGACTACGTCTTAGATTTATCATAATAATTTGTTTACTCACACCATTGCAAAGAAGTATCGCCCTGGCCGCGGGCGTCCGCCGTTGGTGAATTAGAACATTTTAACAAGGGAATTACACATCATCATAATATCGGCGTATCCATCCATGATGATAATTGCACTTCTGACACGCGCACAAATTCTTGATGCCTTATTGATAACACACTGTATAACCTTATCAAACACTTTGAATCTAAATTATAAGTACACATTCTTTTTCTTATCACAAATCGCAAGTGTAGCACACGGGTTTGAAATATCCTGCGTGTCGAATACGTGTACACGGAACTGCCACTTCTGTGGAGAAAGTATTTCCCTGGATACCTGCTCCTGCCAAAGCACCGTTAATCCTATTACAAAATATTTCTGGACTCTCTCGTAGTGGTGGCCTGCCTGTAGTATAACTGTTTATTTACTATCTGGTTGACTAACTGCCTGCTCTCAATTACTGAAAGTAAAAGTATTTCCTTAACAATTGGATTGCTGCCTGGTCTTCATTAACGAAAGTTCCCTCTGTCATGAATGCTGTAGTTAAATATGACAAAGTGGTGTACACTGAAAATACTATTTATGTCACTCTTGTCATATCACAAATTTATATAAAAGTTCCTCGACATGTTTATATATCTAATGTGTATGATAATGTCATTAAATAAATACAGAGACTTATTGGAAGCTTTGCATACTGAGCAAGTGTCTTACAATGTTCCCTTAATATAATACTGGAATAAGAGCGTTCGCACTACATGTCTTCTCTTCACAACTTTCAAAGAACAAGTGTCTTCATTCCTTGGCGTTTACTTGCAACTCTGGGTATCTGTGCGGAGTAATATTTTCTGACTGATTCACAGATTTTTATGACTCTAGGAGCGTCTTCTAAGTCGTGCACCCCAACAGTTATTTCATTTATATCTCCACTCACACATAAAATTTCAGCAATTCAGTTAATATATTGTGATCGCTGAATTTATCACAGACTTTCGAGTAATTGCGATGGCTTCGGTAGGAATATTTTGCCTGTCGTATTTTTGGGCAAACTTAAGCAATGGCGAGAATATTACCTCTCCCTCGTCTACTGACGCGTCCTCTCTTAATTAATTATTGTCCACACGTCAACTAAATTTTCATCATCCAATATTGACCATATATAAATTGAAGTATGACTGCACTTGAAACATCATTAACTACTGCTGATTACCGTAGAAAGACTGAATATTTGAGGGTGCTCCTTTTGAAATATTCAGAATAAAAGCTTGTGATTGGATGAGAGGTTTTCAGACATGAAAGTTGGGCTGATTCCATTACATTTTAGAGGGGTGTTCGGTGGATATTTCTGTCTTCTTTCAGCGTTCCTCTCCGTGGTTCTCACTCTTGCAAATAGTGGAAAAGTACTCGTCATTGACCTCAATTCTTCCTTGGCTTGGCGTCCTGGTGAAGTATTGTGTTTGGAGATAATGGTTTTATTACCGACAACAAACCGTGCATTATGAAGACTTGTGTGGCTTAAAGCTTCTTCTGGGAGGTCTTTGTTACTGCAGTACTATGAGAAAAACAATATTTCTACTGTGTGGAAATATTCCACCTATGCTATCCCTTCAAATTATCATATAATGAAATGAGGCTTAATTCCATGGGTACAATATACACGCCTGATTTGGAGAAATTATTGAACGTCCGCATTGCTATTGTTGGTTTTAAAGGCTATTTTTATGTTGTGTTTTTTAAAAATGTTGGAAATCTGGTAGACATGTTCATTATTAAAAGTAAAAGTGGAAATTGAGGTCTTTTTTTGTTTTTTCCCTAGTTAAGGTAGTTAAAGGTTGATTCTTCTTCTTCCTTCTCCTCCTCCTCCTCCTGATAAGTTTCTGCTTAAACAGGTCATTAATAATTAATAATAATACTTTCTATGAAATATTTGCTAAAACCACTGGTCTTAGCTATATTGCAGATGATGTTTAGTTCATGGGCAAGATATCTTTGAGATAATGAATATGGGGGTGCAAATAATTTTGGTGTATTGTATTGACAGTTTGCATGGGTTTTGTATAGATCCTGTAACTAAGGGAACTGGGATATCTTAGGATGGTTAAGTCTAAAAAATTGATTTTGTGTTCAGATTCTGAAATGAATCTAATATGTGGATCAAGATTATTCAAGTTTGTGAGAGTACTGGCAGCATCGGTCTCTCATCCGTTAAAACCAGAGTATCATCTACATATCTGGCCCAGAACTGGATATTATTAACCCTTTGCAGTCCAATTTTCTGTCACATGTTCCAACAGTCTGGTCCAAATTAAGTTTGCACATTTTTACCTAGTCAGATTATACTCAGAAATTTTATTGGTAATTATAGTTATACTATTATTACGAATCTTACCGTACATTCTATTGCATAGGAATTAGTTTCCATAATAATTTTCGTCGTCAGTGCAGGAGGAAGGAACAACATAATAAACTGAAGTGGAGTGATGCCGCTAGGCAGAACCTGCGGTCCTCTAGTTTTCTGACCTGATGAATAACTTAGTCTAGGTGGCTCACTATCATAAAATGCTACATTCCGGTAAACACTATTGCCGTTTGCATTCCCATTTGTATGTGTGGAAGTATATTCAGCATCACTTTTACTGATATAATAAACCCTGACCTGAGAAGCGTCATCATTGCCGTGTGCCGTATCCCCTCCTCCACCCCAGCCCATTACATTCACGTGTCTTCTTGCTTTTGTAGCAGTCACTGGAACTTCCTCATCTGAATCTTTGGAAACAGCATATGATGGTCCGGGATCACTCCGCACTTTTTTTTTTTACGCACAGGTCCAGTCGCTGAAGTTTCACTTGCAATGCTGGAGCTCACTACACCTTCATCTTCACTTGACAGTTCTCTAAACTCTTTGTCCAATTCAAATAACTAATCATCCGTCACTGCTGTCTAAATAAACGTGCATACGTATTTCTTCTTCATTCATATTTGTCGATTTTATATTGCAAATTCAACAGAGACAATTCGCTTTCACAGATAAACATGCCTAGTACAACACATGTGCAGCACTACTCAATGTACACACAGCTGACAGGCCGCGGGTAACCATGTTGACACAGCGCTACATCTCGCATTATATCCATGGAGATAACAGAATGGTTTCTTTTGTGCACAAAACCTTTTTTTTTTGCTATTTGTTTTTACGTTGCACCGACACAGATAGGTCTTATGGCGACGATGGGATAGGAAAGGCCTAGGAATTGGAAGGAAGCGGCCGTGGCCTTAGTTAAGGTACAGCCCCGGCATTTGCCTGGTGTGAAAATGGGAAACCACGGAAAACCATCTTCAGGGCTGCCGACATTGGGGCTCGAACCCACTATTTCCCGATTACTGGATACTGGCCGCACTTAAGCGACTGCAGCTATCGAGCTCGGTGCACAAAAAATTAGCTCTAGAAACTCCAGGGATATCGATCGACCACAATCAGGTCAAAGAATTTCAATAAATAACTTCTCATGTAGAACGAAACATAATGTTGAGGTGAGCTCGACGTTGGACCGGTTACAATAAGCCATGATGTCGAGGTCACCTTGATGTTGGACAGGAAAAGGTTAAGAATATTATTGGAAATTTTTGTGTACTCAAATTATCCAAGTAAATCTCTGCCAAAATTTCCGAGGCCGGCGAACCCATAGCCAGACCATTCTGTTGATATACAGTGTTATCAAAAATAGAACAATTATTGTTCAAACCAGTTTTAGAATACAGATAAATTCTAAGATTTTCACTTGAATTAAACCGCTATGTTTTTTCAAATTCTTCTGGATAACAGGACAAACTTTGGGTATCGAAATACAAGTATATATATATCGACGATGTCAAAATAATGAACTGGAGTAATTGGCTTGGATTTCAACATGACTGATTTTTTCAACTAATTCTCTGGTGTTCTTAATAGATTTATTAGATAAAAATAATAATGTCTTTTTAAAAACTTCTGAATGAATTGTGATGTTTTGTATAATGGGTTGGGTCTGTAGCTGTAGCTAACTATTGGTCAAACGGGGATGCCAGCCTTGTGAATTTCGGGAAGGGATTTAGCAGTAGGTAGGCCGGGGTTCATGCTGATGAGAATGCTTCATTCCTGATCCGTTAACAAACAATAGGTGATTTTGAGAACTTGTTTAAGTTGCCATTGGATTTTTAATGTAGGATCCTTCTTGATTATAGCAAAGGAGCTGCCTGAAAATAAATGTTTAGTTTGCTCTATATATTCAGCTTTTTCCAAAATAACGGTGGAATTACCCTTATCTGCTTTTGTAATGATGAGGTAAAAATCAGTGATTTTCTTTTTAAGTTCATAAATTTGCTTGTTTGTGGGAATCTTGTCCTTGTTAATATTATTATTATTAATACTGCTGGATGGTTTAGAAGACCTGTCAGTATGCATTAGTTTGATAATGTCTAATTTTTATTCAGCTTCATGTCTTACTTCATCTTGCCTGTCTAAAGGGGGTTTGTTAATGGCCAATTCTGTTTCAACCCCATTCCTCTCCTCCTCCCTCCCTCCTTTCTACCTCATTTCATTGCCTCTTGCTATTTTCCACTCTAGTACGTCATTGTGTTTCTTTAATTGGCACCAGCTATGTATGTGTAGCTCCACAAACAGGGGTGAGTCTCATAACAAAATTTCACTTTATTCCCCCTTTTCTTTTTTTTTTATTCTTTCATCTTTCTAATTCTATGCTCTCATTTTTCAGACATAACCTAAAATTGTGATTAATTTTGGAAGGCAAAATATCACTTGACACAGTATCTCCACAAGAATGTTCCCATTGGACTTCTACAGGGTTCTATTCTATTTGTTTAAATGTAACTTACTTTTCTATTTTTTAAGATGAACCATCCATGTGCCGTTATTTTAATCTTATAATTGAAAACTCCAAGAAGCACAATTTTTAATATTTTGATAGAAACGAGACAAATTTTTTACTCCATTAGAACAACATTAATATGTTTCAAGATCCAACATTTGTTATGTGAACCTGTACCATATGTTTATGAGTGTCAATTTTTAAGTAGGTTACACCGCAATATTCTAATATAAGTTAATCTCTGACAATACACTCCAATATTGTTAATTGTTAAACGAATAACTTCAAGAAGCATAACTTCAACATTCGCTGAAATGATCTTCTTGCTCTATTGACCAACATGAACATGCATTAAGACTTATATATGTTATGTGAAATTACACTGTAAGTACAGGAGTGTTTAAAAAAAATGTTTCTAAACAAACAATATTCTCTATATGTTTATCTTTGGTGACGCATTTTAATATTGTTAAATTCAGTGTGTATGCACCAATGGTTTTATGACTTGTCTATTTATATTTTTGGTTGAGGATGGTCTATAGAGGCCGAAACTAGTCCCAAACTGAATTAATGTACTTCTTACATAATAAATGTATTGAATAGGCAGAACCATTTGAGCAATTGCTTTGTCTACTTGCAACTGCTTTTCAATACGGACCCACATGAAATTCATTGCATACGATACATCAACAATATAAAATTTTATTTAACTTACTATTACAAGAAGCAGTTGTAATCCAACCGGTGAGGTGGAAGTACGTGAAGGGCTGATAGTAAGAGTACTGGACTTAGAAGAAAGGGTTGAGAGACTTGAATGAAGGATCTATCATCAGTCATGGAGGATATGAGGGGAAATATAGAAATATATTACCGTATAATCCCGAATACCACCCGCCACTGAATAAGACCCACACCCTAAATTTAAGACGGCAAAATACGGAAAATAAAAATTAAAAATTAAATAACTTGCATACCTATTTAATTTTCTTCAAATATACCACAAATATAAATTCAAACAGCTTACAATTAATAAAAACATCACAAAAATCGTAAATAAAACAGATGATTCACAATTCACTGCAGTCATCTGAAGTTTCACCACAGGAATTTTCGTCACTGGCATCTTTCCACAAATAGTCATGAGTTTCCCTTTTTCAAATGGGGTCACTCTAGAAACGAGAGCTCCACATTGATACTATAAGCAAGGCACTCACTAGACTTGAGAAGCCCTTGCTCAGAATCGCCGAATAGTTCCGATCACTGCAAATACTACCGCTGAAGATTTTGCCATGAATTTGTGAAGCTAGTTGACTGCTAATGGGCCGCAACTTATGCTGGCATTAATCTAGAAAACTCTCGTATTTATTCATCCAAATATTTCTAGCAGCCTACTTAATTATGAGCAGAATCTGAGACATCTGACCAGGCTCAGTTGGCTACTGTTTAACTCACAAATTCACAAATGCACTCCTGGATCATAGCACTTATGATTGCGATGGACAAAGCTTTGCCCTCTAGTAGTTAGTGCAAGACTGTCATGGCGTAACTTCATCTTTTGTTAGCTATCGCGAGACTGTCCTCAGTCAGCCAGTGGCCTTCCTTTTTATTGTTAGCTGACCTGTACATGGGGTAAGGGAGCTTTTCGCGCTTCATTAAGGCCATCGGCTATGTTAATAACTAGAGTTCAAGGCATTTAAAGGGTGCATGCTATAGATTTTTACATGCGCTAACTGCAATCGCAGATCAAACGTCTGTTTCTATGTAATCACCAAGGAGAATGATAAAAGAATGTACAGTATCGAATGTAAAGGTGCACAGAGTTTTGGAAAATGTGAAGAACTACAAGGGGAATCAAATATGCATTAGGAAAGAGATGGATTTGGAAGAGATGGCAGACATGAGAACGCGACACTTTCACTTAGGCAGAGCACATAGTCTAGTTGTCACAGCCTTTATTTGTGGTAATAGACTAATGGCGGTACGAGATTTGTGGAGAAAATCTTGGTCCGCAAAACAGCTAAAGGATATGGAAGAGCATTCTAATGTATCAGCAGTGAGTGGCAAGTTCAATTCAAGAATAAGGAAACCATCAGGTGACAAAGGAGTAGAAACAGCTCAGCAACCACTGTCCCCATTTTTCCCATCAAGGTAATTTGCCCCAGACTAGTCAGCCGATCCCAGGCATGCTCAGTCCGAAATATGACAAAATTAATGACCTAAAAATACATACACCCTGAATCTTGATGGGGAACATATAACTAAATACAGACACGGTGAGGTCAATCAAAACTACAATAAAGCAAGGCGAAGCATGACGTCAGTTTTGGAGGAAAATCTGTTTATTAAAAATAAACAAGATAAATATTTTTAAAAAATAGCAAAGTATCAAATAATCAGATTTACACGACACAGATTTTTTTTTTTTTTCCGCAGGATAAAGTCCATCTTGAGAATTAGAATATATAACAAATTTACAGTGTATGCCAACACACACACTGAACATATCAAATCATAATTTGAAGTTTCATTAATTTTAACACACGGGCTTGCGTGCGCGCACCACGCTCCTGGCTTTTACTTTTTTGTTAACACTTTTAACTGTAGATGAGTACGTTCCCCATTTCTGCACACTTGACATTGCAGTGGGGTCCCTAACCTAACTGTACAATATATAACACGCTGAGTGGTGAAACATCCTACGCACAAAATATACCTCTCGAGCCATGAACAATCTCATGAGCATAACAAACAATGTGGATAGGAGCCACACAAACAAAAACATGTAAATGGCAATATATATGCATTCCAAGAAACAAAAACATAATGTCATATTTTCCAGGGCTCACTAAGAAAAGCATGCGGCATTCACGCAACACGCATCCACTTAAAGCCTCAATGGAAATAAAGGAAACATAATTACACGTTAAGCAACACTTCCTATACAACACAGGTTCCTGAAAAATAATTATCTGACACAAAATTAAAATTAAAAAAAGGCAGAGTAGGCTTTACCTTACAACACCTATTTCAACGTTGTAATCTGGAAGAGATGACATGACACAAAATATTCCTCAGCGCGGTTATATCGTAAAAGAAAATCTGGAACAAACGTCGCAATATAAAACTCTCGTCAACTGCCACAACCGTAGAGACATGGACAGAAGCAATAAAATCATGAAGTATAGGCCGTTCAAATAAAACTCTCCTCGGTAGGCAAACATATCACCCTCGCCAACACACGGTGGAATGACTCAAAGTGGAGATCGATGTCTCCCAAAATAAAGCAGCAATACCAAAACCACAGGGTCCAACCCTTTACACACGCTGCTCAACAGTCTACCCGAGGTAAGTCACACAATCAAGAAAATGCAGGCCTTTCAGATGAGGAACGCGTCCTCTTATTCAAAATCACACAAATAATATCTCATGTCCTAAAGTTGCGTAAAACTTAAGAAATATGAAGGACGTCGTCTAACATTCACTCGTATGAAAAGAAACAAGACCGCGCTGGTCACAAATAAAGCACTCGCGCACAAAGTAAACATGAATAAAGTAGCCAACTCTGTAATAAATATGATAAACTGAACTAAGAAATTGCCACATTGACAATCGATCATGTCTGAACCTTGGAAAGGTACTGAAATACCTCAATCCTACATCGCGAGAAACTAGCACGGAAAATAATAATAATAAATTTTACAGAAATTTTATTCCAATATTCGGAACTCGAAATACGAAACAGCGTTCGTGGAACTCGTGAATCAATTAATTTACTTACAGCCTAGATATACAAAATAGTCGTGAAGATGACGCTAACAACTTCACGGATCCACACTCCACCGTCACCGTCTTACACACTCTCATTCACACATCATGCAATAAATCCCAGAAAACGTGACGGCATGTTTCCATACACTTTGAGCTCCCATTAATAATACTTTAATCTAGTCCTTCCTGACTTGAATCCTTATTTACATTTACAATTAAGCCCAGAGACGTACACTGCGTCTCAAATATCGAAACAAAACAAATCAAAAAAATATATAAGGCAAAAAAAAAAAAAAAAAAAGACTGACTCGTAAAAGAAATGATGCTAACCACTCAGCTAAATAAATCAGAATAAAATGTAAGAAAGCAAGCTGCAACCTCATGCAAATGGTCCACATTTATGTTACAATTATATTTACAATAACAAGCTTCCTATCATTTACTTTAAATGGGACGTAGTCCTTCCAAACAAAGCTACATCTACAGAAATTAAGTATCAAACTAACCTATCCCCTTTTGCAACATTAAACACGTTCACACTCACATAATTACATTAAAACACTGTACTCATCTGTTATGTTGACTTAGGGCCGCTCGTCCTCGGGAGACAGCCGACCCCATCTTGCTTTTAGCCCGCCATATCGATGATAATGCTGCCTTCAGAAAAGACTTGGATCAGTCCTTTTGTCTCTTTCAAGGGGTAGAAAGGTGATGCTGTATTTTCCGTTGCTGCTTCTGCTTCAGGATGTCGTCTAAAGCATCCCCTCGTTCACAATGTAGAAACTAGGTCAAGATCAACCGGCCGGTTAAAAGAATACTACAGCCGGGGTAAATTCCACTGACCGTGAAACCAGTTCCCATTCAGTCGTGGAACAGCTTCTCTTATCTACTCCCGTAACTAGGTCAAATATTTCCCATCTTATAAAAAGCTGGACTGGAAATTGTAAAGTTTATGCCCTCTGAAAACTATTTACACAGGCAAGCTACTATGCATTTTGAAATGATTAAATGGAACTGTTCTCTCCCTTTGGTAATCATAAGTTACATGCCGTTCTCCCAGTATTAGAAAACTTGAGTATATCAAATGCAGACTGAGCGTCTTCCAACAAAATCTTATGAGTCCCCACACGACCACTCGCGTAAATAAAAAAACTTCTTCTTACAATGTTACCTGCAGAGAATCTCGCCGAATAATAGGGTAACTAACTGATGCGGTCATCGTTTTTATTAACTCGTCCTCGAAGACGCCGTCATATCCTCGATTGGGGCCATCTCTTCCCTAGACCAATGCCTCGCCATATCGACGGTGGCTTTATCGTTTCATTGGCTTGACGCATCACGTACCTGACGCTTACTTCAAACATTTCTTATAAGCGACCCTAGCCTCTCGCCCGGGCATCCGAAATGTTGTCCGTTGGAATTCTATTGTTCCCTTGTTCAGCTTTGTGTGCGTCATGTAGAAATTCCACCTTCCAAACTTAGCTGGTGAGCAAACAAATCCGAGCTCCAAGCTCCCTGCAGAAATTACGACATGTGCTGCTGAATGTAGATGTTTCCTGCCAGTTACTAGCACTTAATAAAAATGGAATATTAATAATAATAATACTTTATTAACGGTAATACCATTTTACATAACAGTAGAGAAGAATAAACCAAACACACTAAAAAGAAAGTTCAATAGAGTATAAGTAGAAAAATATGTACAGATATATCCACAGGTTATATTACAAGTAACCACAGGAAAGTAATAGTCAATTCTGGAGATTATGTAAGTGATTTCTAAATTCTGACAATGAGCAGTTAAATATATCAATATCCACTTTGTTTAGAGATCTTGACATTCGTTCAAATGGCCCATTGAATGTGTGGTTAGTTCTATGCCAATTTGTATTCTTGAACCTTGTGCGTCTGTCTGGTACATGTACGTTAATTTTTGCAAGGAGTTGTGGACAATTCACCAAGGAATGAAGCAATTTAAAAAAGAAGAGTGTATCCAATAATTCACGGCGTTGTGACAGGCTATGCAGATTTAAAGACTGTTGTAACGATGTACAATCAAAATTATCATATGAGAATCCTTCTCTAAATGAATATAAACAAAGAAATTTACGTTGTACTGAATCTAATCTATGGATAGAGGTCTGATGAGAAGGGTTCCAAACAGGTGTACAGTATTCTAGTATAGGGCGTACCATAGACACATACAGCAAAATATAGGTAGCTAAGTTTGAAAATTCTCTAGAATATCTAGTAATGCAACCCAATCTTTGAAATGCTTTCTTACAAATATTTTCAATATGTTCATTAAATATTAGGTTATAACTGAATAAAACACCAAGGTCAGTAACTTGTGAAACAGGAGTTAGAATGTTGTTATTACTAAATTTATACTGAAATGATATTTTCTTCTTGTTTTTAAAAAACAATATTATTTTACATTTCTCATGATTCAGTTTCAACCCATTTTGAATACAGTACTTTTCCAGATGATGTAAATCATCTTGAAGTTTTAAACAATCAAGTGGACAATTAATTTGTATAAAATTTTTTGCATCGTCGGCAAACAAAAGCAATTCAGAATTCTTAAGTATATTTTTAATGTCATTTATGTAGAGAGTAAAAAGTAAGAGCACAAGGCGAGACCCTTGAGGAACTCCACTGGTAACAATAATAGGCGCAGAAAAATGATTCCTTATTTTAACAATCTGCAGGCGATTTTTAAGATACGATTCAAACCATGAAAGGAGAGGCCCATTAATTCCGTAGCCTGTTAGTTTTTGCAGCAAGATATCGTGGTCGACAGTGTCAAAAGCTTTTGAGAAATCTGTATAAATGCAGTCCACTTGGGAGTGGTTCTCTATTGCATCCAAGAGGAACTGATAGAATAAAAGAAGAATGCTACAGGTTGACCATCCTGAAAAGAACCCATGTTGCTCATCAATGATGATGTTTCTAAAGAGAGGTGTGATTTTGTCAAGAATTATTGAGTCAAAATTTTTTGAATTATGAGAAGAAATTATAACTGGTTTATATTGTTTTATGTCAGTTTTATCACCATTTTTGAAAACTGGACTAACAAATCCTTTCTTCCATTCCACTGGAAAAACGCCTTGGTTTAATGATAAGTTGAACAGATAAAAGAGTGCTTCATATAAAATAAATGGGCAGTACTTGAGCAGGTAAGTTGAAACACCATCAGGTCCTACAGTCTTCTTTAATTCCAGAGATATCAGTTTGTTGTAAATTTCTGCCCTACTAATGTTTATAACTGATAGATTGACAGAGAAAGGATAATCATATGACATACTACTACTATTCTGATAAGAAGAATAAACAGATGAAAAGTGGTTGGCAAAAAGATTGACAATATTTTCTCCAGTATTTGCTGTAACTTCATTAAGATGCATGTTGAAGGAATATTATTACATGACCTTTTAGAACTTAGATATTGCCAGAATTTCTGAGGATTGGAAGTAATACTTCGTTCACAGTTGGAGACATACAATGTATAGCAAGATTTAGATTCAGACATGCATTCATTTCTTATTTTCGAGAAATGCTGATAATCACTATTGAGACCTGACATTTCGTATTGCTTGTGTGCTTTCTTCTTTTCAATAATCAGGGACTTCAATTTATGATTAAACCACTTTGAGAATTTGGGAGTCTTAAAATTCCGTATAGGGATGTAAAGTTCCATGCCATAAGGTAGTACTGAATAGAAGGTTTCTACTGCTTTATCAATTGATACATTTTGAAACATCACCTTCCAGCTGAACTGTGACAGATAATAATTTAGTCCATTATAGTCACCATTTAAAAAGTCAAAATAAAAACCATCAGCAGGCAACGAATTGTATAGCTCATTTATAGGTAAAGAAATCTCTAATGATGGGTGGTGTCTATCGAGGGGGACAATGCTTTCATTACTAGATTTTACTTCAATGAAACTGGAGTTACTGAAAACCAAAACAAGAAAGTGATTCAGAAAATTTGGGGATAGCATTAAACTGATTTAAACAGAGATAAGAAAAAGTGTCTATAACTAAACTGGACTGCATAATGTGGTTACCTACTGACATACGGCCAGAAGATGTTTCTTCATTTACTATCCAATTAAGATGTGGTAGATTGTAGTCACCAACAATGAGCAATAAATGGTTGTCAAGATTTGACATGATTTTTTCAACAGCACTGCAATGTTTGAAATATTTTTGGACAGGAGACTTGATGATGATGATGATGATGATGATGATGCTTGTTGTTTTAAGGGGCCTAACATCGAAGGTCATCGGCCCCTAATGGTACGAAATGAAAGAACAAAAATTGCAAAGGCATCTACTGACCAAAATAAAAATAAAATATGGCATGAAGAATGAATGGATGGACAGGAACCAAACAAAACACAAAACAAACAAACAAAAACCAGTGGATCGGACTCAATACAGATCGAAAATAACATTATTACCGACCAAGGAACCACTTATAAAGCACAATGATGCTTGGTGTCTAAAGGGGGTGCAAAATCCACGTCTAAGGCCCCACAGAATGGTACATGTCGCGAGTAAAATAGAACCATGGTATGTGTCATTTGGGGTATTAATCAGAAGTAGCGAAGACTCACGGTGTTCCACAAAAGATGGTACTACTCACAAGTATTACAATACGTACAAGTAACGCAGACCTCTTGTGTGTCTCACACAATGGCCCAACTCAGAGTCAACGCAAACCGAGAAGGTTCCCCACCTAGGTGTACTAAACACGGGCGCCGGTATTCCCGTGGTGTTCCTCACATAGTGGGTACTAATCACAGGCAACGCAGACCCACGGTGCTGCTCATATAGTGGTACAACTCAGAGGCTACGCCCAGACCTGCGGTGTTGCACACATGGGTACGACGCACGGGTACTGGAATCCACCAGGCCAGGCTTTAACTGCTACTAATCACAAACCTATTTCGTACCGAATTTAGTGGTACTACTCGCAAGTACAGGCAACCTATGGTGTTCCCCGCGTGATGGTACGATTCAAAATTAGTTTCATGGTTCTAATTCAGTCAGCCCTTGGTCGCCCCTTTTAGTCGCCTCTTACGACAGGCAGGGGATACCGCGGGTGTATTCTACATGTGCGTCCCCCACCCGCAGGGGGTAGTGTGTTTTGTCCGCGAGAGGTATTTTATTTCCCTCAAGTCCGCCGGCAAGCCGGTTAGGACCCCCCTATCCGCCACCTGGGACGCGCCACGTGGGAGTATCACCTCTCCCCCTGCTACGCCTGCGTAGCAGGTTTGTGGACAGGAGACTTAGGTGGAAGAACTACAGGGGAATTACTCTAATATCCCATGTTGCTAAGATAATGGAAATGATACTGGAAAGTAGAATAAGGTTGAGGGTTGAGAATCAGATACAGGAAAATCAGTTTGGTTTCAGAAGTGGAAGGTCAACAATAGAGCCCATTTTCATTATGAGACAACTAATGGAAAAGCAATGGGAGTACGGGAATGATATGGTGATGACATTCATTGACATTGAAAAGGCATATGACAGTGTCCCCAGGACGAAAGTTTGGGACAGTCTGGTGCAAAAAGGAATTGGACAGGGATTAATAAAAATGATCATGGCATTATATAAGGAATGTTGTAGTTGCGTGCAAACACAAGTTGGCAGGACAAGTAGGTTCAAAATAACTAGTGGGCTGAGACAGGGAAGTGTTCTATCACCAATCCTGTTTACAATAGTAATGGATGACATCATGAGAACAGCAAAAGCAGCATATAGAGGAAGAGAAATGAACATGATGTTATTTGCAGATGATATTGTGATTTGGGGAGAAGACGACAGGAAGGTTCAAGAACAGTTGAATGTGGTGAATGGGAAGATCGAAGAATGTGGATTGAAAATAAGTGTAGAAAAGAATAAAACTCTTGTTATGACTAGAGGGGAGAAAGAAGGGAAAGGTCAGATTAGACTTGCAGACAAGCCCCTCGAAGTAGTGGAAACGTTTAAATACCTGGGGAGTGAATTAATGGAGAATGCTCGACTGCATGCTGAGATTAGTAAAAGGATTCAAGCTGGAAGTTGTTTCTATCATAGTGTAAGACAAAGATGTGCCAACGGAAGCAAAGGATACTATGTACAAGATGTATTACGTACCCATAACAACTTATAGAGCAGAAACTTGGACAATGACAAAAAAGGATGAGAGTCGAATACAGGCAGCCGAAATGAAGTTCTTGAGGAGTGTGATACAGAAGAGTAGAAGAGACAAAATAAGGAATGAGAAAATCCAGGAAGAAATTGGAGTGGAAAAAATGAATGATAGAATAGAGAAGAGCCGACTAAGATGGTTTGGGCACATAAAGCGAATGAGCGACGAAAGAATGCCAAAACAGGTGATGGAAATGCAAATCCAAGGAAGGAGAGGCCGTGGACGACCACGATTGAGATGGAAGGATACCATCCAACGCAGCATTATAGAAAGAAACCTGGACTGGGACACAGTGTTGGAGGAGGAGTGGTGGAAAGACCGAAGAAAGTGGAGAGGAACCATATTTGCCCCTACCCGGCTACAGCTGGATAAAGGGAAATGATGATGATGATGACTTGGGTGGAATGTATACAGCACCAATGATTAATTTTGTGGTGTTAAAAGTCAGGGACACAAACAACTGTTCAACTGTGTTAATGCACGGTATCAGAGTAGGTTTAAACCTCTTGCTAATACAGTTTGCCTCATGGGATGCCTTCATACTCGTTAAAGAAGACCTATCACATCTGAAAATTGAATACGTTTCGAGTCCGAGTTCCACATCACTAATTTCATCATTTAAGTTTGTTTCGGTTAATACCATGAAGTCATAGTCAGCTAAACATGAAGAAATTTCAAGTTCAGTTAGTTTGCTTCGAAGTCCATTTACATTTTGATAGTATTCTCTAAAGTGTTCAACTAACCTTTTTATTGATGTCTTTGGTGCTTTCTTAGTATTGAAACGGGAACGCCCTACGAGCATTCATGTTTCATTCATTTATTAAGAGGAACTCGCTAACACCCGGCCGTAAGCATTTAAAACTTGCGCCGAGCGCACAGGCATAGTGGGAACTGCAAGCAAGCTTGCACTGTTCCAGAACACCGGCCAAGGTCAAGCGACGTCACGCAGAAGGTTCTTTCGTGTTCCATAGCATTGCAGCATGAACGAAATGTGATATCAATATTTCAATAACGTCACCTTGCAGGCAGGAATAATGAACGCTGCTAGCCAAAATTTCATGTCAATCGGTGTAAAGATGGCCAAGATATAAAATTTTCTTGGGGCCCACATGTGTAGCCACACCTACCGACCTTCGGCAATATAAGCGAATCGCCAGCCTGGGGTAAAGCAGAGAGTGTGCAGTGTGGGCAGTGTGCAGCTGAAGTGTGCCGTAGGCAGAGAGAGTGAGGGGAGTCGGCAGTAAGCCGTGAGTTCAGTGTGTGTGTGCAAGTAAGCACGTCGCGATATAATTCGTCACTCGGTCCGGCTGTATACTTGAGTTCAGAAACGTTAGTGTTAGAAGCTTTCTCCGTGGGCTTGAACTTTGTGCATGAACAAAAACGTAATTTCGTTTTTATCAGTCTGTACGACTGGGCGATTATATTTCGTTTGTGGACTATGAGTGTTTCTAGCATAAACTGTGCCAACCTTGATTTCATTTAAAGACTGTGTTTCTAGCATAAACTGTGCCAACCTTGATTTCATTTAAAGACTGTGTGAAAACAGCGATAGTGTTTCTAGCATAAACTGTGCCAACCTTGATTTCATTTAAAGACTGTGTGAAAACAGCGATAGTGTTTCTAGCATAAACTGTGCCAACCTTGATTTCATTTAAAGACTGTGTGAAAACAGCGATAGTGTTTCTAGCATAAACTGTGCCAACCTTGATTTCATTTAAAGACTGTGTGAAAACAGCAATAGTGTTTCTGGCATAAACTGTGCCAACCTTGATTTCATTTAAAGACTGTGTCTATCCATTGAACTGTGTTCGTAATAAAACTGTGCCAGCCTTGATTTCGTTCAAAGACTGTGTCTATCCATTGAACTGTGTTCGTAATAAAACAGTGCCGACCTTCATTTCATTTAAAGACTGTGTCTATCCATTGAACTGTGTTCGTAATAAACTGTGCCAACATTCCCTCTTAAAGACAGCATTAACTTGTGGAAAACGGTATCGTAATTTCTTTCCGAGGGACCACGCCAATTCCCATCATAACCTGTTCTGAATCACGTATGATCTTAAGTGTCAGTGATAATCTTATGAAAATTACGACGTAACAGAACTTGGACTGTCGTTTATTTCAACAAGTGTGTGAATATTGTGCTCATGGTGTACAGTGCAGAGACTGTACCCGGTGAATTTAATTTTCTTTGTGAAGTGCTTAATCACTGCACCTCGGAAGGTCCTAGATTGTTTTCGTTTGTTTATTATTCCAAATACGATAATTCCTTCCATCTTATTCTCATGGACTCAGACTTTATCCTTGCTGCTAAAGTGCGTTCAACATCATTGACTGTGGGAACTATTTCGGTGTGCTTCGCCATAGAGGTGTCACACCAGAGTCCCATGACGTCCGATGCGGAAGCTCCACATTTCCCCGTTCCTGCCTCAGGTTCGAGTCGCCATCAACACTAATACAGAGAAAACACCGACGACGGAAGACAACGCCGACGCCGACCGCAAGACGACGCAGACGACGCAGACGCCGCAGAACGACGTCCCCTCCACGCCTTCAAGGACAACCCCACGATTCAGCTGTAAAAGGTGACATAATTCTTTGCATATCTATTGAATAAACTGAAGGATCCACTTAATCATAATTTTTTTTTCACTACCCTTCTCTCTCACTCTCTTAGCATGGGCCGTACACGCCTTGTCGTTTCTCATGCTCTCCGATAAACTGAAGTACGGGCGTTCCTGTTTCAGTATAGTGTATCTGATCTCTGTGAAATGATTCCCTATCTACATTGTGTATTGTATTCCTGATATAAGTTATATTTTCTAAATCATTTTCTGTATCACTTAAGTTTTTGCCATTAGGATTAGCATCCCCCCCTCATTTTCTTAATTAGTTTCCCGCGAGCATTCTACTAGATATTCTATTGAGAAATTTACCAAACTTAGAGGTTCCTTTTCTGTTAAAGTGTACCAAACTTAGAGGTTCCTTTTCTGTTAAAGTGTAGCCCATCTTTTCTAAAACCACTACCTCTAAGCCAACTATTACCATCGACAAAAAGGACATCTTCATTACGGCATAACCAGTCAAGAGTGGAGTTCACAGCATCTATGTAGCGATAATCAACATCATGCCGATATAAAACGCCACTGAGACAAGACTTTGCCGCTGGAAACCTCCTTTTAATCGCAATAATAAGCCTATCAGTTTCGGCCATTATGTAACTAGGTGTTGAGAAATTATGAAGGTCATTTGTGGCAATATGAACTATCAGGGCTTCAGGATTTTCCTTAATAATGTCACTGTTTACATGTTCAGCAAGTTGACCCACTCGTATGCCTGGATAGCAGTTCGCAATTCCCTCTTCAACTTCGGGTCCAACATTTCCTATCATCGAGTCCCCCACTATTACTGTACGGGCTTGTTTACGTACCGGTCGCCGACGGGATATTTTTTGTCTTTTCGACACTCCAGCTGAGTCATGTTCTATGTTTGCCTCATGATCATTACATTCTAACACTTGAAAACTGTTTTGTGTCACTAAAATACTATTTACAGAATCTTTAAATGCAACATGTTTCCGGTTAGGCCTAACATTCTTCGACGTAACCTCTTTAAAATCATTTCCGTATTGTCTCGGCATTTCAACATTATTTTGTTTAAAGTTCTTCAATTCCAGCAGAGCATTTTCTAGATCCGTTGACAACATTTTAATTATTTCATCTTTGGATGAGAGTTCAAGTTCCAGATCTCTTATTCTAAACCTCAAACGTATTCTTAAATACGTACTCATAAGAAGCATTAAGACTATTAAGACTAGCATTACTTCTGTGAATAGACCCATTGCACTTCATGCACACATTATTACCGAACATTTCACCACTTGGAGAAAGAACTAAATCACTGTTTACCGCCATTCGAATAAATGACTGATTCATTAAATGAGTACTTCAATAAGGGCTCACCACGAACCACCAGCGTTAACATGCATGGAGAGTCGACTTTGCTATATCAGCAGTGCAGAACTGTAGAAACAAAAGAGGAAGCTGAGTCCCAAATGGATGAAAGCACAGCAAGGAAAGAAGGAAGCAAACTTAAGGTACCATTCAATTTAAAAGACGTGGGGTAGAAATGGGATGAGGATTGCAAGTGAAGATAGGGATACTGAGGATGGCATAATTAGGTCCCCAAGTGGAATTATCACACAACTAGGAAAAACACGAGTCACTCGGAGTAGGGCTGCGAGTATTGTGGATATTACGACAAGTAAATAACTAGTATGGAACACAGGCTATATAAATAAGTGCGTGTATTGAATAAAGTGGGAATGATGAGGTGAGGGAATTAAAGTCAGAAAATGAGATTGTGGGAATGACAGAAACCTGGCTCTCAGTAGGATGTGAACTACAGATACCAGTTATAACATCTAGAATAAAACAAAACAGAAGAGGGTATGTAAAGGTTATTATCCAGTGGGATATCTGTGTTTGGAAAGGAAGCACTAACGAACGGGTACAACTAGTGGAGTCGGCCTTGATGTAGTAGTTTCGGTTAGGATAATTAACCCTTTGCAGACAAATTTTTTCCTTGTGTAGTCCTGCACTAGTCATATTTTTTTCTCTGTAAAAGCTGTATAGTTACAATGAAGGTATAATGAAGATACAAAGTCTGACTCACAACATTATGACTTAATTTATCACTCTAGATACACACTGTAAGCAATAAACATGTAGTTGAAAGACAGTTTGCCCCTTTCCTATTTATATTTCTTCTCCGTGTGGTACTTCTCGAAGCATTCACTTGTATTTTTTCTCTTGCATAGCAGTTAGTCTCATCAACAATTTTTTTTTTTTACCAATTCTTCCGTAAAAAAATAGTGTAAAAAATTCAACGGGAGTAGATGGTTTCTTACCTGTGAGAGGTGAGAAACCACTAATCAAAGTGTGTGGTTTCTTTACAAAGTTCGGATCAGCTGGGTGATAAACTCTCCAACCATTGTCTGGTTCACTACTATTTATATCGCTTTCATTCTCGCATTCAACTACTTCTATTTTGCTAGAATTATCATAACTCTCAGAAACATTAAACTCAATGTCCATAACTCATAATTCATCATCACTGCTGTCGATTTCATCTAAAAAACGAGCTATATCAGACAAAGTAGCATTACGTTGTCTGCGCGCCACCATTTTCACAGCTGATTAATGTAAACAACAGCTCGTTCTTTAGTTACCTGTAAAACTCGTAAAACAAAGTTTTAACGCATCTAGAAGGCTGTGACATTCCTAAAGGTTCTATACAATAACTATAAATAGCAGCAGAACGCATAATTTCTTCACACGTATATATATTTACCGCGGAAACAGGTGGCGGGTATATCCCGACATACGCCCAGAACAGGAAATTGGGATGTCGGGAAATGCTCGACAGACGTCCGCTGAGGGTTAAGAGGGAAGAGGGAGAGAATTAATTACAGGATTCTGTTACAACCAACCACAGGGATTGCCCTTTCCTAAGAAAAAATTCTTTAATGACCTCATGGGGGAAATAAATGAGACAAAACTAGAAAATGAAGAAGCAGGAATAATTATAATGGGAGATTTTAATGCAATAGTGGGTGAAAAAAATCTAGTGTACGATACAGAAACCAATGAAATATTAATAGAGGGAAGGAAAAGTCAAGACAAGGAATGTAATAAGAATGGAGAGAAACTATTAGAAACATGTGCATCAGAGGAACAATACATAATAAATGGTTTATGGCCAGGGGATGAAACAGGGAATTTAACTTATATTGTTGACAGGAGAGAGCACGATAATTTTAGCTATAGCTTCTAGGGAGATACTGAATTACAATAAAGACAAAGGTGAAGAACTGGGCTGCATCTCATCATTTTCCAGTTGTTATAAAGTTGCAGAGAACTGAAAGAAAACAAAAGGAAAATCAACAGCTTACTAATGTACATAATTAGTTGTTAAGGTACAGATGGAGAGATGAATATAGAGACAAATGTAAGGATTATTTCAGAGGAGAAATGTTCAAAATTTTGAAGATACGTACTGAAAATATGATGAAGCATAACAACATTGATGAAGCAAAAAAGAAAGTGGAAAGAACAATAGCAATAGAAAGAAATCTGAAGTGATCAGGGTCCAAAGAAAATACAGAAATGAGGGATCACAGGAATCAAGGGTAGAATTCTTTAAGGAACACAGGGAGTACAGAGATATACTAAATGAAAATAATAAAAAAATTGACAGGCCGAAACAGTAGAGATGAAGACTGGAAATCAATAATGGGCTAAGTGCCAAGAATTTGATAATGAGTTATTCAAATTTTTTGCTTTGTTAAAAACTTTTGGTTAAAATAACCTGAACTAATTTGTTTATTTATTATCTAGTGTGAGATTCATATTACTACTTCAAATTTTGTTTTCAATTTGCAACCTCTTATTAAGGAAACAGAATATCTTATTCAGAAAAACGTGGAATGTGCTAAGTGACATACCTTTATCGACAAAAATAGGGTAAGTGCCAATAAAAGAATTCTCAAGCTTTATTGGTAATTTACACCGACCTAGAGGAAATTAAGAATCCAGTACTAGACTTGGAAAAAAGGGTTAAGGGACTAGAATTGAAAGATCTATCACGAGTCACGAAGAACACAAAGGAAAATATAGTAGTATATAGACTGGAAGACTCCAATATGAAGACTTTTAATGAGCTGATAAACAAAGTGACATCGTTGAATAGGGAAGAAAATAAACGTAGACTATAGGGAGAGCGATATTGACAAGGCTTGCAGAATAGGAAAGAACATATCACCAACATGGGCACACGTAACATGAATGCCGCCGCGAATAAAACATCTGGAAATTTTTACAGTTTATAAGAATTTACGAGAAGATATGGTGTGACATAACATCATTCTAGAAGCCTGGCCAGGCACATATATAAGGAGGCGGTCTTGATGGTGGAGTGTAGTTATTGTTTAGTTGGGAGTTGTTTTAATGAAACGTGTGTAGAAGTCGTGTTTGAAGTATGTGAATTGGTTTTGTTGAGTTGGTAGTTGACATGCCACTGGTGCAGTCTTTTTCTCATTCTTCATGATAGGCAGTTGTTCAAAATGGTATTTATATTGGTGTGACAACTGTATAACAGTTTGTAAATAAAATTAAAGTATACAACTGACAGGATTTTGTGTGCGTCTTTGTGGATACATCATTGTGACCGTGACAGGATGTAAGAATAATTTTCGAGTGAATGCGAGTGTAAGTGCAAATTAGAAGAATATGCAAGTGATACTACAAGGTGTACAACTTTGCTTCCGCCGTTTGCCGATGGATGGCGACAACAGTACGTAGCGGTCGAACGAAACAGATCGCAGATGTCAGGCAGTTAGCTTGGACCTCGGTCAACATAACCCCATTCAAAGTTAGTCGATGTGTGTCTGCATCATAAAGGTGTTCTCGATTGAGCATGGCAGTGTATGATCCAAATTCTCGGCATTTGCGGGAGGTGTTACTGTTTTATTTCAATATGAAGAAAACAGCGGCTGAGTCTCATTGAATGTTCTCACGTACGTATGGTGAGGACGCTATTAGTGGAAGAACGTGTCGTGAGTGGTTTCAACTCTTCAAGAACGGAGATTTTAACGTCGAAGACTGGCATAGTGGTGGAAGAGAGAAAGTTTTCGAAGATGCAGAATTGGAGACATTGCTGAATGAAGACTCGCGTCAAACTCAAGAAGAATTGGCACGATCAGTGGGAGTGACACAGTAAGCCGTTTCAAAACATCTCAAGACCATGGGCATGATTCCGAAAAAAGGAACTTGGGCCTGTATGAGTTGAAACCAAGAGACGTTGAACGGGGATGAAAAATGGGTTCATTACGATAACCCAAAACGCAAAGAATCATGGGGATATCCCAGCCATGCTTCAACATCGACGGCAAAACCAAATATTCACGGCTCCAAGATCATGCTCAACATTTGGTGGGACCAGCTTGGCGTCGTGTACTATGAGGTGTTAAAACCTGGTGAAACAATCACACGTGCTCGTTATTGAATGCAATTAAGGCGTTTGAGCAGAGCATTGAAAGACAAAAGGCCACAATACAGCGAGAGGCACTATAAAGTGGTTTTGCAACACGACGACGCTCGACCCCACGTTGCAAAAGAGGTCGAAACATACCTGGGAATGTTAAAATGGGACGTCCTACCCCACCCGCTGTATTCTCCAGACATTGCTCCCTCTGATTATCACCTGTTTCGATCAATGGCGCATGGCCTGGCTGCCCGACACTTCCGATCACATGAAGAAGTCACAAATTGGATCGATTTGTGGATTGCTTCAAAAGATGAACAATTTTTTTGACACAGGATTCGAACACTGCCCAAAAGATGGGAGAAAGTCGTTGCCAGCGATGGACTCTACTTTGAATGATACATGTGTAAGTAATCTGTTTCATTAAAGCCTCCAATGTTGGGGACAAAATGGCAGAAGCAAAGTTGTACACCTTGTAGAAAATATGTCCGTACAACAACTCAAAGACGAACTCGCCAAGAGAAATCTTCCGATGAATGGCAAGAAGAAATCACTGCTGACGCTGCAGAAGATCTCTTTGAAAAAGGCGAAGATCCCGATAAGTTTTTTGCGAAGTCGATGAAACGTCGGACGAAAGATCGGAAGATGAGGTAAATATCACCAAAATGTATTCTAAGTCGACAAATATGGTACAGACACTATATTCCACCTTAACAGACCAAATTTTGAAATAGAATGAAAAATTTTTGGACAACATTTCAGACATCAATTGCAGCCTAACGGAACAGGTTGCAGACAAAATTTTGAAAGTAAATGACAAAATTTCAGACGAAATTTCTCAAGCTACTACAGTTTTAACCGGACAAATATCATCAGTGTACATGCAGGTTTACAAAGTAGAACAATGCCTAGAATCAAAAATTTCAACAGTAGATAGTAAAATTTCATCCACCGGGCGAGTTGGCCGTGCGCGTAGAGGCGCGCGGCTGTGAGCTTGCATCCGGGAGATAGTAGGTTCGAATCCCACTATCGGCAGCCCTGAAAATGGTTTTCCGTGGTTTCCCATTTTCACACCAGGCAAATGCTGGGGCTGTACCTTAATCAAGGCCACGGCCGCTTCCTTCCAACTCCTAGGCCTTTCCTATCCCATCATCGCCATAAGACCTATCTGTGTCGGTGCGACGTAAAGCCCCTAGCAAAAAAAAAAAAAAAATATTCATCCCAAATTAACATCACCAATCGATTAACGCAGCAGATATCGGACATCAGGTCAAAACTGGGACAGGTTGAACTAATCGATAGTAGGGTAGGCCAGCTGGAAGGGGACATCTCGAAACTCAAGGAGGAGGTGGAAATCCAGGTTTCCGGCATAAAGCAACAGGTTGAGGGAAATTTTGAAAGCCATACTTTTGCTGTTGCAGGAAGTTTAGAAAACCGGTTTTTGACCATAAAGGGAGATGTGCAGCATATAAGAGAAAGCATCCTTCACACGGTAGAAGACAGATTAATTCAAACAGTACTTATCTCGATGCCTCTAACCCCCTCAAACCTAACCGGCATTACAGGACACCTAGACCTGAAGGTGATTATAGAGAGCCTTCCGGAATTCCACGGGCGACTGGAAGAGAACCCGACTAGCTTCATCGAGGGATTGGTCAGTCTACTAGGGGCGACTAATCTACCGGAGGACATCTTCGTTCAACTCGTCACACCGCAGTTAAGGGGACAAGCCGCTACTTGGTGGAATAATTTGAAGGGCTTGAACCTAAACTGGACTGACTTCTAGATTAATTCCAAAGGGATGAAGAGCTCTGTGATAAGGAAACTACTGACTGATGTACAACCCACCGGCATGGGACCTAGCGCATTCATCCTCCAGAAGTATCAGCTCTTCAAGCGGCTACATCCTGAAGGAAACGAGAATGAGATCCTATTAGACATCATACAGCTACTCCACGACGAGATTAGACCCCTAGTGAAGGTATCACAACCGAGATCCTTTGATGATCTGTGTAGAATCATTGCCCAGTTAGAGGTAGAACACAAGAGTAAAGCCACAGAAGAGATCAGCTTGGTTAGGAAATGCTACCAGTGTGGAAGAACGGGACGCCTAAAGAACAAATGCCCAACTTTGGCGTCGGAAAACTAGGTCTGGTACGTTCTGGATAGAGGGGGGATGGGACCAGGAACAGGAATGTGCCTGAAGACCTGTCAGGCAAGCAGCCCGGGACAAGTAGGAAAGGGATTGGTCAGACTGTGAGCAGAACAGACCAACCTCACGCAGCTATCATCTTGAGGATAGGCTACGAGAATTTTTCAGCCATACTCACTGCCAAGCAAGCCACTCATTCGTAAATGAGACTGTTGCCCGATTACTACTGCCTATGTATGAAGTCTCACCATCTCGGAAGGGTATTGGAAACAGCGGATGGGGTAACCTATTCCATCCAAGGAGAGACTAACCTAACCACTAAATGCATAGACCTGCCTACTGTAATTAACGTTGCAGTGATTCAGAACCTAATACCTGACATTTGGTGGAACACAAGGTGATCCTAGACTACTCAGCTATGAAGTCTTTTTGGGAAAAGACAGACGTCTGAGGGTCGCCTGGCACAATGGAAATCTCCGGACTCGCAATGATATTGAAGTCAACGTAGACCTGGGAGATAACCAGTTAACACATCTTCAACCAAGTGAAGAAGAGGAGCTCAGACACGCCACAATGGACTTTCTGGAAGTCATCACCAATAAAATAGGACAGACTACCACTGTAATGCACACCATTGAATGCAGCACATCCTCACCCATCAACCAACGCCCATATCCAATCAACACGGATAAGCGCAAGTTCATCATTCAGAAGATTCAAGAGATGGAAGGGCAAGATCTCACCGAACCCTCTACATCCTGTTGGACTTCACCTATCGTTCTACAGAAGAAGAAGAAGAAGAAGAAGAAGAAGAAGAAGAAGAAGAAGAAGAAGAAGAAGAATTGGGAGTGTGGACTTATGCAAGTTGAATGAGAAAACCTTTAGTGACACCTACCCCATTCCTGACCTGAAAGACTCAATGAAACATGTAAGTTGATCTAGGATTTTCAGTACACTGAATCTCAACTCCGGATACTGGCAACAGGAGGTCGAGGAAAGTTCTAGGCCATTGACTGCCTTCATGACACCGAGAGGATTGTACCAGTTTACAGTAACGACTTTTGGATTGAAGAATGTTGCTGCAACCTTGATGCGACTGATGGATAAGGTATTGTCAGGATATGTTGGAGATTTCTGCCAAATGTACTTCGACGACATCTTAATCAGCAGCAAGAATTTTCAAGAACATCTTGAACATCTGAAGAAAGCGCTGGGACAACTGAAGATTCGTAGAGTGACTTGGAAATTGGAGAACTGGCATTTCGCCCAGTCCCACGTAGAATATCTTGGCCATGTCCTAACATCTGAAGGTTTAGAACGGCAACCGGAGAAGAACTGAGCTCTCAAAGAAGCTGAACGCCCATGGACCAAGCGTCAAGTACGTCAGTTCCTTGGCTTGTGTGGATGGTATAGCAACTTCGTGCCACACTTTTAAGAGTAGGCAGTACCACTCACCGATCTACTCCATAACAATCGCCCGTTCCAATAGATCAGCAAGGAAGAGGCAGCATTCCAAGGCATTAAGGCTGCGATATGCATCGCTCCCAGTCTAACCCATTACGACCCTCAACAGAAGATATGCCTGCAGATGGACGCCAGAGACTCCTGCTGAGGTGCAGTTTTATTCCAGGAGGGCAGTGACGGCGGAAGGGACATCATTGAGTATGCCAGCAGAAGGCTCTCTCTCACTGAACAATGCTACTGCACTGCTGAGAAGGAGGCCTTAGCCGTGGTGTGGGCCATGGGAAAATTCAGAGACTACTTGGAGGGAAGGAAGTTCCAGCTGTACACCAATAACGCAGCTCTCAAAATGGTTAACTCAGTCTCTGGCTCAAAATCTAAACTGATGCGATGGGCTATGTTAACCGCAGAATTTGATTTTGATGTGGGTCACGTCCCAGGATCAACGAACATAGGAGCAGACAGTTTATCTAGGTACTCGGCGATGGAACCGGAAGTTAGGAGCACCATTGTCGAGAGGGAGTATCCAACACAAAAAAACAAAAAGAGCGAAACCAATGAACCTGTTTTTCTAATCATCAAGAAAGAACTTGACCTGGGCGTAATCAAGGTATGGCAAGAACAAGATAAGCCCTGTAGGACCATGATGCAGTGGATTAGGGGACAGAACACTGATAGTCGATTCGTCCCGAGGGAATTGAAGATGTCCTACAAGAACTTCCGGGTTGACAGAGGACTCTTAATGTACAGATCTCACCTCTCTGACAAGCCTGCAGTAGTGGTGATCCCCAGACAGCACACGAAGGATATCCTCGAGAAGTTCCACGACAGCACTGAAGCCGGACATCCAGGAGGTGAAGAGACATATCAGTCTATCCGACAAAGGTTCTTCTGGGTCAACATGTGGAAAGGCATCCTTGACTACGTGAAAGGGTGCTACATATGCGCCTGCACCAAGGCGAGCAACAGGAAGGCAGATTCCAGTTAGCGAGGAAGATGGCTGTAACGCCCTTGGGAGGTCTTAGCCCTGGACATGATGGGTCCTTACCCTAGAATACCACGGGGTGAAACAGGACTCCTAGGAATCACTGACCTCTTCACAAGATGGAATGAAGTGATTTTATTATCTTGAACTCATGCTATGGGAATGGAACAAACATCCCCCTTGGATGATTGTGCTTACACTCAAGGCCATCACAGTCTTAATGATGTATAAGAAGAGGATCCATTTTGGTTTTAAAAGCTAAAATATTCATGATTAACCACGTTTTAATCTTCAAAATACGTTAATTCACAGTATTTTTAACATACTTTCTGTGCAATATCCTTACTTTAGATGTTATAGTATAACATTTTATGAAATCGTTGTCCAACATTTTACTCTATAGTTTATAAGATTAGAAAGATTCCATATCCATTAATTTTTATAGTTGATATAGGCTGATGATGCCCGTAAAAAAAAGGGTGAAACATGTACCTATGACTTTTATGTATTATGTATAAATTTTAACCACATGAAATAGTGGATTATATTGTATTGAACAGGTGGATCTATAAATATTATAATAATATTTGAGATATACGTCAACTTCAATATGGAACCACAATGAGAATAGTTACTTAAGCAAGCTTTGGCCAAGAAGAGAACCCTTACCCAGGCCAAGGCTCAAGATGTCGAAGAGACCCAGATCTTCCTACTTCTTGTGGGTCAACATGCGGAAAGGCATCCTCGACTAGTGAATGGGTGCTACAACTGCGCCTGCACCAAGGTGAGCAACATGAAGGCAGATTCCAGTCAGCGAAGAGTACTGCAATGTAACCACCCAGTCAGTAATAAGATTGGAGGGTTTTTACACAGGTCTCGCATCTAAGTAGGTTGGTCCCGTCGAGGTCGATAAGCAGCTGGGCCATGGTGCCTAATTACCAAAGACCAACCCCTCCTGTCAAGGTCCATGCATCAGAATTGCGGCGTGTCACCCAACCGTTGCGCATACAGAGTAAGCCTGGTACTGCCACGGGTCCACCTGGAAGGGAGGTTACTAATGACACGGCAGAATCTAGTCATGAGGAGGAGAATGCATCGACTACCACCGAGGAGGAGGCTGGCAACGAGGTGACACCAACCCCCTACACGGCACGATCCAGTCAAGAGGAGGGGAGCACATCAAGGGACGTCGAGGAAGGGAGAAGTTATAATCTATGACCAAGGCAAAGTCGACTAGTGTGCTAGACTGTTGAAATTGTTTCAAGTTATAGGGGGGATATTGATGCAAGTGTAATGGACTAGTAGAACTTCGAAACAATTCTCTAAACCCATGGATAAATATTGAAAATATCAACTTTGATTAATAGGTGTTGTTATTATCATTATTATTTTTATTATTACTACTATGATTATTATTGTTCCGGGGATTTTTGTGGAACGCAGAGGTGAAAGAAGGTGCCGGGGTGATTGGGTCTAACTACAATGTCAAGAATTTAATTTAAAATGTAAACTGAAAGTTATAAAGTTGAAAAACAACAAACTTAACAACTTTTCACTTAGTGAGATAACAATGACATAGCAATTTAGAAACAAGACTTAGAAAAATCCAAGATTTCAGAACTTTAACACTCTTGGTCCACAAGCCCCTAGTTTTACAATTTTTGAGCTCCAGCTCAAATTTTACAGACGAGCATAAATTTGTTCAAAGGGCAGAAATCCCCTAAATTCATGGAGCACTTGCTCCCAAAATACAACATCTAGCCTTCAAGAGGCATACAGTAATCTTACTTTGAAAGAGAGCTAACAGGCACCCAGTTTTCCAAGCCTATTCAAGGCAACATCAATTTACAAATTCTGGCCTCTGAAGGCACAACTTACAATAGGAAAATGATTATACAGGGGTATTTAATGCCCAACCAACTGGGCCTTCATGTAAAAGGAAAAACGGTTAAATAAATGGCCCGAACACAAAAGGAATGGAGGTGAATGCTTGCACTCCCAGATAAGAGCACTTAAAACCTAAAGAGCACTAGGCTGGAGAAACAGGGGCTATTCCCCAAATGTCCTTCCTAAGGGTGACACAGAAGAATTTTGAAAAAATAATTTCCAGTTGAAGAGGTGACTTGCATAATGATAAATCAATGCATTATGGAAAGGAAGAAAACCAGTTACAAACGTAGTCACCTCAAACCAAGATGAAGGGGAGCTCGAGAGGGTACGTCACTCTCTATCCCCGATTTACAGTTAAAGATTTAATGAAGATTTTACATAAGCCAGCTGAAAGTTACATTTTTAGGAAAATTGGATTACATAGTTAATGATTCGGACCTTTCCCTCAGGTTAAACTGCGGAGCAAGCAAGAAACAAAGATGTTATGTGGCCATTACCTTGTCGGAGTACTGCTGCCTGATGAAAGAGGCGCCGCCCGCCTCCTGCTTGACACACACACTAGGTCAGATGACGATCAATTGGCCAAGAGATGGGAAAAGCCTCAGTTTATAAACCTTCGGGGAAAGTTCGAGATTATTCAAGATTAAACTAGCCACACCCTCTCACATTTATTGGTCCCTTTAAAAGTTACACTCCAAATCAAAGAAGAAGAAGAAGAAGAAGACTGTGATTAGTAGAAAATTAATTACAGAAATTAGGGATTGGCTAGATTCAAAACTGGCGGAAAGAAAAGATAAATATTGTCAACCCAAAAATAAATGAAACATCAGTTAGTAAAAAAAACTTATGAATACAAAACTTCTTTAAATTATAAGTTCTTTCACTTCACACCAGGATACATGATCATAATTCTTTGGTAGTGTCATCTAGGAGAATTTGTCCACACTTCTTGATGAATGAAAAACAAGTAGAAATTACACAGTTCAGGAAACTTCACAATAAAAAAATTATTATATCAGATTTTAGTGGTGACATCTTCAGAGTAAAGTTCTAACTTGTTGTATTATTGGTTTCACATTTGATAGATAGAGGAGTTCTTTTAGGCGCTAGATTTAAATTCGCTGCTTTGGGGTGTACCCCCGGTACAATTATTATTATCTATGTAGTTACGTACGACAGGTTGTCAGTACAGACTTTATTTGGCATAAATCATGGTCGTATAATTTATTATTTGTGTGTTGTATGAGCTGTCTTGTGTAACAGAACTTGTGAGGTTATCTCACAATACTTCTGCCGTATGTTAATTAATACGACTTTATTTAATGTATAAGAACACACAATTAATAGTATATAATCTGTTATTACCTGTAAAAATGATGTATCAATCCAACGTAATATTCCCTATGGGAATCAAAATCTTTATCATCTAATGGCCAGGCAGGCATCAATTTTTGAAAATGAGACAAAGTCTCTCATAGTGCATTGGCACTGTAGCCTATGCAGTGGCCTCCACGGTATGCACTAGCTATGCGTCTTGGTGGGTGTGCCATTTACCAACTGAGGAGACCAACTTGGCACACTGGGGCGAAACGCTGGCAACCAGGAATGAGTTAGCTGGAAAATTTCTAATATCCAATAACGGACCAACTATACTGGTATTATTGGTTCAGTGACCCAATATCTGCTGGAGACTAATCCAAAGGCATGGAGTGAAATATTCCTTCTTTCTATTTTTGTTATACGAGTAGGCAGCTTTCCGAAGTTGACCTTCAGAAAAGCAAGATCAGATTTTTGCGGAATGAAATAATTGACACCACAGCACATACTTCTCATAAAACTGAACTCACAAAATGGACATGAACAACTACTGCAAATACAACCAATAATCTTCCCGACTAAAAACATATAGCAGTTTTTCATACTGGTTTATTTTCTCCATGCTCTGGTGGCTGTTAAAGATAACATACACGGTTATTGATAATGAATGGAATTCTCTCCTTTCTGCTGGATAACAAATGAATAAAAAATAATAATTTTATTGGGTTCACATCCCATTAACTACCTTTTTACGGTTTTCATGGATGCCGTGGTGTCGGAATTTTGTTCTGCAAGTGTTCATTTATATGCCAGTAAATTTACTGATACGGGAATGAAGTATTTGAGCACCTTCAAATACCACCAGACTAAGACAGGACTGAACCTGCTATCTTGTGCTCAGAAGGCCAGTGCCTTAACTGTCTGAGCCACTCAACTTGGCAGAAAAGAAACAAATTCGATACTTGTTAAATAAAGATGGGATGGTAGATAAATATAAGCATGTACATGCTGGAGCGATGATAAAAACATGGTGTAGCACTGCTATACCAAATAAAATGGAAGTATGTACTTCTATCAAGGTGTTCATGTTGGAGGAACGATAAATTGTTCAGGTATTATGTACAAAATAGGCAATTATAGGCAGTATGGAATTCACATATAATACTCCTGGTAATTCAAAATGAATAATTAACCTAGAGTACGGCATTTTCAATGCAAGGATTAAAATATGCATTTAGGCATAGATTTGCAGCCTAGTAATAATTATAGAGGTTGCTGCACGACCTAAATGAACTCTAACTTTAACCTGTCACAAACAGTAAATCAGAATCTAACCACTCAGTAACAATAACCATTGAGCCTACAGGCTCCCTGAAGGTGTCATGACTAACAGTGATGTTCATCCACACTATGCAGTTTTTTATATTGACAACCATGTAAATCCATCAGTTATCAACATACCAGATGGAGAACAACGGAGTGAGGAAAGAATGAGGGGAAAGAGGGTGGGACATCAATGGTGTTACGAAATCTACCGGTCACTTACACTAATAATCATATAACTTTTGATCCAGATTTCCCCTTTAATACCAAAAATAAATCAGGCAAAATATCATTTCATGTGGTATATTTATTTTTTAACCACTGGTCATTCTTATGTCCCAATCAACATACAGCAAATTAAAATCACCAGAAACAAAGAAACAACATATTTGTTTGGCTTCCAGGCTAAGTTTCTAAAAATATAATAAATGAGGAAATAATACAAACATAAATATATATAATAATGAAAAAATATTTATACTTTTTTGTCATTTTAGCCTTTAGTAATGAGAGTTGGACCAAGACTTTCTGTTCTGTTTCCAAATATTTAATTTAAATTCATTTTAACTTAATTAGTATAAAATGAAACATTACCTTTCATATCAGATATCAAAGTACTGCCCTAGTTTTAAGAAAATCTTGAAGTTCATTCCATGCCTTTTCTGCTTGATACTGAGAAAAACTTCTGTCCCACTCTGTACAAAAGACAACATGAGAATGAGCAACAAGTTCCATGTTACAGGGCTGCGCAGCAAGACGAGCTTTGGCTTCTGCGGGGCTCAAATGATTACGTGCCTCCAGTCTCCTCAGAGCCTGCACAAAATATAAAAAATGAACACTCCAATATTAAACACATTTAGCTTTCAATTTAAAATTCCTTGCTATCAAGGTATATTTATAATTCCACATATTAAACAAGATTGTACCTGGTATATATGAATGAATTTCATGAAATTTGGGATTAAACCTATCTACTTTTCTTTTAATACATACCATTGAACTCTAAATGCATCTCCATACAATGAAGACTGTACTGTGTGACAAATGTTGTTCTGCTATTTTACAGTGCTATCCACCAGTTCATACTGAACAACCTATTCCACAATCTCAAACTCTTGAAATCCTGGAAACAAGGTTAACGACAGTAGTGAACCCTAACTTGAAAGAAGTGTAAATTATACTATTTCTCTCATACACAACAGAAGTGATAATCTGCAATTCTGATACAGATGTACAATTTGTTCACAAAAGATAGAGCTGAAGATACTTCTCATGGAGCTTCCTCTTAGATCCTCTGGGGAATTAATATTTTGATGATAGTTGGGAATTTATGAAGTCTACCAACACAGTAGGATAATCTTCATTTAGTGACAGAAATTGAAAGGAAAATAAATGACAAAAAACCCTTTAGCAAAGGATTTAGGAAAGAAACTGAGGGCATAATCTTTGGAATGGAGGATAATAAAACCACAGATTAAATCATCTTCAAAGAGAGGAAGATCATTCCATCCATACACAGGTTTGATGCAGCCCTTCTGTGAGGTGACATTTTCAGATTTACACAACTGCTGTAGTAACATGGGGTTCAAAACATATTCCTGTAATAACAACCTTTAAGAATCTATGGACAAGTTAAATAACCTGGCAATTAGTTTTCAAAATACCAGTTAGTATGATGTTCAAGCAGATATCTGGACTGTTTCTGTAGTGATGGTCCTCTGCTCAAGTAGCTAGGACTAACAAATACACAGTGGTTTTCAAAGAATTAATAGTAAAGATTTCCTGAGGACTATTCATAAGTAAAGCAAACACTCGATGACAGACATATTACGCATGCTACCAATATTCTTGGCACACTTCTGACACAACCAGGCTTATAAAACTGGAATTTGATTGCATGCAATCAATATCAATGGGGCATTCGGATGGAACAAAGTGGAGCTGGTAGGCAAGATAGCATCGGTAGTACTAGAAATTAGTGATGTCCAGGAGAGGACAAGGAGCAAATGAGCAGGAGGTAAACAGGTTTTAAGAGGCATTGAGTAATGCAATAGTAGGATCAACAGAAGATATAATGTAGTACTTTTTTTTTGCAACAGGTTTAAGATAACACTAATACTTTCTGGCTTACCACAACAATGGAACAGAAAGGGCTAGAAATAGGCATGAAGTGCCCATGATCTTAACTAAGGTACAACCACAGCATCTGACTGGTGTGAATATGGCTAACCGTGGAAAACAATCTTCAAAGCTGCCGACCGTGGGGTTCAGACTCATCACGTCCATGACCTGAACTTCAAGAAATAGTTGTATTTATTTTGAAGTCATACATGCCAATGTGGTTTAGTATCAAAACAAGTAAATATTTTACAGAGGCACCAAAACCTGTGTACCAATCAATACAATCTTCAAGGTACCTGCCTGAAAATTTACATGATATTGTCGACCCTGTGATACAACGAAATGGCTTTTTTGCTCATCCAGAACATTTAATGTTAGCCATGATACAAGATAATACAAAACATGTAAGAGAGCTCGGACTCTGACTAATTCTAAAGGCGAGGCGGTTAGATCGAAGGAGAACAACTATCAGAACATTCTTGCCACCAAAACTCAATTTAAAGGCTCAAGACTACTCGGAAATAATTAACTGGATGGAGTGTGATTTATCTTCTTCCCCAGTATTAAAAGAAAGCGGTGACGATGAGATTAAATCATATAGTCACAGTGACTCAGTCCCTAACTGGGATATACCATTCAAGACATACCCAGTTCACACACAGGCAGTTGAAGATGTTGAAGACACCCAGATCTTCCTATCAGGCCAACAAGTACTGCTGCATAACTGCCCAGTCAGTAATAAGATTGGAGGGTTTCACGCAGGTCTTGCACCTAAGTGGGTTGGTCCTGCCGAGGTGGATAAACAGCTGGGCCATGGGATTTACTTACTAAAGACCAACCCTCCTGTCAAGGTCCATGCATCAGAGTTGGGGCAAGTCACCCAACCATTGCGCATACAGAGTAAGCCTGGAGGAGAGGCTACCGACGGCACGGCTTAGCCTGCTCATGAGCAGAATGCATCGACTATCATCGAGGAAGAGGCTGGCAGCGAGGCAACCCTGACCCCACCGACACAACAGGATCCGATCCGGCAAAGAGGAGAAGAGCACACCAGCGACGTCGAGGAAGAGAGAAGATACAATCTATGACCAAGGCAAAGTCAACAAGTGTGACAAAGTGTGTAAATTGTTTCAAATAGGGGGGATACTGACACAAGTGTGATAAACAGATGTAACTTGAAAACAATATTCTCTCATCCATGGGTAAATAATGCAAGTGTCAAGCTCGAATTAGTATTCTTTTTTTCCTCAGATCTTACAGTAATTAAACCCATAGATCCGTACATCTCACACATTAGTAACCCAACCAATATATTAAATAAAACTAATGGAACAAACAAGATGAAGCTCCTAATTGGAGACTTTGGCAAAACGGCAACACTGCATAAAGAAGATAAATACCTTAGGCAATATAAGACAAAATAAAAAAATAAATAAATAATAACACACCGGCACTATGTGGAGGTTCATAACCTTCCTCCACCCTATTGTGTCAGTAATACTCGTCTATTCTCTTCCTTCTCACATGTCACGCATCTGAGCAAGCAGCCACTGTCCTTGAGCCATGGTACCATATGCTCGACGTGTCTGCTTACACTTAATCGTGACTCCCTCTACTTTTCCATGCTGCTGCACAAACATGTCGTTTCTTCAGTCCACTAAGTTGAAATATTCTACTTGTCACTTGAAAGATCATGATCCACTGTCTCACTATTATAGAACACCACTTAATTCTACACTCGCCATGTCTTCTGTTTACAATTTTCAAGTTATTTGGCCATTCTCATCTTCCACTTTGATCACACATAATTTTTGTTTTCTGCACATATTTAAATTTCCACTCCTGATCCATTCATTCCCCACCCATTTTATGATTTTCTGTTCGTCCCCCTGTTTAAGTAATTCTTGCTCCCTAAGACTCAATAGCTTACTTCAATTAAATAGATATCTCAATCTTAAAACAAAAATTTGTAAGATAACCAAAGATATAGAGTCTTTAAAACATTGTCTGAGACTGAAACCGATTCCGAAATTCTTGAAATCAACGCAAAGAAAGAACTTAAATAGTTATAGTATGAACAAAGTTCAAAATAAAATAAATGACATTTGGATAAAGAATGAAATTAAAGCATTATATAAAAAGAAGTCCCAGTTAAACTTACAACTTTATAAGACACATTTAGTAGTGGCCCAGATATTGGTCCCATTAGAATGGAAGAATAGATAACAAATTAACGCTCTTGTTGGATAAGAAACAGACTACACTGGATAAGAAACTAATGCAATTAAGAGTATCGTAAACACAACATTCTAAACAAAATATAGATAGAGAATAAACCCTCTAGACACCAACGCTCTTACGGTCGGAAATTTGATAAATACACAATTTTCGGGTAAAAAGATGGAGCTCTTAAATAAGGGCCCTAAATACAATTGGCCTAAAAAGAAAAAAGAGGTTGACATCATTAACACAGTGGCCGAAATAGAGACCAATGTTTCCAAACTCACATATGAAATACAAAGCGAAAATAAAACGGAAATAAAGAGGAAACTTCCCAGGCTAGCCGAAGATTTGAGTGCTAAATTTGTTCTCAATCAACACACATTAATACAAAATTTAAAAACTAAGATAGAAAACAACAACATTGTGGTAACTAAGGCCGACAAACAGGGATCAATAGTTCTCTTAGACAAAGAAACATATATTCAAAAAAAAAAAAAAATAGGATTTCTTTAACAGCAATGGTTACATGGTTGTTAATAAAGATCCATTGGTAAAGATACAGCGTAATTTAAAGACAATAATAAAGAGTTTGACATTTCTGTTTAATGAACAAGATCAACAACTCGTAAATATGAATCCGAATATTCCTGTGGCAAGAGCTCTTCCTAAAGTACATAAGAATGATATTCCAATGCGTCCTATTATCAACTGCCGTAACAGTCCAACTTATAAAGCCTTTAAGTACATTCATGGCTTCCTTAAGAGATATTACGTATTTAATAACAAGCAGCCCTTAAGGAATTCAATAGATTTTTGTGACATTTTAAGCAAATTTAATCTTCAACCAAATCAAGCAATATGCTCTTTCGATGTGATTAATATGTACCCAAATATTCCGACTAATGACACAGTTAACATCATCTATGATAATATCTGTAAACATAGTGGCCTCGGTAGAAGGGAGATCGATGAGTTCATGAAACTTTTGAATTTTGTTCTGGACAACAATTATTTTACATTTAACAAAAAAACTTATAAACAGAACGGTTTAGCAATGGGTGACCCAATATTGGGCATCCTAGCTGATATTTACATGGACTCAACTGAACACACAAAAGTAAAAACTAATATTAAAGGGATTTGTTTATTGTTGAGATACGTGGACAATACATTCACAATAAGTCATAAGGATGTTACCAATAGTAGCAAGATTTTGGAAAATGTAAATATCGACCCTTACCTGAGTTTTACAAAGGAAGATGAAGACAAGGGTTCTTTAAATTTTTTAGATATAAAAGTTAAACGAACCAATAACACTTTTGAATTTCAGGTATATAGAAAGCCTACATACTCTCAGATAACTATAAATAATTCCTTATTACACCCCAGTTCCCAGAAACAAGCATCTTTTCACAGTTTAATTTACAGAGCACTAAGAATCTCCCTTTCCCCTACTAACTTAAGGAATGAGTTAAACTACATAAGAAACATAAGATGGTAAACCGCTTAATTCATAAAATCAAAAACAAGTTATCCACGAATCTTATACCTGACAAACCAAAAAGAACTAAATACGCCACTTTCACATGTAGTAGCCCAGTAGTCCACCAAATTGCTAATACTTTCAGTAAATATAATATGAACATAGCCTTTAGAACGATTAACACAACTCAAAACATATTTTTAAATTATAATAATATTAATTACGACAATAATATATATTCAGGTTCAGGAGTTTACAGATTAACATGTTCTCAGTGTGGAAAATCATATGTTGGACAGACTGGATGAAGCTTTTACATAAGGTACATGGAACATTTCAATGCAGAAAAACATAATAAATACTCGGCAATGAGCACCCACATGAAGGAAACTGGACACCGTTTCACTTCAATAGAAAAAGATCTCACAATAATCAGGAATAAGGCAAAGGTAAACTTTTGAATGAATTAGAGAGTGTATACATTTTCTTGGACAAGACACATAATAAAGATCGTAATCTTAATGACGACATGGAAGTCAGAAGTCCGCTACATATTTTAACGCCTAAGTTATTAAATACGGTCAACCCAAGCCATAGTAAAGTCCCTCAGATATTTAAATCCTTAGGATTAAAATCTCCCTCTATTTCGCTAAATACTGACCCCACACTTGCTCTTCCAAATAACGCCCCTCCTATACTGACAACAGCACGTGAAGCTCCACCTACCCCCTCTTCCCCTCAGCATTCCCCAGCACCTCTACCGTATCGATACAACACTAGAAATAGGAACTTCAAACAGACTAATGCTGCAGATACATTAGGACATACGTTACATCTGGAGAATGACCAACTACCCATTATTCAACAAATAGTTTTAAGTGATATATACTCGATCTAATTACCCGCTGTCAAGTTCAGTTTCTGTTTCATTCCAGAATGACAACATTGTTTACTACGGACATCCACGTCTACATGTGGCATTTTCTGGTAACACAAAATTGTCATTTAGACCTATTGAATAATTTTAGTAGCGTTTTCAACAAATGCTTCAATGTTTACTAGTGCTTCTCAGCATACTACAATTTTTATCCAACATTCCAAGATGTCTTAATCTATACCGCCTCCAATTCGACTACGTATTTTCACCCTAATTTTAAATATTAGACTTCAAATTCATCAAATATTGTATCTTTTAATTGTACTATTCTTATCCTGTGAAGCCTTGGTTTTGATAATCTGTTCCCCAGGCGATATATATTGTTCAAGCTTTTTATCAAAAAGATCCATTTCAGTGTCAGACATGGATTATTTTTAAAATACAATGTGACACAATTACTTTTAGATGAACATTTTAATTTTTCAAAGTGAATTTAGCATGTGTACTTATTTTATTCAATATTTTTTGTGCTGTAATTATTATGCAACCACAGTATCAATACCATTAAGTGTTCATCAATACGTTTTATGTAATTTGTTAAGATTCCTCAGATCAGTGTGTGTTTTAAGATTGAACGAGGCTGATGATGCCCAATAAAAAGTGGGCAAAACATGTACCTTTAAAATTGTGGTAATTTCTATATGTATTTGACCACACAATAGTGGAATAAATTGTATTGAATAAGTGGTATTAAAATTACTCCTTGCGTAAACTTTGTGATGAGCTATTTTCAATATGGAATAATGACGAGAATAATGGTTTGAAATTTGATAAGGCTTATCTTGCAACTTGTGTAACTCTATTGTAAAGGCTAAGGGAACCTCTCTCTCTGCACTCTTCCATCAGGCGCTGTCTTTGGATGTCCTTTACCCTCCCTAACATCTCTCTCTGTCTACTATTCCCCTTTTAATTCCAAACTATCTCCCAAATATACCCCATACCAATCCTATCCAAATATGTTTTAATTTTTATCAGCCAACAATCCCATATACATATCTTTCAACTGTTGCGGGTATGCTGCTTGCAAAACAAAACCCCTCTCTCCCCTTTTTGGTCTCATCCAATAGTTTAGTACCCTTTTAACAAAGTCTACTTCAATAAACTCCCCACACATTGGTAACGCACCGGCATTTGCCGTGCACTGCGGGAATTGCATTATTGTTTTACTACATCTACATATGCTGCCTGCTGTCATTTCTTGATGGATACAGTACTTTTGCATCCATCTCTTGGCACAGACCAGAGTAAAGTGTAGCCCAGTCAACATCCATGGCTGTGACAATATGGAAGCTGCTGGGGTATGGGTAGTAATGACATTCAGAGCACGACTAGTGCATTTGAGTGTTATGAAAGGTGCTGCTCACAGGGCCAGTTGTGCTGCAATAGTACTTTCTGACCCAGTGAGGAAAGCAATGGCAAACTACCTCACTCCTCATCCTGCCTAGTACACCTCATTTTGGTGCTGCCATTGGTTTCTGGGGTTTCCTTATAATCACATAACCTTTGGTGGTGCTATTTGAGGATCCAACCAGCCTCTGGGCTGTTGACCTAACAGACAGACACATCTACATATAATCAACATTAACATATCTTTTTTGTCCTCTAAACCCCATAATTCCATCCCATACAGCACTCAGCTTAGCAGTAACGCCTTTAGCACCAATCTTTGCGAATTGTATTTTATACCGGGGAATTTTGATTCTAGAATGTTGACTACTGATAGAGCTGCAGCCCCCTTCCATCCTCTCATCCTCCTCTCCTATTTATTATCACTCCTAAATATTCCAATTTGCTTACTTCTTCAATCTCCTCTCCCTGGACCACCAATTTCATTTCATTCTTCCTCCTCTTATTCTTACTCACTACCATCACATTCGATTTGCCTCCATTAATTTTCAGGGACCACTTCCTTGCGAATTCCTTAACCATGTTGAGACTTCAAATCAAATCAAATAAAAATCTCTTTATTTGCAAATAAGGTGTCTACCTCGGTGGCAAATGGTACATTAAAATACATTATTGTCAAGCACTAAATATTAAATTAACAAGAGAAGAAAATTTTCCCAAAATACAATATTATACAATTTACGCTGACAATTTTTTCTATTAAACACACAGCTCATCCTTAACAAACTTATATTGTTTACAAAATTCTACTTATAATATCTCCTGTACTACTTACAAATATAGTCAACTGATATACAGTATGTGGAATTACTTCAAATGATACTATACAACTGGTATAAGATAAAAATTTACACTGCATTTATTTACTTTTTTTTTTTTTTTTACCCATTCTGGAACCTAGGTAGCATAACGACCTGCTGCATCATAACCAGAGCCGCTTTTGCCACTACTTTTCAGAGTTCCTGAAGGGCCTTCACAGCTACCGTAGCGGTCCCAGGGCCCTCAAAGTCCCCACTGTACTTCACCCCTACAGGCAGTCCCCTACTTCGGCTGTCCAAACTCCGTAAACCAGGGGATGGAATTAATTTATTCACACACATTTTTTATTTACATTAACCTGCACTGGTCGAATGCCCTCTAACATTTCATTTATTTTCTCTGTTGCTGTTTATACTCTACTTGAATATCTGTACAGATTTTGGAAAAGGATCAAACACTACCCCTGGTAAACTGTTCCACTCCTTCACACCCTTCCCAATGAATGAAAATTTACCCCAAACGCTTCGGCTAAAATTCCTTCTAATTTTATATTTGTGGTCAGTCCTGCCGATATAATTATTTTCCAACTGAAGCCTCTCATGGATATCTCCCCATGCTTCTCCTGTATAGGTTCTACATAATCCTATAAGTCTAGTTTTCTCCCTTCTCTTACTTAAAGTTTCCCACCCAAGTTCCTTTAACATTTCTGATACACTACTCTTTCTCCTGAAATCCCCTGTTACAAATCTTGCTGCTTTCCTCTGCACACTATCTATTTCTTTTATTAGGTATTCTTGGTGAGGATCCCAAACACTGTTTGCATATTCCAATAATGGACGAACCATACTTAAGTAACTTTTCTCTTTTAATTTTTTGTTGCATCCTTTAAGTAGCCTCATTATGACATGTAACGATCTGTATGCTTTCCCAACAATGTCATCCACATGACCCTTCCAGTGCAAATTACTTTCAAATCTCACACCTAAGTATTTGCACTTGCCATCTTTTGGGATAAGTACCTCATCCAAAGTATATTCAAATTCAGTTTTAAAACTCCTGTTTGTAAATGATGTAACAGTTGATTTGCCTCCATTAACCTTCATGTTATTCTCTTCAACCCATTGTTGGATACTCTCAAAGTCCCTTTGTAATTCTGAACACTCCTCAATGTTATTTATTTCCCTATAAACAATTATGTCATCTGCATACAATCTGATTTTTGATGTTATATTATTCCCTAAATCATTTGCGTATATTAAGAAAAGTAACGGACCGATTATACTACCCTGTGCAAATCCCTTCCAAACTTTCTCTTCCTGTGATACATTATTTCCTACTTTGACTTTCTAAACCCTTGAATTTAGAAATGCTTCTATCCAACGTGTAACCCGTACGTAAAATGTTATTCCCTCCAATTTATTTAATAATATTCCATGTTCCACTCTATCAAGGGCTAACTGGCCTCCTGAATCCAATTGATCTGATATGTCCTGCTGAAATCCCACCAGTTGTTCCTCACAAGAAAATTTCTTTCTTAATCCATACTGGCTCCTCATGAACCAATTTTTATCATCACATATTCCTCTGATGTACTTTGATATTAAACTCTCCAGTATTTTACAAATTATACTGGTCAGGCTGATTGGTCTGTAGTTCTTTGGTTTCCTTTTATCACCCTTTCCTTTATAAATTGGTATTATTATAGATTCCTTCCATTCCTTTGGTATTACACTATTATTTATGACATAGTCAAAGAGAAATTTTAAATAAGGCACTATGTACCACCCCATTGTCTTTAACACATCCCCAGTAATTTGATCACTTCCTGCTGCTTTTCCTTGCTGAAGCAGTTGGATTTCTCTGGAAAATATCTTCATTTGTGAATGAGAAGCTTCTTGTTTCCCTCTGTGTCTCTCCCTCTCTATCTTCTGTTTCGGTTTCCAACTCCTGACAATCATCTACTGAATCTCTGAATTCCCTACTAAATAGGTTTGCTTTCTCAGTATCTGTTAAATAGTGTTCACCCCCTTCTCCCACCATTGTAGGAATTTGGATTCCTTTTCCTTTTTGATTCCTGATATATGAATACAGCTTTTTCCATTTCCCTTTGTGGTCATTACCCTCTTGAAGTATGCCATTCATATAATTCTCTTTTGCTTCCTTTTTCACTCTATTCAGTTCCCTCATTAGCTGTTTTCTACTTTCTCTACTCTCCCTACCCTCATTGATTTTCCTGTTTACTATTCTACATTTTCTTTTTAATTTTCTTATTTCCCTTGTATAATAAACAGGGTCTGAGGTCATTTTACCCTTCTTAACAGATACACATCTCTTCTTTACTTCCCAAATGATTCCTTTAAATTTAGCCCAAAGTGTATCCACATTACTCCCTTCACTTATCCAACAACTGAATTGTGATTTAAGGGAAGTCCTAAATTCATCAACTTTTGTTTTTCTGTACAATTTCTTGTCTGGTGTAACCCTCTTATCAAGCCTTTTTGGGACGAATCCTACATCCATTATTACAGCCTTATGGTCTCCTATTCCTTCAATTACCTCAGTTTTATCAACAATTTCCCATGGTTTAACCAAGACTACATCTAGTAAGTTATTGAGACGAGTCAGTTCTTGTACTACTTGTGTAAATCCTCCCTCCCAAATTAACTTATTTGCCAGTTTCTGTTCATGGGCTTCACTTGCAGCTCCATTCCATTCAACTTCAGGCAAGTTTAGATCTCCCCCAATTATTACCATATCATTATTATTGTTTTTATGAGTATAATCTATTATTTTCTCAAATATTTCCATGTCTCTTTCCTCTCTTCCAGGCCTGTATGTTCCTATAATTCCCACCTCCTTCATATTATCACAAACTAATTTTATCCCTAATATTTTGTCCCTCTCATCAGTAAACTATTCATGTGAACAATAAGTTTCCTTCACCAGAATAAACAACCCCCCCCTTTTTATCTCCTCGGTCTCTACGATAGACTGTGTACCCTTCTGGAAATACTTCTCTATTACCCACCCCTTCTCTCAACCACGATTCCACTCCTATCACCACATCAGTTTCATAAGATTCCATCAATGTACCGAATTTTAATTGTTTATTTACTACACTCTGACAGTTTACCAAGAGCAATCTCAGACCCCCTTCCTCCCTAAAACTTGACTGTTGCAATTGGGTAACTTGAAATTGCTTACTTTCCTGCAAGCCTCCCCCTGTTAGGGCTAGAAGGATCACATCTTCGGCAAATATTAAACCTGGTATCTCCAACCTGTTTACTGCTGGCATTGCCCAGTTATTTCCTCCGTGACCTTGTAGAATGTCGTTAATGTACAGAAGAAATAATATGGGTGATAATTTACAGCCCTGCTTAAGCCACACCTTACATTCTATTTGACTGTTCACCAGATTTTCCTCCAATCTAATACGATGATATACCTTCTCACATTACGCTTGGATTGCTTCGATAATATTCCTTGACACCCCCACCTTCCCCAATTTTTATATTAATGCACTTCTGCTTACAGTATTAAACGCTTTTTCAAAATCTATTGCAGCTAAGTACACTTTACCCGCTTTCATATCCAAGTAATTTTCTAGGATCATCTTGACGGTCATTATACTGTCCATTGTTCTTCGGCCCCTTCTAAATCCAGCTTGAAAAATTAAAATATCAACTGCCCCTCTGCCCAGACACTTAACCTGTCTGCCAATACTCCTTATACACCTTACTCGAGTCCAATAACGTTATTCCTCTGTAGCTCTTTGGTAAATTTCTACTACCTTCCTTTTATAATTGGGCATTTTACCCCAACTTCCCACTCTTTTGGGTACTTCCCCCCTTCAAAGACCCTGTTAAAAAGTTTAACTATACCCTCTATCATCTGTTTGTATTTGCCTATTTCCTTCCAGAAAATGTTGTTAATACCATTACGTCCTCCCGCTGACTTGCTCTTAAGATTACCCATCACCCTTATCACTTCATCCCTTGAAATCTCTTTACCAAGTTCCTGAATTCGAACCTCTATAATTCTCCCTAAGGCCATTTCCCTTTTTCCCCTGACTCCATTTGTCTTCACCCCCTAATAAATATCGGAAATAGTCTAGCCACTGGTCGCGTAAGCTATATTCGGTTTGTCAACCCCCTTCACTCGCTTACTAATTTTATTTATTCTGTCCCATACCCTCTCCGTTTGATTCATCTTGCACTCTATATTTATTAGCTCGGCTTGTTCTTTCATCCAAATATTCTTCGTCTCTGCAATTTTCAATTTGTATTCTTTTCTTAGGTTACAAAAGACTATTCTTTCTTCACTCCTTCCCTTTCTCCTGAATTCTTTTAATGCCACCATCATTAATTTTATCATTTCTTTACACTCCTTGTTGTACCAACCCTTTTCACTCTTCTTCATCCTCCTCGGGCTCTAGTCGCCTGTTCTACCCTATCAATTGGGTATTCGATTAGTTCTAACACCCTGTCAATAATACCTTCTTTTAAGGCTTCTTCCCATCCACAGCTATTAAATCCAACTCATTTTCTAAAAGGGCTTCTAGTTCCTGTTTTGTCTTTTCCGTCCATCTGTATTTAGTATAACTAATGCCCTTCTCAATGCACCTCCTTTCCTCTCCTCCCTCTATTTCTCTCTCACATCATTTGATCATCACCCATACTGGTGCATGATGTGATTCTGCTCAGTCGCCTACCTCCGTCTTTTTTTATTTTCTCTAACATGTCTTCTGAACTTGATACTAAATCAATAACACTCCCACCCTGTCCCACAATGAATGTCAGCTTATCCCCTATCTCCTTCCCACCAACCATTCAAAATATACAATTTGCCTATGGCACATAGTTCCAACAGCTTTAATCCATAACCATTCCTGTCTTTATCTGCACTTCGCCTTCCTAGCCTCATCATCATCATCTAGTCTTCTTTGCTGTAAACAGGGCACAGTTCTCCTATTCTAGCATTCCAGTCCCCAAATAACAACAGTCCATCTTCATCAAATTTCCCTCTTATGATACTTGTTTCTAGTAATGATTCCTCAAAGAAATTTTTGTTCGCGTAAGCATAGTTCTGGGGGTGACAATATGCAAAAGCCAGACATATCTTCTTTTTCCTCCCTTGTACCTTCCACACACTAAGCCTAACCCAATTATCTCCTCCATCTGATTTTCGATGTCCTCTATTAGTTCACTAATCTCTTCTATTAATAACACTAGTCCTCCCGGCATTCTACTCGTTCCATGCTTTTTCCTTCTGGATTTATACTTTGCCTCATACCCTTTCCATTTTATCTCCTTCCCGAATTCAAGCCACGTTTCTAGGAGCGCCACAATGTCAAAGCTTTGCACCGTTTTTATAACTCCCTCATTACCTCGCTTATGTAATAACCCTTCAATATTTACGAACCCTATCTTCCTGTCTGGCTATGACTTACCCTCCCGTTCCTCCCCTATTTTTGCTTCTCGTTATTATGGCCCTATCCTCTTCTACTTCCAAGGGTTCTCTTTTTTGTACTTTGGAGTGCACCTTGTCCTCCTTATCCTCTACAACTTTTACTTTTCTTAAACCATAAATCCTTTAGACTCAAACTTCTCTCTTTATTCTCTCGCCCTCTTTTTTCATCATGTTCCCCTCGCTCTTTACTTTGCACGTGCCTACTTACATTTGAGCTTTCCGGTTCTTGTGAGTCTTCTTCTATCACCACTTGCTGACTCCCCACTTCTGCTCCAGGACTGCTCGGTACACTGACCCCTAGCGTGTGTTCCTCATTTGCATCATTGTTTCACTCTGTTTACTCTGCTGCATGCCTGTCGTCTTGACTTGTTTCCGCAATTTCTTCTTGCTTTAGCTTCTCATCAATCTGTTGCAGCTTCGCCACCGGCCAGGATCTCACCCACTTGCCGTTAGATACTATCAACTGTTGGCCCCTGATATGCTCTCTAAGACCTTGGTGTCATGCCCTCCATAGATGCCTCCTTAAAGTGTTTTTCTGCCTTCACTCCCCATATCTTTTATCACCCATATTTTTTTGCCTTGCAGATTGTCCGCATTCCTCACGATGATTTCTGCCATCAAAGTTGATAGCAACTTCACTCTGATTGGCCTATTCCCTCTCAATTTTCCAACCCTTTCAGCATCATTAATATCCACTTCGCTGAAGTTGATCATCTTAATCTCTATTACTTCGACAACCTTATATATGAAATCTACTTTAGCTTCTTTTACATCTTCCTTCACTCCATACATGAATATACATTTCTTCATATGCTCCTGACAGCAGTTCGCCTCTACTTTCTTCAATTTAGTCACATCTTTTTCCAGATTTTTAACTTTCTCTTTCAGTTACACAATTTCTGTTTCATTACTTCCCGTCTTTACTGTTGCCTCTCCTGTTTTCTCCTTTATCCATCTCTCCAACTCTTCAAATTTCTTGGACTGGTTCTGGAACATCTCTTTTACTTGGTCTATTGTACAAACATCCTTCACCACCTCTCTCACCATCGCTCTAATAGCCTCAATATTGTCCCAGCTCATACTGCCGCTAGCATTCAGGCTGGGGTTTAGTTCAACCACCCCAATAACTAGCAGCGTTGTTACCACCACTGCCACCAACACCATCTTTCCCAACTTCCATAAATCACTCTTATACTCCCTTTTCTCAATTGTTTTCATCTTCATTCACCATTGCCACCTCCCTAAAGTGGCCCGGTATTGTTCCACTCCAACCATTACACTGCACATTATTCTCAGCACATCCACTTCCATTGCTTGAGTTATACTGGTGATTTTTTATTATTATTATTTTACGATTATTATTATTATTATTACATCATATGTACATATGATATGATCGCATTGTTAGTGAGGTTATGTCATGAAACATATGTTGTACATAAATATTTATATGAGTTCAGTTAATGTAAATACCTGTAAATTGATATTATATAATTTATTATTACCTGTATATGATGTGTAATCCGCTACGGAATTGTGAAACACACTGTAACTTCCAGAATGGCACTAGATGATGGTAGAATATTCTGTACATTATAATCATGTTGTTAGGCACTCAAGAATTTATGAGAAAATGTATCTTTCTAGAAGCCTGGCCAGGCACATATATAAGGAGGGGGTCTTGATGTTAACGACGAGTTATTGTTTAGTAGAGTTATGGTGTAGCAGGAGTATACTTGTGACCACGTGGTGTTGTGACATGCAGTGGTTGCAGTCTCCATGTTGAAGTGATAGGCAGTTGTTACACTAAAATGGCGGCTTTGATAATGTGTGTATTTTGCTAGTGACAGCAGTGCTTAAGGTTATGTGTATGTTTAATTTGTAAATAGGTGTGAATAAATAACTGTACCAACTGACAGCATTTCGTGTGCGTCTTTATGGATACGTTAACAATAATCCTTTCACTATGCTGGTCATAGTAGCTTACCCGTTGCCCTGTTTTATTATTTATTATTGAAACCCTGTTTGATTGTGTATGGTTGCTTGACAAAAATCCTGCTCTTTCTACCAACGGTACTTCACTTATACCAACCACATCTAACTTATGACTATCCATCACCCTTTTCAGATTCTCTAACCTACCACAACAATTCAAACTTCTAACATTCTACGCTCCGGCTCGCAAAATGGCCTCCTGATGAATGCCCCATCTCGTGTAATCCCCACCTGGAGATCCGAATGGGGTACTACTTTACTGTACTTGCAGAATTTTTTATCTGGGAGGAACCCAGCATCAGTACATCATTCATACAGAGAGAGCTGCATGTCTTCGGAAGTTACTTACGCCTGTAGTTTCCTGTTGCTTTCAGCTGTGTAGCAGTATCAACACAGCTAAGCCATGTCAAGTATTATTTAAAAGACCATATCGGTCAATCGTCTAGACTGCCGCCCTTGCAAGTTCCGAAAGTTTGCTAGCCCCCTTTTAACGAATCATTCGTTAGTCTCATCTCTTGACTCATCCGTTATGGTTGTAGCTGCGGCTCGGCTATCTGTTTCATTGTGACATGCAAGCCTCCCCATTGTGGCAAGGTAAAATGGTTCGCAGGAAAGGAGGGCGATATTAAAGGTGTTAAATCATACATTTTATCATAGTGTATTTATGAGCAGAGTAAGGAGAATACCTTTGTTACTAGCCCAAGTCAAGGCTTGGAAGTGGAGGCCTCGGCTACACATGCTAGAGGGGCATCCATGATTCCTCCACATGGGTGATATGGTGGTTCAGGTGAAGTGGGGCTGGTGATTGAGGTGAAGGCTCACTGCAGGGTGCTGGAACCAACACATCACTTTGCTCTACATAGTCTGTACGAGCCGCAGGTTGGGAAAGGGGCAATCCCAACCTAGGGGGAAAGTTATGTCTGTGAACTCAGTCATAATAATGCCAAGTGGAGACCACGTGAGTAGGCCTACTGAAGGGGGAATAAACCTGGCTAGGTTCGGGCCACGGGCGGACCGCTGGATGGACGACTGAGGGGCGTGGTCTCTGCTACGGAGAGCCTGAGTTGCGGGAGGCCAATGTCTGGCTGTATGTCTCACCACCGATGGTGAGAACGACGCTCAGGACCCTAGAAGGGGCAAAAACCCTATGATTGACTGAAATATGGATGCTTATAAAGAACCAATTTAAAAAATTTTGACATCAAGGGAAGCCAAGGAAGCCCCCATCAGAAGATGTTGAGAACCTAATTTGCAACGCAAAGAAGAAAGGCAAACACCTAGTCCTTGGAGTAGATGCAAAATCACACAACATGGCATGGGGCAACACGAACTGCAATGCAAGAGGTGACTCTGCAGTAGAGCTTATTTTTGGAACTGAGTTGACGATACTAAACCTAGGAAACAAACCTACATTTATAAATAAAAATCGTAGGGAGGTAATAGACATTACACTAAGCATTACGCATATTGCAAACTTTATTCAAGACTGGAAAGTGCTGGAGGAACCATCATTGGCAGACCACCAGCACATCCAATTTGCAATAGATACAATATTATGAGACACTGAGATGTACAGAGACCCAAAAAGAACTAACTGGGACAGATTACAGAGAAGTTCTAGGGAAGGCTGTATAGAAAATTCCAACTAACGTGAGAGGACAGAAAGAATCGGATGAGGCAATGGGACAGAAAGAATCGGATGAGGCAATGGAACTATTAGAAGAGGCCATTATAGACTCATTCCATGAAAACTGTCCTCTCAAAGAAAAGAAAAAACACCAAAAAAGTAAGGTGGTGGAACAATAAACTGGCCAAAACTAAAAAAGAGGTTAGGATGTTGTATAGAATATCATCTAGAAATGGCATGTGGGGCGTATATCATAGGAAACTCGTTGAGTATAACCTAGAGATTCGGAAAGCAAAAAGAAAATCTTGGACACTGTTCTGTGAGAAAGTGGAATCACACACTGAAACAGCAAGTCTCCAGAAGATTCTGAGAGCAACCCATATAAATCAAGTGGGGACACTGGAGAAACCAGATGGGTCATTTACTCAGGCGGGAAGGGACACGCTGGAGATACTAATTTAAACATAGGAATTTCATTTTGTCCGTATTGAACTGAGAAAGGATGTTAGGAAAAACTTAAAACGGTCCACCTTTTCAATACAAAAATGTTATATTTATTTATAACATGTATTTGTTTTTGTTTTTTTGTTTTTGTTTTTTTTTGCTAGGGGCTTTACGTCGCACCGACACAGATAGGTCTTATGGCGACGATGGGATAATAGGAAAGGCCTAGGAGTTGGAAGGAAGCGGCCGTGGCCTTAATTAAGGTACAGCCCCAGCATTTGCCTGGTGTGAAAATGGGAAACCACGGAAAACCATTTTCAGGGCTGCCGATAGTGGGATTCGAACCTACTATCTCCCGGATGCAAGCTCACAGCCGCGCGCCTCTACACGCACGGCCAACTCGCCCGGTAACATGTATTTGCACTTGGAACTAGTTTCGACGCTGTGTTTGCGTCATCATCAGCCAAAATGTGGGAAATAGGCAAGATGTAGGCATTTATATTACACAAGGCGTTACATTAAACAATACACATCTTATAAGGAGATAAAAACAGGGACGAATATAGAAACAAATGAATCGTTGAGAAAACAAAAGTTATACATATTAAAAATAACCTTAACCACATATCTTGCAGTGCGAAAGTGTTCTTCTTGAATGATTCCTGAATGTAAAAAAACACACGCGCACACATTTCTGGAGAGCCAGCAGGCAGGACAAAGTAAAGTGAAACCTTAAGAGTTCTTCTGAGAAGAGTTCCTCATTTTTTCTATGTTCCGACTAACTAATGAAGTCTCCCTTGAGTTCCTGATAAACATACACAACAGGAAATTCTCCTTCACTCTCAACAATAGCTCTAAAGACCAACGGTAAAATTTTTATTTTAAATATTGTGCAGAGACGTGAAAGCATGATTTTGAACATGATATAACTCCTTCATATAACCCAGTTTTTTAATACAAGGTGTTGCATTAAATAATACACATCTTACGAGGAGATAAAAACAGGGACGAATGTAGAAACACATGCATCGTTGAGAAGGCAAGTTATACATATTAAAAATAAGCTTAACCACATAACTTGCAGTGCGAAAATATTTGCCTTGAATGATTCCTGAATACAAAACGCGCGCGCACACACTTCTAAAGAGCCAGCAGGCAGGAAAAAGTAAGGTGAAACCTTAAGAGTTCTTCTGAGAAGAGATCATCATTCTTTCTATGATCTGACTAACTAATGAAGTCTCCCTTGAGTTCCTGATAAACATACACAACAGGAAATTAAACAATACACATCTTACAAGGAGATGAAAACAGGGAAAGTTATACATATTAAAAATAACCTTAACCACACATCTTGTAGTGCGAAAATATTCGTCTTGAATGATTCATGAATACAAAACACACGCGCATACATTTCTGAAGAGCCAGCAGGCAGGAAAAAGTAATGTGAAACCTTAAGAGTTCTTCTGAGAAGAGTTCATCATTTTTTATGTTCCGACTAACTAAGGAAGTCTCCCTTGAGTTCTTGATAAACATGCACAACAGGAAATCCTCCTTCACTTCCAACAATAGCTATAAAGACCACGGTAAATTTCATTTTTAAATATTGTGCAGAGACGTGAAAGCATGATCTTGAATATAATATAACTCCTTCATTTAACCCAATTTTTTACACAAGGTGTTACATTAAACAATGCACATCTTACGAGGAGATAAAAGCAGGGACGAATGTAGAAACAAATGCATCGTTGAGAAAGCCAAAATTATACACATTAAAAATAAGTTTAACCACACAACTTGCAGTGCGAAAATATTTGCCTTGAATGTTTCTGAATACAAGACGCACGCGCACATATTTCTAAAGAGCCAGCCGGTAGGAAAAAGTAAGGTGAAACCTTAAGAGTTCTTCTGAGAAGAGTTCATCATTCTTTCTATGTTCCGAGATACTAATGGCGTGTCACTTTCCTGAGGCTGAAGAGATGACAGAAGAAGAAATGGTTGGAACAGAGATCAGAGTTCGAAGAGCAGAGTGGAACTGTGCCAACAGAATAATAAAACATAACCATGTAAAATGGGCAATCGACACATTTCATCCTATAAAGGCTCCGGGACCAGATGAGATACTTCTGATACTCCTACAGGAAGGATGGGAGATACTCGTCAATGCCCTGATGGGCCTTTTCAGAGCTAGTCTAGCTTTAGGGTACGTGCCGAAATCATGGTCTGAAGCTAAAGCAGTATTCCTAAGCCAAAGCATACAGACCATTATATTTAACCTCCTTCATGCTGAAAGCAATGGAGAAAACTCTGGATACATATATCAGAAGAACGGTGCAACTGAACTCAACGTTACATGAAAATCAGTTTGCATATAGACCTGGCAGATCCACTGAAGTGGCACTCCACCAGTTGGTTTGTAAACTAGAGGAAAGCCTAGAATATAAAGAAATTGCACTGGCAGAATTTCTAGATATAGAAGGAGCCTTCAGCAATACAATCTATGACTCTATGATCAAAGCATTGGAAAAGAGCAAGGTGAGTAAAACCGCCATCAAATGGATTAAATTTTAGACGGAAGGAAGATAAAAGTAACCCTGTTTGAAGAAACACTGATGGTTAAGGCCACCCGAGACTGTGCTCAAAATCATAGCTTTGCTCAACGAACAAGGTTTTTATACACAATATGCAGATGACCTAGTGATTGTGGTACGAGGTAAGGTGATGAGTGTTATTCAGGACCTCATGCAAAGATCACTTCACCTTGTGGAGAAATGGTGTCGGGAAGAACAACTGTCAGTCAACACAAACAATATAACTCTGCTCCCTTTTACAAGAAGGAGGATATTAGAGGGAAAGAGATCACTGAAGCTCTTTTGGCAAGATATATAAATGGAAAAACAGGCACTGCACCTAGGTGTATTGTTAGATAAAAATCTAACCTGGAATCCACATATAGAAAGGAACATAACCTGGGCCAAGAACTTGCTGTATGCATGTAAAAGAGCCATCGGGAAACATGGGGCCTAAGACCATCATTGGTAATATGGATTTATACAATGATCATTAGACTGTTGGTCGCCTATGCTGCAATCATCTGGTGGCAGAAAGTAAGCCAAGGAAAAGTCAGTAGTAATTGGATAGTCTACAGAGAATGGCATGCATAGCCATAACTGGGGCTATGAGAACTACGCCGACAGAAGCCTCGAATACTTTACTAGACCTCCCATCACTATGCAATTTCATAAAAGGACAGGCTAGAATGAGTTCATATAGATTAGCACAATCAGTGTGCTGGAATGCACAAAGATCCAATCTAGGACACAGTAAAATTAACAAAGTAATAACAGAGGAACTTCTACACATGCCTTCTGATCATATGATACCAAAGTACAACTTTGAAAAACTGTTTGAGACCCAGATAATAGAAAAAGTAGACTGGGATATCAACAAATGGAATACTGAAAAAGAAAATATAGTGTGGTGAACTGATGGCTCAAAGACTGGGGATGGCATAGGAGGAGGGATCAAGGGGGGAAGACCTGAGAGATCAATCCAGATGAGCCTGGGCAAGCACACTACAGTCTTTCAAGCAGAAGTGATAGCTATCACAACATGTCTTGAAGAAAATCTGAAAATGAACTATAGGAATAAGAACATTTTCATTTTTACGGACAGTCAAGCGGCCATTAAGGTACTAGAAGCAGTTCAGATAATATCCAGAATTGTCTGGTATTGCCATTCACTTCTCCTGAAGCTCTCAAAGTAGAACATTGTCAAAATAATATGGGTACCATGGCATGCAGGTATAGAAGGAAATGAAAAGGCAGATTAACTGGCCAGGAAAGAGGCAGAAACACATTTTGTAGGCCCAGAACCTGTATGCGGAATTTCCTATGGACAAGCCCGACACTACACAGGAAAATGGTTACAAAAGAAACAAATGGAGAACTGGAAAAATACTCCAGGATGCAGGCTTGCAAAGGAAGTGATAAAAGGACCAAGCAAGAAGAATACTAAAGAACTGTTTAAACTCAGCAGATAAAATATAAGATGGGTAGTAGGACTGTTGACAGGACACTGCCATCTGAAAAAATACCTACACAGAATTGAAGTAATAAGAGACAATATATGTAAGAAATGCAACCAAGCAGAGGAATTAGCTGAACACATACTTTTTGAATGTGAGGTGCTGGGTGGAATCAGACTCTCCACTCTAGGACTACGACGTGAAGAGAGAGAAAAAAAATCCAAGGCGGCCCAGTAAGAACAACCCGCAGCTTTGTGAAGGGAATAGGTATATCTAGGTGGGAATGAAGGAAAAATATGGTAGCAAAAGATCTTACGAGGTCGACGCTAATTAGGAACTAATATTTTTTTTTTTTTGCTAGGGGCTTTACGTTGCACCGACGCAGATAGGTCTTTTGGCGACGATGGGATGGGAGAGGCCTAGGAGATGGAAGGAAGCGGCCGTGGCCTTAATTAAGGTACAGCCCCAGCATTTGCCTGGTGTGAAAATGGGAAACCACGGAAAACCATTTTCAGGGCTGCCGATAGTGGGATTCGAACCTACTATCTCCCGGATGCAAGCTCACAGCCGCGCGCCTCTACACGCACGGCCAACTCGCCCGGTGGGAACTAATATTTAGAAGCCCCATGAAGAAAAGGAGGAGGAGAATACCTATCAGTAAGAAGAAGGTGAAGCCACTGTGTATGTCAATAGCTAGCTCATGTTTTATGCATAGCACAAAATGAAAAGGGCAGCCCCCAGCTGGCAAATGAAGCACATTAGAATACATCACATTTTCTCGAGAAGTGCTTGTCCGATTTTCAACATAATCACAGTGCTGAATTTGTAATGTTTGTAGATTTAGGGCTACATGTAGAAAACAGCGTAGTTCCACAAAATAAAAAAAAGTTAGTACCATTATCTCAGAAGACACCATGAAAAAGTAATGCAAGTCCGATTATGAGCCCCTTGGTACCATTACTCAAAGAGAAAACAGAATGTCAATATCTTTAACAGTTCACAAGTTATTTGAGGTGGGCAACTTAGTCAACTTAGCTGAATAACCCTGTATAAATTCTATAAAAGTCTTGGTAACTTTAACCCCTTGACGACGATCTTAATACGTTGTTCAGACTTCCTTTTCTTCATATGATGCCAACCTTGTTGCGTGGTATATATATCCCTGTAGGTCTAACTTAATCTTGTTTAGCTTGTAAAGTATTCAACGTTATCGAGGTGGAAATGGTATATATTTGAAGGTAATGATCTCTGCCTTCCTTGCATGCATGCATGCATGTAAGTATGTATGTATGTATGTATGTATGTATGTATGTATGTATGTATGTATGTATGTATGTATGTATGTATGTATGTATGTATGTATCAATCAGCCCATATCGGTGTGCTTTAAAGAGTTTGAAATAGTCTGACCTCTTTCTGCTTGAGAGCATATAGACTTAAATTTCTCCTGCATCCTACCACTGGATGTATGTGTTATTGTAAGACATTTCCTGATGTACAGTAGACTGATAGCATAAATTGCCATCATTTCACTAATATGCATGTTGACATCATCTGGTGAGAATTCCTATAATTCTTTCAACGCCTTGAAACCTCTTACAACTCTTAACTGCTTGACTCACTGTCACTCTGAAGTACAATAGTGTGTGGTGCAGAAGCATGCCACGGTGCAGTCTGAATGAAAGAGAAGTAATTAATTTTAATAAATCAGACGATAAAAGTACAGCAGACTGAACTGAGCAAAGTGACAGTGGACGCATAACATAAAGAATGGGAGCACATGGTGCACGCGACCAAGTAACAGACAACAAAACATGCCAACGTGCATGCCCTCTTTCTCATGAACTAATCATATCATTAACCTGGGAGTTGTGCTAAATGTAGCTTAGAACTACTCTTCACGGTTCTTCTGCTCAAAGTTTCCAAGGCAGAGATTACCCTAGTTTCCACTGCATTGTGGAGCAACACATGCAAACACAAGAACATAATTTTCACTCCGTATAAAATTTGGAAGGTCTCTTCTCCATTACTAGACTATAAGGTAATTATAAAGTCAGTGAATGTAAACTACATTCGTTTGAGTCTCTACTGTAAATGCTAGAAAATAATCTGAACTAAACTGTTGTAACAGTGAATTTTTAAAGATATCCCTGCATTTTCTCAGTGCTCACACCTGAAATCCCGCCGTCCACTAGGTAAAGCAGCACTCAAATGTTCCCCGTTGCTGAGAAGTTAAATATTTAAATCACCCTTAATTTGTCAAATAAGATATACGATTGAATTGTACATTAAAAAACTATTGTTTACAAGTTACAGAAGTGAATCGTCAAAAATTTGGAGTAATGCAAAATCTATAACAAATTTGTTGGTAATATTTGTATTCTTTCATTAATTATAATGGTGATGGACTAGAATGTGTTTTACAAAAATGTTTTGTTGTGTAAATCTTGAAGGATCTGGAGATTTCTCCCAGTAAATTTCACTTGTGAATAGATGTTCGTAGGAGTTTGTTTGACAGGAGAATGAGTCACGTTGTCCACGCCCATCTCCCTAGCTATACATAAAAGATTAGATTGGTCCATTGAACAATGTAGGTCTTTTTGATAATGTTCTTCAGTGAAAAGATCTGTTGTCAGCAGAAGTGAGTCTTACAGAACCCAGCTTGATATTCACCTCTCTGTGGATCAATGTTTATTTATTTACTTATGTATTTATTTATTTATTTTACATATTATGGCCTACATTGGACTACTCTAGTCAATTATAGGAAGGATTTCTTGATTTCCCATCAGCCTAATATTTTTCTCATTCTGAGAGATGCTGCCTTCCTTTGTTCGCTTGAAAATACCCTCCCATTAGATCTTTTATTGATCTTGATCTGTAGCTTGGTGTGTGTGTCTTGAAGTGTCTTAATTTTTCTGTTTTGTTTTTGAGATCGTCTATTGTTATTTGTAGTTCTTTAATATCCTCCTTAATTTCCATAATCCATTTAATCTTGGTCTTGCTATTCCATAATTTTTCAATTATTCTTCTGTTAATTCTGGTGTCAGGTGTTCTGATAAGGTATCCAAAGAATCATATATGCTTTTTCCTAATCGTGCTCAATACTGGTTCAATTTCCTTATAAACTTATATTATTATTATAAACAAGCAAAATGCCAATGTGCTACAGCCCTGGTGCAACTTGGCCTACCAAGCGACTACTAATTGAGCTTGAAGGCCTGAGGATTACAATGTGATGTATGGTCAGTGCAACCAATACTTCTGGCCACTATTCTTGGCCTTCTAGGCCGTGGTCACTATCCCACCGTCAGATAGTGCACAAATAGGCTGAGTGTACCTCAAACCAGTCCTTGGATCCAGGTTAAAATCCCTACCCTTGCCTGGAATCTAACCTGGAGTCTCCGGGTAAGAGGCAGGTTTGCTATGCCTGGGCTGTGGGCATGCCTATTATTATTAATTCTGCTCAATGCTAATTTATTAACATATTTTTAAAATTATATTTTAAGAGTACTGGGGGAGACTGAAGTACTGTATTTATGTGTAATATGTTTGTATAGGGCGTATATGGTGGTACTCACCTCCTCAGGAGAAACAATGCATAACCACACTTCATGGCAGTGTTGGTCCCAACCTGCTTGAATTAATAACGCTGCTTCCATTATAACTACTTTATGACCTTTCTCATAAAGTTTCTGGCTTTCCACCTTTGCAGTTTCCAAAATGTGTGGCCACAAGATGCTGTTTAGCAATTCTAGCTTCTCCTAAAACGAGGCATAAATCCCAAAACATTACTACCAAAAAATATATTACGTTAGGATATTAAATGAAATGAAACAAAACAGTGCACTTGCAAGATAACTTATGTACGTCTGTCCATTATAGTGGAAGCCATTTATTTTCAGTTTTGACTTGTGCAACTATTAGGATCTTCAATCTGTCAAAACTTTCAGGTATAATCTGGTGTTAAATGTTTTATTTTTTAGGTATTTTCTGAATGTTATTTATCATAAATTAGTTTTGACAGACTGAAGAACTTAACAGTTATATATACATACACAATCAATCAATCAATCAATCAATCAATCAATCAATCAATCAATCAATCAATCAATCAATCAATCAATCAATCAATCAATCAATCAATCAATCAATCAAATCACCACTAACCTGAACTTACAGCTGTCCCACAGATGGCAAATTTTCCATCAAATGTTTACTTAGTCTTTTCCAAATGGTTTCAAGGAAGTTGGAAATTTATCAAGTATCTCCCTTGGTGAAGTATTACAATTCCTACTTTATCTTCCTATAAACTATTTTTGTACCAATTTGTTCTACTGAATTCCAACTTTGTCATCATATTATGATTATTTCTACTCATAAAATCTCTATTCAAACTTATGTGTCACTAAATGTCATTCTACGCTATCTCTCCACTGATAGCTCAGAACATACTTAGTCGAGCAGCCTGTTGCCTTACTGCCAAGTCTTCCCAGCCCAAAGTTTGTAACATTTTCTTAACACTACTATTTTGTTGGAAATCACTCCGAACAAATCGTACCACTTTCTTTTGCATCTTCATACCTGCCAACTTTTAGAAACCGAAAATAGGAAGATTTTTCAATTCTTGGATTTCATCACATATATTCCACCACTGTCTAGGTGAAAAAAGGTCAGGATAAAAGGCATACATATCTACAGTTACAATGCGAATTGACCATTAAATTTAAAATCTTAAACTAAGAAAATGGTTTCATGAAAATATACCTAATCACTCTCATTTATGACAGTTACATACGAATAATAATATTTATATCACCCCAACACACACAACAAAATGCATAACACCGTATTTTCTCGTGTAATTAACACACTTTTTTGACAAAAAGTACAGGCGAAAAATTTGGATGCGTAAATTATTCAAGGAATTCAGATCTTTACAAATTATTTACAATTCATTTACATTTAAAAGATACATCAAATATAATATAAACACAATTGGTTCAACTCATTTAAGTTATCGTCATTTGGCATAAAATTCTGGCGTGAGATTTTTTCTGAAAAGTCAAATAGGGTACATCAGGTAAGTTAGACACGTGGGTTTGAAGTACCGACACTAGAAAATATTATTCTCATTACGAGCTGACAATACGACCTGAATGACATACTGGCAAAAAAAGAAAACTGTCCAACAAGAGAAGGGCCGGGCATTGAAGGAGGGACCCTGCTACATTAAGCCAAACTGTTTGTATCCAATCTTGTACGAGTTACGTGTCCATACACCCTTTTTCTTGAATACAAACATGGATCACTCGCGGAAATTTTGCTTTAGGATGGTTTTCCGCAGTGGCGGCTGGTGGTATCTGAAGCTGGGTGTTGCACCAACATCTTCAGTGTCACATTTTTTATAGGTTACAGAAATAACAAGAATAATCGTTAAGGAATGAACTACATCCTTACTAAAACTGTAATTTATTTGGCAATTACAACCCAGGAAATAAGAGGCTAATTATACACTGTAACTACAGTTACTCTTAATAATAATGTTATTGGCTTTACGTCCCACTAACAACATTTTTCGGTTTTCAGAGGCGTCAAGGTGCTGGAGTTCTTTTACATGCCAGTAAATCTACTGACACGAGGCTGACGTATTAAAGCACCTTCAAATACCACCGGGCTAAGCCAGGATCGAACCTGCCACGTTGGGGACAGAAGGCCAGCGCCTCAACTGTCCTGTCACTTAGCCTGGCACAGTTAATTTTGCCTCACTTGAATTGAAAATTTACCGCCCTGTTTTTCACTGAAGCATGTTGGTAATATTGTGGGTGGTCTGGTATGGCGTGGAAAAGAAATTACCCAGCAAGTTGGCCATGCGGTTAAGGTCTCGTAGCTTGAGCATGTATTCGGGGTACAGTGGGTTCGAATACCACTGTCGGAAGCCCTGAAAATGGTTTTCCCGCTGTTTCCAATTTTCACACCAGGCAAATGCTGTGGCTGTGCCTTAATTAAAGCCACGGTTTCTTTCTTCAAACCCCTAGCCCTTTCCTATCCCATAGTCGCCGTTATACCTATCTGCATCGGTGCAACGTAAAAAAAAAAGAAAAGAAAATGAAATTACCTTTGCGAAAGGAGAGAAAGTAGGAAGTAATCACCGCAGAGTGGCGCAATCAACGGGGACATACGGAACTGTTTCTCGGTAGGGGACTTGCTAGTTTCGTGCAACTCCCTGAGACCGATATTGGCGAGCATGCTACCTGATGCTATGCAGGCTTAGGCTCGTCCCTGCTGAGGTACATTGCACCGCGCTGTCCGCTAGGGAGTTGGCGTAGGAAAGCAATCCCTGAGTTTGATTGCAAGCCAGCAGCGTTTGTTGGTCCGTTATGAAACATTAGTACAGCGAACGACCGAAGATGGTTGATATTAACATGTTTTCGAATACATGTTAGGTTTATTAAACTAAAACATTTGAAGGAAAAAACGACAAATGAAGTGCAAAATTTTTGGGAGTTGTGCAACACTGCAACAATACCATGCATCGCCCCTGGTTTTTCGTTTTAGAACAATGTAAGGTGCAACCTTTCTGCCATCAGCTGTTACAGCAAGCATTGCTGTACTGGTACATCATTGTTTTTTGCTTCCGGTAGCGCGTACGATAACACTGTATGTTCCTTTCTTATCGACTGTTCGACTTTGTGGCATATGGAAACTGATTGGCGCCTGACCTGCAGATCCTATAAGGGAGATCAAATATTCCTTCTTAATCACAAAGCGATGAAAATGGTTGAAATCATTTGTCATTTTTTGGCATAATGTTGTTCTTCGTTGAAGAGAAAGTCCATTTCTCTTCATAAAATTAATCAAGCCTCGGCTAACCTTCAAATCCGAGACAATGATTCCATGTGCCGCGGCTATTTCTCATTCCTTAAATTACAGCATTTCGTGAGAAACAGCTTATCCAACATTGCGTAACAAAATCATATATTTAAGCAGATAATTCTCTACATGTGGAAACTTGCTGCTTTTTGGTCCGCGAAATGCTTTGCGAGACTTGGCCGCTTGAAGTGGACTATTGTTACCGCGGTAGCGCACGTTTCATTTGGACAGTGAATACTGCTGCCCGCTGCTCCATTCCCATATGTTTCGGCGTAACTGATCACTGCAAGTTTGTATGATGCAGTATTACTCCAATACTGTGGACTGCCAAACAATTTTGAGATCACAGAATGTCCCGTACCCGAAACACTCGTAAAACTAGTGCAGTGGGATTTCCTGATGGCTAATAACAGCACGTTGCCCTGTGTTTGGAATGCCCGCTTTTGCAATAGGAAGCCTGCTACTTGAGTAGTTGTCATCTTTATTTCGAAACGCATCCGGAGCTGAGGGATGGATGTTCGAAGTTGTGGGTGCGTCAAATACGTGAACATTTCTTTTTTTACACTTTGGACCCAAAAATATTGGGATGCGTAAATTATGCAAGGGCGTTAATTACGCAAGAAAATATGGTAGTGTCCTTTATCAGACTAAAACGAACAGAAATTTATAGATATCTCTAAACACTTGGAGATAACGTGTTTTTTTTTGGCCATAACGAGAAAAGAAAATGCCAGAAACTGTCACCGACACAATGCCCTTAAAAACATTCAACGCAATGAATTATGTACTTAAATATGCAGAACTAGCACATACAAAACAATTCAATATGTCCCATACATTATTAACATACGTCTTTGACAGAGGGGTAAAGCATAGAAATGCAAGAAAAAACACGTGGCCTACAACTCCCACTTAACTACGCACAGAAACGACGTTAACAGTTCGCGAACAACACAATAACAAACTCATTCTTTTGTCCTGATTAACTGAGTTGTTAGACCGCGCTAGCCTCTTGCTTGCAGGACGATCGCTGCCCTGAATCCCCAGCTGAATCAAGCACACATGCTGCTGTGGTGAGAGGGAAACACGATACACGAAGGCGACGGACGAAACACTCACGAAATAAAGTATCAAATAAATACGCTTGAAAATGAGGTTTCATAAATTACACAAGCACATAAGAATTTATCCTTTATTCTAGGCAGAGAGTATTGGCTGTACTAGAGGTTATATTAGTAAAAAATCGGGAGAAATAAAAATAAATTGTAAAATCGGAAGACGAATTAAAAACCGGAAAGTTTCCGGGTAAATCGGAAGGGTTGGCAGGTAAGCATCTTTACTAGTTCTCATATACACTGGAACTACACTCTAATTGGGGTCTTACCAGTGACTTGCCCTCTCCTTAACATCCTTACTACAACCTCCTTATATCCTCATAACCATCTGAAGAGATTTCTAACCTTTGTTTACAACCTTGTTAATGTGATTACCCCAATGAAAATATTTCCCTATCTTAACACCTAGGTACGTGATCACCATGAGGTACTTTCTCTACATCAACATAGTATTTAAAACTGAGAGGACTTTCCCTCTTGGTGAAACTTACAATCTGATTATTCACCCCATTAACCATCATACCACTGTCTGATGTCCATTTCACACCTTCGTCAAGGTCCTTTTTAAGTTGCTCATAATCCTGGAACTTATTTATTACTCTATACAGTATAGTATCATCAGCAGAAAGCGTTATCTGTGACTGCAGTTCTTTACTCCTATCATTTATATATACAGGAAAACATAAAGATCCAATAATACTGCCTTGCAGAAACCCCACTCCTGACCATTACAGGATCAAATAATGCTTCAACTATTCTAATTTTCAGAGTTCTAGAAATTTAGCCATGCAATCAATCACACATTTTTCTAGTCCAACAGTCCTCATTTTTGACAGCAGTTCCCCAAGATCTACCCCATCAAAAGCCTTGGCTAGATCATTAGTGATACAGCCAATACAACTGATAGAATCTAAAATATCACTACATGAAACCTTGATTATTCGTCCCTTGATTAACCGTTCTACAGTTTATCTGTTGCCTAAAAAATAATCTTGATTTAATAAAAGAATATAGAGTTGCTCCAAAAATGAATGAGCATACACTGACTTATGTCAATATAACTTTATACTTTTTTTCTGGAGTGACTGTACATTGTCTCTCCGACGAAAGAGTCCATGATCGTAACATAACTACGTACAAGTGCATAGACCGTCCATCAGCAATTAATACATTTTTAACCAATTTTATATTGTGTAAAATTATTTAACCTTTACCTGTTAAATGTGATCAGTCACGGGGAAAAGGAAGCTATTCAAATTCAACAATCACAAACATACTTTACTGTCCATTCCATTATTGATAAATTATGTAATGTTCCCAGTCCATGGTACACACAGTATATGCTGGTCATTTTTACATCCTGAATGATACCCACAACTTGTTTTGATAACACGTAGCATCTCCGAAAGCATATCTTTTGTCTCGTTCTCTGCCAAAAATAAATATTTTCACACCTTACTGTATCATAAATATTTTGCAATGCACAGGAATCAGAAACCAGTCTAACAGTCCATCATTGTCAGCCTCGCTATTGACAGGCATGTAGGCTGCATAGTGTCGTGCAAGGCAAGGAAAAGTAAGAGTGACTAAATAAGTGGTCGCATGGTTTGGATCACGTAGATATCAGCTTGCATTCGGGAGATTGTGGGTTCCAACCCCACTGTCGGCAGATCTAAAGTTGTTTTTCCGTAGTTTCCCATTTTCACATCGGCAAATGCTGGGAATGTACCTTAATTAAGGCCATGGCCGCTTCCTTCCCACTCTTAGCCCTTCCCTATCCTATAGTCGCCATAAGACTTATATGTGACGGTGCAATGTAAAGCAAATTGTAAAAAAAAGAGTGACTTCTAAGTTGAAACAATTATTTTTGCTTTCTAACAACCGAGAAATCTGTTGAGACTGAACTCTACAGCAAGGAGAAATGTGTAGTTTTAACGTGAATATAACTGAATGGTTAAAGAAAGGTGAACTAGTCTAAAATTTAGCATTAGAGTTTGGTGTTGGCGTGACAAGAGTTGTGATGTTTCACACAACACAGAATGTACATAAAATTATCAAACTGTGAAATACAATTGGAAAGATGTATATATTTAATTTATGGTAGGCCATTCTTAATTATTATGCTTATATATGGTTTTTAGTCATCTATTTCACATTATCATCTCATTTCTTTGTATCATGGCAATAACAAAAAATGAATGAGTTAATCACCCGTATTAATAGCTTGCAGTAAATTTTCATCAGCTTGATGTCGGGTGTCCGGACACGCCATGATAATTTTAGCCCTTTTTCTAGGAAAAGGACATCATCGAGATTGCAGAATTACCCTGCCCCTCCATATTCTGAAGAGACAGTTAGAACTTGTTGTTAACTCCAACTTTTCGAACATTGCTACGTTACGCTTACGAAGTGCGCAAACTTTCAACCTACGTGAATAAACATTACGAAATGAGATGATGATATACAGAGATAGAAAGAAGAAGGGATATGCTAGACGGAGGAAGATTTTAAAGCCTATACAGATTAACAACAAGAGCTCGTGGAGGTCTTAATAGCTGAACAACTTAACATCTTAATGCCAGAAAGTCTTAATATCATAACATTTTAATATGAGAACATCTTAACATCTCAGCATCTGAACATCTTAGCGTCTGATGGTCATGATGATAGAGAAAGGAAGTCTTTCTCATCCTCATTATACGAGAAAAGACAGGGCAGACAACAAGCGGAGTTTCTCCGTGTAGTTTACAAGTTCACTTCGCATCTGAGTAGAGCACTACTCAAAGTTCCTCTCATTGGGAACTCGTTATCTCAATGACGAGAGATAAAGTTAACGAGAGACCGGTTTTGACTTGTCTAGAACACGAGATATTTTTGTTATGCATTTAGTTACGCTACATTTCAGTAATACAAAAGAATACAAGTGTATTCTCTACATGAATGTAACCAAGGTGATTTTGATATTGAAATTATGACTCATTACCACATTATGTAATGAGTATTATAGGAAGTGTTAAGGTCAGGAAAGTCGTCGTCTAATTAGTGGACAATGCATGAATCGGAAATAGGACTGATATTTACTACGAGAGATAACAACGGCAGTACGAGAGGATCATCAAACAGCTCCTACATCAAACTTGTCCAGATACCAGAATCTACAAATGGTGAGCTAATGGCATAAATTACTGCACGTCTCTGCATAACAGTTCATTTTATCACATTTTATTAAATTTTATTTAATTAAATTTGCCTTTTGTTTCAGTAAGTTCAGTTTTGTAAATACGCCGCCACGTTTATCATCCTAATAAATAATTATTTTAATTGGTACTTTCATACATTCTTATAGACATGATACTGTATAGGCTTTTGGGCTTATGCCGTGTCAAGAAAATAGGTGAAATTCTTAAGGTTTTGCAGAGAACTGTGCTCTGCATCAACAGAAGAAATCTTGACTGTCCACGAAAAAGGCTTCTTAAACAATGACTCTTTAAATTTAGACATTATAATAGAAGTGGAAATTGTACATTCATTCGCCACCAGATGGCTCCCAGGACGTGGCACAGCGCTAGTTACAGGTCCAGGATTATACGGCAAGCTGTGGAAATACGTAGAAATCCTAACAATTTCAACAGGGACACCGGCTATCAATTAAGTAATACCTGGTTGCCAGCCATTAAGAATTTATGTAGGTAGTTCCCTTCCCTGTCCTTTCACTACTGTTATTTCGTCGTGGTGTTATTCAAATTCAGCCGGAGAGCGAGGGTCTCAAAAGGTGGACCGTTCGCTGTCAAGCTTTGCTTAATTTTGAGGACAGGGAAAGAAACAAGGACTGACGACAATAATACAAAAAGAATCAACAGGTTTTGACATTTATTATCAACTGGCACTAAGTGAAAATAACAAAATAACTTGTTATAAATCTTGACGGCAAAAAAATCTTCTCAGCCGGTCTCTCTCTAGATACAGCTCTTAAATTTTTGATCCCATTTCGATGTTAAATAATTCTGTAAATATACACATTAATATTAGCCTGCACCTGGCGTGACAAAATACAAAAATAAAATTCTACATTGGGATAAATTTCCTTTTGGTCATACTTGAATTATTTACAAGATGAGAACGAGCAGATCTCAATAGGCTATTTGCTCTGCAAATGATTTTAAACCTTTGAATTGTCAGATCTCTCCCTGACGACATTTATTACTTCAAAATTAAATTATTAAATAACTGAATAAATTACGGCATCTAAGTCCGCTAGAAACAAATAATTAATCGTATTGTTCTACTCAAAGATAATTTTATGTCACATTATCTTGTTCATAAAACATGAAATTATTCAAATTAAGTCAACAAGTCCTATTCAGAAAATCATCATTTCAGAATATCTTTACCAGACTCATTTCCATTGAACTGTATTCAGACAATAATTATTCCCACAAAATTTCTCTAATATTCAACTGAACAACACGTAAAGTTGACCTTAAACCTCTGACGCCTTGGTAAAATTTTACATTTTAAGCTTTAGAACACAATGAACCTTTGTCCAAACGATTGAAATAACCCCTCCTTATTCATTGGCGTTTGAAACTGTAATCTTGTCTCAACTTAATTTTTAAATAAAATTTACTAAAGGTTAAATTCCAAATAAATTAAAACATCTTGAACAACGGTGTTAACAACCTGGGCCCAACCTGACAAAAACACAAGGCCAGGTCAAAATCACATTTCAAAAGAAGAAAATATATCGCCAGTCACAGAAATTACTACAACACACACGTTGTAACCGTCCAGAGTTCTCCAGCCAGACTAATTTAATATACTATCATTTTACGCGATATCATTTGATATCAAGTTTATCCGCCATCTGCAATTATTCGTAATATCATATTTATTCAATGTCAAGCATTTGTAAATAAGGCTTTTGCAATCATATTATATAATTATAACATCATTTATTACTTAAATTATTATATTTGGTAGGATTGGAATTCATTATGTACTGTAAATATGGTCAATATGTTGAGACATAGTTGTTGTCATTTCATCTCATATTTGTGTATACGGAAAAGGTTATTCTTATAGCGGGGGAAAATTACATGAGTCATTGGGTTAAACTCATGAGCCAAGGCAGTAAACAGCGACCGCGTGCAAGGCTAGGCTTGCAGACTACATCATCGCCACGCCTACTGGTCTTGTCAAGAAGAAAGAAGAGGGAGATGATAATGCGATCTACAAATCAGATGCTTCGTTATATAGAGAACTGATACTGAGCTATTATCAAGAGTGGGGAGAGCCCGGTGATATATTATGTAGCGCGGAGCATTCCTTGATTCATGGAATCTGATACTCTCTCACATCGCTACGAGAACGTCAACTTGTTTATTGATTTTGGAGACAGTGTGTTGTCGCTTCAACACTTTACTCAGCTGCGGTTATGTTATCGGATCTGTGCGAGACGAAACAAGCTTACGGCTTGTGTTATATTCAGTAAATCTTCTGGACGAAGAACTATGTTTAGTTCAAGTCCATGGAATTTGGTATAAGCCTGTACCGTATCAATAGTATAGCTCAGTTGGATTGAGATTTCTATTAACATGGAAAAATTCATATCTCTGAATTTTCTCCTCATACGATCAACGCTGATCAGTTTTTACAAGTATAGGGCCAATGTCTAATTTAAAGACTAGGCAAGTAGGGAGTGCTAGTCCAGATAGCCCGTACCACATCAGAGAAGGAAGGATGTCCATGGAGTCAATTCTACATCGAGAAGAGAACGAGTAACCACGGAAACCAGATGACTTCAACGGAAACTGCAATTGGTGAAGTTCAATTAGATAAAGCAAGCAATAGTAATTTGAGTAACGTAAATTCTAAATCTCTCCACGCATTAAGGAACTTTTCCGATTCATCTCATTATTTTTGTGTAATAAATTCATTTGTATTTTACATTGCGTTAAATTTCTTTCTTAAGCTATACTTAATGGTTAATTATTTAAGTATAAGTCTCTATGCTAGTAAATATAAATTTTGTTTAAAAAACTGTAACCCTGGCGCCCAAACATCACATAGAGAAATGGGAAACCATGGAATGTTAATTGTTTCTATTTGCGTGGCAATCTGCGGGCAAGCCACATATAGTTTATTTGATATTCATGTGTCCCAAGGTAATAACTTTCGTCTCCTCTAGTGAGAAGCTTAGGGTCGAACAGTTACAATGTACCACATTCACACAAAGACACACGCAAATTATCTACACTATTTACAACAAACTCTAGTTCTGATTTTTATGATTTTGATTTTTAACCCTGGACATGCGAATTCTCGTGAAGACGATATCGGCTAAAGAAAGATTTTACTTTCGACTCTTGGATATGTGACGAAACTTCAGTGGTCACTTGGTCAAAGATGATGTAGATTCCACAACGTTGGTTACAACAGCATTAGCAGTAAATATCTGGAAAATTGGTCATCTACAGACTCGCACATAACACAGGTTAAATATAGCATTCACGTTTATGGCTCATGAGTCACGACTTTATTATTACTCCATTCTACATTCTCTAATTAACACATGCTCAGCAATTGAAGAAAATACGTTTACCACGCATATATTCCTCAATAAAAATTCAATAAATGGATATCAACCATTACATTAATTGATCCGCCAGGATTCTGCCATATTCCAGGCTCATCTTCACTACAATTGAGCAATATTTACACTCATGACCCTTTATCCATTAATTTAACCCGAAATGAAATTCTTATTATCATCATTATTATTATATGTGCGAGATATTACGTGAACCAAAACTTGACAATAAGCCAGGTGACTAACACATGTTAAATCCAACAAGAAGGAATTTATGTAGAAATTCGGCATGCAAAGAAAATGCCGGAAATCTGTCGCACATTGTTTCCTTATTGAAAATATTCCAAAATTCAAATTATTAGTTATCGCCGAGGACAATGATTTTTAATTAATGCTAGGCTATTAAATGGGACCTTTAGATTAATCACAGAAGACACACATATATCCTAGCTACACTAACAGGTTTTACTAGTCATTCACACTCAACCTGACAACACTACCATCTCCCAGTGAAAGAAGAATGAAAATATCAATTACTACTGCAAATGTAGAAAAAGTATCAACGCTAATGAATAAGCAAGCATTACTTCTACAAAGATGAACAGAGAAATATTTTTAAAAAAACTAAAATGCATGATGGAACTGGATATCTGCCGGTGAACTGGAATTTCTGGATCACATGGTGTTGGATGGCCGCTTCTGTCGTTATCTCCCCATGTTAGATTTCGCCTTCATTTAGAACACCATGGCAGCTGCGAAATTCATTGCAGGAATTCTGTAAGGTTCCTCTTCAATTTGTGGAAACATCTCGAGGTACTGCAGTAGCCACGTGGTAATCCTCTTCCTTCTTCTTATGCGGTATAAGCTGAAACTAACACAAGTCTTTAGGAAATATTCACACACAAATACGCTGAGTTTAGATGATGAACGACACTTAACTTAGCCTGTGAAGGTTCGTCAGAATCGTAGATGATTGTATGTAAAAGGATGACATTTCAAGTCCAACTACAGAATGCTCGTGTTCAAAATTTTCTGTAGAATAATTGAGAGTGCCGATTCAGTCATTCAGCAGGAAAGCAGGAGAACAAGAGCTCAAGATAGCAGGAGAGCAAGAGCGCAATGTAGCAAGAGAGTATTTCTTCGCAAAACTAAGGTATTTATTAACTTCCTGAGGTAGGTGTGGCTCCACGTTGTCTTATAATTGGCTGCCGTCTTCCTCCTGATAGGTTATTATAATGCTGCAAAGTGCTCTCATCTGAAGACACTTGTCATGCGTATTCACCTCGCAGCGGCCTTGAGAGCCCACAGTGGGTCACGTGGCACAGCTGATCGCTCGATTGGAAAATCAATACTTTGCTCCTGGCTGGCTAAAACCGATTCCCAACCTGTGAACACGTCTTTGTAACCCGGGCTGGAAATGTCTCGCCCGTACGAAATAAATAATGGCCTGTTAGTTGACTGCACTACAAAATGTTCATTGTAGGCCAAATTTGACGGGGACAATATGTTACGTACACATGTTATGTGAACCTCTTAGACTGATTCTGATAGTTCAGTCAGCTTCTACTTCGAACGCTAGCGCTGTGCCATGCCCTGGGAGCCATCTGGTGGCAAATGAATGTACCATTTTCACTTCTATTATAACTTCTAAATTAAAGAGTCATTGTTTAAGAAGCCTTTCTTGTGGACAGTCAAGATTTCTCCTGATGACGCAGAGCACAGTTCTCTGCAAAACGTAAAGAATTTCACCTTATTTTCTTGGCACGGCATAAGCCCAAAAGCCTATACAGTATCATGTCTATAAGTAGGGGCCAGCCGTGAAAGCATCAATGGCAACATTCATAAATTCTTATTAATGATCCTTAGTTTCTTAGTTAGTGAGTTCTTAATGGTTATTCCCCTGTCACCCCACCTCTGGGAGCATTTAGATTCTCATTACTTACTACTATTATCAACTATTGTCTTCAAGCCATAAGTTTGAAGGCTGTGGTGTCTGCATAGTCTGCTAGGTGAAGCTAACCAGGGAAGGGTAGATTAAGCCGTTAACATCACTGCAAGGGTTGTAGCCTCGTCTTACCGAGATGTAGCTTGTGACCCTCAGTGAGCATCCCAATATCGAATAATCAAAGCATGAGAAGCATACTATTCTCTAATTCAAACGAAATTATGTATGTATACTCGTATTGTTGACATGCGAAGAAAGTTTGCGAGCTCTGATGTCGAATACAGTACGTCGTAGAGGTCTAGTCTCTAAATGACACTACGTAAAATATACTGCTAGAGTACACGCCTTGAAATACAAGATCCGACAGGAATTCGAAGAGAACAAGAGAGTTGCATAGAGGATTGATGGTCGCAATAAATCTACAGAAACAGCAACACTCTTAACCCGGTATCCAAAGAAACATAAGCTATGAGACCATATTAAAGAGGTTGTTTAAACACCGAGTATTGATGACTGTTATGAACCTACAGAAATTATGCAATATTAGTGTCAATTAACAGAAAGGCAAGCCAAAAGACAATTTCAAGAGGTTTGTTTTAAGAGCTAAATAACGACGACTAGAAGTAAGCGGTCATGGGCTTAATGAAAGTACAGCCCCAGCATGTGCCTACGTGAAAATAGGAAATGAAACAACAAACCCATTGAAGATTATAAACACAAATTCACAAATATCGAAAATGACATGCAAATTCTGAATATAAACCCCAAGGGGCCCCTTGCTCAATATAACAGAAGAATTTTATTTCTCTCTAGATCAATATGCCAACTCTAATTTTAATATAAACGAAATCACAGGAAAAAACAAATATCATCTTTAATACAGTCATTCCTTCCCTAAAAAATGCTTATCTCAAGAGAATCAATAAACAAAACCTGACACGCGCCAGAGAAGTACCAGGAGACACGCCCATCTCCACCCCTAACCCTCAACAGCCACTCCTCCTGCCCCTCCCCCTTACTGCAACCGGCGTTAGTCCAAGACAAATACGGAGCAGTACACAACGTGCTCCCAACCATGAACAACCTCAGGACTACAATAGCAGTAAGTACACATATAGATTCTCTTACATGACTCAAATCTTATCTTTCACAGAAAATCCTTACACCCTCACACAACTACAAAAAGGAAGGAGCCACCACTCTGGTTTAATGCCATACAACTTTACTTAATATGGCACAGGACATCATGACTCATCTGTTAATGTAAACAACAGGATTTTATATACGGCAAGCTGCAATTTCTACACTTCCATCCAAGCCTTAACTAAATTTACACCACTTCAATGTTTTGCCTTTAAGAGATGTAAAGTGTTTCTTACCCTTTGTGTACATATGGTGACAATAATCTTTTAAACGAGAAATTGTTATTTTAAAGTGTAACTCATATTACAATTGAAGCCATTGAGTTTTTAATATAATGCACAGTTATGGGCAATAAGACTTAATTATAGCAGTCAAACTGAAGAATCAAGAAACAGTGCAAGCCATAAACTCAAACATCTACAAGCATGAAAATGTTTTATGCATATGTTGTTTTCATTTTATGAAAACTTATAAGTTGGTTTTAAGTTTAGGAATATTTACTTCTCATAGATCTGCATTCACCCAGGTCACATAGATAAATGATAACATATACTTAACTTCCAATTTGACGAATGCCCTACTCATGAGTACAACCTGACATGCTACCGTCACATGATATTCCTCTTTAGATATGGTAATGTTCGCAATTGCACGATGTGTTATATGTATGTGTGTTCAGCTGAGGATGACCCACTAGGGTCGAAACCGGTCCTGTAATAGAGCATACACAATCGTAAATTTCCACTCACCCACGAATGACACAAACCGTTCAAACCTGGAAAATGTAGAACAATGCTGGGCCACCTTAGAAGAAACTCTAGATATGATCCCTTCCCACCATTCCATCATACTCATGGGAGACTTCAATGCACAAGTCGGTAAGGAGTGGAAGTACCGGAAGATAGTAGGCCATTATCCAGCCCATAAGAGAACAAACAGAAATGGAGAACGTCTCATTGAACTCTGTGACAAGTACAACTTAGTCCTGAAATCAACAGCCTTCAAACGTCTACCTAGAAAGGCCAAAACCTGGAGGAGTCGAAATCCTATACTTGGTGAATTCCAGTTAGACCATGTTGCTATAGCACGGCAACATCATACGGACATACAGAACGTCAAGGTATTACGAGGAGCCAACATAGATTCTGATCACTACCTTTCACTTGTTAAGATTAATATGCAACCCTTTAGAAAAACACCAACTCTCCAAAGTAGTCGTAAGATACCCAGGTTCAACACTCTGCGACTGCACGATGAGGATTGTGATTTTCAGGATACCCTCAGGAAGAATACAGAGAAAGAAGGATGGCCTGCCTTACAAAAGGCCTTGCTGGATGCCGCTCAAGAAACTATCCCTGCCTCATCAACCAAAGGCAAACACCCATGGTGGAGTTCAAAGTGTGATGAGGTTATAGAAGAAAGGCGTAAAGCCTGGACTAGGTGGAACCAACATAAAATTGAAGCCAATTATGAAGCCTTCCTCATGCAAAGAAAAGCTACAGCTAACACCATCCGCAGTGCCAAGAGAAATTACCTCAGGAGCCTAATGCAAGAGGCTGAAAATAATTTTCAGAGAAACAACTCAAGAGACCTGTACAAAGGACTTAAGAAGCAAACGACCCAGTACACAGCTCCTACCCTCATCCTCCACGGGCCAGATGGAAAACTTCAACTGAACAATAAAGACTGCACCAAAACTCTTGCAGATTATTTCCAGAAGCTACTAAATGCAGAGGAACCTAAAGAAAAGCTTATTTTCCATGAGCCTTCACACAGGAACCCTGATTCTCAACCACCTACGAGAGAAGAAATAAAGGACATCATCGCTGGTCTCAAGAACAACAAGGCTTCAGGTGAAGATGGCATAGTTGCCGAGATGTGGAAACATGCAGATGACCAGTCTTTGCAGAGCATCCATCAAATCATAAAGGACATATGGACAACAGAGTCCCTACCCGAAGGATGGACGTCTGCCGTGATTCACCCCCTCCACAAGAAGGGAAGTAAGACAGATCTCAACAATTATAGAGGTATTTCCTTGTTACAAATTACCTACAAGATCCTCTCTGTAGCCCTGCTTAATAGAGTCACTACACAGCTAGACTCACAGTTAGGTGAATACCAAGCTGGTTTCCGTAAGACTAGATCTTGTCCAGAACAGATACACAATCTTAAGACAGTTCTCAGTTACAAAAGCCGAGGTGGACATCCCTGGGTGGTGGTCCTAGTAGATTTTCAGAAAGCTTATGACTCTGTGGACAGAGACACCCTTTTCTCCATACTATGGGAACTTGGTCTGGATGGGAAGACCCTACGATTGATTCAAGCCACTCTGAGGAACACGACGTCCAAGGTCAGGTTCAGAGGTGAACTATCTGAAAGCTTTCCAATCAGAACAGGAGTTAGACAGGGTGATGGTCTCTCCTGCATTCTCTTCAACTGTGTCCTGGAAAAGATCATTAGAGAATGGAGAACTATGCTACCACCGGGAGCTGGACTGAAGCTTGGGTACAAGAGAGACAACCTCATTATCCCGTGCCTAGCCTTTGCCGATGACCTCATTCTACTGGCAAACAATATAGAGGAGGCTACCTACAACTTACAGAGTCTTTATTGTGTAGCGGTTAAGACTGGTCTGAAAATCAGCATCCAGAAGACTGAATTTATGACCAATATCAAGGAGGCCCCTTCTACAATTCCTCTCATAGACGCTACCATACGAAAAGTACCTGCGGTTAAGTACTTGGGAGAATGGATCTCTGCGAATCAGAGCGAGAACCCAGCCATAGATGCCAGATGTACTAAGTTTGAAAGGGCTTATCACTCGTGTCGTAGTATCTATTCACCTAAGTGCCTCTCCAAGAACCTCAAGCTCAGACACTACAACTCGGTAGTCAAACCATCTGTTCTGTATGCTTCTGAGTGCCTTGTAATGGCTAGGAAGGGCCCACTCAGAAAGCTGGAGTTAAAAGAGAGGAAGATCCTGAGGAGGATATTAGGACCAATCAGAGAGGAAGGAGGCACTTACAGAATCCGCCATAATGCTGAACTGTATGAACACCAGGAGGACATCGTCACTTCTATAAGGAAAAGGCGCCTGACCTTTTATGGACACTTGGCCCGTCTGGATTCCGAAAGACTCACCAACAGGATATTCACAGTAACAGGAAGAGGCAAGGCTTCTAAGAACAAATGGATCACGTCAGTTAAGTCAGATATGGAACAACTAGATATCCCACCGGGACAAACTCATGACCGACTACTGTTCCGTCAAGCCATCCGATACGGAGTTTTCCCAACGTCCCTTACAAGTAAGAAGACTACAGGAACTAAGTGGACCGAGGAGAGAAAGCTGGCTCATAGTCAGCAAATGAAGGAGTATTGGAAGAAGAAGAAAGCAACAACTTTACCCAAGAGTAGATACGAGCCCCGTGGTCCTCAGTAGGCCTAAACGACAAAGAATAATAATAATAATAATAATAATAATAATAATAATAATAAACAAGTACTGATTACGTGGAATTCTTCTCATCTTTGCATTTGTGTAGAAGTTACTCTAGTGCCCTTTGTGAAGACTTCAGCATCAACCAGTCAAAGCTTGATGTACTAAAACTACAAGCCAACCGGGACGCTAGAATGTAAAAAACTGCCATTAACACCACTGCGAGGGTTGTAATCTCGCCTTACCAAGGTGTAGCCAGGGTGATAAAGGGATGATAACCGTTATATTACAGAAATTGGATAATATAAGTACAATGACAGAGGCTTGCCGACTAAACACTGAATCGGATGGCAACAAACATAATTCTAGGGTTAAAATATAACATTTTTTAAGTTTTGAGGTGAATTTTGCAAAAAAGCTGTGTTATGACTCTACTTGTGAAAAAGGCCTAACTGCACTTATTGTACATCAGGTACGTGACAATATGAAAAAAGGTTTGTGGTAAGTAAAAGACGTTATAATTTATAATTTTGTGTGGCTATTTCTAGCTGAGTGCAGCCCTAGCAAGGGATACCCTCCAATGAGGGTGGGCGGCATCTGCTATGTGTAGGTAACTGCGTGATATTGTGGTGGAGGTAGTGTTGTGTGTGAGTAGCAGGTATGTTGGGGACAGCACAAACACCCAGCCCCCGAGCCATTGGAAATAACCAATGAAGGTTAAAATCCCCCACCCAGCCGGGAATCGAACCCGGGAGCCTCTGAACCGAAGGCCAATACGCTGACCATTCAGCCAACGAGTCAGACAGTAAAAGACGTTGATAACCGTAATGATATTACAGAAATTGGGTAATATAATGATTACTTTTTTTGACAGAGAATTGCAGACTAAACGGTGAATAGGATGGTAACAAAAATGCACTATTTTTTACGTTTGAAGGGAATTTTGAAAAAAAAAAAAAACCCTGTTTTGTCGCTTTACTTGTGAAAAGGGCCTAACTGCACTTCTTGTACATCAGATATGTGACAATATGGAAAAAGGTTGTTAGGATAATACTAGGGCACTATGTTACATACGACTTGAGCATAAATGTGCGCTTCTATGGTGAAATAGTTAGAGAGCTGGACTTTGGTTGCTGCAGAGGTCCCGGGTTCGATTCCCGGCAGGGTTGGGAATTTGAACTATAATTAGTTAATACCGAGCATGAAATTTAATGTGTGTGTGTCGTCTTTATTATCATTACATCCTCATCACAACGCACAGGTCGCCTACGGGTGTCGAATCACACGTACAAATAATCTTGTTTTTACCCCCTTTACCAACTTGGCAGGTTTGATCCTGGCTCAGTCCGGTGGTATTTGAAGGTGCTCAAATACGTCAGCCTCGTGTCGGTAGATTTACTGGCACGTAAAAGAACTCCTGCGGGACAAAATTCCGGCACCTCGGCGTCTCCGAAGACCCTAAAAGAGTAGTTAGTGGGACGTAAAGCAAATAACATTAAATTAATTCATTACCCCCTTTACACTCCCTTCCACCCTCCTAAGGAAAAGAGCTCTCCAAGACTTCATTTTAGGTGAAAGAATTATAGTTTTTGGGTAAATTGTTTAGGAGCTGTAGCCCTAAATGTGTTAGGGGTTGAAAATGAAGCATAGCTTAAAGTCTGTAAATTTTAAGTCTAAACACGATTCTAGGGTTAAACAAAAACATTTCTTATGTCCTGAGGTGAATTTTTGAAGGAAACCGGTTTTCAACACCCTTGCACCCTATCTTACCCCTCATCTGGAAGAACATCTCGAGACGTAAATTTAGGAAAACGGTTTAGGAACTTAGGAACTGTAGGTATTTTAAAATTAGGGGTTGAATATTGACAACCGTTTCAAATCATTTTTGATTTTAAACACAGTTCTAGGGTTAAATTACATCAATTCTTACGTTTTTAGGTGTATTTTAGAAAAATCTTTTCATCCCCTTTACATGCCCTTCTACCCTCTTATCTAAAAGCACCATAAGACGTAATTTTAAGTAGAGGAATTATAATTTTAGGATGAATCATTCAGGAAATACAGCCATTTTCGAGTTAAGGCTTAAAAAATTGCTATAGGTTAAAATCTTTAAATTTAGTATCTAAACATGACTCTTGAGTTAAAACACAACATTTCTTATGTTTTAACGTGAATTTTGCAAAAAGCATTTTTAACTCTCTTTCACCCCTCTCTCACTCCCTCATCTGAAAAGAGCATCTCAAGACTTTATTTTAGGCATAAGAATTAGAATTTTAGGATGAACTGTTTAGGAGCTATAGCTATATATGTGTTTGGGGTTGAAAATTGACTGTCCGCTCCAAATATCTATTTTTAAGTCTAAACAAGGTTCTAGGGTTAAAATACAGAATTTTTAACATTTAAGGTGCATTTTTGATTAAAATCCGTTTTCAACCCTATTACACCTCTTACACTAATTTTGCATTTGCGCACTGAAATCCTCCCCCTCTTACGAGTTGAACGAACCACCACTTGTTCTGGTGTGACGTAGCTTGCCAAGAGCGCCTAACTGCATGACTGTAGCTTGATCGAAGCTACCTGGCATTAGAAAGTTGAAATCCTCTCCCTCTTACGAGTTGAACGAATCATCACTTGTTATGGTGTGATGTTACTTGCCAAAAAGGCCTAACTGCAGGACTGTAGCTTGATCGAAGCTATCTCTGCATTGGCTAGTTGAAATCCTCTCCCTCTTACGAGTTGAATGAACCGTTACTTGTTCTGGTTGAACGAACTGTCACTTGTTCTGGGATGACGTTGCCTGCCAGAAGGGTCTAACTGCAGGACAGTGGCTTGATCAAAGCCATATTTGGCTCGGGGACTGGGTATTTGCATTTGCCCCAAAACTTTCCTCTTTATATTTAGACAACACACTACTAACTACCACAAAACCATGCAACAGTGATGACATCCCTCTAGACAGGGTTGGCGTTAGGAAGGGCATCCGGCCGTACAACAGGGTCAAATCTACCCGAGTGACACAGTTGGCACCGCGAGTCTACACATGTAGAAACAAGCGCTGGATGTTTTATAAATCGTACTGTAACGAGCATGAAATTTACTGTAGTTCCGTGTATATACAGTGTTGTTTACGGGATGGAACTATATATAGGTCTTTATTAAATCATCAAAGCAATGACCCAAATTTGTTACTGAGGTAAAATTAACCAAATTGTTACAATAGCAAGAATAGGGGCAAAAACATTCTCAGTCGTACCTAGTACTACTCGGTTGAAAGGTCTTAAGTAAAGGGTAATTTTAATGAAAAAACTAGATTTGTATTTTTTACGCTTGCTAAGTTATAGCATTTTGAAGTTTAATAATAATAATAATAATAATAATAATAATAATAATAATAATAATAATAATAATAATAATAATAACGAGCAGTAATCAGTTTACTAAAAATCTATTTAATACAATGAGTTCCGAGAAGGTCAAGATAACTGACTAGAAGAAATTAGGCAGGATTTACAAGAACACTACAGATTATACCACCAGAAATCTTAAAGTGTAACCCCTTAAATAAGGTTACAAGTAATAGTTTATAGTAATGATAATAATAATAATAATAATAATAATAATAATAATAATAATAATAATAATAATAATAATAATAATAATAATAATATTTGCTACCACTTTGCAAACACAGCATTACACTGAAATACATTTTGATGCGAGGAGGAATGATAATAAGTTGCACGAAAATAATATCATAACAAACAGGTTAACAAACATGACGACTAAGAAAGGATAGTGTGGAAGGTGGCTGGGAACCATATCCAGGCGTGGAAGGTATTGGCATTGCTGAAGAAGTGAAGTAAGTGATAATTCAAAATTAATATACCTTTACTTAAAATTAAATTGAAATGAAAGCACAAATGATCCACAAAATTACACCTTTTAAAATCGGTAAAAAAAAATCAAACAATAATTACAATGATTACCCAGAAGGTTCAAATTCAGTGATTTTACTTAGTATAACTTGATTTCAGAAAATTTCACACATGGCGTAACGTTTAAATTACATAAAACTGTCAGAAGGAATAAAATTTTGGTAACATGTCCTTAGAAGGTTATTCATAGAAAATACGGAAAATATATTTAAGATAATTACCCTAATGCAGCGCACTTTTAGCGGCCAGCCTCCTCAAAAACACTTCTGCGGTAGGTGCCTATTCTATAGGTGTATACATCTAGGATGATGCAGAACTAAGAGACAGCCCCAAGGGGAAATTAATAGTTTATAATTACATCGAAAGGCGTTGAACATAATTTACGAAAACAACAAAATGTGAACTGTCTCTTTACAAATGTGGCGTGACTTACTGAAAATGCTAAGTCATTTTAATTAAATTTGGAAGCTGAAGGAAAATACGAGGTAAGCTCCGGTAAGATAAATTAAATGAAACACTACATTTGAAACTAAATACCTGAAAGGTGAAAAACAAAGTGCTTACCTGATGGCGGGGCCAAGAAGACCCATACCCTTGAAGGCAACCTTTCCCTTCACTGGTCAAACAGAAAAGCCGCCTTGGCAGAGCAAGGCTCTAGCGACAGCGCTTCTCTCCGGAAATTAGGAAATCTACAACGGCCAATGAGCGTCCGATCTTTTTCCTTCACCTACCAATCACATTTACTTTTATTTTCTCCAATAGGAGTGCAGCAATTAATGCCGACCAAGAACATTTGGGAAGCCTAGAGAAATTTCGAAACTGATGCAATATCCGGACATATCCATGCCAATCTGGCACGTGTACACAACAGGAAGTGGTGTTTCCTAATACATCTTACTTTACATGATAAAGAACCAATCTTAAAGCCATAATAAAATCAAACAATCCCAAAATACATTACATATACAATTCACCGCCATCTTCCGAGTCCAAATAATCAAATCCAAGTAATCACTACATAAAGCATTTGGAATTCTGGTTTCAAATCGCATATTGGCGGAGAAAGCTAAAAGGTACACCGGATGGGCTGGTGGAGATTAATTTTTTAAGAGGAAGTACAACCAGGCAGCCATCTTCTACACTAGTGTATAAAAGTTAAGCATAAGTTACGAGAAAGCAGGGCAACAGGAAATAGACCACGAGTAAACAGGGCAACAGGAAATAGACCGCAAATCGCACGACATATGCACCTACCAACATACGTGTTTGCTCTGTATAGGAAAGGAGTGTTCCCTGCTTTGACTAGGGGTGTAACCGCAAGGTAAACACAGCCAGTGCCGTATACAGACAAGAAATGTATTCCACCTATCAATACTTTATTTAATATAAACGGATTCACATCAGTACCGGTTTTGGCCTTCTATGGCCATCATCAGCTGGTATATTACAATATTGTAGCCATTAGACATATGTCACAAAGATGTTATGATTAGATCATCTGGATGTCTAATGGGGTTAAAAATAAAATATAATGTAGTAATGTTCTGTCTATGTGGGGTTAAAATAGTATCTATGATCAATGTGGCAGTGAAGGCTACAGTAAGCTAAAACTTATTAAGTGTACATTAGACATATTGAGCACATTAAACATATTAAAATACATAAAGCACAGTATCAAACACTTGAAAAGATCACTTTATGCAACTAAATTAACATAGACATAGAAGTGCAAGAACTATGAGGAAGCTTGAAGAAGGAACTCCACACAACACAAACTCTCAAATTTTAACAAGGGTTTTAACATACATGTACCTTATATTTTAGTGTGTTTAAACTTCCCTATGGGAATCAACATCTATATCATTCAACATGATGCCACTCCACATCATGACGCCACCACCACCACCATACTGGTCCTGTTCCATGATGTTCCTGCGGTTGTATCGGCTACCCGGTTCTCTCCAGATTAATGTGCGACGGCAATCGTTCTGCAAACTGAAGCGGGAGTTTGCATTGGTATTGGTATTATCATGTTGAATGGCCGTACGGACCCGCACATCTTCACGGGTGGTCCGAGGAACACTGTTAAGGGTTGGAGATACAGGGATGAGGTACTGAGACCACATGTTCGACTCTTCAGAAGTGTAGTTGGTCCAGACTTCCTCTTAATGGACGATAATGCCCAACTGCACTGCGCTGGTGGATGAATTTCTGGCTGGGGAAGACATTCATCGCATGGACTGGCCAGCAAGGTCTGTTGATCTGAATCCTATAGAACATGCCTGGGATGCATTGGGGAGGCAAACTGCATTCCGTCAGCCTCCACCAAGGACCCTCCAAGACCTTTGCATTGCCCTTTCGGAGGAATGGAATCAACTGCCACAAGAGCTCTTGGACAATCTGACAGAGAGCATGCCACTTCGTTGCGAGGCATGTGTGGCCGTTAGGGGTACCATACACCCTATTAACAGCATATTTTGTTGTGGAAGACAATGCCAAGTTTTGTTAGTTGTTATCAAAGGTCTAACTTAGGTATCAGAACCTTTCTGACACTGTTTTTTGGACAAGTTGTGTGGCATATGGTGTGTGATTCAGCTTCCGTTAGTTCAGCAATCTGTCTGACATTCCTATCAGGAGGTATGGCCTCGTTTAGTGATTTTTAACTTTTGGACACTAGTGTATATGGCACTAATCAGAGAGAGAAAATAGAAGGGATTTGACACTTCAAAATGTGAAGGTATCGGTCAAAGAAAGACAAGGGCCATGAATGGCATGAAAATGAGAGACCCCCTAAGCCTCGAATGTCCTAATACCATAGGGTTCGGAGAAGAACAAGAGTTGATCAAGGGAGGTCTGATAGATGAAAGTGAGGAGCCTAGCACAAGTATGTGGAAGCAATGCCAGGACTCAGCTAAAGGCCCCGCAGTTGACAACCCATGCTCCCAAGTTCAGAGCCCCTGCGGCCCTCTTTAGTCACCTCTTATGCAACAAGTTCAAACGCGCTTGTTGACTGGGCATAATGAAGGATAATAATAATAATAATAATAATAATAATAATAATAATAATAATAATAATAATAATAAAGTCTGCCGCATGCACGCAGGGGCTTTATGCCCACTAGACTCCCCTTCCCCACCACCACCCGCAGTCTTAAAATAATTGACAAAAGATTATCAAACTTACCCGTTTCCCGAGGAAGCTTCACAGTCGATGGTCAGTAGCAAACTGATCAGACTGTGATATCCACCAGTTTTAGTTTGCGCCGAGTTGGCTGTGACATTTTAGGCAGTTCTGTAAAAGCGTTATGATTGTAACCTATCATGCAGTTCCCTGTGTATAATTATTGGAAAGTGCAACTAGAAAGGCCGTTCGCCACTTTCCCTTAATAAGGCCTCCTTCATTGTGTCTAATTAATGAGCGTGTTTGAACTTGTTATGTAAGAGGCGACTAAAGGGGGTCCCAGGGGCTTTCATCTATCAGACCTCCCTTGATCAACTCTTGTTCTTTTCCAAACCCTACGGTATTAGAGCATTTGAGGCCTAGGCAGTCCCTCATTTCCATGCCGTTCATGGCCCTTGTCTTTCTTTGACCGATACCTTCACTTTTCGAAGTGTCGAATCCCTTCTATTTTCCCTCTCTGATTAGTGTCATATAGAAGATGGCTGCCCAGTCCAACTCATTGGCTGAATGGTCGGTGTAATGGCCTTCGGTTCAGAAGGTCCCGGGTTTGAGTCCCGGCCGGGTCGGCGATTATAATTGCTTCTGATTAATTCTTCTGGCTCGGGGACTGAGTATATGTGTCTGTCCTAGCACTCTCCCCATCATATTCAGAAAACATACCACACTACCAACCACCAAATATACACGCAATACTGTAGTGATTACACCGCCCCCCATATAGGGTTCGTGTCAGGAAGGGCATCCGGCCGTAAAACAAGGCCAAATCCAAATGTGCAACGCAGTTCGATGCAACATGTGGGAGAAAGTGGTAGGAAGAGAAGAAGAGGATGGCTGCCTAGTTGTATTTCCTCTTAAAACAATAATCACCATCGGCCCATCCAGTGTACCTTCTAGCGATTTGAAACAGGAATTCCAAAAGCTTTAAGATTTCTGATGGTATATTCTGTAGCGTTCTTGTATATCCTGCCTAATTTCTTCTAGTCAAGTTGATTTTGACCTTCTCTGAACTGATTGTATTAAATAGATTTTTAGTAAACCGATTACTGCCCATTATTATTATTATTATTATTATTATTATTATTATTATTATTAAAGTTGTAAATGCTGTAACTTTGCAAGCATAACAAATAAAAATCCATTTTTTCGTTAAAAATACCCTTTACTTAAGACCTTTCAACCGAGTAGGACTAGATACGGCTGAGAAAGTTGTTTTTGCCTCTATTCTTGCAAATTTCAACAATTTGGTTCATTTTACCTCAATAACAAGTTTGGGTCATTGCTTTGATGATTTCATGAAAACCGTTTTATAGTTCCATCCCCTAAACACTGCATATACACGGAACTACATTAAATTTCACGCTCGGTACAATACGATTTATAAAACATGTGGCGCTTTTTCCTACATCTGTAGAGTCGCGGTGTGAACTGTGTCACTCAGGTAGATTTGACCCTGTTTTATGGCCAGATGCCCTCCTTGTAACCAACCCTATCTAGAGGGATGTAATCACTATTGCGTGCATTTGTGGTAGTTAGTAGTATGTTGTCGGAATATAAAGAGGAAAGTGTTGGGGCAAGTGCAAACACCCAGTTTGCCTTCGATCAGTGTAAGGGGAGTAACAGGGTTGAAAACAGTTTTAATAAAAATATGCACCTTAAACGTTAAAAATTTTGTATTGTAACCCTACAACCTTGTTGAGACTTACAAAATAGATATTTGGAGTGGATAGTCAAGGTTCAACCTCATACACATATATACTGAGTCGCCTAGATGCAAAACTGTCCATGTCTTTCCATAACCGGTTTTGAGAAAAAGTGGAAAAACTGTTTTCACAGGGTAAATACACAATATCCTACACTGTATGTCATAATCATACATATGGATTAGTACAAAACCATTTGGGCTATTGACAATAAACCATAAGATATAAGCAAAATAAAAATGGACTTGGACAGTTTTGCATCTGACTTTGCAGATGGCCACTTTTGCATGGAAGTGAAATGGACATGGACAGTTTTGAAACTGACTAGTTGTACATGAGGAGAGATGATGATGATGCTTGCTGTTTTAAGGGGCCTAACATCGAGGTCATCGGCCCCTGATGAGACGAAATGCAATGACAAAATAAAAATACAAAATCCTCCACTGACCAGAATTCAAAACGTGAGGACGAAAAATGAACGGATGGATATGAAGTTTAAACAATCAGTGGAGACGACCCGCAATGCCTCAGTCTCAGAAACTGACGGAAAACAACAGTAATACTGACCAAGGGACTGCTTCTATAGCTCAATACTAAATCGATGATGCTTGCGCAAGCTAAAGGGGTCCAAAATATAGGTCATCGCACTCTCATAATGGTACTTATTGCTGGGAAAGTAGAACCATGGTATTTGACATGGTGCGGTACTAATCAACAGTATCGTAGACTCGCGGTATTCCACACATTATGGTACTACTAACAGGTAATGAAATTCGCACAGGTAATACAGACCTATGGTGTTTCACACACAGCGGCGCCATTTACAGGCAACGCAAACCTATGGTTTTCATCACATACGTGTACTAACCACAGGGACTCGTACTATCCCGTGGTGTTCCTTATATAGTAGGTACTAATCACAGGCAAGCCAGAACCCTGGTGTCACTCATATAGTGCTACTAATCACAGGTACCGTAAAAGCCTGACCACACGGTGCTCCTGATTGCTACTAATCACAAACCTATTTGGTACCTAACATAGTGGTACTATGCGCAAGTAATAACGACCCATGGTGTTCCCCGCGTGGTGGTACTAATCACAAGTAGTTTCATGGTTCTAATCCAATCATCCCTTGAACGCCCCTTTTAGTCGCCTCTCACGACAGGCAGGGGATACCGTGGGTGTATTATTCGTCTGCCTCCCCCACCCACAGGGGGTGTGTGTTTGGTCCGCGAGAGGTATTTTATTAAAGTATGAAGGCTTTCACGGCCGGTGTCAATATAATAAAATTCTTCCGGGCATAACAGCCCGGAAGAATTTTATTATATAGGTATTTTATTTCCCTCAAGTCCGCCGGCAAGCTGGTTAGGACACCCCTATCCGCCACCTGGGACACGCCACGTGGGAGTATCACCTCTACCTCCGCTACGTCTGCATAGCAGGTTCGTGGACATGAGGAGAGGATATGGGGTGAACATAAAACTGTGTATTCAATTTTCATTTCTTTTAATATTTCTGAAAATACATGGTGTAACAACTGACAAACTGCAACGCACTTAATACATCATATCTGGAACAATGTCTTCGGAGAAAACCTGTAAGCATTTTGTGTGGAAATCCATGGATGGTGAAATCCATACCCTTGTCAAATTTTATAAAACTTGTAACATTAGTAAACCTGCTACTAATATGCACCCTGATCTGTAGTCATCTGAGCATGCTTGTCCTCCTATGAAGAGATTGTTCATAGACTACACTGGACTCTTCCCAGAGGTCAAGGGCTGGCGAACATTTCATACTCGTGTGCATTGATGCCTTCTCATGTTTTATGTGGCTGTTCCCAACTCGTATGTCTAATGCTAATACTACCATCTCTTGCCTGAAACAGATCTTCACTTTTTTTGGACCTTGTCAATACCTAGTAAGTGATAACGCCAAAGCTTTTACTTGTGTCCAGTTTTGTAATATCTGTTTTGACTTGTCAATTTATCATGTAACCACCACTCCATATTTCCCACTCTGAAAGAGTTAACCGAAACCTCAGATGCTCTTATTGCCTAACACTCCGCAGACCACTCAAGGTGGGATTCGTCGCTGATTCGGATGTCTTTTGCCTTTAATACTGCTGTCTATGGAAGTCATAAGCAAATACCTGCTTCATTAATGTTAGCTTTTACTCCTAACTCTCCATTTTCTAATCTGTGATCGATTAACGATCTCCTTCCCGATGTCAACTCTGAAACAATCTGTGCTACTTCGCATCGTGTGCATAAAAATTTTAAGAATTCTTACGTTAAAGTTCAGCACAACTATAATCACGGGCAAAGGCCGCACAATCTGGCCGTGGGTGACCAGGTATTTGTCATAAAAGAAAGAAAAGTTCCACCTGATCAATACTTATTTATTATAATAAATTATATTATATAAATATAAAATATAAATATAAAATATTATATAAATATATATTATATATTATAATAAATAATATTATAATAAATAAGTATTGATCAGGTGGAACTTCTCTTTCTTTTATGACATTTGGTGACTATCAACATGGAACAAAATGAAATTTATCAATTAAAACCAGGTATCTGTTAAGACTCATCCTGTTAATATTGTTGCGTTATTAGCAAGTTAGCCCCCAGATTTTGAATTCGCTGCACCATTTTGAAATTTCTTACCCCTGTATCTTTACTGGTAAGCAATCCTGAAAGAAAGAGGATCAGCAGAGTACATTTATTGCAGACAAAGCTACCCTAGCTGTTGGTATTTCAAATTGACGTTCCTTTATCTGTGACCATTTAAGTCTTAGTGTAAGACAATGTATAATTTAAGTGGCTGGCCAGCCCACAATAATGTTACCCTTGGGTGTGTTAGTGTTAAAGTGGATATCCATAGTTTTAGGAAATTAATTTGATCTTATTAGTCTTTTTTTTTCTTCTTGCTAGTTGCTTTACGTCACACTAACACAGATAGGTCTTATGGCGACGATGGGACAAGGAAGGGCTAGGAGTGGGAAGGAAGCGGCCGTGGCCTTAATTAAGGTACAGCCCCAGCATTTGCCTGGTGTGAAAATTGGAAACCACAGAAAACCATTTTCAGGGCTGCTGACAGTGGGGTTCGAACTTACTATCTCCCGAATACTGGATACTGGCCGCACTTAAATGACTGCAGCTATTGAGCTCGGTACTTATTAGTCTTTTGGGTTATTGTACTTATGAATCATATAGTTGCATTGCTAAGGGTTAATTTTGTGAATTATAGGTTATGTAAGGGTGAAAAAATTGTTTTATATTAATTAAATTCTGTAGGTCATTGTAATAAGCTCACCGGACAAAAATTAGTCACCCCTGGAGAAATCATTACAAGCATCATTTAATACCATGTAACTTGGCCTCTGAACTTGATAACTGCCTGGATTCAGTCAGGAAGCGAGTCCAGAAGGTTGTTCAGGTAGGTTGCATCCAGGTTAAGCCACTCACTGATGATTTGATTGTGCAATTCCACCAAAGTCCAGGGATAGTGATGTCGGCATTTTACCCGCTGTTCCAAGGTGTCCCACAAATTTTCAATGGCGTTAAAGTCGAGGTGATTTTCCAGGCCAATCGAGATGTAATAGGATGGGAGAGTGTTCATAAAACTAGTCACACATGCGTCCAGCCAGATGAACATTAGTGTTGTCAACTTGAAAAATCGGGATAACAATAGCATACTCATCATGCAGACATTGACTGAAAGGCAACACCTGATTATCCAGAATTTTTAAATAAACATTCTGTTTCATGTTAGTGGTCACCCCAGTTAGCGGGCCCGATCCATGATACATAAAACACCCCCAAAACATCACAGACCCACCTCCGGCTTGAACCTGACCTTGCACACATCCAGGAAGAAATGCTTCATTGGCCTTCAGTGCACTCAATGACGTGCGTCATTGGAATACACGTAAAAACGTGATTTTTAAGCTACTGTCCACGTTCTATGATTTCTAACCCATTGAAAATGCCCAGCTTTATGTGCCTGTGTGAGCAATGGCCTCTTGCCAGGTTACAGACTCCAAATATTCATTTGCATGCCTTTCCTGTCGCAATGTTCTCTCGCTAACAGATTGGGATGGACATTCATTTACTGACTGCAGCCATTCCTGTTGGGTTTGGGAGCGATTTTAATTCACAAGCCGTGAAACACGTCTCCCGTCCCTCTCAGTAAGGATTTTTTCCCAACCACAATTCTGACATCGTGTTTTGTGGCTATATGTAGTACACCACTGCTTGTGGACGCGTTAAACAGTCCACTGCGAAACATTAACAAATCCAGACTCTTCACGTACTGTATGGCCATCAGGATGGCCAAACCGATTGACCCTTTTTGCCAATCTGTCACATGCTTACGTCTACCCATGTTGACGTACAATGTCCGCTTGAAACACCAATGTCTCAGTAATCGCTACTGCCTTATGATCATGTAGAAGAGGCAGTGCGCGTGTGGCTGAGCATGGGACTCGTTCATGGCACCATCTTTACAGGCTTAACGATCCATCTGTACCTGCGCACTAGGGCGACTAACTTTTTTTCTGCTGAGCTTATATTGCAGTGGGGAAAACCCTTGCACATTCTGTAGAAAAATTATTTTTCGTTAAATTAGTACTTTCCTATATTTGTGCTTACCCAGGGAACTGCAGGGCTCCCTCAGAGAGGAAAGGGTCGTGAGCCTCTCATGAGCCAACTCGGAACCATCACCAACAAGGTGAAAGGGAATGTACTTCAGTATGTAAAAAAATTAAAATATCTAAGGGCATTCTTCCTAGTTAAATGTTATCATGTAACCAACAAGCCTAACCTCACCAAACTTCAAACTTCTTTCAATGCTGGCCTCGCTTTTTCTGGAGGATCTTTTCTGCTGTTTGTGATTATGTTCCAGTTGTTGCGGTCCCTGTGGCCACCTGCTGGAGAGTGCATTACTCTTCTCAAGTCCCAATCAGTGCAAAGGAGTGAGCAGAAGGGACATTGCTGTATTACTGTGGTTGGACTGAAGGAAGATGGACAGTCTGTTGGCAGACTGCAGCTGTTGACTACTCTACAAAAAGAGCAGCAATACCAAAGGAAAACAGGAAGTTGATGTGAAAGGACATTCCTACTGTGAATGGCATCAAGAGTGTGCGATGCATCGTGTGTCGCCTCCTCCAGTTAAATTATAAACTATATCCTGTGTCGTTTTGTCAAGCATAGCTCAAGTTTGTGTGGAGGAGGACGTAACACTGGGAAAAATATGTCTGTCAAAATATTTATTTTCATTTGGATATTCATTTATGTAACCCTATTTGTTTCAAATTTTGCTTTATAGGAAACATTTGGTGCACCCTATGGTAAACACACTGCGTTCAATCAATCAATCAATCAATCAATCAATCAATCAATCAATCAATCAATCAATCAATCAATCAATCAATCAATCAATCAATAAATAAATAAATAAATAAATAAATCAATCAATCAATACTGATCTGCATTTAGGGCAGTAACCCAGGTGGCAGATTCCTTATCTGTTATTTTACTACCCTTTTCTTAAATGATTGCAAAGAAATAGGAAATTTATTGAACATCTCCCTTGGTAAGTTATTCCAAGACTGACTACAATTTATCAGACCGTAATTACAAAACCAAAATTGTGGACGTCATAGGGGTATCAGCTACCAACTGATCAAGGTTAGGGAGGCATCTAAATTACTTCATTTCAATGCAAAAGTTTTGCATTTTAATTACTTTCCTCCACGACAGGATTAATGTCAAAACCATGTTCTTAGTAGACAATAACTGGAATGATGCACAATAAACAAGAAGAGGATTACAAATGAATGCATTAGTGGGGATAATGCATTACCTTAGCATTCTTTAAAAAAAAGGATAATACAACACTGACATAAAAAAACAGGTAAGTAAATAAATAAATAAATAAATAAATAAATAAATAAATAAATAAATAAATAAATAAATAAATAAATATGACATGCAATATAAAATTTTTATCTAACAACCAACTGGTTACACTTAAACATAGTAAAAAAGGATGATAGCGCTCCTTTTATTAAGGTACATGATGGCAGTAGATTTGACGATATCCATCAATGCAATCCTAACTAAGCATTTACAGAAATATTAAGACAATTGCTACAATTGCTTAGTTAATATGACCATATAGGCTAGGGACAACTCTGTTAATCCACTATTTAGATATTACATTCAGAAATTGAATAGTGCCCTCAGAAATAACAGTACACTCATTATGTAAAATCTTATGATATATTATGATATGATAAATGCTCACAGTCTCTCAGTAGCTGTGGAATACAAGGAATTCCTGGTCAAATTTAGAGCAAGCTTTAATAGTATTTTTATGAACCTATTCTATCAAAGATATACAAGATGAGATAGAACCATGATATTCGCTTTTTTCATGAACTGTTAGGCTCCTGGAGATGTGTGAGAAATTGTACGAGTCCATATTAGAAGCTCTAGTGGATACTGTGCCCTATGCTGAAAATAATAATTCCACTATCATTCCAAAGCAAATTATATTTTCCTACATATTCCTATATCCATATCACTATCAGGAATGAAGGCATCCTCTACAATACTCACTAATATATACATCCTATTGGAGGTGGAAAAAAGTTAGTAATTGTAAAATGTCTCGCCAAATTGTACAGCTTATCCCAGCTGTTATACAGGTCTCAGTTGGCAAACACATATTTTCTTACACAACACCTTCACATTCAAGGAACTCGACATTTCAAAACAAATATTCCTTAACAGATATCGTCAAATCCACCATCACTGTGGAATTTAATAAAAAGAGCACTATCATCCACGTTAAGCGGAACCAGGAGACTGTTCTGCGGTCATCAAAAGTAGATCAAATCTTAGCAAGATTCAACTCGTCTCCCAAGAATACTACCACTTTCTGCTGGAAAGAGATACAAACCACAAATCTTGGTTCAATATGTTAAACAGTTTGGCATTTGAATTAATTTTACTGGTATATATACACACAATACATTACCATTATAGACCATTATGCCTTTCAACGTTCAGTCTGCAAGCCTCTGTGAATTTACTACACGTTGCCACAATCCTCTATCTGCAACTAGTGCTGTGGCCTCATTTAGTTCTATACCTCTTATCTTTAAATCGTTTGAAATTGAATCTAACAACTGTCGTCTTGGTCTCCCTCTACTTCTCTTACCCTCGATAACAGAGACCATTATTCTCCTAGGTAACCTATTCTCCTCCATTCGCCTCACAGGACCCCACCACTGAAGCTGGTTTATGCATACAGCTTCATCCATCGAGTTAATTCTTAACTTAGCCTTCATCTTCTCATTCCAAATACCCTCCTGCCATTGTTCCCACTTGTATGTACCAGCAATCATTCTCGCTACTTTCATGTCTGTTACTTCTAACTTGTGAAAAAGTTATCCTGAGTCCACCCACCTTTCGCTCCCGTAAAGCAAAGTTAATCTGACAACAGACTGATGTAAAGATGGTTTTCGTCCGGGAGCTCACTTCCTTCTTACAGAACACTGCTAACCGCAACTACGCGCTCACTGCATTAGCTTTGGTACTACACCTTGAGTCAATCTCACTTACTATATTTCCATCCTGGGGGAACACACAACCTAAATACTTAAAATTATCTACCTGTTCCAGCTTTGTATCACCAATCCGACATTACAGTCTGTTGAATTTCTTACCCACTGACGTGAATTTAGTCTTCGAAAGGTTAATTTTCATTCCATACACATTGCACATATTTTCAAGATTCAAGATATTAAACTGCAAGCTTTCGGCACAATCTGCCATTAAGACCAAGTCCTCAGCATAGGCCACACTACTTACTACATTTCCACCTAACTGAAACCCTCCCTGCTATTCTGTACCTTTCATCAGATGATCCATCTAAACTATGAACAGCAAAGGTGAAAGATTACAGCCTTGTCTAACCCCTGTAAGTACCTTAAACCAAGAACTCATTCTACCATCAATTCTCACTGAAGCCCAATTGTCAACATAAACGCCTTTGATTGATTTGAATAATCTACCTTCAATTCCATAGTCCCCCACCCAGTATGACGAACATCTTTTCCCTCAGTACCGGTCGTATGCATTCTCCAGCCGTCTTACTAATAAACGGTGTATAACTTTTATACAAGGTTTATACACCGTTTACGCAAAATTCGTTACTAATAAACCATGTATAAGCCTCCTGTGTATACATCTGTTATAGTTATTCACTGAATTATTTATACAGTCCAGGACCCTTGTATAAACGTTGTATAGCAGCGAGTAGCGGAAAAAAGAAACAAGTGAGCAGTTTATTTTCGTAGTATTTATTGTCTACAGTAATATAATCGTTGTGAAATATTCGACTTATCCATTTAACATTGAACACACGTTGAAAGAATGGACGATAACGTTGATGATCTTCACGATATTTTAAACATAGAAGACATACACTATTCAAAGGTTATGGAAGCTCGCTCAGTGTGGAAGCTAGACATCTTCATAAAGTAAAACACTTTAAAGAGACGGAATGACAATGAATAACTATAAAAGAAACGATGGTTTGGCGTATTTTTGTGTAATAATGTGTTACAGCTTAATAGACCTTTGATATTGCGAGTTTATTATACACTATCTGCCCCTACAACGATCTTTCTCAATTGAGTACCTACCGTATAAAAGGGGACATATTCCTCGAGATAAAACATGGCATAACTTGAAAAATATACGTAATATGATTTCCATACTTTGTAGTTGAATACGCAGAAATATGATGTATAAATGCCTAATAGAAACTTTTTTGATCAAACCTTTCTCTTAAGCTAGAAAACAGTTTTTCCTTTCTCCTGAAAAGTAAGGATTTTGGAATATGTACTCTTTTCAACTCGCCGATTCAATTACAATTGCTTATGTTTTCCGTACTACCCCAGTTAAGAGCTTCTGATATTTTTTTAAGCTTTTCCATTTCTTTTTTTGCGTCAATTACACAAGCAAGCTGAAGAAATGTTGATATCAACATAAGTCAATTTCCAGCTGTCTCACGGAATGACAATGAATAACTAAAAAAGAAATGATGGTTGGGCGTATGTTTGTGTAATAATGTGTTACTGCGTAATAGACTTTAAATTGCGAGTTTATTATACATTATCTGCCTCTACAAAGATCTTAGATCTTTCTCAAATTTGAGTATAAAAAGGGACATATTCCTTGACATAAAAAATGGTACAACATGAAAACCGTACTAATATGACTTCCATACTTTGTAGTTGAATACGCAGAAATATGATGTATAAATGCCTAATAGAAACTTTCTTGATCAAACCTTTCTTTTAAGCTACAAAACAGTTTTTACTTTCTCCTGAAAAGTAAGGATTTTGGAATGTGTACACTTTTCAACTCCCCGATTCAATTACAATTGCTTACATTTTCCGTACTATCCCAGTTAGGAGCTATTGATCTTTCCTTAAGCATTTCCATTTCTTTTTTGGCATTCATTACACAAGCAAGCTGAAGAAATGTTGATATCTGTATAAGCCAATTTCCAGCTGTCTCGCTTAGTGTTGCCACTGCCTTTTCGATATGCCGTGCCACTGTGCGACTTTCCGGAAAGTTTTGCTCGTAGATAACCAGCAGAGGCAATCATAAAGGCGGTGAACATGCGAAATACGCTAGTAAACTGCAGGAAGAGATTCCTACGCCTTGAAACGAGTGTATACATGCTGTATAGTAATACAATGCGTATACATCATTTATTAGTAAGAAAAATGTAAAATGCTTATACAGAGTTTATTCACTGTATAACTATACAAGAGTTAAACAACTGTATAAGGACTTTTTATTAGTAAGACGGTAGATCTACAAAACAAACACAGCTGTCTATTCCTCTCGTAGCATTTTTCAATTACCTGGCGCATACTGAAAACCTGATACTTACAGCCCCTCTGTGGTCTGAAAACACACTGGTTTTCATCCAACTACTTCTCAACCACTGATCGCATCCTCCCTTACAAAATGCCAGTGAATACTTTGCCTGGTATATTTATCAAGGAGATACCTCGATAGTTGTTTAATCATTTCTGTTCCCTTGCTTATAGATAGGTGCAATTACTGCTTTTGTCCCATCTGAAGGTACCTTACCAACACTCCATGCTAATCTTACTACTCTATGAAGCCATTTCATTCTTGCCTTCCCAATCTACTTCACCATTTCAGGTCTAATTTCATCTATTCTTGCTGCTTTATGACAATGGCATACCTGCCAACTTTGCAAAACCAAAAATCAGGAGATTTGGATATGAAAATCAGGAAAAATCAGGAGGAATCAGGAGATACAATTGCTCAAAACTGAAATACAGGAGTACTATGGTATATTATAATACTTATTGTCTGAAAACACGACTGTTACTATACGATGCTACAAGGTTGAAAATGACACATCTCTAGTCCCTCACAGGAAGTATGCGAGTGAATGTTCGGTCTCTGATAATTCTTCCAAAAATAGTATGAACTCATGCTCCACATGTGTGAATCAGTCATGCATTTACTGTAGATGCCATTACTTAGCAAGTGCATAGAATATATTGCATCACGCACCCGCGCGATTATGCGAATCGCAATACTATTTTTTTACAGTAATAAATTTAAATTCGCCAGAATTGTCTCCGAATTGCTCCTGAAATCTGCAGAAAAGTCACTAGCCACTATCTTTGAAATTCTGTCACTAATTTATTAAAAAACTTCAAACCTAGCGACTAGTCTCTAGAATCGACTAGACTGATGTGAACGAACACGAACGTAGCACGTGACAACGAGAGATTGATGATCGAAATACGCGTCGTGATATTCAGGTTTCAATAAATATCGCACATTCGCGCGCATTTCTCATATTAATAAACGTCGATATTTAATTTGACAGCGGCAATGAGCGAAGGACTTCCGGCCACTTGCGTACAATGCTGAAATGGCGGGATTTGAAAAAAATGTTTTTTAGTTCAACAAAAAATAAGCTACAATCGGGAGAAATAATAGAATAATCGGGAGGCAGGAAACAATGTCGAAAATTGGGAGTCTAACGCCTAAATCGGGAAAGTTGGCAGGTATGCAATGGGGTTTGTTTACCAGCCTTGTTTACACCACCACCACCACCACCACCACCACCACCACCACCACCACCACCACCACCACAACCACCACCACCACAAAGATTTCCTTTTACGTTGAGTAGATGTTCAAGATGTTCCCTCCAACTCTCCAGTGATTCCCTGGGATCTATTATGAGTTCTCCTGAATTACCCAAAACAATGATCATTTCCTTTCTCCCTCCTTTCCTAAGATTTTTTATTACTGTCCAGAAAGGTTTCCCTGCTGGTTGACCTAGCCTTTGAAGATTATTACCAAAATCTTCCCATGACTTCTTTTTTTGATTCAACAACTATTTGTTTCACTCGTTTCTTTCATCTACGTACAATTCCCTGTCTGCATCAGCCGTTGTTTGGAGCCATTTCTGATAAACCTTCTTTTTACATTTACAAGCTGCTCTCACTTCATTATTCCACCAAGATGCTCGCTTTTCCCCATCTTTACACACAGTTGTTCCTAGGCATTCCCTTGCTGTTTCTACTACAGCATCCCTGTATGCCACCCATTCTCTTTCTATATCCTGAACCTGCTTACTGTCTACTCTTCGAAACTTCTCACTAATCATATCCACGTACTTCTGTCTATTTTTATCATCCTGGAGATTTTCTACCCTTATTCGTTTGCAGACAGATTTCACTTTCTCTACCCTAGGCCTAGAGATACTTAGTTCACTACAGATCAGATAGTGGTCTGTATCATCGAAAAATTCCATGGAGAACTCGTACATTCCTAACAGATTTCCTGAATTCGAAGTCGGTTAAGATATAGTCTATTAAGCATCTGGTACCCCTAGCCTCCCAAGTGTAGCAGTGAATAGCCTTATGCTTGAAGAATGTATTCGTAACTGCTAAACACATACTAGCACAGAAGTCCAGCAAACGCTTCCCATTCCCATTAGCTTCCATATCTTCCCCACATTTACCAATCAGCCTTTCGTATCCTTCAGTTCTATTTCCAACTCTCGCATTGAAATCGCCCATTAGCACTATTCTATCCTTGCTGTTGACCCTGACTACAATGTTACTCAATACTTCATTTAACTTGTCAACTTCATCCTTATCTGCACCTCACACTGTGAATACACTGAGACAATTCTCGTCCTAATTCCTCCAGCTGCCAAATCTACCCGCATCATTTGCTCATTTACACGCCTAACACAAACTATATTGCGTGCAATGGTATTCCTGATAAACAGCCCTATCCCATACTCTGCCCATCCCTTTCTAACTCCTATCAAGTACACTTTATGATCTCCTATCTCTTCCTCGTTATCACCTCTCACCCGAATATCACTTTCTTCTAGCACATACAGATGCATCCTCTTTGCTGACTCAGCCAGTTCTACTTTCTTTCTTCCATAAGCCCCATTAATATTGATAGCTCCCCATCGAATTCCATTTCGTTCACCAAGTTGTTTCCAAGGAGTCCCTCGCCTGTCAAACAGGAGGGGGACTCCATTACTCCTATAGGTCCGAGGCTTGCTTAAAATGTTCTGAGCTTGGTAAATTCACGAAGCAGGATGCCACCTTACTTGCACACAGTCCAAGTGAGGATCTCTCCTTTAACTGGTGGATCATATAGTCCTAGCCGTCTGAGTACAAAGAGGGCCATGAATCAGAATATGTCCGAGATGCCCACTCCCATTCCATAGCAACTGGTATCCCGACTCACAGAACCACTTACTAGGCCACTCAGCCATTGCCCATGGTTCACGAACTATGACGTGACTATAGTAACCCACACCATGAACCATTTCCTTATACACTACCTGACAGAGCAAATGCAACACCAAGAAGGAGTGGTTCGAAAGGGATGAAAGTTGGGGAAAAAACAGAGACGGCACGGACAAATAATTGATGTTTATTTCAAACCGATATGCAGGTTACACAATGCGCACGGCATCGACTCGGTAGGATGTAGGACCACCGCGAGCGGCGATGCACGCAGAAACACGTCGAGGTACAGAGTCAATAAGAGTGCGGATGGTGTCCTGAGGGATGGTTCTCCATTCTCTGTCAACCATTTGCCACAGTTGGTCGTCCGTACGAGGCTGGGGCAGAGTTTGCAAACGGCGTCCAATGAGATCCCACACGTGTTCGATTGGTGAGAGATCCGGAGAGTACACTGGCCACGGAAGCATCTGTACACCTCGTAGAGCCTGTTGGGAGATGCGAGCAGTGTGTGGGTGGGCATTATCCTGCTGAAACAGAGCATTGGGCAGCCCCTGAAGGTACGGGAGTGCCACCGGCCGCAGCACATGCTGCACGTAGCGGTGGCCATTTAACGTGCCTTGAATACGCACTAGAGGTGACGTGGAATCATATGCAATAGCGCCCCAAACCATGATGCCGCGTTGTCTAGCGGTAGGGCACTCCACAGTTACTGCCGGATTTGACCTTTCTCCACGCCGACGCCACACTCGTCTGCGGTGACTATCACTGACAGAACAGAAGCGTGACTCATCGGAGAACACGACGTTCCGCCATTCCCTCATCCAAGTCGCTCTAACCCGGCACCATGCCAGGCGTGCACGTCTATGCTGTGGAGTCAATGGTAGTCTTCTGAGCGGACACCGGGAGTGCAGGCCTCCTTCAACCAATCGACGGGAAATTGTTCTGGTCGATATTGGAACAGCCAGGGTGTCTTGCACATGCTGAAGAATGGCGGTTGACGTGGCGTGCGGGGCTGCCACCGCTTGGCGGCGGATGCGCCGATCCTCGCGTGCTGACGTCACTCGGGCTGCGCCTGGACCCCTCGCACGTGCCACATGTCCCTGCCCTAACCATCTTCGCCACAGGCGCTGCACCGTGGACACATCCCTATGGGTATCGGCTGTGATTTGATGAAGCGACCAACATGCCCTTCTGAGCCCGATCACCATACCCCTCGTAAAGTCGTCTGTCTGCTGGAAATGTCTCCGTTGACGGCGGCCTGGCATTCTTAGCTATACACGTGTCCTGTGGCACACGACAACACGGTCTACAATGACTGTCGGCTGAGAAATCACGGTACGAAGTGGGCCATTCGCCAACGCCGTGTCCCATTTATCGTTCGCTACGTGCACAGCACAGCGGCGCATTTCACATCATGAGCATACCTCAGTGACGTCAGTCTACCCTGCAATTGGCATAAAGTTCTGACCACTCCTTCTTGGTGTTGCATTTGCTCTGTCAGTCAGTGTATATTTCTCCCTTAGATTCAGGGAATTTAAGACCTGAAGTATCTGAAACAGTATAATTAATCGATAACCTAGTGTGCAGCACAACGATCCATTTGGCAAATGCTATAGCCATTACAGCACAATAATAGACTCTGTTATTCACAATTACTTACACCTCTAACACTAGGCCTACACAATATAAATTACTTGTTAATGACTACACATATACTTTATACTCAATAACACAGTTGAAATAGTACGTCATATCCTCTAAACACAATGTAAACAAACATAACCATGTGTGAAACGCACATACCTTACGAGCACCACGAATTAAACCATTCTTCTACCAATCGATAGTAGCATTAAGGTATGAGATATCGTAGTTGGTCTTTGCTATTGCAATACCTAACTCCCCTTGCTATAAATGAATATTTCCCCCAATTTGTCCTCTTGAATTCCAGTTTTTGAATCAAGTAATCTTGGTAAGAGCTCCATACACTGGAACCATACTCTAGTTGGGGTCTTACCAGAGACTTATATGCCCTCTCCTTTACATTCTTACCACATCCCCTAAATACCCTCATAACCATGTGCAGAGATCTGTACCTTTTATTTACAATCCCATTTATGTGATTACCCCAATGAAGATCCTTCCTTATATTAACACCCAGGTACTTACAATGATTCCCATTAGGAAGTTTCACCCCATCAACACAGTAATTAAAACTGAGAGGACTTTTCCTATTTGTGTACGTCACAACCTGACTTTTAACCCCGTTTATCATCATACCATTGCTTACAGTCCATCTCACAACATTATAGAGGTCATTTTGCAGTTTCTCACAATCTTATAACTTATTTATTACTCTATACAGAATAACATCCGCAGAAAGACGTATTTCTGATTCCACTTCTTTACTCATATCATTTATAAATATATAAGAAAACATAAAGGTCCAATAATACTGCCTTGAGGAATTCTCCTCTTAATTATATCTATTAAATCACTTAATTCTATTCGTTTCTTTACAATACTTCTACAGTTCAACACATTTTTATGTCATCCCTACTTGACTTCCAGATCCCTGCACCCTTATCACCGCTCCCTAGACCATCCTGATTCCCCTATAACACTCCTAAACAAATTTCCTAACTCATACGTACCACTGCAGTTTAAGTGAAGGTCATCTGAGTGCAGATCCCTATCTCCTACCTACCCATTAGGATCTAGAAATCTAGAAATCTTACTCCCAGTTTCCCACATTCCCAGTATCATTTAAATCCCCAATGACCTTCCAGTCAGTATCCCTTCTACAGAGTATTCCACTGATAACAATCTCTGTTTCCTTAACCTTCACTTGTGCTGCATTTACCAAATCCCAAACATCCCCAACTATGTTGGTACTTTTACCAGCTTGCCAGTTGTTGGTACCAACGTGAAACACTACCACCTTCTCCTTTAGGAGTTGCACCCAGTTGCATCACATAACATTTTCCAGAATATCTTAATTCTAAAAGTCAGGAAGAAAGATTATTTTGATTGGTGAAAATAAAACAGCATGTTATTCATCAATAAATCTCAGGGATGATAATCCTGCACTTTGAATGGATATTAATTTTGACAAGATAATTTCCTGCCTTCCATCTCGCAAGCGTACTTCAAAAAGCTGTAATCAACGTCAATATACCTTCGACTTTCGCTCCTTCAAGCAAGATAAATACAACTATAGACAACCGAATACCTTTCCTTGCTCCCACAACTACTTAAAGAAGACTGTTATCTTATCGTAACACATTCGACTTTCACTCCTTCAAGCCAATTAAATACGACTATAGACAGCTGAACAGCTACTTAAATAAGACTGATGTCTTATCTTAACATACAAAATTAACATCTTTAACAGTCTATCAGCTTTACTTTTTCTTATCCTCCAATAGGAGTACCTATTCAAAGAAACACATTTCTACTTCATTATAAAGATTGAACTGTTCATTGCTCTACCTCAACAGGTTTTGGGTGCATTGACTCAGCGCTCCGAAGAGTGCAATCTAGGAAACACATTTCTACTTCATTATAAGGATTGAGCTGTTTATTGCTCTACCCTCAACAGGTTTTGGGCGCATTGACTCAGCGCTCCGGAGAGTGTAATCTTGTGAACTTGTGACATGCAGCTTGATACTACGATTTTAACCAAGGACATTCTAAGAATTTTATGTTAGACAACACCTACAATGATATCCTCTTTTTATGATTTGTAAGAACAATCAGGATCCTGGTTATTCACCTTTCAGGTTTGAGTTTGAGGCTGATGATGCCCTTAAAATGGGCAAAACATGTCCCTTGTAAATTTTTATGATAAGATTTAATTCTTAATTGACTAGATCTCTTTGTATTGAATAGGTGAATATTAAAAATAACACTTGTAACATACTTTGTCATTACGTACATTTCAATATGGACCTAACATGAGAATTATAACGTGTACTGTAAATTTCTTCCGTTAAATTGGGGTCATGCAAAATCGGGGTTATACTGCATACTTGCAGCTTAAGCTCACCTTATTCTGAAATACAATATCACCTAATTTCCTGCGATCCACTTCTCCCTGGGAATCCAAGATATGTTCACCAAAGTTTTTCACCACAAGTTGATGACAGACCTCACCCTTACGGTACACCTTGTGTGCCAGGCGATCACAGTCTATGATTCCAGCTCCAAGATCTGCAATACGCTTGCACATGGATGATTTTCCACTAGCGATTCCTCCAGTAAGTCCAATGATGTATGGATAAGGTGGAAGATTGGCCTTGACCTGTGAAAAGAAAGCTATTTATAAATAAAATTTCAGACACTTCATACTAAAATTTGTCATCAGTAACACTTCATTGCAATTCTCAATAACATACGTAGCACCAATATATATGCAGTCTTATACCATATATACACAAACATCACAGTTTTCAGTGAACCAATAAGGAATAGTAACACATATTTTCAAATCTTAGCAATATTTATTTTGGAGATATATTATAAAGACAAACACTAATCAAAATGTCCACACTGAGAAGCAAACTATGCACAAGTCTTTGTGGCCACTGATCACACGACAACAATGATAATTGATTCAGGGAATTGAATTTTGAGAAAATCAACTCTCTTCTTCAAATGAATTACTGAGAGAATCTAGAAGGAAATTTTCCACAAGTGTGTGCTTCATACTGGCAACTGTAAGCCAAAATTTAAAGTACAACCAACAATTTGTAGTCCTGAGGGTTGGGGTCAGGACTATCAAACGGCCAATCATCTTGCAAATCGAGCCATTTGAGCCTCATGAGCTGGCGCCGAACCTGTTCCTGGCTATGAAAGAATGTGTGCTTCTAATCATGAACACTCCCTGATGCATCAAATTCATTAACTAATTTATGAATCACATTACGACTTGAAACTCAAACACCTGGGAATTTCTCTTCAAATAATCTCCTGACAGAACAAGTGGACACTGTACGGACATACATATTGTGAAAGAACATTCATTGTGGAATAGAATAATTAAGCATATTATTTGCTGTTTTGCATTTTTAACAGGATTACACATGTTTTATTCACTATACAAATGGCACAGATAGAGAGGCGTGAGACTCGATGTTAACATAGCAGTTCAGTAAAACCTTTTCATTCGAGATGTAAGGGTGGCATATGAACAGCTGACACATTTATAATGTAACAGTAAAAGTTGATTACATCGGCTAGCTGAACACGAGACTCAACACAGGGGTGTCTGATCTCTACCTCATTTGTTACAGAGGAGAGGGAAGTAAAATAAGTATAATGGAATGTTTTTAATTTTGCACAAAAGTTTATTCATAAAATAAAGTCAGAGTTCAACATCACCTCAGCACAGCTGTTACAATGAGTATTTCTCCTGGGATTGAGCTGGTCCTGGTACACTGCGGGATCGCAATGTTCGTTCGTAGTGGCACCATCTTCCGAGAAAGTCTCGAATATCTCAAATTTCTAGAAGGTCTAGAATATCTAGAAGATCTAGATGATTTAGGAGCACTCGTAGTATTGGGTGAAACACTGCACTAAGATTCAAAATGGACTCAAAGTGTTTGATCTGCACAAACAAAAGGTATTGTTAATGGCGAATTTAAACAAATCACAAGCAGCGATAACTGTCCTCACAGTTTGATTGCACTGGATAATTGTGATGTAATATCACTGAACTTGACGTACACAGTCATTACTACTGGACTGAGTTAAGCAATAAATTAAATTGAACTCATAATTAAACCTGTGATGTATCAGCCACGGAAAATATACAAGTCACTTTATCAAAGTTAAATATGAGAACTTCAGCTGAATAATGACGTAGAAAATGAAATATTCCACTTCCAAACTTTGCACAGTTCAAGTTCGAATTAAGTCTTGAAATAAAAATGAAACTAAAGAATTTGTTCTGTGAATTTAGTCCCGTTCACGATTGAATAATGATGAAAAAGAAAACACTGTCCTTTCTAGAGCTGTCCTGGCTTCAACACAAGTCCTATCTGGATAATTAAGAAATGTTAACTGCACCAGTTTATTTAACCACAGTACTAAGAATCTAGTCACTTGGAAAATAAATCCTAAGTTTGATAGCACGGTTAAATTCAACTACTTGCGTTAGTAGCTTGCAACATAAACGTATAGTTTGACTAAATGTTCTAACACTTTGGTAGAGTAATCGTGCACTTTGATGTTTTACTATCACAAAATTCAATCACCTGTACTGTTGACATACTGAATTATGTTTCACTACCAGGACAGTTTTATCACTTGTTACGGTTAAATACAAAATTATGTACAGTTTTGACGTTTCACTAACAACAAAGTTTTATCACTTTAGCATTCAATGTTAAATCACTTTGTAAAGTTTAAACACAGTCATTCAAATCCGATCATCTCTTGTAATTCAAATATCAAATTATGTTTAAGTACTTGGTAGTGTAATATCGTACTAGCGAGGAAATGTAAGTTCGGATCACACTGTTCTCGTAAATAGTTAAACACCTTAACTGTTCACGTCTCAACTCATACGCAAGTTCTAATACCACATGCCAGTGATACTTTAATTCTTCTAAGTCTTGTAGATGCGTTCTAGAATCAGAGTTCAATAGTACGCCGACTTAAACTTTCATCGGAGTGTCGAACTGGCGACTTACATCACGGCAGCAGAATGACCAACAGCCGACTGTCTGACCTCGACTGTGGTACAAAGTAGACTGACTTGACAGGCGAAATGCCTGCCTTTTTATGCAGGATCTCCAAAGAATTGTGATTGTTTTATTTCTTCTAATATATCCCTTAATTCTTAACATATTATTTTCAATCTTGGGAGTCATAATCATAAAAAATTGGGCTACAGGACAACATAGTTCATCTCTTCGCACCTTAATCCATTCAAAAGATATGAATGATGGAAAGAACAGAACATTCTATCGGCTGATGCAACATGGCCTTGATTGCGTTCCACAGTTCGTGACATCACAACTCCCCATCGCTCTCAGCTGGCATGCTTGCAGGCTGCTGGATGAGCCTGCTCGCCAGACATCATAACTTCACACATCAGGGACTCTAACTCAGAACAGTATTCCTGGAATAATACACATATTTAAAGAAACAACCACACCTTTTTAAACTCAGGTCAAATACTATTCAACTCTTGTGCATGGCTCAACTGTTTCCAGGAAATACATGTGGAGGTCAGTGTAATATATCTGATTGTCAATTATCATTGTTTCAGTTGTGTTTTCACAACTACAGTCACCTTTCTGTTGAACAGCAGGCTAAAACTATGTTGCTTTATGCTGAGCGTGATAGTAATGCATAGAAAATTTCAAACCATGTTTCTTTTTCAGTGGGGCCCCTACACGGAACATCATCTTTCATTTTTACTGAAATACTGTATGTGCAGACAGGCAATGTGCAGGAATAAAAGAGACCACAGCACAAGCTGTGTGTTATCCTCAAAACAACGAAGCACGACGAGTAGCCATGCAGCAAAGTCCGTATAAGTCTACTCAATGACCATAAATAGCAATGGGAATCTCTCGCTATACAGTGCTGAGGGTATAACACACTGGTGCAATGCACAAAGAGAGAAGATTACAGCATGCTTTATGGGTAGAAGGTAAAGAAGAAATCCTTTTCAATATATGGTTCTCCGATATAGCATATTTTTACAATGATGGGACTCCAAATAATCAAAACAATAACTTTTGGTCAACAGAAATAGCTAAAATAGTCTACAAAACACGCAATCATAGTGAGAAAGTGACCACCTGTGTTGCTTTATCTAGCCACAGAATTGTTAATATTGATGCTCTCATGGCCCGTTCTTGTAGACGTAATGTGGGCTTTTGGGCTCATGGCATGTCAACGAAAGAAGTTGAAAATCTTTACATTTCGTAGAAAAAATTGCTCCATGTCTTCAGAAGAAAAGCTTGACTATTTGTGAGGAAGACTTCTCTAATAATGAAAGTTTGAATTTAGACGTTAGTATTTATAAATTTTGTATTTTATTATTAATACAACTTCCCCCATGAGGAGGCTGCCACAAGGACAAAGTATATCGACTCCACAGTATTTTGACTTCTGAGGGCCGGTTCTACCACCTACTGGTAAAGTAGCGCGTAACTTGCCCTCGTAAAAGGATGTTTCCGTTCGACCACCCCCAGGTAGCGCTATCGGCAGCATAAATCGTAGTTACCCGGCGCGTAATTTATCAGCCACTTCGAGTGCCCGATAAGACTTTACCTGCAGGGCAAGTTTTGAGAGTTGAACATTATTAGCTGTATTTCTGGTGAAATACAACTTAAATTAGCTTAGTATACTTAAAAAAGCATGATACTGTAACAGTGGCCGATACTGTATTGCAGGACCTTGAACATTAATGCTTCCCTTGAGTTGCAACAGTCACACCAGCCTCTCGCATCGGTATCTTAGGGAACACATTTTATACGTCAAGCTTTCGTAAAGAAACTTTAAAAGGATATAAAATCAAAATCTATTTGGAAATCATTTCAAATGGGCTTTAATTTTCTACTTTTCAGTTTTCAGACACGAAGTATAACTTAATGTATGTATCCTAACTACCTCAAGCATTCTCGTAGCGTAATGGCTAACACGCTCACTTCGTAATACAAGGTATGCAGGTTCGAGTCTTTATTATGACGAATATTTTTTATTTCCATTATTAGCGTTGTGTTAATCTGTATGCCTCTTTTCATACGTTCTTTTGTTAATAATATATTTCATTGAAATATTTAATCACAATATTATGTCTACTAGAAAATTGCTTTATATGTATGCTACTTATAGAAAGTGATGTTATGATTAATAGCACATAGGACTGTCGCCCAGGTAACAGATTCCCTTAGTTGTTTACATAATCTTTTTGTAAATTATTTTGAAGAAATTGGAAACTATTCCATTCCCGAATTCCTCTTCCTATGAATGGATATTTATCCCGATTAGTTCTTTACATTTACAGTACCTTCCAACTTTATCTTCATGAAGTTAAACATTAGAATGAAATGCTTTATCAATAAATGGAAGCATGTGGAACTAAACGAGGTCACAGAACTAGTTGCAAATAGAACATCGTGGAGATACTTAATCAATTAACAGAAGCCTGCAGATAGAATGCTCAAAGGCAATAAGTCCGTAAGAAGATGTGTTTGTATATACGTATATACGTAAAAGAGAGTTAAGAACAACGGCAGGGAACGAAAATACATTTTAAAATGTAAATTAGAAACACGATGAAAACCTGCGTACCTTCTATTACGGAGCGAGCGACTTGACCAATCTACTACGAGAATACTTTTCAAAAACGCTGCCTTACATGACAGGTTATAACTGGCGTAAGAAAATGTTATCTCGAGATTTTAATCCCAATTAGGTATTGATATTGAAGATCATAGGTAAAGCCTCCGTGGCTCAGACGGCAGCGCGTCGGCCTCTCACTGCTGGATACCGTGGTTCAAATCCCGGTCACTCCACGTGAGATTTGTGCTGGACAAAGCGGAGGCGGGACAGGTTTTTCTCCGGGTACTCCGGTTTTCCCTGTCATCTTTCATTCCAGCAACACTCTCCATTATCATTTCATAGCATTTATCACTCATTAATAAATCACCTTGGGCGTGGCAACCCCATTGTAATAACAGCCTATATAGGTTTCATTCATTGCATCCCTGACCAGGTCAATGACTGGAAAACAGGTTGTAGGTTTCCATTTAAAAAAAATTGAAGATCATAGATTCAAATCACGAAAGGTTGACATAAATCGTTATCCATAACTCTTAAGACTCCCCTTATTAGGCTTTTAGGTGATAATATAGTAGACGCAAACACAGGGAAATAAGACAATCGAAATGAGTTTCATGCATCTGACGATAGATAGCACCACACACGAAAGCGAGAAGTCGCTGAAAATCAGTCTAGCCAACTTCATATATTGGTGTCTAGCTCCGGGTAGCTACCTAGCGCTTGCGCGGAGGTGGTTGGATGCAAGCCAATTTACACCTCCAGGTAGTTTACCTCCCGGGCAGCTGCCAGACACTTTACCAGCAGATGGTAGAACCTGCCCTAAGTCTGATAATATGCCGGATAGAAATACCCATCACAAGGCTCAGGAATAAGTTTGGAAAGAATTTGGAATGTGGCATGATGTGTGGTACTTCAAGTGTTATATAGATGGTTGTGGAGTATGGTTATTGAACCTCGTATTGCAGCGATAGCGATGTCGTGAAGTCACGTCCAGATGAGACCGAAAGAATCCCATATCTGTACAAGAAATTTAGGGATTGTGCCTCGAGCTCTGATCATGAGTCCATCGGCGGAAATATTGTCTAGGTGATATTAAGTCCTCATAGTAGTTCACAATAGGCTGGTAAATCGACTTCTACTCGGCGTCCACCTCTTCATCGTTATTTATCGTTATTTACGAGTTTCATGTCCGTATTGACTGATCACACATATATGGATAAGAAAGAAATTCCACCTTATCAATACTGTTTATTGTAAATATAGACTTACATCAGTACCGGTTTCGACCCTATTTGGTCATCATCAGCTGACAAATCATGATATTACATTTATTAGGTATTGGTTTGTATTACTTATCTAAAAAGATGTTGCCATCCATTAGCACATCCGGATGTCTAATGGGGGTATGAGTTAGATGTATGTTGTCATTTCATTTGTAAATCCATGAAAGTAAAATTGTTTTTGAGGTTTAAATATGATTGTGAAAACTTAACCTAAGCTTAAAACTAATTGTACGTACATACTGAACACATTAAAAACACTAAAAACATGTGTATAAAACACTTGATGGGTTTAAAAGTTCGTGTCTTCCGTATTCCTTCTTCAGGCTTTCATGTTAGAGGTGCTTAATGTGTACGTACAATTAGATACAGCCCCAGCATTTGCCTGGTGTGAAAATGGGAAACCACGGAAAACTATCTTCAGGGCTGCCGACAGTGGGATTCGAACCCACTATCTCCCGGATGCAAGCTCACAGCCGCGGGCTCCTAACCGCACAGCCAACTCGTCTGGTGCAACTAGTTCAAGCCTTCTGTCCATAGATGGCATGACATGCCGTATACCACCTAAAAGCTGAGAATCTGCTCTCTCTATTGAAGTTGGAATGAACATCATAGATTGCAGCATGCAATCACTCTCCAAGTAGGGTGATTACCCGCTTGATAATCAGCAAAAATGGCTGATCCTAATAAACATTGTATTACAAGGAATAAAACTGAACGTATATTATGGGATAATCAACAAGAATAATTAAAGAACCACCTAATTGATACTTTATTTTTTGCGTTGGGCAAAATTAAATAAACATTATCACTCACAGAACATGTTTCGACCACTTAGTGGTCATCATCAGCTGTATAAGGAAACTTAGATGAAAAATATTGGACAATAAGCACAATCGTTGATCTTTAGGTTATGGAAAAAATATGTTTATTTAATTTTGCCCAACGCAAAAAATAAAGTATCGATTAGGTGGTTCTTTAATTATTCTTGTTGATTATACACATCGATACGGTCATGAAGTGGACTACTTGCAATAATAATAATAATAATAATAATAATAATAATAATAATAATAATAATAATAATAATGTTATTTGCTTTACGTCCCACTAACTACTTTAACGGTCTGCGGAGACGCCGAGGTGCCGGAATTTAGTCCAGCAGGAGTTCTTTTACGTGCCAGTAAATCTACCGACACAAGGCTGTCATATTTGAGCACCTTCAAATACCACCGGACTGAGCCAGGATCAAACCTGCCAAGTTGGGGTTAGAAGGTCAGCGCCTTAACCGTATGAGCCACTCAGCCCGGCACTTGCAATATTATGGGATAGTCAGAGTGTATTGGGCAGTGATATAGTTTTAGAAAATTATACAATTTTATTTACTAGCAATGAAAGTTACAGCAGCATAACAAAAATTTTCACATTACAGTGATGACGCATTTGAAGGTGACAATGATAATGAAGTCCATCATGCCTATAAAAAACAAAAACAAAGGAAGATGGCTGGGAATGGAGCAAAACAGGCGATAAACCTTCCAAACATGGTTTTGTATGAAATTCTGGATTAAAATCTATCATAAACGGGATCCTCCCTCCAGATCCCTCCCCTCCAGACATTGCTCAACACGTGATTCAAAACTCTTTAAGGGATGAGAAAGCTACTGAAATAAACGGTTTTGCTGATCACTTATTCACAGAAAAAAATCCCTACTCACTCTGAATGAGTTCACTGTGCACATTTCACAAGGTTTACAACTCCAAACCAGGCCGTGACTATGTTGAAAGCAAGACCGGCAAGAAATGTGCAATGTGATACGAGTGTGAAAAGTATTTGGTGGCTTTGCATTACTGAGAGTGTTATAGGGTGTTTCACACTGTTGAAAGCTTTCAGATTGTTGTTCTGGGTGCTGCACTTAATCACATCAAACAATGGTATGATTAAAATTCAATATGTTGTGGATAACATCTATAAATCTTAGTAGTGTAAAACTATATATCTTATGCATGAATAAATGGTATACATGTTCATGCTCAGTACATTAAAAATAGTATGTCAATGGATTAATTGATAGCCAGTGTCCCTGCTGAAATTGTTAGGATTTCTACGTATTTCCATAGCTTCCTGTATAATCCTGGACCTGTAGTGTCTGGTGTGGGTAAGAGCTTGAATATCTTGGAACACAACATCATGACCTGACAATAGGGCATGCTCAGCTATTGCTGATTTGTCTGCCTGGTTGAGACGGAAATTTCTTTGGTGTTCCTTGATGCCAGTCCCAATGGACCGGCATGTTTGGCCAATGTATACCTTACCACAAGTACAGGGAATTTTGTACACCCTAGGGTGGAATAGAGGATAATTTGTGCTTGCTTTTACCTAAACTATGAGCAATTTTGGTGATGGTGTAAAACACGGTTTTTATATTGTTTTTGGAGAGGACCTTGAGAATTCACTCTGTGGTCTTGTAGATATAAGGCAGGTAGGCAGTCACTTTTTCTTTCTGTGTGCTTTGCTTAGTTGTCCCTCAGGGATGCACGGCTTTATGAATTTGTACATCGTTATAACCATTACCCTTGAACGTGATCTGAGTGCATCCATCTCCTCCTGGATATTTGATGGCTCACAAATTCGTGTCGCTCTCATGGCGAGTGTAGTGAGAATGCCCTGTTTTTGTGCTGGATGATGGTGAGAATCTGCATGGAGGTAGCGATTTGTGTGGGGAGGCTTACGATAGATGGTATGTCCTAAGGAGCCATCTGGTTTCTTTCTTACTAGAACATCCAAGAAAAGAAGGCATCCGTCCGACTCTATCTCCATAGTGAATTTAATTGAAGGATGTTGGTGATTTAAGTGGTTTTAAAATACATGAAGTTTTCTCAGTTACTTCTGTCCATACCACAAATGTTTCCTCAACATACCTCCACAAGACATGACAGGCGCTGAAGCAATAGCCTCCTTCTCAAAATGCTCCATAAAGAAATCAGCCACTACCGGCGAGAGTGGACTTTCCATAGCCACCCCTTTTGTCTGTTTGTAAAATTGGTCACCCCACAAGAAATAGCTTGTAGTCATGCAGTGGTGAAATAGTTTAGTAATGTCCTCAGGGAACAGGTGCTCAATGAGAGACTGACCTAGTCAACTGGCACTTCCGTGATCAAGGACTCCTTGTCGAAACTCACCAGAAGTGCATTAGGTTATGGTTGACAACTTATTGACGAAGTACATATGATTCAGTACGTCCTATATATGGCTGAAGCAACTTGCTGAGGTATATAGCCAAAGCATAGCAGAACCTATTGCACTAACAAATGGTCTGAGGGGAAGGTCTTCCTTACGGATTTTACAAAGTCCATATAATCTAGGTGAAACTGCATCCCCCAGTTAGATATTTAGTCTCCTCTTTCAAAATTGAAGATTGCCTTAAGAGCTTCACAGTGGGGTTGGACACACGAGTGGTAGGGTCACAGGCTCTGACAACATAGCCGAGATCTTGTTCTTCTACTCCTCAGTGTCCATTACCACCGTCACATTACCCTTATCGTCCGACTCGTTGGCTGAATGGTCAGCGTACTGGCCTTCGGTTCAGAGGGTTCCGGGTTCGGTTCCCGGCCGGGTCGGGGATTTTAACCTTAATTGGTTAATTCCAATGTCCCGGGGGCTGGGTGTTTGTGCTGTCCCCAACATCCCTGCAACTCACACACCACACATAACACTATCCTCCACCACAATAACACGCAGTTACCTACAAATGGCAGATGCCGTCCACCCTCATTGGAGCGTCTGCCTTACAAGGCTGCACTCGGCTAGAAATAGCCACACGAAATTATTATTATTACCCTTATCAGCCAAGAGAATGGTGAGTTGAGGGTCATCTTTAAGTTAATTCAGAGCTCTCTTCTCGCCTCTAGTTAAATTAGGCATGGGTTCAGCAGCAGACCTTATAAGTCTCACACATTTTTCGTACTTCCTCAGCCTCATCTGTAGGTAGTTTGTGTATGGCTGCCTCAACGGAAGTAATTACCTAATCAGTGGGAATTTTAGAGGGAGCGACAGCAAAATTAAGTCCCTTAGCTAGAACTGCCATTTGGATCTCATCCAAGGATTTCTTGGAAAGACTGATGACAATTTTGCTAGCATCTGGGTTCATGCAGACACTGCCTGTTTTTGAGCCAATAGGAGGAACTTAGATTTTTGTCTTAATGACACCTGGCCGAATTTTTGTTCAGCCTGTATAACAGTAATGTGATCGAACGACAACCACAATTCCTGCGAAAGAATGTTGCTTAAAAGCAGGAGTAAGTGAAATAACTCTCGGGAGACTGAGTCCAGTTTCTTACGAATGTGATGCACTCTCTCCATAACAAGAGCCTTGCTAGTGCGCTGGAGGTACTCTCCTGGCCTTAGGAGTAGAAAATATCTACAATTACTGGCCGTGAAAGCATCAATGTTAATATTAAAAACCTCTGTGGGGAGGATATTTTTACAAAGGTTTATTAACTCAGCAAATTAAGGAGAAATAAATCCATTCTCCTCTCTTCTTTATGCTTTCTTTTGAGATGTCATAACCATAACATCGTTCCCAACTGTGTGAAGCTGAAGCATACATTAATTACTCCTCCATAAAGAAGACGTTACCCTCAGACAAATTATTAGTGCGATAGGTTCTCCTATGTATGCTCTGGCTAAATACCTAAGCAAGTTGCTTCAGCCACATATAGAACATACCGAATCAAACATTAGGGACTCTCTGTACTTCGTCAATAAGTTGACAACCGTAACCCTTCAACCTAATGCACTTCTGGTGAGTTTCGATGTGGAGTCCTTGTTCACTGAAGTGCCAATTGACTCTGTCAAGTCTCTCGTTGAGCATCTGTTCCCTGAGGACATTACTTCCTATTTCACCACTGCATGACTTCGAGCTAATTTTTGTGGGGTGGGCAATTGTATGAACAGACAGATGGGGTGGCTATAAGAAGGCCACTCTTGCCAGTAGTGGCAAATTTCTTTATGGAGCATTTTGAGAACGAGGCTATTGCTTCGGCCATACACAGAAAGGAATTGTGACAGACGAGGCCTTTTGTGACATGCTCTTGACAGGCTAGGACTGCTCGTTAGTGAGCGAGATCAGTTCAAGGCGTTATCTGCTACAGGCGAGACCTGTTGCCAGCGCCTCAATGGAAAGACCTCGCCTCACAGATCAAGCCTCTTGTAAGGAAAGCATTGAGTGGAGATAGGCACTGCTAGAGAAATTTATTGAAATGTACAAAGAGCGGCCGTGTCTCTGACAATTAAAACATGAGGTGTCGCAATCAAGTGTTCTTCAGTATCCTCCTTTCCTCCTTCTTCAGCTTAGAAGCTACAATATCCACAGTAAATACGCTTTCAACTAGACTGTTCTCCAGTAATAGCTACGCAAAACAAGTCATTTTTTTACTAGTGGCTTTACATCACATCGACACAGATAGGCCTTATGGCAACAATGGGATAGGGAAGGGCTAGGAGTTGGAAGGAAGCGGCCGTGGCCTTAATTAGGGTACAGCCCGAGCATTTGCCTTATGTGAAAATGGTAAGCCACAGAAAACCATCTCCAGGGCTGCCGACAGTGGGATTCGAACTCACTATATCCCGGACGCAAGTTCACAGCTGCGCGCCCCTAGCCACACGGCTAACATCACGGTAAACAACTCATTATGTATGTGTTGTGTATGTTTGGTATTCAGCCCGAAGGCTGGTTTGATCCTCCACAGCTATGCCAACAGCTGTCATACATAGATAGCCTAGGCATCACTGAAGAAGCGTACTAGGGAAATGAGGAGTGAGGTAGCTTCCCATCGCTTTTCTCACCGAGACAGAAGTTGCTCGCATATCAGTCTGCCAAGCCCACTGAAATGCATGCACCAACTGACCCTATGAGTGATATTTTCAAACCATTTATAACAGGGACTGGCTGCATAAGGAATGGTATTACTAGCATCGCTTGTACCTCAGTCACTTTCACATTGTCAAAGCCAAGGATAAGACTGAGACAGATCAAACATTTAATGTAATAACAAGAAAAATCCATTCATGCTTGCCATTTTTTGCTAGTTGCTTTAAGTCGCACTGACACAGATAGGTCTTATGGCGACAATAGGATAGGAAAGGCCTAGGAGTTGGAAGGAAGGGGCCGTGGTCTTAATTAAGGTACAGCCTGGTGTGAAAATGGGAAATCACAGAAAACCATCTTCAGGGCTGCCGACAGTGGGATTCATACCCACTATCTCCCGGATGCAAGCTCACAGCCGCGTGCCACTGACCGCACGGCCAACTCGCCTGGTACATGCTTACCTAACAGCATATCATAATCGCTGTGGTCCATTCGCAAATACTTCTTGTAATCGTCCGATTCATTTTCTCTCAGGTGTTGTATCAGACTAATGTGACTAAAGCTGTCTCGCTCTCCTATCCATGATTTCATCCACTTCGATCGATTTTTCTGTTTGCAGACCCGACTGGCAAGGATTTCAAACTAGTTTGAAAGGCCAGCGGATGAGGCTAGGCCTGCCGAGAACAAAGGGATCATTTCATTAACGGGAGGGTCTGGAATGTTGACAGATTAGCAGGCCATACGCGGGAAGGAAGGAAGGAATTGTGACAGAAGAGGCCTTTTGTGACGCATTTTGACAGGGTAGAACTGCTCGTTAGCGAGCGAGGTCAGTTCGAGGCGTTATCTGCTACAGGCGATACCTGTTGTCAGTGCCTCAATGGAAAGACTTCGCCTCACGGATCAAGCCTCTTGTATAGAAGGCATATGTACAAAGAGCGGCCGTGTCTCTGACGAATTAAAACATGAGGCGTCGCAGTGTTGCAATCAAGCGTTCTTCAGTATCCTCCTTTCCTCCTTCTGCTTAGAAGCTACAATATCCACCGTAAATACACTTTCAACTAGACTGTTCTCCAGTAATAGCTACGCAAAACAAGTCATTTTTTTTACTAGTGGCTTTATGTCACACCGACACAGATAGGTCTTATAGCGACGATGGGATAGGGAAGGGCTAGGAGTTGTAAGAAAACGGCCATGGCCTTAATTAGGGTACAGCCTCAGCATTTCCTGGTGTGAAAATGGGAAACCACGGAAAACCATCTTCAGGGCTGCCGACAGTGGGATTCGAACCCACTATCTCCTGGATGCAAGCTCACAGCTGCGTGACCCTAACCACACAGCTAACTCGTCCGGTAAACACGTCATTATGTATGTGTTGTGTATGTTTGGTATTCAGCCCGAAGGCTGGTTTGATCCTCCACAGCTATGCCAACAGCTGTCATACATTATCCTAGGCATCACTGAAGAAGCATACTAGGGAAATGAGGGGTGAGGTAGCTTCCCGTTGCTTGCCTCACTGAACCAGAAGTTGCTCACATATCAGTCTGCCAAGCCCACTGAAATGCACGCACCAGCTGACCCTATGACTGATAGTTTCTTACCATTCATAACAGGAACTGGCTGCATAAGGAATTGTATTACTAGCGTTGCTCATACCTCAGTCACTTTCATATTGTCAAAGCCAAGGATGAGACTGAGACAGATCAAACATTTAACATCATAACGAGAAAAATCCATTCATGCTTACTTTTTTTTTTTGGCTAGTTGCTATACATCGCACTGACATAGATAGGTCTTATGGCGACGATAGGATAGGAAAGGCCTAGGAGTTGGAAGGAAGTGGCCGTGGCCTTAATTAAGATACAGCTCCAGAATTTGCCTGGTGTGAAAATGGGAAACTACGGAAAACCATCTTCAGGGCTGCCGACAGTGGGATTCGAGCCCACTATCTCCCGGATGCAAGCTCACAGCCGCGTGTCCCTGACCGCATGGCCAACTCGCCTGGTACATGCTTACCTATATCATAATCGCTGTGGTCCATTCGCAAATAATTCTTGTAATCGTCCGGTTCATTTTCTCTCAGGTGTTGTATCAGATGCATGTGACTAAAGCTGTCTCGTTCTCCTATCCGTGATTTCATTCACTTCGATCGATTTTTCTGTTTGCATGATTTAACATACAGCAAAATGCACATTCCAACAGCTGCAACAGTATTTTTTTTCCTCTGGACACTGTCTGCTTTGATGTCCATCGCACAGTTCTAAATATGGCAGACCCGACTTGCAAGGATTTGAAACTAGTTTGAAAGGCCAGCGGATAAGGCTTGGCCTGCCGGGAACAAAGGGATCATTCAATTAACGGGAGGGTCTGGAATGTTGACAGATTATGTTGCACAACACGACAGCCTTGGTGTCACAGTTGATGGTGAGCTGCAGGCCGGGTCTCTGAAGGTCGTTCCTGGCAGGCGGCCTGTCGGATCTGGCCCCAAAGGCGAGGCCTGCAAAAAAATCTGTCCGTGTATGGCCAGCTATTGGGAGGTATGTTGATGACATCTGTGGTATGTACAGAAGGTCCTGAGAAACTTCATGTATTTTTAAACCACTTAAATCACCAACGTCCTTCAATTAAGTTCACTATGGAGATGGAGTCGGACGGATGCCTTCTTTTCTTGGATGTTCTAATAAGAAAGAAACCGGATGGCTCCTTAGGACACACCGTCCATCGTAAGCCTTCCCACACAAATCGGTACCTCCATGCAGATTCTCACCACCATCCAGCACAAGAACAGGGCATTCTCACGACACTCGCCACGAGAGCCACACGAATTTGTGAGCCATCAAATATCCAGGAGGAGATGGATACAGTCACAGTCACGTTCTAGGGTAATGGTTATAACAATGTAATCATATAGCCGTGCATCCCAGAGGGACAACTAAGCAAAGCTCACAGAAAGAAAAGTGAAGGGAATTGCCTATCTGCCTTATATCCACAAGACAACTGAATTGCCAAGGTCCTCTGCAAAAACAATATCAAAACTGTGTTTTACACCATAACCAAAATTGCTCACAGTTTAGGAACAAATTATCCTCACTATTTCACCCTGGGGTGTACAAAACTTCCTGTACTTGTGGCACGGTATACATCGGCCAAACATGCTGGTCCATTGGGACAATTAATTTACCAAACACTAAATTTTCTGATCAAGAAATTATTATATTGAACAAAGGAGCGAAGTTTAATTGGTCCAACCCATACAAAACAGAAGATCTAAAAAATATAATAGCAGAAATTGAGTTTAATATAGGGAAGCTGCCGATAGGAACACAGAACAATGTTAAATTTGAAATAGAGAAGAAACTCACAAATTTATAAAAGAAATTAAAACAGATTCTAATCAGACCCTATCAAAGCAAATAAAGGATTTAAAAACCAAAATAAAAGTTAATAACATAATTGTCACTAAGGCAGATAAAAGCGAAACAATAGTTCTTGTAAATAAAACGACTACATTGAGAAAACCAAAGAATTTTTCTCAGACAATTCCTATACTGTTGTGAACAAAGACCCAATCCCCAGAACAGAAAGAAATTTAAAATCTATCCTTAAAAATTCTAATTTTTTATTCAAAGAACAAGAACAACAGAAAGTGATAAACATGAACCCAACAATACCAAAGGAAAAAGCTCTACTTAAAATACACAAAAACAACATACCCATTCGACCAATCATAAGTAGCATGAATAGCCCCACATATAACACAACAAAATTTATACACCAGTTTCTAAAAAAACATTACAAATTCAATAATATTTCTTCAGTCAAAAACTCAATAGAATTCGATGAAAAATTAAAAAAGTTCAACCTGCAACCCCATCACAAAATTATCTCCTTTGATATCACTAACATGTACTCTAACATACCTACTAACGAAACAGTCAAACTAATTGAGTCCAATTTATCCAAACATAGCAATCTAAGTAAATTAGAGATAGACGAATTTATTAAACTACTTAAATTTGTATTGAACAACATTTATTTCTCCTTCAATAACAAGATCTATCACCAATTAAGCTTCACCAAGGGGGACCCCAGCTCAGGGATATTAACCGATATCTATATGGATAACTTGGAAGAATCTAAAATTAAACTGAACATAGAAGGACTAAGCCTTTGGTTGAGGTATGTAGACGACACATTCGTGATAACAAACCACCAAAAAAATAATAGTACAAAAATTCTAGAATTTTTAAACAAGGCAGATAGCTGCATAAAATTCACCAAAGAGGGTGAAAACAACGGTTTATTAAATTTCCTCGATATCAAAATAACACGTACAGATTTTGGATTAGACTTTCAGATACAGTATATAGAAAACTGACACACACCCCAATTACAATGAAAAATTATTCCCTTCAACTGAAATCACATAAACAAGCTTCTTTTTTCAGCCTAGTATACAGAGCTTTTACGATACCTTTATCACCATTTAACCTAAAGAAAGAACTTACAAGGGGGCATTCCCTACTCGTCACCACTGATTTCGCTCAAATTTATAGAACATGCAGGGCTTGGCTAGAAATGAAAGTACCCGAAGTAGGAACTCCAGATGGCCAAATTTGTACACACGTTTTTAAAGAAAAATTACAGATTTACTGTAGATACAAGTCTCCGCAATACCATAGATTTTTGTGATAGGACAAAAAATTTAATTTTATCGCAATTTAATACAATCCATAGCTTTGATGTGAAAGATATGTATTTGAATATTCCGATCACGGAGACTATCAACATTGTTAAGAACAACTTAAACACACATAGTTCGTTGAGTAAAGTAGAAATTGATGAATTCATCAACTTATTAAAGTTCATATTAGAAAACAACTATTTTACTTTCAACAACAACGTGTACAAACAAGTTAATGGGTTGGTCATGGGATCACCAGTGTCTGGTATCCTTGCAGATATATTTATGGACAATATGGAATCTAATAAAATAGTTGGTAAAATAAAAGGATTAGACTTATGGTTAAGGTTTGTTGATGACGCGTTCGCTATCATTAATGAACAAGAACTCAAGCCAAACGAACTATTTGACCAATTAAACAACCTTGATAAACATATAATGTTTACAATCGAGTCAGAAGATAATAAAAGTCTAAACTACCTAGACGTAACAGTAACCAGAGACAATAAAAACCTGATTTACCAAGTATTTAGAAAACCTACACACACAGATGTTGTTATTAGGAAAGACTCGAACCACCCAGGAGAACATAAGAAAGCGGCATTTTACAGCTTCATCAATAGAGCAGTAAGAATACCATTAAACAGAAATGATTTTAATAAAGAGATAAACATTATACAAGATATTGCCAAAAGAAACGGTTACCCCAAAAGCTATGTCAATAGGATAAAGAGTAAGGTCGTGAATAGACCTAACACTCTACTTGTAAATAAGGAAGAAAAAAAGAAATTCGCTACCTTCACTTACATTAATAAACAATCATACAGTTTGGTTAAACTATTTAGGAAAAACAATATCCATGTATCCTTTAGGACAGATAATAATAATAATAATAATTTATTGTTCAATTCGAATAGCGTAAACACCAACAGTAGGTTCAGTAAGTCAGGAGTATACAAACTGTCATGCCAAGATTGCGGAAAAAAATATGTCGGACAGTCAGGTAGAAGTGTGGTGGTACGGTATAAAGAGCATGTCAATGCACGAAAACATTCTAGATACTCTGCAATGTGTGAACACATGCATGAAAGCAACCATCATTTCACAAATATTGAACGTGATATGACTTTATTACATTCATTAAGCAAAGGCAAACAAATGAATGCCCTAGAGAAATTAGAAATATACAAATTGCAAAAATCTGATAATGAGAACAGCCTAAATGAACACATTGCAGAAGATAATCAGTTGTTTAAATTGGTAACCCAATACCCTAGTAAGAGGCCAAATGATGTCAAGCGTGTAAGGGGGTAAGTATGACTGTAGTATCAGGGGCGGTTCCTTCCACCCCTCTTTCCATCCACCACGCAACCCAATGTAATTCTGTAACCAGTTGCCATACAACATCAGCTGCCTTCACATCTATCCAACACATGCATGCCACACGTAATATTTACATCATCACATTGGTAAGGTTTAATATTTTTGCCCCGTTGTATTCTCATTTGTTCATGTCGGAGCCTTTTGTTAATTTCTATTTCATTTCCTTTTTATAGACCATTTTAACCTATTTTCAACCTGGCTGCATAATACATCTATCAACCGAAGATAATGGCAGGACTCCAAGTTTTAACGCAACTTCATTTAATCTTGTACAAATCCAATTGAACTTCACAAGATAGTATTACAATTCCAAGGACACCGTAAATTCACACGCTGTGTCCAATATTTTAATTTAAATAGACATCATTTTAACACCCATTAACGGTGGATATCGGCAGGACTTCACGTTTTAGTGCAATTTCATTCGTTCCTAACTCAACTTTTTGAACTACGCAAGGCAACTTCAAGGATACTGTGAATTCATATCATCACAAGACGTTGTATTTAATTAGACATTACTATATTGTGTTTTTAATTTGTACTTGACAAAATGGGATTTTAATTCTATGTTTGTACCATCCAAATTTTTAAGTGTTACATTGTAATACTCATTGTTTTGAATTTTTAATGGGGGCCCCCCTATTTTAGTAAGGTCTTATTGTATACTGAATTTTAATCCACTAGCTGAGGAAGAGAATGCATAATATTCTCGAAACATGTACTAGATGTTAAGGTGAAAGGTAAATAAATAAATAGTATTGACTAGGCGGACCATCTTCCAACATATTTACTGTTACTAAGTCAATACGGATCCAATCCCGACCATCATGGTCAAGATTATTAATAACATGTCCCAATTAACGATTGTATATTAATGTCTCTTAATAGACAATAAACATTTTATGTACTGAATTGTGTAGATAACAAAAACATAAAAAATCTAACGATTCTCGACATACCCCGGCTTGATGAAAATAATAATACATCTGGGCTACAAAATACAATAATTCATGCTTTAAACAGGATACTTCAGCAAAATATCTATTTACATCATAGGTCAATGATTTGTAGATGAACCTGACAATCAAGAAGAAATCCATGTTAAACAGCAGCAGGCATGGTGAATATTAGTTTGGAGCATACATAACACGATTTCCTTGATAAATTAAGCAGATATGGGGCAACTGAGAAAGGCTTTACACAATAAAACTTGTTTAACGTAACACAGGCAAGAAATAATATAACACACACTGCAAATCTCACGCAAGTTCGACTTTAATAATAACAGTGTTATTCGTTTTACGTCCCACTAACTACTCTTTTACGGTTTTCGGAGACGCCGAGGTGCCGGAATTTAGTACCGCAGGAGTTCTTTTACGTGCCAGTAAATCTACCGACACGAGGGTGATGTATTTGAGCACCTTCAAATACCACTGGACTGAGCTAGGATTGAACCTGCCAAGTTGGGGTCAGAAGGCCAGCGCCTTAACCGTCTGAGCCACTCAGCCCGACAAGTTCAACTTTAAAGTCATAGTTGTGGCCATTTTGGCTCCCTAGAAAAAAGTCTTGAGAAAATGTTTTGTCATAACAGGGACCAGAACCCCTGGTCTTCAAAATAGAAATAGACTTCAGAGATTCAATGGACATGGATCATCTGAACTCTGTTCTATTTTTCTTCACAAGGCTGAAAACACATTCATATTCTGCATTGCTATGGGGTATGGTGATAATAGAGAGCATTACTCTAGAAATTCGATTATACTTGAGAAGTCCACCGGCTCCACGAATTCTTGATATTTGTGCCCAACTGGAATCACTTGCAGCATCTTGATTGGCAACCAAAGTTTCATCTACCCGAAGAGCTGTGAACTGCCTCTGAAGCTCATTCACCACCTCATCTGTAGAAGTTTCATCCTCTTCCTTGCATATCATGATAGGAAAATTTTCCACGAAAAAACAAATGGAAGGAAATTGTGCATCCTCAATTTTGTCTAACCTAGCAACTTGAGCATGCTTTAACATATCAACCTTGAGTGGAAACTTGATGATGTAGTCACAGGCAGTACAAAAGTAGTTTCTCACTGATGAAAAGAAAAGGGATTTATCTGTATCCTGGAGATCATCCACTAGGTTCGAAGTCTGAATGCCAATAACTAACTCATGATCACTTCTTTGAATATGAATCAAGTACCGTTTCTTGTTGGAGTTATCCATGATAATCTACAATAGGAATATAGAGTATGAAAATGTCCGAGAACAAATGTCTTGATATCCACTGAAACATCGGAAGGAACCTGGATCACTGAACGTTACATAAAATTATAACATAAATGCTCAAGGCAGTCAAACACCTCATTAAAACATGTCAAAGCACACAAAGTCTTAAAGCATTCAATGAACACGGCCCCAACCTCATGAACAAAGAATATGCACATGGTAAAAAAACATACACACGCGTGGAACGAATGTAATTCTTATTCTTCTTTATAATTGAATGGGCTTCACTAATAGCGGTATACCCAGTCACTGGAACGAATGTAATTAGTCCAATGAATACAGAAAACTGCGAAGTACGAAGTTATAACACAAAAACTCGAACACTTAATTAAAATATGTCATAACCTTAAAAGGCCAAAACAATCAAGGAACGCCAACGTCGCAAACAACAAACACTCACGTGGTCAAAATATATAGGTTAAATCACAACAAGCGAACGGAGCGGAACAAAGAGTTTGTGGAGCAGAGCCTGTCGATACCTATGATTTACACAGAAGAACCGTTATCCTGGCTTTAAATTCATTTCCAATAATGTCACAAACATCACACGGTTAAAAATACCAATCATATCAAAGAATGAGTTATCGACTATCGTGGACTTGCCTTCGACCCACGCAAACAATCAATTGTACGGAAGTGGAGTGATTATCAAATGTTAATGTTTCAAATTTTTGTCCGCGAAGTCATAAAATGACACTGTCCATCCGTAAAACCGTAAAATGCTGCAATTTCTGTAAATTTTACAGATAAACTGTAAAAGTTGGCAGGTATGCACTCCTCTTCACATTGCAACATCTCCTGTTGACAGTCCTTGTTGACATAAAGCAATAATCGGTGTGTGATCAAATATTGCTATCTGTTGTTTTGCCATCAGAGAATGTCCATACATTGACTGAACAAAGGTACACATTTAACAGCCACACAGCCATTCAACAAATTGGGTATGCTTAGGATAGATGAGGCTATATGCCAAGTTTGTTTACACATTCAGACAGTTCAAAAGAAGAGGTGTTTTGCATTACGTCAATGTAGGTCAAGGAGGAATGTGTTTATGGCATACATAGGTGATGCATAACTTGTTTTGATGTTCATATGTTCTGTAGCCTGCACAGATTGCTATGTTAACAATAAATTTCAAATTTTGATTTTGTTCTCATATGGGTCAGGACTAAAAAAGTTGAAAAGATCATATCTTGGAATTCTAGAAACAAGCAAGCTAATAATACTATATTTTGAGCCCCAATGAAAACAAATTCTGGTAACAGACCTAGATTCGTGAGATTTCTCAGAATCCAATTCTTGAGTTCTAAAAGTATTAGAAGGGGCAGCTAAATTAAAACCACACACATCGACAATTTCTATATACAAGTTTTCCAAGCTTGTGAATAAAATAACACTGCTAAGCAGCTAAAATATTCAGAAATTAAGCACTGAAGACCCAAGTCAATAAAATTAGGTGGGGTAAGGTAAATCAGGAGTTAAATCTTGCCTGGATCGCAGCTGAATCACAGATGAACTTCATTTTGTGACCTTCTGTGAACCATTCTGTACACACCTGTTGCACTGCCGACACACTAAGGTCCCACAAGAGCAGCAGTTACCCGGATGTATGCATCATGTTCTCTCAAACTGTTTCAAACTCACTCATTTGACGGTACCGTTCTTGCATACGTCTGCGAGACATCCTGCTCATCTGCTCAAGTCAAACTGATCCATTACCTTTGGTTTATAGCGACGAGACCGCAGGCATATTTTGCCAGTCGGTGGTGGTGCGCCGAGATATCGATGGGGACCGACATGGTTCAAATGCTAATCATTTCTTCAGAACATACTTTTATGGTTTGCAGAGACGCCGAGGTGCTGGAATTTAGTCCTGCAGGAGTTCCTTTATAAGCCATTAAATATGCTCTTAAAAAATAGCTAAATATAACCCAAAAATTGGAAAATAAGATCAAACATATGTACTTCCAATGAATGATTTTCGCTACTAGTTCTTTTATATTATAGAAACAATTCACTATACAATCTTCTTACACTAATTCAATTAATTTCCTTACTAGTTCTCTTAGTTTAATCATGACGAATATAATAACAAGTGTGATAACTCAACCATTATAGCGTGGTAGTTTGTGGACACGCCACTGGGAGCACTGCGAACGACGGTGTCCAACACGTACTTCAGCAGACCGGCAAACCATGTGTAGGAAAGTGCTGGAGATGTTATTGTGCGAGATATTTCAAGTCAATAAGTTGAATTTTCTTTGCTTTCAGTTCCTAAACTCAGTTCATTGTGTGTTGTGCACTTAAAGCACGTGTGTTATGTGGCTTGATTAAATTAATAGTTCAACATGCCATACTGTTTTGTGCCTGGCTGTAAGTCAGGCTATGGTAGAGTAGTTAATGGTATTAAGATTCTTTTCACCACCGAAGGATATAAATAAATTTGGAAAATGGGCCAGAGCTGTTCCACGAAAGGATACTGTGTTAATGCGTAATAGTAGAATTTGTCAAGTTCATTTCTCTGATGATTTGATAGTAAAATCAGATAATTTTACAATGAATGGTGAAAAAGTGGTTGTGTCTCCTGTGAGATGGAAATTACGTCCAGGAGCGGTGTCTCACATTTTCCCTAATTTTCTGAAATACCTTTCAAGTGAGATTAAGTCGTGTGAAACTTCCAACAGGAAAAAGAATCTAGACACCATTAGGAAAAGAAGAAACAAGACTGAAGATGGGAGTGCATCAGCTAATGGAGAATTAAAAGGTCAATCTAATGTTGAACAAAATTTGAGTTACTATCCTATTGTGCTTTCTGATGCCCAAAAGACCTTTTCATCACCATTTGTTTTAGATTCTAGTCGATACATTTTGAAGTTTTAATATTAATTTGCATTTTGTTGCACCTCGTACCATTAGGGGCCGATGACCTAGCGGTTATGCCCCTTTAAACAACAATCATCATCTTTCTAATACCTATTTCAGTGTTCGAAGTGAGTAAATTTCTTTTCGTAAGAAAGGTCTTCCTTCCTCGTGCTAGTCTGATTGTTATTTTGTCCTTCTGCCATCGTTAGTTATTATTTTACTAACCAAGTAACAATATTCATATACTTCCTTCAAAGTTTATTAAGTGTTCGCCCTGTGCCCATTCTCTACGTGACAATAATCAAAGTACATTTTCAGTTCTCTCAGAAATAACAGGCTACGGTTCAAGCAATAATGAAGTGCTTTTAACACACCCTTCGAAAAGTATATGCGACATTCTTTTCCAGGCCGAGAAAATAATTCGTGAAAAACTGAACTCAAAATCGATTTGAGGCGAAATATTTTTTGATTGGATCGATTCTATAGACAAAATTTCAGTTGGCTGTTGTCTTCAACATGTTATGGATATAATCCCCACTTGTTTATCATTATCTGAAGTGCCGACTTTTTCTTCAATATGAAAGAAATCCGGTGATATTTACAATCTTGAACATCCGCCAAATATTCACGCAAGCTTTCGAAAGTCCATTAACCGACAAACTGAGTTGGTGTTTGTTTTAATATGCTGGGAGCTGTGTGTTACTATTGTATATGTACACTCGAGTAACTTGTGCTTTTCGCAACATGTGATGAAGGTCGTAGATCTTTATTTCCGTCTATGATATTTTTGCATTGTTCTCTGCCGTGGTATTTTAATTGTAATCTCTCAATTTTTTAATAAAATACAGTGTATATACTTATCAGTTACGGGGTAATACGTTCCCTGTGTCACCATTCCTAAGACCAGCTGATCGGTTATGTGGAGCTACCACACTCTAGCGCTGCCTGGCGCTTGAACTCGTTGAGTCATCACACTTGGTTCTTATATTTGTCATGGTTTAATTCCACTGGTTTCTATCATGAATTCATTATCACATCAGTCAATAAACTTTGCTCAGTACCAAAGATATTTTAAATTAATCTTGGAGTCTTACACAGTGACGACAGGGACCACATTTCTGTTCCTGCAAACCAATGAAAATCATACTAGTTATAAATATTATGACGCACCAATGTTGCCGTGGGTACAAAATATTTTGATGATGATGATGCTTGTTGTTTTAAGGAGCCATCAAAAAATATTTTTAAAACTACATAAGTTTCCATTCATCTCACCATTTCACAATATAACCATGTGCTCCTTCAAACCATCAAACTGAAATCATCTTCGATTGTCACCCAACACACTTGTATTGTGTAACCTCCTTTCAACGTCGCAAGACGCCATGGATGCACCGAGAAATCAAGTCGCTGAACTAATTATGCACACCGCGGCGTATCCAAGATTCACACTCAGCACTTTTTCCAGCTTGGTCTTTACAGAAACTTATTTAAATATTAATTTACAGAAACTGAGACAATGCATCTTGGCTTCCCTACCTTGCATTTTAAATCATACACAAGATAAAAACACTCACACAACTCGAAACCAATGTTCTATCTGAATGATTACTTACTTTTGTGATTTCTCCATAATTCAATTTAATATCGATCAAATTTCCTGACAGACTGCTAGAAAATGATCCTTGAACAATTTTTATGGATGAGGCATCACTAGTAGCAAACAATGGAACAACATTTTAGACAGCTTCATAATTCTCACAGTAATATTCTGCTGCCTTGAGCCCTGTACCCTAATCGAGTAAGTACCCATTGGGGTGGAAGAAGCAGCAAAGGTGCATGTTGTTTAAGTTTTGCCACCCTCGATGGAGTTTTAAGGAATATTTTCTTGACATTTGAAATTAAACTGTCAACATCAGAAGAATTCTGTCGTATTTCTTCGGCTGGTCTGTGCAATACCAATATAAATGGTCCGTTATTGGACATTATAAATTTTCCAGCTAACTCATTCCTGGTTGCCAGCGTTTCGCCCCCGTGTGCTAGGCTGGGCTCATCAGTTGGTACCTAGCACACCTACCAAGACGCTGGCTAGCGCATAACGTGGAGGTCACTGCGTAGGCTAATTGTAGCCACAGGCAGTGCCAATCAGTGGTACCAACTGATGAGCCCAGCCTAGCACACGGGGGCGAAACGCTGGCAACCAGGAATGAGTTAGCTGGAAAATTTATAATCTCCAATAACGGACCATTTATATTGGTATTATAAATTTACTCATTCGGAACAAATATTTCAGATTCCCTATGGGAATCAACATCTATATCATATGGTCTGTGTAAGCCATGTATAAGGCATGTCAGATGCATAATTTTTAGGATGAGAACCTTAGATCCTTTTACCTGAACGGCACAGAGTCTGTGACTGACAAAAAGACTTGTCCACACTTAACATCACTATTCCACAGCAATTTCATGGCACTGTCAAAAAGTATTGTTATTGCAGAATGGTTGACAATATCCAGCACTTTACAATATAGTAAAAATTAATCACCAGGACAATCAGGAAAGAGATTCCCAATAACAACATTGATAATATATCTTCCACAAGAATCCATATTGTCATCAGACACCCACCTGCACTACTTCTGATTCTTTCCAGTGCAGTTCGATATCAGAAAGGTAAGTATTTCCTCAGCATTGCTTTTTCTGGAATCACATGTCGTATACTTCAACATAAAGTTTCTGAAGTGTTCATTATTCACTTTATTGAGAGAAATATTGGCAGAGGTCTTTCAAAAACTCAAACTAGGATAATGGAACTTTAGCTACATTGAATAACTGTACATGCCCATTTTGTTGAACAGACTGTCGATTTACATTATTTTTATGTCTAGCAGTGTCGCTATGCTTCTCGACATTAAAATATTTTACAGAACTACTTCTCATTTTTTAAAATTTCTTTTTTAACAATTTGCTTTATGTTGCACCGACAAAGATAGGTTTTATGGTGACAATTAAGGTACAGCCCCAGCATTTACAGGGTGTGAAAATGGGAAAGCATGGAAACCCATCTCCAGAGCTGCTGATATTTGGGTCCAAACCCACTGTCTCCCGAATGCAAGCTGATAGCTATGTGAACCACTTGCTCAGCGCACTGTTTGTAGAAGAGGTTTTATCCTCCCCGATCTCTTTAATACAATTTCTAAATTTAACACTTTGACTATACTACCTTTTTATTTTCGGAATGTATTTTATGTCACACCCACACAGATAGGTCTTATGGTGACAATGGGATAAGAAAGGGCTAGGAATGGGAAGGAAGTGGCTGTGGCCTTAATTAACCACAGAAAACCATCTTCAGGGCTGCTGACAGTGGGGTTTGAACCCACTATCTCCGGGGATGCAAGCTCACAGCTGCGCGTCTCTAATGACAAAGCCAACTCGCACAGTACTACACTTCTTTCAGATGTCAGTTTGATATGTATTGCATGACAGAAATTAAGAAAAGAATTGCCATAGCAAAAGAGGCTTTAAGAAAAAATCAAAATTACTTTGTGGACCATTAAACAAAGATTTGAGGAAAAGACTTGCTAAGTGTTATATTTGGAGCATAGCGCTGTATGGCGTAGAGACTTGGACATTGAGAAAGGAAGATTAGAAGATTGGAGGCACTAGAGATGTGGGTATGGAGGAGAATAGAACAAGTGAAATGGGAGGACCGGGAAAGGAATGAGGAGGTATTACGAAGAGTTGGAGAAGAACGAAGTATGTTGCAAATAATTAGGAGAAAAATGACCTGGATCGGACATTGTTTGAGGAGGGACTGTTTACTGAAGGAAGGAATAGAAGGAATGGTGAAAGGCAAATGAGGAAGAGGAAGGAAAAAATATCAAATGTTGGACAATACCCAAGGAAATAAATATTCGGACATGAAAAACTTTGCCACAGGACAGGCAACAGTGGAAGAGTTTCATCCCATGAGAAGACCAGCCGTAAGGCAGAATACCTAGATGATGATGATGATCACTGTTAATATAGCTATGAAGCCTTGAAAATTGTCTCTGTTGAAATTTTTGTTGATGATAATGATGTTTGTTGTTTAAAGGGACCTAACATTTTGGTGGGGGAAGAAAGATAATTTAGGCGTTACCAGAAGTGGTCACAAGCTGCTAGTGCTAAGAACGATATGGAGATAAGCCATTGTGATATTTCCTTGTCTTTTAACAACGGTGACATTCCAGTGTACATAAATACCCGCAGTGAAGTTTTGCTCTAAACGAAGTCATTCTGAAACTAGTTATGTAAACTCAAGAAGAGAAATAATAAGCATCAACTATTCAGCTTTGAGGTCAGAGCTTCAAGTTTCATCACAATGCCACAAAAAGATTTTCACAAGGAACATTGGATATCACATTTTTTCTGTGCAAAATATAACCAATATATGACCTGAACAAATAAAATGACCAAATTTGACCAAAACAATAAAATATTGTAAAATATGCATTTTATATGCCCTACAAAATAAGGCTAAATATTCTTAGAATAGAATAGATTTATTTATCATCAACAGGTTATTTTCCCAATTAAAGATGAATCAATAAAACTTAATATAGAACAAATACACCTTAAGTAAATAACACTAATTTCCTAAAATAATAACCAACTTCTAACTAAATCTAGAGACCTTTTTATATGCATATTTACAAAACAATAAATAAATAAATAAATAAATAAATAAATAAATAAATAAATAAATAAATAAATAAATAAATAAATAAATAAATAAATAAATAAATAAATAAATAAATAAATAAATAAATAAATAAATAAATAAATAAATAAATAAATAAATAAATAAATAAATAAATCAATCTCCTTAGATAATTGACATTATTAAACTACATGTAGTATCTTTTACATATTTACATACCTTACAGATAGGGCCTAACATTCATGAGGTCAATAGGGCATCTCTGATTTTAGATGGGGGTGAGTGAAAAAGGTCCACTGATTCACCCACCTCATTCAGTGATGTTAGTGCCCTCACAAGCCATGAGTTAGCCCGAGCCACAGTTCTCACTTTAGGCAGATGAAAAACATACCTTTGCCTAGTATTACAAGGAGGAACATGTAATGGAATCAGCTCCAGTAATGTTGAGCAATCCACTCTATTCGTCAGACACTTATAAGAAAGAAGCATTGGCACATCTGCGGCGTGAGTACAATGTCCTCATGCTCATAGTCTCACAAAAAAGACTTGTAATCGGACGAAGAGAGAGAAATACCCAAATCCTTGTAGCTGATCCATTTCATGAACTTTATTTGGACTCTTTCCAAGTTTTGTATTAAATACTGCTGAGAAGGCTGCCACACCTCGCAACAGTATTCTAACGATGGCCTGATTAGAGTGCAAAACAAAGTTATTAGAGCTCTAGGAGAAAAAAATTCAGCACAACTTCTTTTCAGAAAGCCAAGTAATTTAAACCCTTTCCTAGAAATCTTGTCTAAATGTTTCTCGAAGGAAAGACCTTAGCAGTTTGAAGGTGTCACACCAAGATCATTTATTTCATTCACACGAGCTATTTGGAAATTGCATAAGTGGTAAGGGTAATTTACTGGTTCCAACTTGCGTGAAAATGTAATTGTGTTGCATTTTGAAACATTCAAACCAAGCAGCCACTTATTACACCAGTTACTTAGTAGGTTTAAGTCAGACTGTAACAACTTAGAGTCCAACTCACTATTGACTACCTTAAAGATCTTCAGATCGTCATCATAGAGAAGGCAATTACTGTGTTGTATAACTGATGTTATATCATTTATGAATATGACAATGAAAAGAGGGCCCAGTAATTATCCTTGGGGGACACCTGAAGTAGGGTGGTACGGCTTTGACATAATACCATCAGCTTTTACTGCACAAACTCTATTAGTGAGATAGCTTCTAATCCACTCCAAAGCACTTCCTCCTATCCCATATGCTGACAATTTGGTGAGTAGAGCATCATGTTGAACTGAATCAAAGGCTTTGGAGAAGTCCGTATAAACAACATCCACTTCTTGCCTCCTATCGAGAGATTCTGAAATAAAATTGATATACACTGCCATATTGGACACGGTAGAGCGTTTCTGTACAAAACCGTGCTGCGCTATATTAATATACTGTGAAACTGAACTGTACCATCTCTTATACACAATCTTCTTTGCCACCTTTGAAATTAGGGACAATAACACAACAGGCCTATATTTATCAAACACCGTTTTGTCTCCTTTCTTGAACACTGGTATGACGTAACCTTTCTTCCACTCACACGAAAAATACCCTGACGAGAATGACATATTTATTATGATGCTAAGTGGCCTACCTAGCTCAGATGCACATTCTTTCAATACTATTGCAGGTACGTCATCTGGACCACATGATTTGGAGGTATCCAAAGAAGCAAGAATTGAAGATACCACTGCTGGAGAGGTCACTATTGAAGTTAGGCCTATATCACACACGGACAAAGTGGATAGATTATACTGTGCGGCAGGTGAGTGATACTTTTCAAAGGTATCTCCAAAACTGTCCGAGATGCTCCTCTTGTCCTGTAGTTCTTTCCCGTCCTGAAGCATAGTAGATGGCAGGCGATATGACCTCCGTTTGTTGTTTACAAAATTCCAGAAACACTGCGGGTTGGCAGCTAATTTCGATTCCATCAAAGTTATATAGTTTCTGTATTTTTTTGAGCTGAAGGCGCTTAAATTCACCGCGTATGGTCGAAAAGTGCACATAATCACTATTATGGCCCGTTTTTTTAAACTTCCTTCTTCCCTCTCCTTTTCTTTTAATTTATCTATTACCTCAGAGTTGTACCAGCATGGGTACTTCCGCGTGCTAACTATCCGGGACGGTACAGTGTCTTTTATTGCAGCGCGAAGGAAGTCGTAGAAAAGGGTTAACGCCTCGTCGACGGAGTCCTCGATTAAATTCCAGGGACACAACGAAAGGAGATTTCTCATTTGAGGAAAATCGGCCTTAGTCCATGCGAAAATTAACTTCCTCTGCGGTACGGGGCGCATAACTCGCGGTAAAGATAGAGTGAATTCTATAGCTCGATGGCTGGATGTAATTACCTTTTCCATTTCAAAGTAGTCCAAGTGTCCACAGTATTGATCCGAGATTAGAACAAGGTCCAGAAAGTTCTCGCTTCTTGTTGGGAAGAGACACATTTGCTTGAGTCCGAATTCACTGACGATTTCAAGAAGTAAGAATACTTCTGCACATCTTTGTTTTATAACGGAACCAGGATTCCAAGCCAAATGCCTGATGTTAAAGTCTCCGCAAACTATAAGGATATCCTGCGGGTTTAAAACAGCTGTGACGTTGGCCAGTGTTGCTCGAAGATTACTCATCCTAGCAGTCACTTCGTCCGGTGGCAGGTAGCAGCACACTATCAACACAGACCTCCCTGATGTTGGGGTGGCCTTGACCACGAGACACTCCCAGTCTCCCTCCAGCTCTGGCCGGGAAACTGGCCTTAGAGCAGATTTCACAGCAATCATAATCCCTCCTCCTCTCACTTTGCTACTATGGACCTGATGTCTGTCTTGTCGAAACACATAGTAATCAGTAGACAACAGTTCATTATCTCCAACAGAATCATTTAACCAACTTTCAACTATACAAATACAATCTTTGCTGGCATCACTGAAAGCGAGGTTAAAGTCTGTCAAAGAATTATGCTCCCTACATTTTGGTAGAAGAAATTCATACCACTGTCATGCTGGGGTCCTGGGTTCGGATCTATGTCGCCGGACAAAGCCAATAGAAGCACACAAATTGCTGAACCAGATATCTTTGGGCTAGAGTTCGTCTGTTTTCTCGCAGCCAGGCCGCCTGGTTGTGTCGTCAATGTCCAATTAATGTTTAACTCCAATAAATAACCAAAACTTACCTATACTAACATTATATATATTGTATATTTGTTTGTAATGGATAAACTCAAAAACTACAGAACCGATTTTAAAAATTCTTTTACCTAAAGAAAGCTACATTACCAGTGGGTAACATGGGCTGTATTTTATTTTCAAAACAATTAGAAATCCCTAACAAAATTGAAATAATATAACCCAAGGTATCAAAAATTTGCCTATAAAAGTCATTATAGCCCAATATAGACAAAATATCAAATTTGTCACACACGGACGAGACAAAGCTCATTTCAAACCTCACGACGTGAAGAACAAAACTCGGTATGGCCCTATGGGCCCCGAAAATCATGTTTTAAGGGCCAAAAACCAACCATTATGGAGTTGTTGCCATCACGCTATCCTGCTTTAGGAACTGGATGAAAAAATAGCCAGCCGTAACAACGGTAATGTCAGCTCAAGGATTCTACAGTAGAATACAGGCCTGCGGTTCAAAGTAGGCACATGCATAAATGTAGGCTAGACCAAAAAGAGATTCTGCTACACATATGACTGTCTGGAAAAAAGCGTAAGCCACCTCTATGGGTGGGGAAGGCATGGCATATAAAAATAATCAGAAATATTGTTAAATCCGTAGGTTTTGGTGCGCTGAGTAACACTCAACATGTCGTTTAAGTCCAAGTTCAGCCCCCATCGGCATGGGGAGTGAGAAGGGGTGAAAAATAGTCCAAAATGGTCCAGATTATGATTTATGTGTGTATACCCCTCTAGGCGGGGTTGGAAATGGGGTGAAGTGTCAGTCAACGTCACAATAACGAAATCTACAAAAATTCGCTTCACGCATAATTAACAGGTAATAAAATACCTAAAAGTAAACAATCAATGAAGTGCCCAGGCAGTGCCGGGTAATATAGCTACGTAGGTATATGCTGATATGACAATTTGGGTCAATGACATCGATGTAGTTCTTTTAAACAATAATCATCATCAATTAATGAAATGGTAGAAGACTGACATATGTTCTTCATAGGGAGGAAATATGCCTAACTACACTAAATGAAGGTTTGTGAAAAGGATATGAAAGTATGAACAAAAAAGAATACTCACAAAACTGAATGCCCCATGAAACCAGCAAGGGGATAATAACTATTATATATACACTGACTGAGTAAATGTCATGGGATAGCGGAGCACTGATGCGCAGGTGTGCTGTCTGCGCACTACACGCCCCCTGTGCCAGCGGCAGTTGTATTTTTTTTGTTAGTTGTTTTACATCGCACCGACACAGATAGGTCTTACGGCGACGATGGGACATGAAAGGGCTAGGAGTGGGAAGGAAGCTGCAGTGGCCTTAATTAAGTTACAGCCCCAGCATTTGCCTGGTATGAAAATGGGAAACCACGGAAAACCATTTTCAGGGCTGCCGATAGTGGGGTTCGAACCTACTATCTCCCGAATAAAAGGCAGTTGTATAAGAGACCTTGTGAGCAGTGGCTGTGCATGTGACAGGTGTAACATAGAACGTCGTCGTGAGCTGACACTGTTCGAACGGGGTATGGTGGTCGGTACCCGACAGATGGGAAGTGCGATTTCGGAAGTGGTGCGAGAATTCCGCTTCACACAATCAACCGTGTCCAGGTTGTAACGTGAATGGTTGAATTTGGGTGTCACCATCCACAACAGACGAACGACTGGCCGCCCAGCCACCCTCGATGACCGTGACCGGCGACATCTGAGATGTATTGTCAATAGTGACAGACGGGCAACCGTGCAACAAATCAAGGCTCAATTCAACACAGGCCATGCTAGACACGTCTCCCAGTGGACAATCCGTAGGAACATAAGTTCTATAGGGTTTGGGAGCTGGCACCGCACATGGGTGCCGCTGTTAACCCTATGTCATCGGGCACGACGACGTGCATTTGTCGCCAGTCACCAAGGATGGACACTGGAACCATGGCATAACGTGATATGGTCGGACGAATCACGATTTCAACTGCACCATGCCGATGGGAGGGCGCAGACCACATGAAGTGATGGATCCCGCCTGCCTCGAATGTTTGGTCCAGGGCGCTCGTGTCTCTGTTACGGTCTGGGGTGCATTTTCCTGGTATTGAATGGGCCCCCTAGTTGTTCTGGAAGAGACTTTGAATGGTACGCGGTATGTTGAGCTGCTCGGAGACCATCTCCACTCGTTTTTGGCCTTCCAGCGCCCAGACGGTTCTGCGGTGTTTCAAGATGATAACGTGCCGCCTCATCGCTCCCACGTCGCCCGGAAATGGTTCCAGGAACATGCAGCAGAGGTCCAACAACTGCCATGGCCACACAGGAGCCCCGATATAAACCCTATCGAGCATATCTGGGATGTCCTGGATCGCAGGCTCTGTGCCATGGATCCTGCACCCACGAACAGGCCAGCATTGGCGGCCGCTCAGCAAACGATTTGGTGTCAGCTGCATCCAGAGGACTACCAGGGACTTGTCGAATCACTTCCATGGCATCTCACTGCAATTTGCAGGGCCAGAGGAAGACCCACAAACTATTAGGTGACTATCCCATGACATTTGCTAAGTCAGTGTATACCACTCGCTTATCACAAGATCTCCAGATCCAAATTACCTAGAAAGCTGAAATTAGGAACATATGTTCATCTTCTTTTATTTGCTAGTGGCTTTACGTCGCACCAACACAGATAGGTCTTATGGCGACGATGGGATAGGAAAGGCCTAGGAGTTGGAAGGAAGCACCCGTGGCCTTAATTAAGGTACAGCCCTAGCATTTGCCTGGTCTGAAAATGGGAAACCATGGAAAACCATCTTCAGGGCTGCCAACAGCGGGATTCGAACTATCACCCGGATGCAAGCTCACAGCCGTGTACCTGTAACCGCAGGGCCAACTTGAATTTTCAAAATTCAACTTCTGTCCGAGTTTTAGTTCTTTTGAATAATAGCATATGCTAATACAAGCGAAAATCAAATTTTGTCATACAACGACGAGACAAAGCTCATTTTAAGTCTTACGACACACGGAACAAATCTCGGTAAGTCTCTACATACATACATACATACATACCGTATCAGGGAAAGTTGTTTGGCTATTGAGCATGGGAAAGGTCTCACGTAGTGAATGATTCTGAGGAGCCGGTACAGAGAAGTGAGTTCACAGGGCAAAATAATAGATGTTATTTTTCTAATTAAAATTTATTCAAAATCTAGGTGAAAAATAAACCACCTCTTATCTCACATTTAAGATTTTGAAAATAACTTGAAAATATATTCTTTCACAGGTATGGTCAACTCAAAGTTGAAATTCAGAAACACTCTGATATAAACAAAGTTGAAAAATAAACTTATTTCTTCACAAACTTCATACGTCGAATGTGGTTTCATAAGTCTTTAGAACGTTTAAAAATCACACTCATATGAAAACCTACAGTCTTTATAAATTAATGCCTAAATATGTTTAAACTGTTAAATTAATTATCACACAAAAGTGAACTTTCATCAATAGGCACTTGTAATTGGTGGTTAACGTAGCAGTTTTGAAAAAATGATTTGCAAATGTGCCTCTTCAAAAAGTCAATGATTGTCTAGTGCATTAATTTTTAAAGTATTCACTTGCTTTTACCAGTTTAAAATGCTAAATGCACTCATATCACTTGAGTTCTGTAGGCTGGAACTGGTGAATGCGACTCCGCGAGCAGTAACTGGAACTCCAACGATGTTGTCAGCACGATGTCGAACCTAGTAACACCTCCAACATCGTACCAAGTTCCATATCCCTTGATGTACCACGAATTACATCCCTCGTCGAACCACGTACCGCCTCCAACGTCGTACTATGTCCCACGTCGAGTCAGGTGTTGAGTTGATATGTGGCTTAACACTCGGTCAAGATTTCTGGTGTCGAATAATGTTGTTGACACACGAGAAAGTTCAAATGACACTAGATCGTGAGTGTAAAATATAGCACTGCTTGGTTAATTGAATAAACAGTATTGCACTTAGAATCATGTGAATTTTGAATCACAGTTTATAACGAGCACTTTGAAACACAGTCCATTGTCGAACTTCAAAGTAATGCTCAAAAATAGTTATGGCTTTTAAAATGAGTTGAAGCACAGTCTGAAGTGTTTGAAACACACTTCAAGGTATCCATAGTTTTTAAATATTCACACTTCTTAAATAACATAAGTTTTACAGACACAGTTCATATGATGCGAGATATTTACACGGAACACAATGTTCCTGACATTCAGAACTTGTATTATGTTTGAAGCGAAACTTAAAGTTCACAGTTTATGGAAATAGTGAGTGTAAGTCCAGTCTATGTCCTATACATATACGATGAGTTTAACTGTCTCCAGCTATCACCAAGACAAGTCTTAATGAAGTTTTTAATGTTAGTTAGCTTCACTTAACTCAGCATTAAGGTTTACGTTACTGTCTGATATCACTGTTCAAACACTAGTTATATCTGTGAAAATTGTTCACATTCGACTATAATAATTACTGAGTTTCTGATTATCAAAATACTCTAAGTTATGCAAAGTCACAGTTCAATGTTAAACACATGCAGAAATGTTAAGTTCAGAGATGCACCGATAATAACAAAGTTCAAATCATTACACGCAGTTTTATTCAAAGTCCGTAACACTGTATCTGAGAATGACAGAGTTCAACTTAATGCACACTTGAAAATTTGACAAGTCCGCAATACAGCAGAAAATGTCTTAAGTGTCATCTTCATACACGACGAAATTTTCTACGTCTTTTATCACGGCAGAAGTTTCATAACTCTGACAGATTACTTCGCGTAACGCGACACGACGACAGCACCTGCCTGTACTCTGCGAGGCGATGCTCTTATATACTGAAAGCTGGCTGGCTGGCTGCTTCAAACAAAGAAAATGTGTTTTGTTTCCACCTTAATATCTCGGAAACTAGTAGGTGGATTTCCTTCAAATTTAGGCTTCTTCACTTTTCAAATATGAGCTTCGCGCTGGCGTGTCATTTTTTGTAATTTACGGCATTTAGTAGATATTAAAAACATTCGAGATCATTCTAGACGGGTGGGTCTGCAGCACATGGCGATTACGTCACCCAGCCGGTTCCCTGCCTGTGACGTGCTGTCTCTCTCACTCCCATAGCGAGCAGCTGAGTTTCGAATGTTTGCTCGGCACACTATCTCCAAATGTTAGAGCTATCAATTCGTTAATAAATTATGAATTACAAATATGATGTGCCAGGCTGTAGGCATTCCTGGTACATGTTCCTCCCTCTCTGGAAAAAGAAAATCCGGAGTATTTTCTTTACCAAGTGTTTTACTCTTCTTGTTTAACATACTTCTTCAAATTAGAAGCATTGTGTATCCCTTCAAGAGAACCATCTATGTGGGCAATTTGATATGTTAAGTTCCAGGTAGACATCTGAAAAAGTTCATCCAATGTAATCTTCTAATTAGGTCCTTTAATAAAAGATGACGGTCATATTCCAGTACAAGTCTATCGCTAAGAGCATGAGCATCCAAGCATATTCTTATACTTCTGTTTGGCTTGCGTACAATCGCCAGAGGATTAATATATTGTGTAACGCAGGCGAGATTATTCCATCTTCCGTCATTTTATGGATAAGATTCCTAGCTTCGTTTCGAAATTTCTCCGGAATGGGATAGGGTTTCTTCTTATAAGGGGAACGGTCTGTGACATTTAAATGACATTCATAACCCTTTATATCTCCCAGTTTGTCATCAAATACATGGGAAAATGTATTAAGGACCTCTTGTTTAGCCATTTCCAATCGTTTACTGATTTCCGGGTCTTCAGCTACACTGGCTATGGATAAAAACTATTCAGGACCGACTATGCAATTCTCATCAATTATGGACTCTAATCTGTCCTCTTCAGGATCACGCTCTCAACTCATAGCTTCGGCTGGCGCTCCCTCGCATTCAGCAGGTTTATTACAGTCACCACCGGCTTCTTCGATGCGGGTTTCTAACTCTTGAGCATCCAGTCTCCTTTATCCACCAGTTGTAGCTCTACAGAATCAGTACTGTTTAATTTCACAAGGTTGGCATCATAATCAATAGTTCCCTTATGCTTAATCATGAAGTCCGATCCTAATATCAAGTTAAAGTTGAGACGTGACACTACCAGGAAGATGTGCTCAAATAATCTTGGGATTGGAATAACCTACCAAGGGAGATGTTCATTAAATTTCCAATTTCTTTGCAATCATTTAAGAAAAGGCTAGGAAAACAACAGATAGGGAATCGGCCACCTGGGCAACTACCCTAAATGCAGATCAGTAGTAACCGATTGATTGATCTTTCATTAATTTGAAATTCCGGAAAAGCCTGTGATTTACACTCAATGCTTTTATCCAGGACAATTCCCCTGAATTTAACCTGTGCTACTGGCAGAAGTAGAATGTCTTTCTGATTCTTTAAAGGTTCTATCAGTCTATCTGAGATTAAAGAAACTTGAGCTCCTGAATCAATAAGAGTTATGACCTTTAAATCGCCTACATGTACCGTGATGACAGGTAGCGAGTCTAAGAAAACTGGCCTAGGTGATGGTGCATCCTTATATAGCAATTCGGTATCATTGATATGCCAGTAATTAACCACAGCTGTACAGATGTTTGGTGGCTCGTTCTCTTCTCGATTTTCAGGTAATCTCCCTATTGTGAAATCAGAGGTTTTTTTATCGCCCCAGTTAATTTGGGATCAGGCGACTGTCTATCTTGATGTTCAAAGTGTGTGTAATACTCCAAAGAAGTAGGTCCGAGTTCATCTGGACTACGGTTTTTCTCTCTCACGTATTACTGTGTGTCCTTCCACATTCGTTCTAGCTCTTCTCTTCCGGTGCTCTCTCCTGTCTTCTCCAAGGATTCCTGGTTCTGTATGGATTCCATTTTTGATTCCTCTGCCTCCGAAATCCTCTGAATCTGGCAGGAGTAGTTTGAGTAATTTTAATCTCTTTCCTTCGCCTAGGTTCATCCCTTTCTTGAGGTTTTACTTCAGTAGAATTGGTGCTAATCTATTTAATTCTGCTGTTCTTTGAAGCAGATTGAGTATTCGCGGTGTCAAGTCTGCGTAGCATAGCATCTATGTGCTCCAAAGTTTTAATATTAGCAGCAACTAATATTTCTTGTACATGTGGTGGATATTGCAATGTTAATATCTGAATTAGTTCTATGTCAGGCAATGGAGGATCTAGAAATTGTAATTTCTTAAGTTTGCATTAAGAAATAATCGGAATACCTCGACGTATTGACCGATGTGTTGTATTTTCTAGCGTACAATTGCATTTTCACCAGGTGCTGGGTTTCAGCATCCCAGAATCGTTTTAAGAGTGCCTGCTTGAAGTCCGCGTACGTCTTGAAACTACTTTTGAAAGCAATGAACCACGATAAAGCTTGGCCTTCCAATAACTTAGCTACGACACGATACTTTCTGTCTGCTTCAACCCTATTCTCCTGAAAGTAATCTTCCAGATTCAAGATAAATTCTCGGGCAGTATACTAATCACGTCCTGAGAATTTAACGGGTTTGTCATCTTGTACTTTAATAAGTGTAGTTGTGCTGGGAATGTCCCTCGAAGTACTAGGATGTATGAAATCTGTAGGACCCCTTTGCTTAATCTGATTTACTTCTTCTGAAATGTTTTCAATCTTTGATTGAATAGCAGTATCCAGATTCTTGATCTAAGTCTGTAAATCAGTCTTAATAATTTGTACGTCTTTACAAAAAGCAGCTATTCGTGTATACGTACTATCTAGTTGTACGGAGATACGCTTATCGAATTTTCCCTGTGTACTCTGAAAAGTCCTATTTCATTTCTGAGTTTGCTAACGTCAGACTTTCATGAATCTCTCAGAGTTTCTTGGACTTGTGCCATTTTAATCTGCGACTCTTGAAATTTGGTCCTAAGTTCCTTTAAGTCTGCAGAGAATGACTGTACAGAAGGAAGAACTGTTCTAAGATCTTTGTCAATGGATTCTATGACTTGAGTCTTGATCTCTTCCATAAGAGTTTCCAAATTTTCAACAAATTGATCCTCATTTCATTAAGTGTAGCTTCAACCTTCGCGTTTGAGTCAGTAAATCTTTTTTCTAAGCGGATTCCAGCTTTTCAAAATTGTTGCTCCATCATAGCATTCGATTAGGTAAGCCTGTTATTAATGGTCCTATCAGCCTCAGCAAATTTCGCTTCCAAAGTTTTATTAACTTTAGTGGTCGATTCTTCGACTATAGTATTATTTTGATCTATTTAAGCATTTGATTCGGCCATCTGCGCTTGTGACTGAGCGTTAGATTCTACCATCTGCGCTTGCAGCTGATTATTTGACTAGACCGTTTGTGTATTAATTCAGTCTATCTTAGCATTTTGATCATTAATACCAAGCCTAAAAGCTTCGATGACTGCGATTAAGTTATCCATGGTGAACTTTTTCTAAGTTACAACAAGCCACACAGTTGAATACAAATCTTGTTATTTCAAAGATGTCTTGAGACTGAAGTTATAAAAGTTGAGCATACCTTTACGGACATTAATATTACTATATCTGTGTCTTCTATTCAAGCCTGGGCGCAAGCTATTATATTACTGACGGCTCTGATCTAGGCCCATTTACGTTCAGCGCTATTTATTATACTGGTGGCGCTATTTATTATACTGGTGGCTCCAATTCAAGCCCATCTACGTTCGGGCGCCATCTATTATTATCCTGGCAGCTCTGATTTAAGCACTTGTAAGTCTGGGTGCCATCTATTATTTTCCCTTTCTCTGTATCAGGAAAAGTTGTTGGACTATTCAGCATGGGAAAGGTTTCAGGTAGTGAACGATCCTTAGGAACCGGTACAGAGAAAGGAGTTCACAGGGCAAAATAATGTTATTTTTCTAATTAAAATTTATTCAAAATCTAGGTGAAAAATAAAACACTTCTTATCTCGCATTTAAGATTTTGAAAATAACTTGAATATATATTCTTTCATAGGTATGGTCAACTCAAAATTGAAATTCAGAAACTCTCTGATATAAATAAAGTTGAAAAATAAACTTATTTCTTCAAGAAATTCATACGTCGAATGTGGTTTCATTACCCTTTAGAATGTTCAAACATCACACTCATGTGAAAACCTACAGTCTTTATAAATTAATGCCTAAAGTCTGTTTAAATTGTTAAATTAATTATCACACGAAAGTGAACTTTCATCAATAGGCCCTTGTAATTGGTGGTTAACGTAGCATTTTAAAAAGAATGTTTTGGAAATGTGCCTCTTCAATAATTCAATGATTGTCTAGTGCAACAGTTTTTAAAGTACTTTATTTACCCGAATAATCCCCGCACCATCATTTTAGAAAGGCTCATTTCGAAAAAAATGAAACGAACTAAAATTCCTTTCATTGGAAGAGTAACTTAGGCATAAACAAATATTTCGCATCACTCCGCGAGGTCCACGTGGTCTTTACGCAAATATCACTGCTATGAAATATATTTTCCATGAAAATGAGCAAGTAGGTTTACTTATGTGACAGGTATTTCATTAATCTGAACTTGCAATAGACTCGATTCCCTGTAGATGGGAAGATTCACTGTCTCTTGCATCACTAGAACCCTCTCCTAAATTACTAACAAGTTCGTCACACTCCGCGTCTAACGCCCGTAGGCGGCTGGAATATCTAACTGAAAGATAAAATCACAGCGATGAGTAATATGATCAAGATTATGCAATTAATAAACGTCCTAGATGGATAAAAGAACGTGCGACATATTTCCAGGACTACGACGACTCTAATTTTCAGACACATTTTAGGTTATCTAAAGCTTTCGAACATAACCTGGAAATCCCAACACATACGTAGGCCTAAAATGAATTCTCAATTATAGCTAATATCTTGTACGGTACACGACTGGGTGACTTTTAATGAAGAATGAAGGATACCGACTTATTTTTTGAGTGACGTACAATGTGTAGGCTATAAATAGTTTCTCTTATTCCCTTTGTTAATGCTTTCTGCCACCAAGTTCAATAACCATTCACTCTCTTGGAAAGTCATTTTAGGCTTCTTTCTCCGTTTCTGCACAATAGCGGACATAATTTATGCAAATTATTTGCAATCCCCGAATGGAATCAAAAACTTGTTTACAATTTGATACTGGCAGTAGCAGCACGTAGACATTTGTTTTCTGTACGTCAGTATGAAAAAATGCGGTTCAAACTTAGATTGAAATGAAAACTTAGTTTTGGTAAATCGAGATAATAAATTCTGTGGTGAATACGGAAGTGAGCGTTATCCGAAATAATGACATATCAGAGTTTTGAAAATCTAAGATAACAGCAAAAGTTACTGACATTTGTGAATACGGGCCTAAAACACTTCTCACATGTGGTCTCTTTTTACTGGACAGTAACACGACCGATGGTGGATAATTCTTTTCGTGCAATGTAAATACTTGAAATAGACACACCGGCAAGATTTGATGTTAGTTTTGCGATACAGTAAAACCTCGTTAAATTGAAGTCTTTGTAATACAGAAATCGGACTTCCAATTATGTGATTTCGAATTAACAGCCATCTTGTAATTCAGAAATGCCAACCCTCACCAGTTTTTGCGGATTCTGCTTTTCCGCGTACTGCCTGCTACGTGATATTGTGGCTTTCCTTGAAACACTGAATACAAAAGAATTACGATTTCACTCTACTTTCAACTGTGAAACACATCGAAGTGAGTGAAAGTGCGGAAAGCTACCCCTGTACGTTCTGGAAGACACGTTCTATCGTGACGTGGAGAAATTTTGAATTTAAATTACTCTGTAAAATACAGTAATATTTAAAAAAAAATGTAAAGTCAGTTTAGAATTAAAAGTCTGAATTGTTTTCTGTTTAAATATGATATATGGGGACAGTTTTCTTCCATCTACGGTTGCACAAAGCATAACTGTACACTCAGCATCGAAAACTAGGTGAGCCAGGAGCGTGCTGGCAACCAAGACACAAATAAAACCTGCATCCCAATTTCATGCCTCGAATTTTTTAAAAAATATGCGGGGATTATTTGCGTAAATACGGTATTCACTAACTTTTACCAGTTTAAAATGCTAAATGCACTCATATCACCTGAGTTCTGTAGGCTGGAACTAGTGAATATGGCTCCGCGAGCAGCAACTACAACTCCAACGATGTTGTCAGCACGATGTCGAACCAAGTAACACCTCCAACGTTGTAACACGTTCCATATCCCTCGATGTACCATGAATTACATCCCTCGTCGAACCACATACCGCCTCCAACATCGTACTATGTCCCACGTCGAGTCAGGTGATGAGTTGATCTGAGGTTTAACACTCGGTCAAGATTTCTGGAGTCGTATAGTGTTCTTGACACACGAGAAAGTTCAACTGACACTGGATTATGAGTGTAAAATATAGCACTGCCTGGTTAATTGAATAAATAGTATTGCACTTAGAATCGTGTGAATTTTGAATCACAGTTTATAACAAGCACTTTGAAACACCGTCCATTGTCTAACTTCAAAGTAAGGCTCAAAAATAGTTATGGCTTTTAAAAGTGAGTTAAAGCACAGTCTAAAGCATTTGAAATACGTGTCACAGTTCGCACCATTCACAGTTATAAATATTCACACTTCTTAAATAACATGTTTTTTTAAAGACATTGTTCATATAATGCGAGATATTTACACTGAACACAATGTTCCTGACATTCAGAACTCGTTGTATTATGTTTGAAGCAAAACTTAAAGTCCACAGTTTATGGAAATTGCTAGTGTAAGTCCAGTCTATTTCTATGTCCTATACACACACGATGAGTTTAACTGTCTCTAGCTATCACCAACACAACTCTTAATGAAGTTTTCAATGTTAGTTAGCTTCACTTAAGTCAGCATTTCCTATAATTGACATAAAATGTCCTTAAGGTTTACTCTATTGTCTGATATCACTGTTCAAACACTAGTTATATCTGTAAAAATTGTTCATATTCGGCTATAATATTTACCAAGTTTCTCATTATCAAAATACTCTAAGTTATGCAAAGTCACAGTTCAATGTTAAACACACGCAGAAATGTTATTAAGTTCAGAGATGCACCGATAATAACAAAGTTCAAATCATCACATGCAGTCTTTTTCAAAGTCCGTTACACTGTATCTGAGAATGACAGAGTTCAACTTAATGCACACTGAAAAATTTACAAGTCCGCAACACAGCAAAAAATTTATAAGTGTTGTTTTTAAAAACGACCAAATTTTCTAAGTCTTTTATTATGGCAGAAGTTTCATAACTCCGACGGATTACTCCGCGTAACGCGGCACGACGACAGCACTATCTCACATGGTTGAGTTGTGTATTGCAACTGCCTGTACTCAGCAAGGCAATGCTCTTATATACTGAAAGCTGGCTGGCTTGCTGCTTCAAGCGAAGAAAATGTGTTTTGTTTCCACCTTAATATCTTGGAAACTAGTAGGTAGATTTCCTTCAAATTCTGGCTACTTTACTTTTTAAATATGAGCTTCACGCTGGTGTTTCTCATACTTTTGTAATTTATGGCATTTTAGTAGATATTAAAATCATTCGAAATCACTCTAGACGGGTGGGTCTGCAGCACGTGGCGATTACGTCACCCAACCGGTTCCCTGCCTGTGACGTAGCGCTGTCTCTCTCACTCCCATGGCGAGCAGATGAGTCTCGAATGTTCGCTCGGCACACTGTCTCCAAATGTTAGAGCTATCAATTTGTTAATAAATTATGAATTACAAATATGATGTGCCAGGCCTTGGCATTTCTGGTACAATACGTTACCATTATAGACCATTGTGCCTTTTGGCATTCAGTCTGCAAGCCTCTGTGAATTTACTAAACGATGCCACAATCCTCTATCTGCAAATAGTGCTCTGGCCTCATTTAGTTCTATATCTCTTATCTTTAAATAGTTAGAAACTGAGTCTAACCATTGTTGTCTTGGTTTCCCTCTACTTCTCTTACCCTCCATAACAGTCATTATTCTCCGAAGTAACCTATCCTCCTCCATTCGCCACACATGACCCCACCACCGAAGCTGGTTTATGTGTACAGCTTCATCCATCGAGTTCATTCCTAACTTAGCCTTTATCTCCTAATTCCAAGCACCCTCCTGTCATTATTCCCACCTGTTTGTACCAGCAATCATTCTCGCTACTTTCATGTCCATTACTTCTAACTTATAAATAATATATCCTGAGTCCACCCAGCTTTCACTCTAAAAATACTCAAATTTATTTTTAAAAAATTGTTCCACCTATTCAATACACTAGATTAATTTGAACATTATGACTTATACATTATAAATCATAATCCTTATTGGGACATGTTTCGCCCTGTATTACGAGCATCATCAAACTGTACCTCGTCCTCAAAATCATAAATCAGTGGAATCCCAACTGTCTATTACTAGGCTTCCTTATTATATTAAACATTTAAAAAAATGTAAGTTAAAACGTACATCTCTGTTTGTCAATCTTAAATTAACTAGTGGAATATTTGTATTATTTGATTATAAAATCACATTAAAAATGGATGGTAAATGCTCAGTAGAAACACATTAAAACAATTTTTTTAATGGTAAGCCCTGTTCTGGGTTCTAAGTCATTGCCCTTAGTGAATATGATTCACAATTACACATCTTTGTCATGGGTGAACAATGTAGTGGAAGGGGGAAATGTTTATTGAAGACTTTTTTTTGGAAAGTGTGGTGATTTGTTTTATTTGAATGCCATGTAATGACCTAACCTGTACAGTGTAATATTTTATAACATATGTATTTGTAAATAGTAGTATTTAGTTCTATATTTATGGAAGTATCCAGAAACTTTTGTTACATAAATTTTTGAACAGGGTGTGTTGACTTTTGTTGGTTAGGTATTCTAGAATATATTTTCTGACTGTTCTGGAAATGGAAGGTTCGCGATCGCGTATTCGAGAATGTAGGTTAAGTTCGCGACTAAAGTTGGAGTTGTGATTGGTGAACCTAGGAGGGGATGGGCAGACTCATGCATTCTGATTGGCTACTCCAAGGCCAGGGTTTTACTACATATAGAGAGCGAGGCAGCGTTCGTGATAATTCGGTCTGTTTTGTCTGTCTTGGTCTGTCTGAAGTTTTACGTCGTGAGCGACGCTTCGCTATGAGGATGGGCCACCTTCAGGTAAGCACTATAATTCCGTTCCGGCTAAAATTTCCGTAATGTTTGGTTGCTATTTTGTATAGGAGTCTGCCCTAGCCTAACCTAGATTCGCCAAATTAATTATTTATGATGCCTTAGCTTTTCAGCTGGGCTTCCCTGTTTGTTTTCGAGGCATTCCCATTTCTTATTTCACTAAATATGTAGATTGTAGTTTGATATATTTACCCTGGGGTTTGCCTCTGGTAGTTCAGTGTCACTTGATGTACGCTAGAGTTTTGGAGAGTACGTTTACTTCACTGTAAATTGAATTGTACAACTGGATTTGTAACTAGATGTATAGTTGGTTTGGAATTTTGTAACTTGTACGTAGATATTATCAAAGAACCTCTAAGTTATGTGTATCACGGAGCTTATAGTTCGTAAGTTGCAAGTTTGTGGATTTGGTTTCGGAATGTATTTGTGAAATTTCACTTGTAAATACAGTAATATTTTTTCAAATTTAAGGATCACGGCGAATTATTTCCGAATCTGCAACCTAAGCCATGTCCTTGGCCTCAGTAGGTCGTAGTTCCTTCCACCTTCCTGGTTTATTGTCCACTAGCTGGCCCTACTGATATTTACGTATGTTTTGGTCGGCGGAGATCCGCGTAATTTCAGTTAATGTTTCTGAGTGTGTAGTGGTTTCTGATGTTGTGTAGTTGCTCTTACTTCCCCCTTTTATTGTGTTTAGTGCTTTGTTTTGTGTAACCACTGTAGTAAATGTTACAATCTTATACAATTAAAACACCAATTAGGTAGCACATTAATAATCATTCACTGAATTGAGAATCTGGTTTAAAATGTCTAAGTGTTGTCTGTAGTAAATATTTAGACTATCTTTAATGTCTAACTATATATTTAAACACGTGAAATCAACTTTAAAAGAGTTTGTCTAAATTTGTGGTAATATGTTTGTCAAACTTATTGTACTCCTAGTTCACATTATTTTTATTGACGTTGATGCCAGTATCATTCGTAAAACTCCCACTAACTTGGTGGAGAGTATTTGTGGGATTGATTATCGAAATGTTGATAATGAAATCTTGCCACAGTTTTTGACGTTGGTCTAATGGGAGACTTCTCCAGATTCTAAACTTGGTGGTGAAATTGTTGTTTCTGAATCCGAAATGAAAGATGTTAAAATTAAAAAGGTTGTTAAAGGAAATAAAGTTTGTGAATGGACACATTAAATAAGGTGTCTACTTTGGACCTTTCTGTTTACCTCCTCATGTCTTTCGTGGCAAGTTTGAACTGCATGCGAAGCCGGCTCGACTGAATACCACTGTGCTTGCACTTCGTGTGTTGGAACCGTGTGTCGTACTTGGAGGGGGAAGTGTAGAGGAAGGCCGGGTGGGTGGAGCATTATTTACTTGGTCTGTCAGTGGGGGCATGTTTGTAGGGGATAACTGGGAGGTGGTGGTGGTGATTAAAACTGTAGGAGTTGTTGAGGGAGGAAATTTATAGAAATTATTAAACATATGTCCCTTTATTTTTAATACTTGCAGTAATTTAGGTATTATCTCATAAATGGAATTCTTGTCTAATGTATCATTTAAATTTAGGTCTTTATTAAAGAATTGGTCCAAAAAAATGTATATGTTCTCGTACTCATTCATTAGTTTTTGTTTATTGAATTTTTTTAGGATAGTTAGATCCTGTTCTATAGTTGTATATTGATGGCCTGTTTCTTTCATGTGTACTCATTGCGGAAAACTTATTGTGCTTGATTGCGTTAAAATGTTCTTGGTACCTTCCATAAAAGCTGCGGCCTGTTTGTCCGATATACGACACGAGACATTGTGAACATGTCAGTCTATAAATTCCTGAACTTGAGTAAGGATCATTGTTGGGATTTAATACATTATGGTTAAAGAATCTGCTTTGATTGCTGTTTTGGGTTCTGAATGCTATCTTGACATTTTGCTTTTTAAGCGGGTTTGACACTTGATGGATGTATGGGTTGTTATACGTAAAAGTAGCATAGATGGACTCAGTTGGTTTGTCTGGAATGAGGTTTGTCATTAATTTATTTTTTACTTTATTAATGATATGAACGATCATTTGTGTTGTATCCATTAAATTTGGCTAAGTTATTTATGTATTTTAATTTGGTTTTTCGGTTTTCAGGGGTGAGGGGAATCTTAAAAGCTCTGTAGATTAGACTGTAGTACGCGGCTTGCTGTTGCGAGTTCAGGTGCAAAGAGTTGTTTTTGACTGTGATTGGGAAATTTGTTGGTTTTCTATGTATTTGAAAATTGAAGCTATTATTCAAGCGTGCTGTATTAATATCCAAAAAATTTAATGAATTACTGATTTCATCGTGTTTTGTAAATTTTATGTTTTGGTCTAGGGTATTGAGATATTCTAAAATTTTGCCACTAATATTTAGCTCATTATCTATTATAATGAATGTGTCATCTACATAACGTAGCCAGAGACTAATCCCTTTTACTTCTGTCAATATTTTATTATGATCTAGAAAGTCCATGTATATCTCGGCTAAAACACCTGATATGGGATCACACATTGACAGACTTTTCTGACGGTATATTTTACCATTAAAGGTAAAATAGTTGTTTTATAATACATTTAATAATTTGATGAACTCCTACTCCATAGTCAACAAGGACCCAATAGTCAAAATACAACGTAACTTAAAAACATTACTGAAAACTTCAACATTCCTACAAAAAGAACAAGAACCACAAAAACTAATAGATATGAAACCCAAGATACCCACAGCAAGAGCGTTCCCTAAAATACACAAAACGAAATTCCCATAGGACCTATAATAAACAGTAGAAATAGCCCGACTTATAAAACTTCAAGGTTTTTACATAGTTTCCTCAAAAATCATTACAAATTTTATAATAATGTACCAGTAAAAAAAATCCAATAGATTTTTGTGAAGATTAAATAAATTTACAATACAACCCGAACACGTAATGTGCTCTTTCGACATAACTAACATGTATCCCAATATTCCAAGAAATGAAACTGTTAATATCATCAAAAGAAAATCTTACTAAACATAGGCAACTAAGGAATTTTGATATCGGAGAGTTCATCAAATAATTAAATTTTGTATTAACAAACAACTATTTTACCTTTAATGGTAAAATATACTGTCACAAGGGTCTGTCAATGGGTGATTCCGTATCAGGTGTTTTAGCTGACATATGCAAGGATTTCCTAGAATATAATAATATATTGACAGAAGTAAAAGGGATTAGTCTTTGGCTATATTATGTAGACAATACATTCATTATAATAGACAATGAGCTAAATGATAGTGGCAAAATTTTAGAATATCTTAATACCCTAGACAAAAACATAAAATTTACAAAAGAAGATGAAATCAATAATTCATTACATTTTTTGGATAATACTACAACATGCTTGAATAATAGTTACAATTTTCAAATATAGATAGAAAACCGACCAATTTCCCAATCACCAATTCGTATTAACAAACAACTATTTTACCTTTAATGGTAAAATACACCGTCAGAAAGGTCTGTCATGGGTGATTCCATATCAGGTGTTTTAGCTGACATATACAAGGATTTTATAGAACATAATAATATATTGACAGAAGTAAAAGGGATTAGCCTTTGGCTATATTATGTAGATGATACATTCATTATAATAGATAATGAGCTAAATGATAGTGGCAAAATTTTAGAATATCTCAATACCCTAGACCAAAATATAAAATTTACAAAACAAGATGAAATCAAACCACCTCCCAATTACCCCCTACAAACACGCGCCCACTGACAGACCAAGTAAATAATGCTCCGTCCACCCCTCTTTCCCCTACACTTCCCCCGCCAAGTACGACACACGGTTACAACACTCGAAGTGCGAGCACAGTGGTATTCAGTCGAGCCGGCTTCGCAAGCAGTTCAAACTTGCCACGAAAGACATGAGGAGGTAAGCAGAAAGGTCCAAAGTAGATACCTTATTGTGTCCATTCACACACTTTGTTTCCTTAAACAACCTTGTTAATTTCATTAGAGACGTTTTAACATCTTTCATTTCGGATCCAGAAACAATGATATAACCACCCAATTTAGAATCTCGAGAAGTCCCCCATTAGACCAATGTCAACAACCATGGCATGATTTCATTATCAACATTTCGATAAGCAATCCCACAAATACTACCCACCAAGCTAGTGGTGAAGTTTTATGAATGATACCAGCATCGACATCAATAATAGTAATATGAACAAGGAATACAATAAGTTTGCCAAACATATTACCACAAATTTAGTCAAACTCTTTTAAAGTTGATTTCACGTGTTTAAATATGTAGTCAGACATTAGAGATAGTCTAAATATTTACTACAGACAACACTCAGACATTTTTAACCAAATTCTCAATTCAGTGAATGATTATTAATGTGCTACCTAATTGGTGTTTTAATTGTATAAGATGTGTTAACTGTGAATCATATCCACTAAGGGGCAATGACTTAGAACCCAGAACAGGGCTTACATTTAACAAATTTTTTAAATGTGCTTCTACTGAGCATTTACCATCCATTTTTTATGTGATTTTATGATCAAATTGTACAAATACTTCACTAGTTATTTTAAGATTGACAAACAGAGATGTACATTTTAACTTACATTTTTTATGTTTAATATAATAAGGAAGCCTAGTAATGGACAATCGGGATCCCGATGATTTATGATTTTGAGGATGAGGTACAGGCTGATGATGCCTGTAATACACGGCGAAATATGTCCCAATAAGGATGATGATTTATAATGTATAAGTCATAATGTTTAAATGAATGTAATGTATTGAATACGTGGAACAACTTTTTTTAAATAAATCTGAATATTTTAAGATTATACAGAAATTCAATACTGACCAATAATGAAATTTATTACGTGTAAAGTCTCTACAAGACCGAAAACCATGTTATAAGACCAGAAAACCAACCGTTTTCGAGATACTGGTGCCACAATGCCACTGCCTTCAGTCTTCTATCTTTTATCCTTAATAATACATTCCACCTTTTCTGACTCATTTTGGTCGCAACTAGTTGTTCTACCAGGCATTTTTAGGGCTCATGTATACTATACTTCCTGTTTCTGTATAATGTAGTTCCTGTTACTTATAGCTTACTATATTTCCCTTTTATTTTCCATACCTATATTTTTATACCTAGAAAAGCATAGACGAGCTTCTGTTTTATATCATACAGCTTCATACTGCTTACTGAAATTAGTTTTATTCATCATACACATCTTATTTCTGTTTATCTACAGCTCCTGTATACTGCAGTTCTATTTCTCATTGCTGTTGATGGCATAATGGTACCTCACCGTGTTTTACCTAAGAAGGGACATGGGTCTTGTTTCTGCTATTCCCCATCTTACTTAATGTACGGCAATGACTCGCTGGCATCTCACGTGTGGATTGATGTCGTACAGCACATTTGTAACAACTAATGAATCTTTCAAGTATTTACTATGATGCCATGCAAAAACATGTACAGAACCATGGTTCATTGCCAGGTTTATATGTCCCATCCCTCATCATACGCCACCCACTGCGAAACTGTGGCTGCTGATGAAATATACTCTAACCATGTGCTGGTGTATCGGGAAGGGAATGTGATAATATAGCCTGAAGAGCCTATTGAGGGAAGAACTATATTACGTTTTAAGTGTTCTGGTCCCATGTCTTCATCATATTTTGAACCAATCATACCTCAATATCTCTTCAACAACCACCCACTATCGCTGGCCCTGTCCTTACATCACTTAATGTAATCAGCCCCGAGGTTTTTTTTGCCCAGTGTTCTGCCAATGACAAAATCGACAATGGATTTATTTTCACTGATTATCATCCTCTTCCTAAAAACAAGTCTCTTTCTGTTGTGCCTGATGATGATTTAAATTCTGCCTCTGACTCAAAAAACAGTTTAAAAGTACCATCATCCAATGAAAACCAAAGAGGAAGCAAGCGCCATGCTTAATTCACCAATAGCATTAAGATTTAAAAAAACATAGGGAGTCTGTAAAAAAAAAAGTACTGAAAGAAAATCTGATGTTAATAGGGAAGCTGTTGGGAAATACATGAAGAAAAATCCTGAAATCAATAAAAAAGCTGTTAGGAAGTACAACGAAAAATGACTGACCCTGTGGAAAGCAAAATCTTTATCAGGAATCAAGTACAATTGCAATATATACCGGGCGAGTTGGCCGTGCGCGTAGAGGCGCGCGGCTGTGAGCTTGCATCCGGGAGATAGTAGGTTCGTATCCCACTATCGGCAGCCCTAAAGATGGTTTTCCGTGGTTTCCCATTTTCACACCAGGCAAATGCTGGGGCTGTCCCTTAATTAAGGCCACGGCCGCTTCCTTCCAACTCCTAGGCCTTTCCTATCCCATCGTTGCCATAAGACCTATCTGTGTCGGTGCGACGTAAAGCCCCTAGCAAAAAAAAAACATTGCAATATAGTTTACAGTAAGGACATGGTTGCTCCTATTGGCCAAAAAGTTGAATAAAGTAGTGTCGTGCAAAATGTGGGAAAAAAGAGTCCCAGTCTGTGTTGCAGGAACAGAAAGGAATACATCCCTCCTATTGCGAGAGGCTCCTCATCCCTCACCACCTTCTTGCCAATGATCATCCTTTATGTGAGCTTTTTTAAGGAACATTAGGAAGTGTAACAGATGTTTTCGAATGATGTCCTTTAGACCTAAGTTGGTGCACGAGGGAAATTTTATACTAAGTTTTTAAGTTCAAGGGTATGTTTACCACAAAACAGGAAGTTTGTTACCTCCCTCACAAGAAAAACACTAATTTTTACATATATACACTGGCAGAAAAAAATATCCAGACATCATGAAATAAGGAATGTAGAATACGGAAAGTTTGGCAATATATTTGTCGAGGTAGCATGTTTAACTGATTAAAGGTACAAGACTACAGGCTAATATCCATGCAAGAGCCATTGCAAATGAGCCATGCTGGTCCATTAATAACCGACGTAATTGCCCGACTGTTGAACGCAGGCATGCAAACGTGGATGCATTGTGTCATACAGGCGCTGGATGTCAGCTTGTGGGATGAAGTTCCATGCCTGTTGCACTCGGTCTGTCAATACAAGTAGAGTTAATGCCGGTTGTGGATGGTGCTGGAGTTGTCCTCCAATGAAGTCCTATAAGTGCTTGATTGGGGACAGACTGGAGGATCACGGAGGCCAAGGCAACATGTTGACACTCTGTAGAGCATGTTTGTTTACAACAGAGGCATGGGGGCAGGCATTATCCTGTTGGAAAAATCCCCCGGGAATGCTGTTCATGAATGGCAGCACAACAGGTCGAATCATTGGACGGACGTACACATCTACAGTCAGGGTGCGTGGGATAACCAAGACAGTGCTCCTGTTGTCACAGGAAATTGCTCCCCAGACCAGAACTCCTGGTGTAAGTCCAGTGCGTCGACGCCGCAGATAGGTGGAATGCAGGCGCTCACCTGGCCTCCTCCTAACCAACACACAGCCATCACTGGCACCAAGGCAGAACCGGCTTGCATCAGAAAACACAATGGACCTTCACTCCACCCTCCAATGAGCTCTCACTTGACGTCACTGAAGTCGCAGACGGCAGTGCAGACATGCCAACTTTCAAAAGTGAAAAATAAGGAGAAATTTCGCAGCGAATCGCGACATATTACGACACATCACTGATGGCAGAACATGTACAAATTCATTATAATTCAATACATTAACAATTCTATTTGCCCATATATATATTTTTCATCATTTGCATGTGAATACTAAGTACCGGACATACCTGAACTGTAGGAACATGTGACTTCTCATCCTTCACATGGTGATCACATTACGACTAATATTGTTGTTCAACACACCAGTAGCTGACTTAGCCCTCTTCAGAAACTCGGAACTAAATTTTTCCTCAAAGCACTTGCCTTGCTGAACTGCTTTCAAGGTTAAACGTTTCTCCAAAGTTTGTTCAGACAGCAAGGATCTGAACTGTTTTTTTGTCTTTGTGACTCTGCTAAAAATCCTTTCACATTCTGCATTGCTATGTAGAAATGACAAAATAGCAAGTATCACCTTAGAGAGTCTTGTCATATTTAAGTACACCATCAGCTGATTTCATCTGACCTACCAATGCCCATTGAACATCAATTCTTCCTTTTGCCAGGTCTGTTTCTTCGAACTGAAAGTTACAGGACTGGGGGTGCAGAATACCAGTTTCTTTATCCAAATGTTCCGTTTCACTAGTCAAAATGTTCGGACACTTGTTAATGAAAAATCTAAGGCTAGAAAATGATGCCTTACTTATAGCAGAAATATTTGCAACTTCTGCATTAATTAAAACTTAATCTTTGAATGGAAATTTGTGTACCATGTAGTCACACGATGAAGAGAAACACTTTCTAACAGACTTAAAGAATATGCACTTTTCCTCAGACTTCAAGGTGTTCACTAAAACAAACGCCGAGTTCCCTATCATCAGATCACAATCTTCCTTTTGATTTGCTGGAGTGTGATAATCTACATCTACATCTTTTAATAATGTCTGGTTTCACAAACCTTGCCATCACATTCTTCAACAGTTCCTCCAAGACTGACCTTGTGACGTACCCACTCTGCCCACAGATGTGTGACAAAATTATAACGTGGCGGATCACTTTAATATTAATATAAATAAATGATATCTCATTGTTTCTCCATAAACAATATCCCATGGGCGCCAGCCTTCAAGCTTATGGCTTGAAAACGAAAGTTGATAAATAATAAATAATAATAATAATAATAATAATACATAATGAGAGTCAAAAATCTCCCAGGGCTGGGGTGACGGAACACAAATCATTAAGTACACTAACTTGGAATTTAAGGATCAATAATAATAATTTCAGAAAACAAAAATTAAAACAGCTATTTATTAGGATGAAAAACGTGACGTAACGGCGTATTAACGAAATCTGAACTTACGGGAGCAAAAGAAAAATTGAATGAAATTAACTCTAAGAAAATGAACTGTTGTGCGAAGACTTGCAGTAAGTTATACCATTAGCTCACCATTTGTAGACTCTTATCTGGAAGCTGATGATTGATGGATCTCTCGTACCGGCTGCGTCATCTGTTGTTTGATTCCAGTCCTACTTCTGCTTTTCCTGCCTTTAAGACTTCCTACTGTACTCCTTACATAAAGTTGTAATGAGTCCTAATTTTAAATGCAAAACCACCATGGGTTATGTTCATGAAGAGAATACACTCGTATTCTTACGTGTTACGGAACAGTAGCGTAACTAAATTCATAATAAAAGTTCTCCTCCCCTATACTAGTCAAAACCGGTCTCCCGCTGACTTTACCTATCGTCATTGAGATAACAGGTCCCAATGAGAGTAACTTTTGAGTAGTATATACTGAGATGCAAAGTGAACTGAGTTAAAGTCTTCTCCGATGTGCAGACGTAGAATCGTCGTAAGAGTGTCTTCCAAAACTACGAGTACCAGTGTGAATCTGAATACGAGTAAGAGTGTCCTCTCCAGCTCTTGTCGGCGGGTATGTAGCCATCAAAATCTCCCTCCATCAACCATATCACATGGTCCAGTAAGATATGAGGTCTCATCCCTTCTCCTATGTATTGCTATGAATCCATCACGTTGCTTCATTACGTCCATTCACATAAGCTGAACTTTCCCGCGAAATCAAAGCATCAGGTAGCGAACTTCGAAAAGTAGGCGTTCACAATGTTTCAACTGTCTCTTCGTAAGGTGGAGAGGGTAAGGTCTCTCGTAATCTTGATGACGTACATTTCCTGGAAATGGGCTGAAATTAGCCTGCTGACTCTGGTCACTTCACAATGGCTATTGGAAAATTTACTGCAAGCTATAAATATGAATGATGTTGAAATACTTTACACAATATGTGGTTCGTTCAGAATACGTTATAGCCGCGATACAAAGAAATGAAATGATGATGTGAAATGGATGATTAAAACCCTATATATATATACATATTAATTTAAAAATGACCTATCAGTGATTAAATATATACATCTTACAATTAATTATATAGTTCAATAATTGAATACATGCAGTGATGTCCCAAACATCACAACCTCAGTAAGTGGATGTGCAGCATACTTTACTGAAGAGCTACGTTTGGATTCTCAAAGATATCCATAAAACTTGAGAGAAAAAGCCAAAAAGATTTATGTAAATTTGATGAAAGGAACATGAAAAGCTGTTCTTCACGTGACAATGCATAGCTCTTAGTGTCATACATAGTTTCATTTTTTTTTGGTGAAACTGATGACTGGGTTTTCCTTTTAACTGAGGAGTGAGGTGAAATGTTATGACAATCCTTAATGTTTTCAGACAAACAAGACACATCTGCACTTAAACTGTGCTTAGGAATTTTGTAAGTCTTCAAAGTTCCCATCTGAGAATCCTTACTCACAATTTCTCTCCTGAATAATGTAACCAAAGGGTCCCACTGAAGCAAAATCCTATCTAAACACCTTCTTAGTGATACCCATTGAGTAGACACATGTTTCAGAATTTTCCTGATCTCTGTGTTGTGTAAAGTCTGAAATTCTCTGAACTTTTCTTTCCTCTCTGCACTCCTTTCCAGATAATAAAATATTAATTATACTTTCATCTACATTTACAGGCAAACACGCCGCACCCTTCTTGGCAGCAAGATTAATTAGGTGACAAGAGCAGCCCACGATGATTATGTTACTATTTTCCCGCTTCAAACATCCTGCCACACCATTCTTTAATCTTACCATTACTGGAGCATTATCAGCACCAAGAGCTAGGCAGTTTTTTAATGGAATGCAGAATTCCCGAAAAGTTGAGAGCAAAAGATTGGCAATGTAAGCTCCAGTAGCATCCCCTTCTAAATTACGCACAGAGAGTAGATAACTCTGAATTTCATTGAGTTCAGGCCTAAAAAATGTTACAACAATGGGATATATCTTCAAGTCGCTTTTATTGCTACCATCAGTAGCAACAGAAAATGCATTCACCTGCAAATATGATACAATTTTTGCCCTTTCTTCCATGCACATTTCTGTAATGATAGCCACTGTTTTCGTCCTAGCTCACCCATATTGTTTAGTGATTTCCGAATTAGGAAACATTTTGCGAATCAAAGGTTCCGCGTGATAGGCACAATTTACAGGCAGGTTATGTTCTACTATAAATTACGTAAATAGCGCCTCGGCATTCGTCACAGGATTTACATCTTGGTTTTTAAACGAGAAGTTCAGTTTCTGGTTTCTTTCTACACACTGGACACTCTCCTTATGTTTTTTCGTTTGCATATGCTTGAGTATATTGCATTTCCTGCCATGTGCAACTGAAAAATCGCACCTACATATAGTACAGAATGTGAACATTGGTCCCTTTCTGGATTCACTCAAACACGCAAACTCTTCCCTATAAGCACTTTTAAACACTGCATCATATTTCTTTTTTTGACATTTTGGCTAAAACAAATATTAAGGCACAACACGAGCACTTCTGCAGGTCTTGCCCCGGTAGAAAACGACTATGGTGTGCTACTGCTGAGGTTAGGTTACTCCAAGAAGAATGTTACTCACTTGACTCGCTTGCAAAGAGAATGACTGTATTATAGACCAAAGAGCAGCACATGACTGGCCACCGTGCCCTGTACTGCCATCTGGTATCATTATTAGAGCTACTATTGACCAGCCATACTCCGCCATATATCGACAGAACGAGGAAATCCGCGGGAGTTTAAAGTAATACGAAAATTACGGATATTGCTCTGAAAATCGGGAGATCGGACCCGGCGATCAGGAGATCGGGAGGAACGATGAAAAATCGGGAGTCTCCCGCTCAAATCGGGAGACTTGGCACGTCTGGGCAGTGGTCTGGGTAAGTGGAATGCACGCCGCAGGGCATCTAGCTCGGAGCTGTCCTTCAAGTAACTGATTTCAAACAGTTTGTTGCGTCACTGTGGTGTCAACTGCTGCTCGAATTCCTGCTGCAGACACAGTCCGCTGCGCCACAGCCCTACGCCGAATACGGTGATCCTCCCTCCTTCTTGCGAGCGAAATTTCTTGTGACCACTGTTGCCAGCACGCATGCACAGTGGAGATATTCCTGCCAAGTTGTTCTGCAATAGCGCAGAAGGAAAATCCACATTCATGTAGCCCTATTATAAGGGCCCGTTCAACCATAGTGAGCTGTTGATACTGGCCTCTTCGTAGTCGTAAAGGCAATTTTCACCCACTCACAGTCACTCCGTCCAATCTCACAGGTAACTAACACTCTAGCACAGTACAGCCTGTATTTAAAGCAAACATAATGTGCAACATCATGGGGCCGCTACTAGTGCCACGCTAATGTGATTTGCGGGAAACCTGAATGACATCATCTTTCAGATGTATAAACACGCCTACCACCGTACGTTAATCTATCACAACCCCTTCTTGGTGTTTGGATAAATTCTATTTCCACAAGAGCATTTTGTTGGCAATGATTGAGAGTCAGAAATTCAGTCCAATATCCTCCCTGTTGTGAAGCCTTGGTTAATTTTACAACTTCAACAACTTACTGATAATCACAATCCTTATATGCAGGACTTTAAAACAGCATTGGAGAATGACCCAGAAGGTCAAGAGTTTAAAGCTGTGATTTATGTGGACTGACAACCACCAGCTGAACACAAGGGTTGATATAATGCACCTGCAATGAGTGAGATGGCTTTGGTTGATTTTGGGGCAGAAGTTTGAAAAACGGGATCTCATTCTTCACAGCAGACACCTGAAGCTGGAGGGGATCAATGAAAGTTACCGTGCTTATGACACTCTTCAGTACAACAAATGAATAAATAATTTTAATGTTATTTGCTTTACGTCCCACTAACTACTTTTACGGTCTTCAGAGATGCCGAGGTGCCGGAATTTAGTCCCGCAGGAGTTCTTTTACGTGCCAGTAAATCTACCGACACGGGGCTGTCGTATTTGAGCACCTTCAAATACCACCGGACTGAGCCAGGATCAAACCTGCCAAGTTGGGGTTAGAAAGCCAGCACCTTAACCGTCTGAGCCACTCAGCCCAGCACAACAAATGAACGATAATTTTGTTTTAAGTAGCACCGACACAGACAGATCTCATGGCGATGATGGGATAGGAAAAGGCTAGGAGTGGGAAGGAAGCGGCCATGGCCTTAATTACGGTACAGCTCAAGCAATTGCCTGGTGTGAAAATGGGAAACCAGAGGGCTGCCGACAGTGGGGCTTAATCCCACTATCTCTCAAACACAAGCTCACAGCTGTGCAACACTAAACCCACGGCCAACTCGCTCGGTACTCTTCAGTACCGTCTTATGTTCTGCCTTGGAGAAAATGGATACTCCATTACCATCTCCCAGCTTGATCCAAACTCTTAAGCCCCTCTTAATAAAACTGTTTCTGCTTCAGATGTTTACTCTTAATGAAACATGGAAAGAGAGGGTCAAGAAAACTACACATTACTGTATCACAGTCTCCTTAATCAGTATTTAATGAAAACTACCCAACTTCAACCGTGACTTCAACAACAACCTGGGACAACATAATTTGAGCAACAGTAGGCAAGAGGGGGTTCTGCATTTATAATGACAACTATGCAAGTCAAATGTGACTGGCTGTAGGCAAGGGACACCGCCATTATAATGAGAACTTACAGGGTCGTGTGTGACAGGCAGTAGGCAACGGGGGGGGGGGCAAGCCATTATAATGAAGAACACCCCAACTCGACTGTAAATGGCAGTAGACAGAGGGGACTGCCATTATAATGAAAACTTCCCAACTCAAATGTAACTGGAAGTAAGAAATGGTGCCTGCCTTCGTAATGAAAACTCCCCATACTGATTGTCACTGGCAGTAAGAAATGGGGCCTGCCACTGTAATGAAAACCTCCCAACTCAGACTTCATGTACTCACAATGTGTATAGTATTTTACCTAGAATTCTGTAGCAAAGCATGGATACATGAGCTAGTACTGATATAAAACATAACTAGTGAAAACCTCAAAACAAAACCATTAATTCTTACTTTACCTCAGGAATGCGAATTCGGGTTCCTAGAAGTTGTAGCCTATGATTGCTGGAACTGATCTTGGCTTCTCCTATTTCAAGCTCGGTTGGAAGGCTATCATTTGTTAGCAACTCAACAACATGGATATCCAATGTAGACAGTCCACTTTTTGCTCTCAAATCATTTACCATTTTGCCTCCCTTTAGTGTCTCTGAGCTTACCACAATCATCTGCAACAAAATAATCCACCTGTAATTTCACTAATACATGCAACAGGCAGGATTAGAAACATGTGAATTGCCTTGGATAAAATATTACGATACATGAAGTTCTGTAGTCATATGTAGAGGCATGAAAATATCGCAACTGCCAAATATGCAATAAAAAGCATGTTATGGTGCCTTTTTTCCCCACTTTTCTTTGCATTTTTTAGTAACGGCACCCCTAAGTCCCGTTCCCTTATTGCAAATTAATGCTATAAATGAATAATGATGATTAACTGTATTATCGGCAAAAAAAAAAATTCAAGAAATATGTAATATTTTGATGAAGAATATGTCTACAGTTTTGGAACCGTCCTTGGGTCAGTGAGCATTACTAAAACATGATAGTTTTAAAATCAAAATAACTTCTAGAAAATGCGTGACGATTGTGATCAATAGCTCATTGTAAAGAGAAGAAAACCTACATAACCAGTAATAGCACTCCGATAGCGGTATGATATAGGGTATAAAGGTGATTCAATAGTGCCACCATCTTAAGATACCAACATCATCATTCTATGCAGATAACAATTAGTGTTGTTGATGATGATGCTTGTTGTTTACGCATTTTTTTAGTCATAGTGATACTTTGGACATACAATAAAAATTGTAACACGACCAAGAACGGAATTTTCCAACAACCCTGAGTAAAAAAAAAAAGCCTTACAAATTTATAACAGTTTTTTTTTCCTTGGAAACAAACAGTTCTGAAATATATAAACAATGTATAAAACATCCCATTGTATATTGTGTTAAAATTGGGATTCGATCAAATAACGTGTTTAAGGAAACGCAGAGGTGCCGGAATGTTGTCCCGCAAGAGTTCTTTAACATGTCGACCTTCCAATACCACCGCACTGAGCCAGGATTGAACCTGCCAAGGGGCAGAAGGCCTGCGTTCCATCCTTCGAGCCGTTGTGAGCAGTCTCTTTGTCTTTACAAAGACGGATTTGAAGTTCTATGTTTTCGTATAATTTTTAAATAATAAATGTTACAGCATCTAAAGATCCATTAGTTCTGTATTTCATGACTTGAGTGGAGTATAATTGAGTGACTACTAAGCTAAAAAAAATACCACTCCATTCTCGCTCTCGTGATGTCAGAGCCAATAGCAGCGCTGCTCTCCGGAATGACCTATCTGACCTATGAGGTTATTCTAGTTACGTTGGAAAACCCCATTTCCAAGAAATACAAGGATTGTAAATGACGGATTTGTATACCTACCCGTTATGAAACTCTGAAACGGTGCTGGTGAAGAACGCAACAGCTGAGGGGCATTGCAACTTCCCTCCGTAGGTGGGGGGAGTAGAATAACACCCACAGTATCCCCTTCCTGTCGTAAGAGGCGACTAAAGGGGGCCCCATGGGTTCTGAACTTGGGGGTCTGGGTTGGCGACCACGGAGCCCTTAGCTGAGTCCTAGCTTTATTTCCACTTACTTGTGCCGGGCTCCTCACTTTCATCTATCATTCTTCAAGTCTCATCTCCTTCATCTCCTTTTTTTTTTTTTTTTTTTTTTGCTATTTGCTTTACGTCGAAACGACACAGATAGGTCTTATGGCGACGATGGGACAGGAAAAGGCTAGGAGTGGGAAGGAAGCGGCCGTGGCCTTAATTAAGGTACAGCCCCAGCATTTGCCTGGTGTGAAAATGGGAAACCACGGAAAACCATTTTCAGGGCTACCGACAGTGGGGTTCGAACCTACTATCTCCCGAATACTGGATACTGGCTGCACTTAAGCGACTGCAGCTATCGAGCTCGGTTCATCTCCTTTCAGAAGATCGGCTACCATCATGGAGATTCTTGCTTTGGATGTTGCTCAGTAGTGAAACAGTTGAACCAAGTTTTCAAATTACCAATCCAAGGAATGTGCCTTCTTCCTGGTCTTCCTTTGCCTTGTATCTTCCCTTGAATAACCAGCTGCAGTAGACGATATTCTCTTCTCTCATCTATCCTATCCGACCACATTTGGTCAACTCTTGTTCTTTTCCGACCCCGACCGTATTACGTAAGGAGGCCTATGGAGTCTTTCATTTTCACGCCCTTCGTGGCCCTCGTCTCTTCTTGGCCGATAACTTCATTTTTCGAAGTGTCGGATCCCTTCCATTTTTTCTCTCTGATTAGAGTTATATAGAGGATGGTTGCCTAGTTGTACTTCCTCTTAAAACAATAATCACCACCACCACCACCGCACTGCAACTGAAAAATGGTTATATACTTGTAACTGCCTCCTCTGCGAACCATGTGACCTTGCCGTGGTGGGGAGGCTTGCGTGTCCCAATGATGCAGATAGCCGAGCCGCAGTTGCAACCATATCGGATGGGTATCTGTTGAGAGACCAGACTAACGAATGGTTCATCGAAAGGGGGGTAGCAGCCTTTCGGTAGTTGCAAGGGCGGCAGTCTAGATGATTGACTGATACGGCCTTGTAATAATACTCAACATGGCTTAGCTGTGTTGATACTGCTACACGGCTGAAAGCAACGGGAAACTACAGCCGTAACTAACTCCCGAGGACATGCAGCTCTCTCTGTATGAATGATGTACTGATGATGGCTTCCTCCCGGGTAAAATATTCCGGAGGTAAACTAGTCCCCCATTCGGATCTCCGGGTGGGGACTACACGAGAGGGGGCGATCATCAGGAAGATGGATACTGACATTCTGCGAGTCGGAGCGTGGAATGTTAGAAGTTTGAATCGTTGTGGTAGGTTAGAGAATCTGAAAAGGGAGATGGATAGGCTAAAGTTAGATGTAGTTGGCATAAGTGAAGTACGTTGGCAGGAAGAACAAGATTTTTGGTCAGGCGACTACCGAATTATCAACACAAAATCAAACAGAGGAAATGCAGGAGTTGGTTTAATAATGAATAAGAAAATAGGGCAGCGGATAAGCTACTACGACCAGCATAGTGAAAGAATTATTGTCGTCAAGATAGACACCAAACCAATGCCCACCACAATAGTGCAGGTCTATATGCCTACTAGTTCAGCGGATGATGAAGAAATCGAAAGAATATATGAGGAGATAGAAGATTTAATACAATATGTAAAAGGTGACGAGAATCTAATTGTGATGGGAGACTGGAATGCAGTGGTAGGCCAAGGAAGAGAAGGTAGTACAGTAGGAGAATTTGGATTGGGACAAAGGAACGAAAGAGGAAGCCGGCTGGTTGAATTCTGCACTGATCATAATTTAGTCCTTGCCAATACTTGGTTCAAACACCACAAACGACGGCTGTATACGTGGACGAGACCTGGAGACACTGGAAGGTATCAAATAGACTTCATTATGATTAGGCAGAGATTCAGAAACCAGGTGTTGGATTGCAAAACTTTCCCAGGAGCAGACGTGGACTCTGACCACAACTTGTTGGTCATGAAATGCCATCTGAAGTTGAAGAAATTGAAGAAAGGAAAGAATGCAAAAAGATGGGATCTAGACAAGTTGAAAGAAAAGAGTGTGAGGGATTGTTTCAAGGAACATGTTGCACAAAGACTAAATGAAAAGGCTGAAGGAAACACTATAGAGGAAGAGTGGAGAGTCATGAAAAATGAAGTCAGTAGGGCTGCTGAAGAAATGTTAGGAAGGAAGAAAAGATCAACTAAGAATCAGTGGATAACTCAGGAGATACTAGACCTGATTGATGAACGAAGAAAATACAAGAACGCTAGAAATGAAGAGGGCAGAAAAGAATACAGGCGATTAAAGGATCAAGTGGATAGAAAGTGCAAGATAGCTAAGGAAGAATGGCTGAAGGAGAAGTGCAAGGATGTCGAAGGCTGTATGGTCCTGGGAAAGGTAGATGCTGCATACAGGAAAATCAAGGAAACCTTTGGAGAAAGGAAATCTAGGTGTATGAATATTAAGAGCTCAGATGGAAAACCACTTCTAGGGAAAGAAGACAAAGCAGAAAGATGGCAGGAGCATATCCAACAGTTGTATCAAGGTAAAGATGTAGATAATTTGGTTCTGGAACATGAAGAGGCTGTTGATGCTGATGAAATGGGAGACCCAATTTTGAGGTCAGAGTTTGACAGAGCTGTGAGTGACCTAAATAGGAACAAGGCACCTGGAATTGATGACATTCCCTCTGAATTACTGACTGCCTTAGGAGAAACCAGCATGGCAAGGTTATTTCATTTAGTGTGCAAGATGTATGAGACAGGAGAAGTCCCATCCGATTTTCGGCAGAATGTTGTTATACCTATTCCCAAGAAAGCCGGTGCTGACAGGTGTGAAAACTACCGCACCATTAGTTTAGTAACTCATGCCTGCAAAATTTTAACACGTATTATTTACAGAAGAATGGAAAAACAAGTTGAAGCTGAGTTGGAAGAAGATCAATTTGGCTTCAGAAGAAATGTAGGAACACGTGAAGCAATCCTGACTTTACGTCTGATCTTAGAGGATCGAATCAAGAAGGACAAGCCCTCGTACATGGCATTCGTAGATCTAGAAAAGGCATTCGATAATGTTGATTGGACCAAGCTATTTATGATTCTGAAGATGATGGGGATCAGATACCGAGAACGAAGAATTATCTACAATCTGTATAAAAATCAGTCTGCAGTGATAAGAATCGAGGGCTTTGAAAAAGAAGCAGCAATCCAGAAAGGAGTGAGGCAAGGCTGCAGTCTGTCCCCTCTCCTTTTCAATGTTTACATAGAACAGGCAGTAAGGGAAATCAAAGAGAAATTTGGAAAGGGAATCACAGTCCAAGGAGAAGAAATCAAAACCTTGAGATTTGCCGATGATATTGTTATTTTATCTGAGACTGCAGAAGATCTCGAGAAGTTGCTGAATGGTATGGATGAAGTCTTGGGTAAGGAGTACAAGATGAAAATAAATAAGTCCAAAACAAAAGTAATGGAGTGCAGTCGAACGAAGGCAGGTGATGTAGGAAATATTAGATTAGGAAATGAAGTCTTAAAGGAAGTAGATGAATATTGTTACTTGGGTAGTAAAATAACTAACGATGGCAGAAGTAAAGAGGACATAAAATGCAGACTAGCACAAGCAAGGAAGAGCTTTCTTAAGAAAAGAAATTTGCTCACTTCAAACATTGATATCGGAATTAGAAAGATGTTTTTGAAGACGTTCGTGTGGAGCGTGGCATTGTATGGAAGTGAAACATGGACAATAACTGGCTCAGAAAGAAAGAGAATAGAAGCTTTTGAAATGTGGTGTTACAGAAGAATGCTGAAGGTGAGATGGATAGATCTAATCACGAATGAAGAGATACTGAATCGAACTGGTGAGAGGAGATCAATTTGGCTAAATTTGACGAGAAGAAGAGTTAGAATGATAGGTCACATCTTAAGACACCCAGGACTTGTTCAGTTGGTTTTTGAAGGAAGTGTAGGGGGTAAGAACGGTAGGGGTAGGCCAAGGTATGAATATGACAAGCAGATTAGAGCAGACGTAGGATGCAATAGTTACGTAGAAATGAAAAGGTTAGCACAGGATAGGGTGGCATGGAGAGCTGCATCAAACCAGTCTATGGACTGATGACTCAAACAACAACACTTGTAACTGTTTCATTCCACAACGGTTGTGTTCCTGAAACGGTTGCATTCTATGTGTCCCAGCTGTAATGGGTATTACAAAGCGTGACACGTGCACGGAGCCTCAAGGACGGTTGTAATGCAGAAACAGGGGAGGTCCGCCTGCAAACCTCGTATTGAGAGCAAGGGAAGCAGTGCAGCAGTGAGGGGTGGGCCTCAGTTTTAGTAAAATAACTGTTTTAAAATTCCTTGATTAATAAAGACATTGATAATTTACAGATATAATTGAAATAAATTGAAATATAATTTGAAATAAACATATTAATGGTTGTGCTAATGTTGCCCATTGTATTTTCATAAACATGGTTACTTTTCTTTTGAATTCTGTTACCAAGACTTTCAATTCCTAACAGCCCCCCCCCAGTTTCAAGTATCTAGAACCACCACTGCCCATATTGCAATAGGCTACAACTGAAAGATGAACAACATATATTTATAGCAATTAATTCCATTTTTATTCTTATTCTACTAAACCTTAAAATAGTTTTATAAATGTATACACACGGAGATAAAACAGAAACATTAGTAGCAACAACTATTCAGTATGCGGATTCTCAACCATTACTGCATCTCTTTCTGTAACGTTATGCCATTTAGCCATTCTTTTGGTGAGATATGTTGTAGCTTATTCAAACTGACGATTCACCTCCGACCTACAATTACCAATAAAAATAAGTTAATTGTCTTAGTTTGAATAGTAATACTAATGTAACAAAGAAAATTCAATAAAGTCGGATAACACCTATCTCAGTTAAGGCAGCTGTTTTAAGTTCATACGCAATTTCATGGTGTTCTTCACCAATATATTTGTCATATTTTTTGGCGTGTTTTAAAGAATAAGATCGATGAATGTTATTTTTTTTTGCTATTGGTTTTACGTCACACCGACACAGATAGGTCTTATGGCGACTATGGGATAGGAAAGGCCTAGGAGTTGGAAGCGGCCGCGGCCTTAATTAAGGTACAGCCCCAGCATTTGCCTGGTGTGAAAATGGGAAACCACGGAAAACCATCTTCAGGGCTGCCGACAGTGGATTAAAAATTCCACTAATCATAGTATCACGGTATAATAAAACATGACAAAATATAACGTGCTATTGAAAGGTCATACCACAACTAGCGAGTAACAAAGTATTGTCAGCGTGTCCACCGCCGCTTGTTATGAAGCAAGGGTGAGGAAGCGACTGATAGCAGCTGAAGATCTCACTCACCACATCCCTGCATGGGTAAGAGCTAATCTGTCATCATCCCTCTTCAAGGAAAAGACTTTGTGACGCTGTGACATCTGACGGAAACTGGCTGAACTACCAGCGCTAGAATTCGGCCGACACTCGTAAGTCAATAAGCAGAGCTTTATTAAAATCACGATTAAATATATAAAGAATCCCTAATTTTAAAGTATGTTAAAGTAGCCCCTTAGAGAAAAATATAAACTTCCCTAAGGTATAGTTTGCTTCTAATTTGAACACCATCTTCACTTAAAACAAGTTTAGGAAAACCGCAGTTCAGAGCTCAATTTGATATGGAGATACGTTATTTTAACTACAATTTTATAACTATATTTGCATTTCTTTTTGAAATGCTTTTACACTAATGAAAAGTGTATCACAGACTACCGTGCACTATAAAAACAAAATAATTTTACCTTGTTCTGTTTCCTTATAAAAGCTCTTACAAACTTTTGACCTATGTTACAACTACAGAGCTGGTGGCCGGCCGTTCCAGCTCCGGCCGCCTCTTATGCACAGTTCATTCGGTTTCTGTGTTTACTGAGAAGCAATGAGGAAGAAACAGTTGAAACATGTGCAGCGTTATCCTTGAATTCAAATCTATGAACAAAATCAGCAAGCGTTTGTGGCTATTAAACACACACACACCATGCCATGTATTTTATCAGTTTTATCTTCTTTTTTTTTTTTTTTTTTTTTTTGCTTTACGTCGCACCGACGCAGATAGGTGTTACGGCAACGATGAGACAGGAAAGGACTAGGAGTGGGGAGGAAACAGCCGTGGGCTTAATTAAGGTACAGCCCCAGTATTTGCCTGGTGTGAAAATGGGAAACCATGGAAAACCATCTTCAGGGCTGCCGATAGTGGGGTTCGAACCTAATATCTCCCGAATACTGGATACTGGCCGCATTTAAGCGACTGCAGCTATTGAGCTCGGTATCTTCTTTTTTGACAACATTATTGAAATTATTACAGGTCTAGTTCTTGAAATTAACACTGTAATTGATTAGGTTGTGTACATCCAATTATAGAAGGTGTAACAGTAAAGTACAGCCAAACTCTCAGGAGATATTCCTCACATGTAGAAGAAGAAAATATATTATTTGGACATGGCTCCAGAAATGCTTTATCTCCATGTTAGAACTAATTTTCTACAACTCTATATAGTACATTAATTATACAAAATACACATGAACAGTAACACCAGAATACAACAAGAAAATATTTCTTGCATGAAATGTTCAAAATGACCTTTGTTAGCATTGATACATAGAATACCATTCACATAGAATACCATTCAGTGCAATATCTATCACAATACCTAACTGTCCTGAAAGACTGGCTGTACTCTATTGTTGCACCCTGTATAGACCTAATAATTCAATTTCATTTACCCTCTCAAACAGGCCTATTATAACGTAATACAGTGCATTAGAACTTAGTCTCCGCAATGACCTTGGCCGGTGGTGATACTGCGTATATTGACAACGACCCAGCCAAGATAAGCGGGATGCAGTACTGTTAAAGGGAAGGTTGGGTGAGGTGGTTAGTAGCATATGAGACTTCAGATGTTTACTATGGAGGAGCAAACACTTTTAGTGGAGTGAGTTTTCCAGGAAGATGACAAATACATGGACAGAGTGAAAAGATTTTGTAAGTGGTTTCCCAACTCAGTTCTACTGCATCGTGATACCCTCTATAACTTAGATACCCTGCATAAGAGTGTCCATTATTCTCCTAGGTAACCTATCCTCCATTCGCCTCACGTGACCCCACCACCAAATCCGGTTTATGCATACAGCTTCATCCATAGTGTTCATTCTCAATACATGGACATTCCGAAAACCCCCCTGCAATTGTTCACACCTGTTTGTACTAGCAACCATTCTTGCTACTTTCGTGTCTGTTACTTCTAGCCTATGAATAAGATAACCTGAGTTCATCCAGCTTTCACTCCCATAAAGCAAAGTTGCTCTGAAAACAGAACTATGTAAAGATAGTTTTATCTGGGTGCCGACTTCCTTCTTACAGAATACACTTGATCACAACTGTGAACGCACTGCATTCATTAGCCTTATTGCACCTTGATTTAATCTCACTTATTATACTACCATACTGGAAAAACACATATCCTAAATACTTGAAATTACCCGTTCCAGCTTATGGATTTCTTACCTACTGACATCAAATTAGTTTTAGAGGCTAATTTTCATACCATACTCACTGAACCTATTTTCAAGTTCCAAGATATTAGAATGCAGGCTTCCGGCACAATCTGCCATTAAGACCAAGTCATCAGCATAAGCTAGACTGCTTTCTACATTTTTACCTAACCAAATCCCTCCCTGACATTTGATATCTTTCAGCAGATGATCTATGTAAACTATGAAAACCGGGCGAGTTGGCCGTGGGGTTAGGGGCATGCAGCTGTGAGCTCGCATGCGGGAGATAGTGGGTTAGAACCCCACGGTTGGCATCCCTGAAGATGGTTTTCCGTGGCTTCCCATTTTCACACCAGGCAAATGCTGGGGCTGTACCTTAATTAAGGCCATGGCTGCTTCCTACCCATTCCCATTCCTAGACCTTTCCTGTCCCATCGTCGCTATAAGACTTATCTGTGTCGGTGCGACGTAAAACAAAAAAGAAAAGAAAAAAAACTATGAACAACAAAGGTGAATGATTACAGCCTTGTCTAACCCCTGTAAGTACCATCAAACAAGAAATTCTACCATCAATCCTCACTGCAGCCCAATTGTCAACATAAATGCCTTTGATTGATTTTAATAATCTACCCTTAATTCCACTGCAGCCAATTGTTAACATAAATGCCTTTGATTGATTTTAATAATCTACCCTCAATTCCATTCTTCTGTAGTATAGTGAAAATCTTTTCCCTAAGTACTCTGTCATATGCCTTCTCTAGATCTATGAAACCTAATCATAACTGTCTATTTTTCAACTACCTGGTGCATACTGAAAATATGATCCTGACAGCCCCTCTGTGGCCTTAAATCACTCTGGTTTTCATCCAACTTCCTCTCAACTACTGAGCATATGCTTTCTTCCAAGATGCCAGTGAATATTTTGCCTGGAATACTAATCAATAATTGTTGTAATTCTTCCTGTTCCCTTGCTTATAGATAGGTGCAATTACTGCTTTTGTCCAATCTGCAGGTACCTTACCAACACTCCATGTTAATCTTATTACTCCATGAAGCCATTTAATCCCTGCCTTCCCACTATACTTCACCATTTCAGGTCTAATTTAATCTATTTCTGCTGCTTTATGGCAATGCAGTTTATTTACCATCCTTTCCATTTCCTCAAGCATAATTTCACAAACATCATTGTCCTCCTCCCCAAGAGTAGGATGTTGGTTGGTAGTTGATTGTTCGCTATGTCACTTGGAAGATTTCCTTTTATATTGAGAAGATTTTCAAAATATACCTTCCACTTTCCAGTGATTCCCTGGGATCTATTACGAGTTCACCTTATTAACCCAAAACACTATTCATTTCCTTTTTCCCTCCCTTTCTAAAATTCTTTCTTACAGTCCAGAAAGGTTTCCCGGCTGCCTGAAGTAGCCTTTCCAGGTTATTACCAAAATCCTCCCAAGACTTCTCCTTGAATTAAAAAACTACTTGCTTTACTCCATTTCTTTCATCTAACATACGATTCCTGTCTGCATCAGTCCTTGTTTGGAGATATTTCTGATATACCTTCTTTGAAAGTTTACAAGCTGCTATTACTTTAATACAGTCAAACTTCAATATCTCGAACCACCTCAGGAGCTAAATTTTATTTCGAGTTATCGAAATTTTGGTATAGAGAATACCGTCTTTGAGCATGTGTAGCACATAATCGAGTCGTGTATCTATGGACTTACACTGCATACAGTATTTTTAAGAGTATTTAAAAATATACAAACTTGTATTTTACGGCATCACTTTAATTATAACCCTTATAATAGTAACTTATTAAAGACAGAATACGGTACCATACAGTAGTGAAACATACCTCCTTTGCAAAAAATTCCTTAGTCTCTTTTTTTTTTTCTTTGTTAACCTTCTTTTCTTCTCCACATACCTTTCAACAACATTTACTGCTGTGAAAACACTTCGTCATTTACATTCGACTGACTCTGTACGTACATTCAAAGAATAGCCACTGCACTTAATGCCTGGTCTGCTGATGGTACAGGAGAAAGCAGCTCCAACTCTTCTTCTTCTTGCTCAGCAGCAGCATTGACAATATCGGTAGGAGGATCGGCCACTATAATGTCAGACTCCACATTTATGTAAGCCTCAGACTCAGCTTCACTGTTAACAAGCTGCTGATACTCCACCCATTCTTCAAGAATAGGAGAGACTTCTCCCTCTTCGGGTTCTGAAGCTCCTAAAACACCTTTCAAAAATCCTGCTTTGCGGAAACAGTTTAATTGTTTCCTGCATCACATAAACCCACGATTTACTCAGCGTTCTTATCGACTGTAATAGATTAAATTCCTCTCAGAATTCTCTGAACAGGGCTCTTCCTACGGAAATGCTTCAAGTTTTTAATCACCCCTTGGTCCAACCTTGCACACTGCCTTTAACTCCTGAATGAGCCTCTTGGGATAGCAGGGCAGGTGTCTACGAAACGGACATTGAATCTTCTCCTCAATACCACGCAGCCAAGATTCATAAATTGGAGCTTGTTATTCATGAATTCCAGGGTTGTTTTCGTATGTGAACGGTAATGAATTCACATGATATAGATGTTGATTCCCATACGGAACCTGAAATAGTTGTCCCAAACATCCGAGAAACAGAGAGGCTTTGCCGATTTTCCAATCACAAGAAGTTTTAGGTTTTCGGTTCCCATCATATTAGCCCCCAGCATCACTACAATGCTTCCTTTATTATTAACTGTTCCTCACAAACCACAAATGCTGTATTACTGTAATGTTGTACAAAATTAGAGTTACAGAGTATTTTTTGCTTCAAGGGAGGAAAAGTTTGCTTCAAGAAATCAAGAAGTTCGAGTAACCAAATTTAGACTAGTAGAGATAAACACACATGAAGAATGGGACAAACGGCCCGGAAACTGAAGTTACTTCGAGATATTGAAAATACGAGTAATGGAGGTTCGAGATATTGAGGTTAGACTGTATTCCACAAAGATGTTCGCTTTTTCCCATCTTTACACATAGTTGTTCCTAGGAATTCCCTTGCAGTTTCTACTACAGCATCAATGTATGCCACCTGTTCTATTTCTATATCCTGAACCTGCTTACTGTCCACTGTTTGAAACTTTTTACTAATCATATCCATGTACTTCTGTCTAATTTCCCCATCCCGGAGGATTTTCTACCTATATTTGTCTGCATACAGATTTCACCTTTTCTATTCTACTCCTAGAGATACTTAGTTCACTATGGATCAGATAGTGGGCTGTATCACCAAAAAATCCCTGGAATAACTGCACATTCCTGAAAGATTTCCTGACTCCAAAGTCGCTTATGACAGTCTACTATTATGGATCTGGTGCCCCTACCTTCCAATGTGTAGCAGTGAATAACCATATGGTTGTACAATGTATTTGTAACTGCTAATCACATACTAGTACAAAAGTCGCCAGCCCCATGGCTAAATGGTTAGCGTGCTGGCCTTTGGTCACAGGGGTCCTGGGTTCAATTGCCGGCAGGGTCTGGAATTTTAACCATAATTGTTTAATTTTGCTGGCACGGGGGCTGGGTGTATGTGTCATCTTCATCATCATTTCATCCTCATCACGACGTGCAGGTTGCCTATGGGAGTCGAATCAAAAGAGCTGCATCTGGCGAGCCAAACTTGTCCTTGGACACTCCCAGCACTAAAAGCCATACACCGTTTCATTTCATTTAATTTCAGTTCAGTACAGAAGTCCAGCAAACGCTTCCCATTCCTATTAGTTTCTATACCTTTCCCACGCTTACCAATAACCCTTTCATATCAGTCAGTTTGAATTCCAACTCTCACACTAAAATTGCCCATTAGCACTATCCTGTCATTGCTGTTAATAATAATAATAATAATAATAATAATAATAATAATAATAATAATAGGTTCTTTCCAACACAGTCCCTGTACGAGTACTTGGTCTCCTTGCGCATGCGCAATACGAAAAATCCTTTCCAACACAGTCAAAATTGCGTTCATATATTCATCCGTGTACTGCAGTCAAGCGTTCCAACTAACTCTTCGCATCGATCCCTGGTGGTCGGAACTAGTCCGCAGTCTAAAGCATGTATTGAGCCGTACATTTCTGTGACATGCGCAGAAACACTGTATCGTTGCCTCCTGCTGTGCGCTGATTTCCTTGGAGTTCCTTAATCAGCTGTTTTTATGCACATTGCGCGCTCTTCTCCCATTAATAAATTAATCAGCTGTTTGGTTACTGAGGTTAGGATGGATAATGACGATGATTATTCACAATCTTCATCCAGTGAAGAAGAGGTACTATTTTTCGCAAAAAGAAAAAGAAATTAAATTTATTTAGGTGACGGTAATTAAACATCTTTCTTTAGTTATTTATGTATTGTGTTACGTTAGACCTATAGTTTATAAAGGCACAAAAGCTACCAGGTGAAACAAAATATACCGGTAATTGAAATACGATGTATTCTTCAGAAGAAACTGTTCCTCAGTATAATAAAAATGAGTTTATCGAACATTTCCGCATTAGCCGAGGAGTTGCTCAAGATATTACAAATCGATATGAAAGAAGTGAGCATCATAAAAGATATAATGGGCAGTATGGGAAAATATCGGCATTACACCAGGTGAGTACAGTAATTGCGTTACTCCTATTCCTTGGAGTTCATGAACGAGAATCCCTTCCAACACAACCCAATCGTGTATCAATCCCGGAACCGGTACGAAGTCAGCGCATGCGTATAGAGCGCTATATGGATGCGGCTATGTACTGACAGCAAACTGCGTGTTGGAAAGAACCTAATAATACAAACATACACCATTCTTATACACCAGGGGCGGCTTTTCAGGTGAAGTAGGTGAAGTGCCACTTCACCACTTATTTTTACCATAATGAATTACTTAAATTTATTTTTCTTATGACATTTGTTGGTTTTACGGAAAGAAAATGTTTTATTGTACGGCGTTTGGAGCACCAAAAGCTCGCATCACTTGATGAGAACCAGGGGAACTCACCAAAGCGCCGGGTGTCGGCCACAGTACGGCGCTTGAGACTGAGTGAAGACGAGAGATTCCGCAGCTGCCTCTACCTCCCAAGTGCTCCCTCCTAGCGCTTGGCCTTCGCGGTTGCCATGACAACCGTGACGTCACCCGCGTACTTTCCGCATAGCAGAATGTGCAAGTGAAGTTGTCGGAGGATCGGAATGTTTCGTCTTCCGTGCGTCATCCTGTGTGAAGTACGAGTACTTATGCATCGTACTTCATTCGTAGTGTTGTGCTGTTTTATTTAAATATTACAGCCTTGTCTAACCCCTGTATGTACCCTGAACCAAGAACTCATTCTTTTTTTTTTTAATAGTTGCTTTACGTCGCACCGACACAGATAGGTCTTATGGCGACGATGGGACAGGGAAGGGCTAGGAGTAGGAAGGAAGCGGCCGTGGCCTTAATTAAGGTACAGCCCCAGCATTTGCCTCATTCTACAATCAATTCTCACTCCAGCCCAACTGTCAACATAAATGCCTTTGATTGATTTTACAACCAACTCAACAAGGTTTTTCATAACATGGACAAGAATAACTATTTTTAGGTAACTTGTATGTCCTGATTATGAATATGGCCTTGTAAAATTGCCTACGCGTCACATTTTTTTATAAACTCAATATTTTTTAGCTAGCAAATCATATAAAAATGTGTTAAATCCTACCCACTTTGAAAGAGGGTATGTCCTTTAACATCGATCTTTTACACAAATACGTATAATTTCCATAATTTCCATTCTTTTGAAGTACCACCTGAAACATACTTTCTCTTTTGTAGTTTGAATGAGTATTAACCTTCGTAGTGGTTTATTGTTTTATTACCCTTATTATGCGTCTGCATGGAGGGTAGGCACATCCAGCTATAACTAAAATATTGGGCACCACACGCGTTGTGTAACGTGTTACGTGAAGTTAACCGAGTGATTGCAGGGAAAAAATAACAATATGTCTTTGGCTGTTCCAATGATTTGGTGACAGTCTACCAGTCATCCGGAAAGTTGTTACTTCTGTATTACCAAAACAGAGGGATTTTCAAGGAAAACTTAAGATAACATTGTGTATCCTAATCTGCCATCAGCCACAAGACACGTGCCACATTGTCCAGAGCTTCCCGTCCCTATCCCCTCCCAGTGGGGAAGATTATGCAATTACAGAGGAACACAAACAATTAGAATTCTCAGATTACCCTTCAACTTCCGCTAATCCTACCTACATTCCTGAACATCATAAAACACCTCATCTGATACAATAGGCAGAACTTAATGATCTATTTAGGGATCTAGGTCCTTCCAAGTAACATGCTGAACTATTAGGTTCTAGATTACAAGAGTGGAACTTATTAACAAGAGCTACCAAGATTTCAGTGTTCAGAAAACAAAATGATAAGCTGACTACTTATTTTGAAATGGAAAATTCAGTTTGTGCGTGCAAAAATGTTATTGGGCTGATGGATGAATTAGATATTGAATACAAGCCAGAAGAATGGAGACCGTTCATCGATTCATCAAAACTAAGCTTAAAAGCATTTTTATTACACAACAGCAATACAAAACCTTTCACTCCACTGGCTCATTCAGTCGCTATGAAAGAAACTTATGAAAACATCTCACTAATTTTGAATGCAAAATTAGCGAGATGTTATCAGACTGTGCCTCATATATAGGCTTCCGATAAGCTCACCTGCATACACCCAGCGTCAGTGGGTAGGGTCTGACACATCCCACTCTGACGAGTCTAGTGTCAGACCTAAGACGAAACGCTAGTTAATAGAGCAAATGCCTGAAAAGCCTTACATCTGATAAATTTTGAATGCAGTAAATTATAATGAACATCGCTGGGCACTTTGTGGCAATTTGAAAGTTATAGCTTTGTTGCTTGGATTACAAGGAGTGTTTGCTAAGTTTTGTTGTTTTTTATGTTAGTGAAAAACTGGCCTATCAGAAAAGGTTATATTCCATGTGAGCATAATATTAAATATCCTCCACTAGTGCAACCTGAAAAAGTACTTCTGCCTCTGCATATAAAACTAAGGCTAATTAAAAATTTTGTGAAAGCTCTAGATAATAGTGTTGGCTACTGAATGCATGATTCGAAGCAGTGTATCGATTCATTCAAGTGTCCGAGTGAATCGATTCACAGGAACGGCGAGCTCATGGCACACGATTCACCTTACTCCCAGCGGACAGTGCTGAGTGGCGCACTCACTGGACGTTGACGGGGAGCCGAGCTTCCGCTGCAGCGAGACATTGAATCATGGCACATCGAAAGAATCGTGAACGAACGCGGCTCAGTGAGATACATGATACACACGGCTCCTTATCGGCTCACTGGACACGCGGAGAGCCGAGCTTCCGCTGCATCGAGACATACAGTGAGCCATGGCACACGGAAAGAATCGTGAACGAGCCGGCTCAGTGAGACAAGATACACACGGCTCCTTATCGGCTCACTGCAGCCAGATATGCAGTGAGCCACGCTACACTGAAACAATCGTATGCTGTAATGGACTCTCGAGCTCAGCTCATTTAAAAATAATACCCATTTGCATTCACTTGCAGTGTTAAAAAGGTAGTCACAACATAATTCTGAAGTAGCTAGTAAGTAGGTAGGCTATTAGGTTATACTATTTATTAGTTTAATGAATCTTAGTATTATAACTTAATTGACATTTGACAATTAAACTCGACTCTAGCCTGCCCTATGACTATGAGTCATGCTCATGACCACTCAAAAGTACCTGTTTTATACTGGGAAGAACGGCTCAGTATTCTCTCAGTTCATATGTCACATCGTTGCACAAGACTTCAATCATATGTGGACAGACGCAATAACAGTATGTTGAATCAGAAAACCAGTGGGCTACTGTACATCTCGGGTAGCCTATACAAAATATGACGATTTAAAAAAATCCTCAGCTGATAGAAAAATACACATTTTCAAAAATGACTGAGCGAGTTGTCGTGCGGTTAATATCGCGTGGCTATGCGCTTGCATTCGGGGGATGGTGGGTTCGAATCCCACCGTCGGCAGCCGTTAAGATGGTTTTCCGTAGTTTCCCCATTTTTACACCAGGAAATGCTGGGACTGTACCTTAATTCAGGCCATCGCTGCTACCTTCCTAATCCTAACCTTTCCCACCATGCGTCGCCGGAAACCTTCGATGTATTAAAGTAACTAGCATTTTTTCTAAGAAAGGAGTTCATAGTATGAAGACCAGATGGCAGCTGCGAGCACTGAATGCTGTTGGTGCTGTCTCAGCACATACTACACAGATGCAGTAGGAGCGGTGACCAATGAGCCGTGAATCGGATCACTGTATCGATTCAGTAACGTGAACGGAATCAAATGAATCGATTCATTAAAATGAATCGAATGTCCCATCACTACTAGATAAGAGTGGAGAAGCCTTTCAATACTTAAAGACTCTGATCCCTAAAATCAGCGACGCTAAATTAAAAGAAGGCATATTTGTCGGTCCACAAATTAGAAAACTTTTGAAGGACAGCATTATGAGAAAAAAATTAACCCTAAGGAATAACGAGCATGGAAATCTTTTGCAACTGTTGTTAAAGGATTTTTAGGGAAACACAAGGAAGAAAATTATCGCCGATTAATAGAGACGTTGCTAAAAAACGACAAAGAAATGGGCTGCCATATGTCAGTGAAAATCCACTTTTACATTCACATTTGGACTTCTTTCCTGAGAACTTGGGGGCTGTAAGTGATGAACAGGGAGAACGATTTCACCAAGACATTGCTATAATGGAGCAACGGTATCAAGGAAAATGGGATCCTCTGATGATGGGCGATTATTGTTGGTTTTTACAAAGGGAAGATTCCAGTTCACATAAGAGAAAAAAATAAGGTATATTTCTCTATTTTATTGCATGAAGAGTAGTTTTTATAAGATTTTTTTTTTGCTAGGGGCTTTACGTCGCACCGACACAGATAGGTCTTATGGTGACGATGGGATAGGAAAGGCCTAGGAGTTGGAAGGAAGCGGCCGTGGCCTTAATTAAGGTACAGCCCCAGCATTTGCCTGGTGTGAAAATGGGAAACCACGGAAAACCATCTTCAGGGCTGCCGATAGTGGGATTCGAACCTACTATCTCCCGGATGCAAGCTCACAGCTGCGCGCCTCTACGCGCACGGCCAACTCACCCGGTTTTTTATAAGATTTAATAGCTGGTCAGTTACTAATATACCAGTTCTATCACATCTAAGCTACCCTTGAAAATGTTCATACAAAAATAAGAACAACGTAATTTTCAATAGATCAAAAATCCTGATTTATTCAATGTATCAAGTATATTCTATAACACAAAGACGTGATGTGTTACGAACTTTCCACTGTCATTTTCATGTTCAGCGCATGCAAATTGGTTAACATCAGCATATTTTATTAATGTTATGGGAAAAAAGTTCAAATTTGTTGATTATATATTGATTGCAGATTATAATCTACCCTTAATCCCATAGTCCCCCAGTATGGCGAACATCTTTTTCCTCGGTACCCAGTTGTATGCTTTCTCTAGATCTACGAAACATAAATGTCTATTGCTCTTGTAACATTGTTCAATTACCTGGCGCATACTGAAGATCCAATCCTGACAACCCACCCGTGGCCTGAATCCACACTGGTTTTCATCCAACTTCCTCTCAACCACTGATCACACGCTCCCTTCCAAGATGCCAGTGAATACTTTGCCTGGTATACTAACCAATGAGATACCTCAATACTTGTTGCAATCCTTGCTGTTCCCTTGCTTATAGATAGGTGCAATTACTGCCTTTGTCCAATCTGAAGGTACCTTACCAACACTCCATGTTAATCTTATTACTCCATGAAGCCATTTCATCCCTGCCTTCCCAAAAAACTACACCACTTCAGGTTGAATTTCATCTATAACTGCTGCTTTATGACAATGGAGTTTATTTACCATCCTTTCCACTTCCTCAGCGTAATTTCACCAACATCATTTTCCACCTCCCCATGAGCTCGGTTGTTCGTAACGTTACCAGGAAGATTACCATTTATGCTGAGAAGATTTTCAAAATATTCCTTCCACCTGTCCAGTGATTCCCTGGGATCTACTATAAGTTCATCTTAATTACCCAGAACACTATTCATTTCTTTTTTCACTCCCTTCCTAAAATTCTTAATTACTGTCCAGAAAGTTATCCCTGCTGCTTGACCTAGCCTTTCCAGGTTATTACCAAAATCTTCTCCATTACTTCTTTTTGGATTCAACAACTATTTGTTTCGCTCTGTTTCCTTCATCTTAGTACAATTCTCTGTTTGCATCAGCCCTTGTTTGGAGTCACTTCTGATACGCCTTCCTTTTACGTTTATAAGCTGCTCTCACTCATCATTCCAACAAGACGTTTGCCTTTTCCCACTTTTACACACAGTTGTTTATAGGCATTCCTTTCTTGTTTCTACTACAGCATCCCTGTATGTCACCCATTCTCTTTCTATATCCTGATCCTGCTTACTGTCCACTATTTGGAACTTCTCACTAATCATATCCATGTACTTCTGTCTAATTTCCTTACCTTGGAGATTTTCTACCCTTATCCATTGGCAGACAGATTTCACTTTATCCTAGGCCTAGAGATACTTACGAGGGAACACATACATGTGTTTCACTCGGATTTGGTTGAAATTTGGTAGGAATATTCGTGGGAGGCAGTAGAATGCTAAGGTGAAAACTGCATGTCCCCAGCGCAAGTTTAAACGCCAAAATAGAACAAATAAATAGTCGTAAAATTAGAAGTGCCGTGGGAGTATCTGGGTATGGCAGAGAGTGAGAAACGAAGCAGCGGACGTGAGCAGCGTATAGTCTGGCTGCTCGCTCGAGTCGAATGAATGACCACCCACCCCCACCCTCCCGGCCACTTTTCTTTACTACACCGCACTTCGCACATACCTCGTATCTTCCCGATTAGAAACGTCAAAGCGGATCAAGAGGTGCACATTGATTAGTCGTCCGATGAGACAACGTTCTTACAATGACAGGTAAAATGTGACGTTCTTATAGTCATTTTTATGAATGGTGACTATATATTTACTTTAACCATGTATGGTGATAATTGATTTTTTACACCTAGATACAAAAAAAAACGCCCACTACAGAAGTCATTCAATCCATGGAATGTAGTAGTGTGCCTTCAGAATTGTTTTGCAGAGTGTGACAAAAATGACACCCCATTTTCTGAAGATGAAAGGAATTTGGGATTGGAATTATATCGTAAGTAGATCAATGTATTTATAAATATTTACTTTTACGAGAAAAACAAGCGTTCACAGGAATTGCATTCTTGTCTCCGTTTTACAGGTCTAATTGCCGACAGGGTTTTGGATACTGATATGACAGTGGAACTGGATGGCACATTGGATATGTCAGATGATGACTTTGATTTCAAGGAAGACAATATTGAAACACAGTTATTTGACCTCGTCTCCAAAAATGTTGCTCCTAATCCTGCATCCACAACAACGGCTGAACGACTCCTAACCCCAATAACTTATAAGAAGAAGGTCATCTAATATTGGCGAAACAAAGGTGGGAAACAGAGGAGCTTTGCATCAGTGAAATACAGGTTTTGTAAATTAAAGTTCCGGCAAGAGCTTTACAGGTGGGAGTAACAACTGGAAAACGGTGGCACAATGGGAGAAAAAAATAAATTTGTTACGAAGAAGACTTATCAAAAGTTCAAAGAAAGTAGACGTGTTGTATGTTGTATGTTGGGTATTCAGCCCGAAGGCTGGTTTGATCCTCTGCAGCTCCGCCAACAGCTGTCATAAATAGCCTAGGCGTCACTGAAGAGGCGTACTAGGGAAATGAGGAGTGAGGTAGTTTCCCGTTGCTTTCCTCACCGAGCCAGCCGCTGCTATTACATATCAGTCTGCCAAGCCCACTGAAATGCATGCACCAACCGACCCTATGAGCAATATCTTCACACCATTCATAACAGGGACTGGCTGCATAAGCAATGGTATTACTAGCATCACTCATACCTCAGTCACTTTCACATTGTCAAAGCCAAGGATGAGACAGACAGGTCAATGAAAGTAACAAATTTGATATAGCCCACACCAGAAGACATAGTGCACTGTAAACATTACATCACGCCAGCAAAGGCATAAAAAGTAGACAACGAAACATAATTGTTCACGATATAAATATTAAAAAATGGGCCTTAAAGTACGCTCGTCTAGTTAACTACGACACGTTTCGAGTGTCTCATTCCTGGGTAATGAGTTTTAAAAAGAAATTCAAAATTGGATCAAGAAAAATTTGCAAATTTGTATCTAAAAAGTACCAATTTGAACAAAAAGATACTAATTGTAACGCGACACTATTTGTTGAAGAAGTGTCGCAATTAATAGAAAGTCACGGCCCAGAGTGCGTGTTTAATACTGATCAGTCTGGTTTTCATGACGAGTTCCATTCTGGCAGGACCCATAATGAACGAGGAGAAAAAGTCGTATTAGCGGAAGTACAATCTATGAATTCACTAACTCATAGCTACACAATACAGCCAATAATTTTGGCAAATGGACAACTCCTGCCAAAGTTGCTAGTGGTGTTGAAAGACAAAAATGGCAAATTTTGTCCGAATATAGAAAAAAAACTATTTACCGCACCAAATGTGTACACTTTGCCTTCAAAGTCTGGAAAACTGACCAAAGAACTTGTACAGAAATGGTTACGGGATGTTTATTGTGAGCTAGTATCTGAGTAATCTGTTTTAGTTCCCGATTCCTGGACTGGACAGAAGAAAGAAAATATTTTAAAGCTAAGATTGGGAGTAAGAAAATTATTCATGTTCAAACAATTCTGAAAGGAGCCACTGGACTTATCCAGGCGTTAGATGTATTGGGCTTCCGCATTTGGAAGCAATTTATACGTATTATGTACGATTTAATTTTGTTAAACTCATTAGACATCAAGGTACATTTAAGGAACAACCTTTTAAAAGTGCAATGTTTGACGCACAACCAGTTCTCCTCTCCGCGTTTTCGTAGCATGTGGCAGTACAGTTGGTACAAATGTGGCTATCTTAACAAGAAACCTTCACAATTTGTTAATCCAGTCGATTACTGTTTCAAAGAAGAGCCTTCCTATAATCAATGTAATACTTGTGAAAGCGACAGCGCTGTAAGATGTGCATGGTGCACACAGTATCTGTGCCTTGTACACTTTTTTTGTAAACAACCACTATTGCACTAATTACGAGTAACAAGAACTCGGGCGTGAATTGTTCAAACCTTATTGGCATCGTTGTTCAAACATCGTCCTTTGTACACTTGTTTCATGTGCTGTTTTCATATTTACGTTTTGCACATCTAATCGGAACGTTAAGGGGAACGCGCTAACTATACGCTGCCTGGCTGCTCGACAGAGCCCGGTTGGCTCACGTCCGCTGCTTCGCTCCTCCCTACCTCTCCGCCAAACCCCGATACTCCCGTGACACTTCTAATTTTACGACAATTTATTTGTTCTATTTTGGCGTTTAAACTTGCACTGGGGACATGCAGTTTTCACCTTAGCGTACTACTGCCTCCCACCGAACATTCCTACCAAATTTCAACCGAATCCGAGTGAAACACATGTACGTGTTCCCTTGTTAGTTCACTACCGAGTCCCCTTCTTCGATATGGCTTCAATAAGGTTGGAAGCAGTCTAAATTCCTCATCGGCTACAGTCACATGAGGCACAGGCATACCTTCATTATATAGATGTTTGTCTTCCAGAAGATAAATCAACATCTATCCGCAGTCACAAGTGCCATCGAAACAATTGATGCGTACATCTTATAATAATTGAAGTACAATGAACCACTGTTGTGAGGCTTTTGTAACATCACATATTTTCCATCCAGAGCACCCACATAGTTTGGAAATTGTTTCTTAATTACAAGTTTCTTCCAGCCTTCTTTCTTTGAGAAAGTCAAGAATTTTGGCTGTAATGCTCTATAAATGGCATCACATAATAGGAACAAATCCACTGATTGTATTGTGTGCATTCCAACGCTATGGGTGAGTGACACCATGGGTCTGCCTTGCCTATGATTAGTACCCACTATGTGAGAAACACCACGGGATAGTACGAGTCCCTGTGATCAGTACACCTATGTGAGGAACACTATAGGTTTGTGTTGCCTGTAAATGGTACCGCAATGTGAGAAACACCATCAGTCTGTGTTACATGTGTGCGTTACATTACCTGTGAGTAGTACCATAATGTTTGGAATACTGCGAGTCTATGCTACTCGATGTAGATGTCGATTCCCATAGGTAACCTGAAATATTTGACCAAATGAGTAAATTTATAATATCAACATAAATGGTCCGTTATTGGATATTATAAATTTTCCAGCTAACTCATTCCTGGTTGCCAGCATTTTGACCGAGCTCGATAGCTGCAGTCTCTTAAGTGCGGCCAGTATCCAGTATTCGGGAGATAGTAGGTTCGAACCCCACTGTCGGCAGCCCTGAAAATGGTTTTCCATGGTTTCCCATTTTCACACCAGGCAAATGCTGGGGCTGTACCTTAATTAAGGCCACGGCCGCTTCCTTCCAACTCCTAGGCCTTTCCTATCCCATCGTCGCCATAAGACCTATCTGTGTCGGTGCGACATAAAGCAAGTAGCAAAAAAAAAAAAAGTCATTGGGTTGTTTATTTTCCGGTTCACTGACCTTCTGACCGTAACTTGGCAGGTTCAATCCTGGCTCAGTCTGGTGGTATTTGAAGGTGCTCAAATAAATCAAAGAATGCGTCTTGGTGGGTATGCTGTGTACCAACTGATGAGCCCAACATAGCACATGGGGGCAAAATGCTGGCTAGTGCTAGTTGTTTTACGTCGTACCGACACAGACAGGTCTTACAGCGACGATGGGACAGGATAGAGCTAGGAGTAGGAAGGAAGCGGCCATGGCCTTAATTAAGGTACAGCCCCAGCATTTGCCTGGTGTGAAAATGGGAAACCATGGAAAACCATTTTCAGGGCTGCCGACAGTGGGGTTCGAACCTACTATCTCCCGAATACTGGATACTGGCCGCACTTAAGAGACTGCAGCTATCGAGCTCGGTCAAAATGCTGGCAACCAGGAATGAGTTAGCTGGAAAATTTATAATATCCAATAACGGACCATTTATGTTGATATTATAAATTTACTCATTTGGTCAAATATTTCAGGTTACCTATGGGAATCGACATCTACATCGAGTAGCATAGACCCGCAGTATTCCAAACATTATGGTACTACTCACAGGTAATGTAACGCACACATGTAACACAGACTGATGGTGTTTCTCACATTGCGGCACCATTTACAGGCAACACAAACCTATAGTGTTCCTCACATAGGTGTACTGATCACAGGGACTCGTACTATCCCGTGGTGTTTCTCACATAGTGGGTACTAATCATAGGCAAGGCAGACCCATGGTGTCACTCACCCATAGCGTTGGAATGCACACAATACAATCAGTGGATTTGTTCCTATTATGTGATGCCATTTATAGAGCATTACAGCCAAAATTCTTGACTTTCTCAAAGAAAGAAGGCTGGAAGAAACTTGTAATTAAGAAACAATTTCCAAACTATGTGGGTGCTCTGGATGGAAAATATGTGATGTTACAAAAGCCTTAAAAACAGTGGTTCATTGTACTTCAATTATTATAAGATGTACACATCAATTGTTTCGATGGCACTTGTGACAGCGGATAGATGTTGATTTATCTTCTGGAAGACAAACATCTATATAATGAAGGTATGCCTGTGCCTCATGTGACTGTAGCCGATGAGGAATTTAGACTGCTTCCAACCTTATTGAAGCCATATCGAAGAAGGGGACTCACTAATGACAAACGGATTAACAATTTCAATTGTCTCATGCACTGAGTGCTGTAGAGCGTGCCTTTGGTTTATTGGTCTCTACACTGATCAGCCAGAACATTATGACCACCTACCTAATAGCCAGTATGTTCAGCTTTGGCACGGATAACAGCAGCGACGCGTCTTGGCATGGAAGCAATGGGGCTTTGGTAGGTCGCTGGAGGGAGCTGGCACCACATCTGCACACACAAGTCACCTAATTCCCATAAATTCCAGGGAGGGAGCGATAAGTTCTGACGCCACGTTCAATCACATCCCAGATGTGTTCAATCGGGTTAGGATCTGGCGAGTTGGGGGGCCAGTACATCAATTGAAACTTGCCATTGAATTCTTCGAATCACTCCATCACACACCTGGCCTTATGACATGGCACATTATCTTGTTTAAAAATGTCAATGCAGTCGGAAAACATGATTGTCGTGAAGGAGCATACGTGATCTGCACCCAGTGAATTATACTTCTCTGCCATCATGGTGCTTTGCACGAGCTCCACTGGACCCATGGATGCCCACGTGAATGTTCCCCAGAGCACAACTGAATCGCCGCCAGCTTGTATCCGTCCCGCAGTGCAGGTGTCAAGGACCTGTTCCCCTGGAAGACGATGGTTTCGCACCCTACCATCGGCAAGATGAAAAAGGTAATGGGATCATCAGACCATACAACACTCTGCCATTCTGCCAACGTCCAGTGACGATGGTAACGTGCCCATTTCAGTCATAGTTGCGATGTAGTGGTGTTAACACTGGCACATGCATGGGTCGTCGGCTGCAGAGGTTCATCCTTAAGAATGTTCGGTGCACTGTGTGTTCAGGCACAGCATTAAAGTCTGATGTTAATTCCGCCTGTCCTGTTTCACCAGTATGCTCAGCGTACGATGTCCGACATCTGTAATGAGGGGTGGCCACCCAACCCCTTGACGTTTGGACGTGGTTTCACCTTAGTTTCGCCACTTATTGAAGACACTCACCGCAGCACTCCTCGAACACCCAACAAGTTGTGCAGTTTCCGAAATGCTCGTGCCGAGCCTCTGGGCCATCATAATATACCCTCTGTCAAACTCTGATAGATTGCGCGCCTTCCCCATTCTACACATGGACAGCACTCTCACTGATACTAACTGCACCGTGCGTGTCTGACTAGCAGTCATTCCTCATTGAGTGACACTGCTATCGCCTGGACAGGTTTATATCGATAGCAGGTGGGTGGTCATAATATCCTGGCAGATCAGTGCAAGTTTAGGGTTTACCATACCCCAATATCTGTGAAACCAGAAAGTGCCAACAAATCAATACTGGCGACCTGTGTCCTGCATACCATGATACTGGACAGAGATGGGGTAGGGTGCAATGAACTCTTGTGCGATCCAGAATCCTTTATGAACTTAACAAATGGCACGGATGGTTATAATACTGAGGGAAATGTGAATGCCACAAGTCGTCATTCATGTGAAATTAGTGATAAGGTTAAAAGATTATATCAGGAACTCTGTTACACAGTTGAGTAGACTAACAATTGTGTTGTTTGTTTTAGTTTTGCATTTATGAATAGGTATTTTTATTGTAATGTGCCAGTTTAATTTTTGTGCTTCAGCTAGCGTAATTGTTGTTATTTGAATCGAGGCTTTATCATTTAGGTTGTTTGTCTTCTGCGAGGATCTGAATTGGGTTACAATTTTAACTTTATTACCATTTATGCTTTTTTTTTTTTTTTTATGTTGGTTCTTGGGACATAATTACTCTTTTCAAATGATATTTTAAGGTGTTTATTAGATGGATGTTAACAGCTTTTGAATTTTATTTTTGTTTTTATACTGTTTCTTCATATCCCTTTGTGAGATCCCACCTATCAAAATAATAGACATATCAAGAAATGCTTCCAGTCAAAATTTACATCACCTATTGTAGAAATGGAGTGTCAAGTTTCATTACAATCCTATAAATAATTTTGGAAAAGAAAAAAGAAAAAAGGAAAATGATGATGATGGTGCTTGTTGTTTAAAGGGGCCTAACATCTAGGTCATCGGCCCCTAATGGTACAAAATGAGACTAAATGCAATGACAAATTAAAAGTCCAAAATCCTCCACTGACCAGAATTCAAAACGTGAGGACGAAGAATGAATGGGTGGATATGAATTTAAAAAAATCAGTGGATCTGACCCGCAGTGCCTCACATTCACAGATACTGATGTGAAACAATAGTATTACTGACCCAGGGACTGCTTCTAAAGCACAATACTGGATTGATGATGCTTGCAGTCTAAAGGGGTCCAAACTCCAAATCATTGGCCCCCTCATAATGGTACTTATTGCTAGGAAAGTAGAACCATGGTATTTGTCATGGTGCGGTACTAATCAAAAGTAGCGTAGACTCGCAGTATTCCACACATTATGGTACTACTCACAGGTAATGAAATTCGCACATGTAATACAGACCTATGGTTTTTTACACATTGTGGTGCCATTTACAGGCAACGCAAACCTATGGTGTTCATCACATAAGTGTACTAACCACAGGTATTCACACTGTAATAATCACAGGTACTGTGAAAGTTGACAGTGGGAGGCCAGCCGACCGCACGGTGCTCCTGTGAGCTACTAATTACAAACCTATTTAGTACCTAACATAGTGGTAATATGCGCAAGTAAAAGCGACCCATGGTTTTCCCCGCGTAGTGATATTAATCTTACGTAGTTTCATGGTTCTAACACAATCATCCCTTGGCTGCTCCTTTTAGTCACCTCTTACGACAGGCAGGGGATACCGTGAGTGTATTCTTAGGCTTCTGCGTATTCATATATGGGTACATTTCTTGAGGAGCTCAGGTGAGACTAGTACCCTGTACACCGGCATAATATCTAAAGGAAAAACTTCTGGAATATTGTTATGAGTAAATTAGCTGTTACCCATGGCTTTGCTCGCATGGATTTTGTAATCTGATGAAAGTTATCATTACTTGCTACTGCACTAAGTTATTTAATGAATTTTACTAAGGTATAAAAACACACCAAAAAAATGAGTTTCATTTACCCCAGCGCCTCCTTGCAAACCATGATTGTGGTATTGCCTTTTGGGGCTATGACGACCAGGCTACTGACAGAGCTAACTCGGGATCATGCGACTGTCCATTTAAGAAACAGAACTATCTTAAGCCGAAAAAAAAATACACGTTTCTTTATTTTTAAAGAGATTCCAAATATCAGTTCCCACGTCTGTAACATCACGAATTTTTGAGATATAAATACATACATACATACATACATACATACATACATTATAGATTGTAATGCCCTTCAGCGTTCAGTCTGTAGGCCTCTGTGAATTTACTAAACGTCGCCACAATACTCGATTTGCAACTAGTGTTGTGGCCGCATTTAGTTCTTTACCTCTTATCTTTAAATCGTTAGAAACTGAGTCTAACCATCGTCGTCTTGGTCTACCTCTGCTTCTCTTACCCTCCATAACAGAGTCCATTATTCTCCTAGGTAACCTATCCTCCTCCATTCGCCTCACATGACCCCACCACCGAAGCCAGTTATGCGTACAGCTTCATCCACCGAGTTCATTCCTAAATTAGCCTTTATCTCCTCATTCCGAATACCCTCCTGCCATTGTTCCCACCTGTTTGTACCAGCAATCATTCTCGCTACTTTCATGTCTGTTACTTCTAACTTATGAATAAGATATCCTGAGTCCACTCAGCTTACGCTACTGTATAACAAAGTTGGTCTGAAAACAGACCGATAAAGATAGTTTTGTCTGGGAGCTGAATTCCTTCTTACAGAATACTGTTGATCGCAACTGCGAGCTCACTGCATTAGCTTTACGACACCTTGGTTCAATCTCACTTGTTATATTACCATCCTGGGAGAACACACAACCTAAATACTTGAAATTATCGACGTGTTCTAGCTTTGTATCACCAATCTGACATTCAATTCTGTTGAATTTCTTACCTACTGACATCAATTTAGTCTTCGAAAGGCTAATTTTCATACCATACTCATTGCACCTATTTTCAAGTTCCAAGAAATTAGACTGCAGGCTATTGTGAGTCGTCAGCATAGGCCAGACTGCTTACTACATTTCCACCCAACTGAAACCCTCCCTGCCATTTTATACCTTCCAGCAGATGATCCATTGTGAACTATGAACAACAAAGGTGAAAGATTACAGCCTTGTCTAATGCTTGTAAGTACCTTGACCCAAGAACTCATTCTACCATCAATTCTCACTGAACCTCAATTGTCAACATAAATGCCTTTGATTGATTTTAATAATCTACCTTTAATTCCATAGTCCCCCAGTATAGCGAACATCTTTTCCCTCGGTACCCTGTCATATGCTTTCTCTAGATCTACGAAACATAAACACAACTGTCTATTCCTCTCGTAGCATTTTTCAATTATCTGGAACATACTGAAAATCTGATCCTGACAGCCTCTCTGTAGTCTGAAACTACACTGGTTGTCATTCAACTTCCTCTCAACGACTGATCGCACCTGCCCTTCCAAGATGCCAGTGAATACTTTGCCTGGTATACTAATCAATGAGATACCTCGATAGTTGTTGCAATCCTTCCTGTTCCCTTGCTTATAGATAGGTGGAATTACTATTTTTGTCCAATCTGAAAGTACCTTACCAACACTCCATGCTAATTTTACTACTCTATGAAGCCATTTCATCCCTGCCGTCCCACTATACTTCACCATTTCAGGTCTAATTTCATCTATTCCTGCTGCTTTATGACAATGGACTTTATTTACCATCCTTTCCACTTCCTCAAGCGTAATTTCACCAACACCATTTTCCTCCTCCCCACGAGCTTGGCATTTCACACCACCACCAGGATGATTTTCTTTTACATTGAGAAGATGTTCAAAATATTCCCTCTACCACTCCAGTGATATCCTGGGACCTATTATGAGATCACCTGAATTACTCAAAACACTGTTCATTTCCTTTTTCCCTCCCTTCCTAAGATTCTTTATTTCTTTCCAGAAAGGTTTCCCTGCTGCTTGACCTAGCTTTTCCAGGTTATTACCAAAATCTTCCCACTACTTCTTTTTGGATTCAACAACTATTTGTTTCGCTCTGTTTCTTTACATACAGTTGTTCTTAGGCATTCCCTTGCTGTTTCAACTACAGCATCCCTGTATGCCACTCATTCACTTTCTATAACCTGAACCTGCTTACTGTCTACTGTTCGAGACTTCTCACTGAACACATCTATGTACTTCTGTCTAATTACTTCTTCCTGGAGATTTTCTACCCTTATTCGATTGCAGACAGATTTCACTTTCTCTATCCTAGGCCTAGAGATACTTAGTGCACTACACATCAGATAGTGGTCTGTATCATAAAAAAATCCGCAAAAAACTCGTACGTTCCTAACAGATTTCCAGAATTCGAAGTCGGTTAAGATATAGTCTATTATGGATCTGGTACCCCTAGCCTCCCATGTGTAGCGGTGAATAGCCTTACGCTTAAGGAATGTACTCATAACTGCTAAACCCATACTAGCACAGAAGTCCAGCAAACTCTTCCCATTCCCATTACTATAGCTTCCATATCTTCCCCACATTTCCCAATCACCCCTTCGTATCCTTCACTTCTATTCCCAACTCTCGCATTGAAATCGTCTATTAGCACTATTCTGTCCTTGCTGTTGACCCTGACCACGATGTCACTCAAAGCTTCATAAAACCTGTCAACTTCATCCTGAACTGTACCCTCACATGGTGAATAAACGGATACAATTCTAGTACTAATCCCAAAAACTGACAAATCTACCCACATCATTCGCTCATTTACGTGCCTAACAGAAACTATGTTGCGTGCAATGGTATTCCTGATAAAGAGCCCTACCCCAGACTCTGCCCTTCCCTTTCCAACACTGTCCAGTACACTTCATAATCTATTTCTTCCTCGTTATTTCCTCTTACCCAAATATCACTTACTCCTAGCACATCCAGATGTATCCTCTTTGCTGACTCAGCCAGTTCTACTTTCTTTTTTTTCATAAGTCCCATTAATATTGATAGCTCCCCATCGAATTCCATTTTGTTCGCCAAGTTGTTTCCAAGGAATCCCTCGCCTGTCAAATGGGAGTGGGACTCCATTACTCCCGTAGGTCCGTGGCTTGCTTAAAATGTTCTGAGCTTGGTAAATTCATGAAGCAGGATGATACCCTACTTGCACATAGTCCAAGTGAGGATCTCTCCTCTAACAGGTTATGGACCACCGGTGAATTGTATAGTCCTGGCTGCCTGAGCACAAGTTGGGCCATAACTCAGAATATGTCGGAGATGCCCACTCCCATTCCATAGCAACTGGTATCCCGACTCTCAGGACCACTCACTAGGCCACTCAGCCGTTGCCCATGGTTCACGAACTAGGAAGCGACTACTGTAACCCACACCATGAACCACGACATATAAGTATCCCCGTAAAAATAATTCAACCCCTTATTTCAGCCCTTTCCCCTCCCCTTTAAGTGTATATTACACGAAAAAAAGTTTTTTTTATTTTTAAAAAAGATTTGAAATACCAATTTTCACATCTGTAACATCTTAAGTTTTTGAGATATAAGTATCCTCATAAAAATAATTAAACTCCTTCTTCACTCCATTTCAACCCTCCCCACCCAAGTGGATATTTCAAAAAAAATGTTTAATTTTAAAGGACATTCCAAATACCAATTTTCATAGACATGATATAGGCTTTGGGCTTATGCCGTGTCAAGAAATAAGGTGAAATTCCTCAAGTTTCAAAGAGAACTTTGCTCTGCGTCATCAAAGAAAATCTCGCCTGTCCATGAGAAAGGCTTCTCAAACAATGAGGTTTGAATTTAGATGTTATAATAGAATGGCTCCCTGGATGCGGTACAGCGCTATCGTTCGAAGTGGAAACTGACGGAACCACCAGAATCAGTTTGAGAAGGAGAGAGTTAGTCAAATAACAGGAGTACACACATATGAAAACATGACACTGACACAAGCCTGGAATGAAACATCTAGCGATGAGGAATGTACAAATTTGGAAAACACCGAAATGAAATAATAGTGAAGGGACAGGAAAAGGAACTACCAATGTAAATCCTTAATGGCTGGCAACCAGGTATTACTTAATTGATAGCCAGTGTCCCTGTTGAAATTGTTAGGATTTCTACGTATTTCCACAGCTTCCCGTATAATCCTGGACCTGTAGTGTGGGTGAGAGCTCAAGCATCTTGTGACATGACATCATGACCCGACGTTAGAGCGCGCTCAGCTACTGCTGATTTGTCTGGCTGGTTGAGACAAATATTACGTTCATGTTCCTTGATACGAGCACCAATGGACCAGCATGTTTGGCCAATGTATATCTTACCGCAAATACAGGGAATTTTGTATACCCCAGGACGTAAAACTGGGGACAATTGTATCGTATTGTATTTTTTAATGAGATTCCAATTACCATTTTTATGTCTATAATGTATTCAGTTTTTGAGATATATCCTAATAAAAAGAAATCCTTTCCTTTTTCTCACTTCATTTCACTCTTCTTTGGTGGATATTCAAAAAACAAAAAGATACAGGTTTCTTTATTTTTAAAGGAGATTTCAAACATCACTTATCACGTCTATAAAATCCGTTTTTGAGATATAGGTATCCTCATAAAAATAACTCAACCCCTTTTTCTTTTCAGCTTAAGTGGATCTCCCAAAAATAAAAATACACTAGTTACTTTATTTTAAAAGCAGATTCCAATACCGTAAAATGGGGTAACTTCGGCCACTTTATCGTATATTTTTAATATTTAAATGTGAAATATTCCCTCTAATATTCTGAAAAATATAATATAAGTTCTGCCATGTTTGTTCTTCATTTCTAAATATGAACATAATTCTAACTGTTATTCAGTAATGAATTATGATTATCGAAAGAGTGGCCGGAGTTACGCCATGTTTTGGGGTAACTTCGGCCACCATAAAAATAACTCAAGAAACAAAAGTTTTCTTCGATGTAGTGTTACTTCGGCCACCATGTGTTTTTAAAAGCCTGCAGAATGCCCAGTATCAACAATCACAAACAAATTAAAACAATTTGTGGTGAAACAAATGTACAGTGATCAAATTCACATTTTTCCCAAAGAAGAAACTATTTCATTGAGCCTAAGCGTACAAGCATTGTATGATATTACAAATTACATGTTGCATTGCATAAATATTTGTAATGGTACAAAGATAATAAATAAAAGGTACATAAATCATAAAGCCCAATTGTATGCATAGAAAAGGAGGTCGGAATAGAAGCGATCTTGTAGACTCTCCTCATATTACACTGTCTTCTAAATTAGAAAATATCTGGGCCGTCAATCAAGTTCTTAAATGTGTATCATCCATGTCAACTGATATCCATCTATTTATCATTGAAGACTGACGCCTCTTCCTCAGGCATATCCGGAGTTCTTCTACAGGAATTTCAAGAAGGGCGTCGTCCTATTTCTTACGCTTCACGTGCCCTGAATCCTGCTGAGCAAAATTATTCCATTTATGAGTTGGAAGCCTTGGCTGTTGTCTTCTCTTTAGAACGCTTCAGAATGTACCTGGAACATCTTCCTTTCGATCTGGAAACTGACAATCAAGCTTTGAGCTGGGTACTGGCCAAGCCGTGAAAGACCGGTCGTCTAGCACGTTGGGCAGTGCGCATCTCAGCCTTCCAATTTCAAGCCCGCCACATTCGTGGCACGGAAAACGTTGTGGCTGATGGCCTCAGCAGGATGTTCAATCCAGGCAGCTCTGACCCTCAATCAGAGCCAAATGACTCATCTCCCGAACAAGTATCAGCTTTTGTTAATGCAGTTCTCACCGACTCTCCCTTCCTTTTCAAGGATATATCCAAACATCAAGAGGACGATGCCGAGTTAAAAGGGATTATCGACAGGATTAAATCCGGTGAGCATGTTAAGCCCTATATTATTAAGAATGGTGTCCTGTGTTGTCCTGCTCGCGGTCGTATAGACCCCAAAATTGTAGTCCCAACTAACCTGGTCCCGGCTCTCTTCAAATATTTTCATGAATCCCCAGTGGGCGGTCATCTGGGCGTTTTCAAAACGAGAGAGAAGATTCGTAACCACTTCATTTGGAAATCCATGGATAGTGAGATTCGTACCCTTGTCAAGTCCTGTGTAATATTTGTAACATACGTGTTTGTAAATAGTAGATTTCTATTCTGTACTTACTGGAAGTATCTAGAAAATTGTTGACCAGGGTGTGTGTATTTTGTGGGTTATGTTTTCTAGAAGGAATTTTCTAACTATTCTGGAAATGGAAGATTCGCGAACGTGTGTATTCGAGAATGTTAGTTCAAGTTCGCAATGGGAGTAAGAATTGTGATTGGTGAACCTAGGAGGGGATGGGTGGACTCATGCTTTCTGATTGGTTACTCTAAGGCCAGAGTTTTCCTATATATAGTGAGCGAGGCAGCGTTCGTGATAATTCGGTCTTGTCTTGGCCTTATCTGCCTTTAGTCTGTGTTGGTTTGCATCGTGTGCGTCGCCTTGCTTCCGGGATGGCGCACCTTCGGGTAAGCACTCTAACTTTCCGTTCCGGTTAAAATCTCCGCAATGTTCGGTTGCTATTTCGTATAGGAGTCTGCCCTAGCCTAACCTAGATTCGCCAAATTAATTATTTACGACGACTTAGCTTTTCTGCTGGGGTTCCCTGTTTGTTTTCGAGGCATTTCCATATCTTACTTCACTAAATATGTAGATCGTAATTTAATACATTTACCTTGGGGTTTGACTCTGGTAGTTCAGTGTCTCTTGATATATGCTAGAGTTTAGGAGAGTACATTCACTTCACTGTAAATTGTAATTGTTTTAACGTTGCTTTTAACCTACTAACTTGCATTGTACTACAGGATTTGTAACTAGTTGTATAGTTGGTTTGAAGTTTAAAACTCGTAGTGAAGCCCATTATTAAAGAACTTCTAAGATATGTGTATCACGGAGCTTATAGTTCGTAAGTTGTAATTTGATGGATTTTGTTCGGAATGTATTTGTAAAATTTCACTTGTAAATAATATTTTTCAAATTTAAGGATCACGGAGATTTATTTCGGAATGTGCAATCTAAGCCATGTCCATGCCCTCGGTAGGTCCTGCCTGTTTCCACTTTCCTGGTTTATTATCCACTAGCTGGCCCTACTGACATTTCGTATTATGTTGTTGATGGCCGAGATCCGCGTAGGCCAGCTTATGTTTCTCTCAGTGTTTGGTGTTTTCTGATAGTGTGTAGTTGCTCTTACTTCCCTCCTTTATTGCGTTTAGTACTTGTTTTGTGTAACCACCGTAGTAAAGGTTACAATCCATGTCAACTGATATCCATCTATTTATCATTGGAAATAGGAACCGTCTTTCCCCTCCCTGTCGGGATAAACTTCCCCGTTTATTGTTATTGTGCCTTTATTAATCTCTTCTAAAGCGTTCTTGAAGTAAACCAGATTGTAATTACAATACCTGCGGCCGCGTAATGTTTTCCTGTATGTTCTTGGCATGGCTGAAGTTACCCCGGAAGAAGACAACTTTTATCACAAAACAAATCCCTGAAAAACCTATTTGAATAAAATGCATAAAATTGTGTTGATCAGTTACCAGACGTACATACATTTTGACCCCATAAACCACTGGAATGGAGAATCGAATATTAGGGCTAGGGAATAGTTTGTTTTCTGGTGTTACCAGACAAGACAATAGTCGGGGCTGCGAAAAAAATTGGTTGACTCAGCAATGAGCCCGCCAATGTTCCTTGGACTACCGAGTGTTGATAGAGCATTCTAATGTATGTGCATTTTAGTTGTTGCAAGTGGTTCATCTTTTTCAGTATAGGAGGCAGGAGAAAATAAGTGTTGCTATTCGTCAATGGCCGAAGTTACGCTGTATGGCCGAAGTTACCCCACTTTACGGTACCAATTTTCATGTCTGCAACACCTTCAGTTTTTTAATTTGCTTTACGCCGCACCGACACAGATAGGCAACGATGGAAGGGGAAAGGCCTAGGAATGTGAAGGAAGTGGCCGTGGCCTTAATTAAGGAACAGCCCCAGCATTTGCCTGGTGTGAAAATGGAAAACAACAGAAAACCATCTTCAGGGCTGTCGACAGTGGGATTCGAACCCACTATCTCTCGGATGCGAGCTCACAGTTGCGCGTCCCTAACCGCATGGCCAACTCGCCCAGTCATCTTCAGTTTTGAGATGTCAGTATCCTAATAAAAAGAATTCAACCAACTTTTAAGTCCTATTTGCCCCCCCCCCCCACTCAAGTGTTTTTTTCTGAAAACAAAAATTGTGTTTCCTTATTTTTAAAAGATTAAAAATACCAACTTGTACGTCTGTAAACTGTTAAGCTTTTGAGATAGAGATATGTTCTTTTAAACAATTCACCCCCTTAGCGTCAAAATATCTCATTTCTTTATGTCCGGTAGTTTTGGCTTGACGATGGTGATCAGTCAGTCAGGACATGTTTTATATATCAAGACTGGCAGTCTAATAGACTGATAATTGTCACAACTACACATAAATTACACATAAGATCTTGTTTATTAGCCTCATTGCTAGGCATGAACTACTGTCTCCACAAACATTGCAAGCTGATCTCATTCCTTCACTTGGCAATAGTAAACCTATTAATCTAAATCCTGTACTTCCACATTACTGGTAAACTCTTTGGTACAGAGTGACAAATTCTTCCACAAAGCACTGGTAGGAAGAACTCTCTTTCTTACCTCAATGTTGATTTTGCCTTTCTGTATATTGTTCATATGTATCTTCTTTACTGATGTGAACACTAGCAAGCCTATCCATCCTGAAATACTTTCCTTATGAATCAGCTGTAGGAAAATGAAAACTCTGCCTTCAATTTCACAAAAAATTAATACCAAACACTGCAAAACAATAATAGGTGCTAATAACAAGACCCTTGCCTTCTATTTCAGAAGTGAAGAGTATGTATGCCTCTCGAACAACTAAATACAATGGCCATCTACAGAGGAATGTTATTTAGGGCTGTTGTTCAGGTGGTAAATTTCCTATCACTTAGTGTTTTCTTAAATTATTTCAATTTGCTATGTCTTACATCACCTGTCAAAACTGTTTGTAAATACTGATTATATAAAATAATGTTTGACAGAGTAAGGTGCATGACTCCTGTAAGACCTCAGATTTCAGGGCAATTAATCTACTCAACTTGTCATTACAAGCATGTAACTGTCATATAAATACATTTTTAATAATTACACTTTTAATAAATACATTTTCTGCCATCATATCCCCTTAATATAACATCACATAACACGCAGTTTTTTATTAGGTACATTAAAATCTACAAAACATTGGTAGGAGCACTTCAAAATACTTACAAATGAATTTTTCACCTTTGTTGTTCGTTGTTTACATGGATCTACAGCACAAGAAACAAAAGAATGGGTCTACCTTGATGACCTCAATGGAGTCAGTATAGGTTATTCATAAGTTACAAGTAACAGACATGAAAGTAGGAAGAATTATCACTGGTGCAAAGAGGTATGATCAACAGTAGGAGAGTACTTGGAATGAGGAGATAAAGGCTAAGTTACAAAGGTATAAAGTGCCAGGGAGGGATTCTGTTAGGCAGAAATGTAGTAAGCAGTTTGTCCTATGTGGATGACTTGGTCTTAATGACAGACTCTGCTGAAAACGTGCAATCTAATATCTTGCAACTTGAAAATAGGTACAATGAGTATACTATGAAATTAGTCTTTCCAAGACTAAAATGATGGCAGTACAGAAGACACCTAAAAGAGAACTGAATGTCAGGTTGGTTATCCTAGGTGGATAATTTCAAGTAGGTGTTTAAGATATGTATTCTCCCAAGATGGCAATATAGTAAGCAAGATTGAATTTAGGTGCAGCAAACCTAGTGCAATGAGCTTGCAGTTGCGATCAACAGTATTCTGTAAGAAAGAAGCCAGCTCCTGAACAAAACTATCCTTACACTGGTCTGGTTTCAGACCAACTGTGATGTGCAACTGCTTACAACGTACACTCAGAAAGGACCTACTACTGGTATTTCAAAATACTCTTTTTTGTTAACCATACATGTTCTACCACATGAAATATACACATTAAGATATTGTAATAATGACTTTATATCATAATTAATAAAAATTGGAGCTAAGGCTTTTTTCCTATTGGGTGCTAATATACATAACTCAGAAGATTCCAATAAATGTTGACAGATACGTAGAAGGAAAACAGATTTAATTAAAAAAAAAAGAAAAGAACATTTCTCAAAGACATATATTGTATTAGATTCTTTCTTGATCTAACATTGTGTACAACAGTTTCTGAACTTTAAATCAATAAGCCCTTCGACTTAGTTCATGCAGTTTTTCCATGTAGTCATTTACATTGACGATTTTTTCTGTTCAGTTTTCAGTTTCTTTTCTAAATATTTACTTAACATATCACTGTCACTTTCATGTTTCCTATAACTGCTGGCAGTGCTTTTTGTAGAAGCAGAAGCCACTGGACTGGAAGTTGAAGTCCCTTCAATAACTTCTGAATTGCAGAGTTAGACCCTTCGAGCACTGAACTGAAAAAATGAACAACATATTAATGCAATTCTTCTAAATTGGAGCTAAATTTTAGTCAGCAAACAAGCCTTCCGATAAAGAAATTATTAGTTTCAATAATTATTTTAGTAAGACGATTGTTAGGTTAGATTGTATTATATTAGTTTCATTTGCTTCTGATACATTAATGTACAGATGGGTAGAACTTATGGCCTACACACTACATTTTCTCCTCACTCTTTCACAACTAGAACACTGGTCTGTACTGTAGGCCTACTATTAAAAATAAATATTACAGAATTGCACCTTCTTCCAGCAATGAAGGGTTCCGGAAAGTTGAGGGCATCGAGGAAGACCCATTTTTTGTTTTCTCTACAGCAGAATATGATGGGGGTATGTTACCTCTCTAGGTTCGATACCCTGTCCTCAGAATTTGCCATTTTTTGACACAAATTTGTCCTGAAACAATGAATTACAATATTGTGACAAAGAAAAACTTCATGTAGTACTTATGACATACACTTATTTGTCATTACAGCAAACAATGGTGTTCATTCCATTAGGTATAAGATGGAGGTTAGGTAAGCACTGCTTATGTTTTCCAAACTTTTCCTCAATTAATAAGTCATGAGAACAATAAATACTACTTCTCCTAGTGTAACTTTCTTTACCAATCTATTCCATATACAGTATAACCCTGACTGCCCGTGACCTCGATTTAGTGTAAACCCGCATTCAGTGAAAGAAATTTCAAGTCTCGAAAATTATTCTATAAGAGCAATTAAAATTATCTTTGATTTCCGTAATTCACATTAGGCAAAACCCACATTTAGCGTAAGAAAATGTTAAAATTCTCAAGTATTTATTTCTATTTGTTATGGTTTTGCAACATTAAGAACTTATGAAAAAAGAAGTCATGACAATAATGACGATATTATTATGCCCTTGGAAAATTCCTGTATTAATCTGTGCATTATTCTTCGGTAATAATGATAACCCTTTTACTGATTCGTCTGTTATTACGGACAAATTCGGGCGTGTTAGTTTTTCTGTTATCGATATTCATACTATAAACTCAAGCAATTGTAACTGAATGTGATCGATCATCTTCCGTATCGATTCCTCGCTACATGCATGAGCAAGACAAGACCATCTACAATAGTATCAGACCTCAATACAAAATCAACATGGCCGATGCATCGGTAGAATGTAAACAAACCTGTGATACATAAACATAACCTTCTGAAACATGTTTGTGCACTAATGACATTGATATATCAGCGATACTGTATCACTAGAATTCTCTGAAGATCATGCATTACATGTATAACATCAATTGTGAGGTCAGTTAAAAATAAAAACAGGGAAGGTCAAATCCTTATTTCACGTATATGACATTGAAGAAATAAAAACCTACATCTACTCTATTTTCTGCCATACGCAATACTTTCCATTCTCTGTATGTCCGTACACACACTACATTCCTGATTCTTATGGCAGTTCTCTGTTTTAATTCATGAATGCTTTACTTGGGGTAATAGAACCAATGCTATCTAGACATATATTTAGATAAGCATTATGTGGAAAACTCAAAAATATGTCTTTTCTATGAACTATCATGGTCCAGGAAATAAGTAATATAGGATTGCATTCTAAAATAACAGTCTGGAGAATATCTGATGCATTGCAAAGAGTGGCAGTTTCATTTCAATCAATGTCACCAATGATCTGAATTTATTTGCGAGATGCTTTACGTCGCACCGACACAGATAGGTCTTATGGCGACGATGGGACAGGAAAGGGCTAGGAGTGGGAAGGAAGCAGCCGTGGCCTTAATTAAGGTACAGCCCCAGCATTTGCCTGGTGTGAAAATGGGAAACCACGGAAAACCATCTTCAGGGCTGCCGACAGTGGGGTTCGAACCTACTGTCTCCCGAATACTGGATACTGGCCGCACTTAAACGACTGCAGCTATCGAGCTCGGTGATCTGAATTTAGGGCTGTCATCCAAGTGGCAGATTACCTATCAGTTGTTTACCCAGTCTTTTCTTAAATAATTTAAAAGAAATTGGAAATTTATTGAACTAGTGTAGATATAGTAGGAGACCCCATTGGTAAATTATTCCAGTCCGTAATTCTTCTTCCTATAAATCGATACTTGTTTCAGAAATACATTTATTTGAATGAACTTTCTATTACCATACACTTTTGCAGAAAATGTAACAGCCTACCTCGATCAAGAAATTTATTAAAAACATAACCCTGTTATGAAGTTCAATTCTCTCATAACAATAATTCTAATAATGATTCACCTAACTGTTGTACTCCATCCATTACACTTCAGACAATATTTGTCTCTCAACAGGAGAATCGATTTGAAGTTCTCTGGTGGCATATGAATTTTCGTATTTATAAAGCACATGGACACCCAAATAGTTGGCCATGTAAATACTTACTGTAAGTAACAATAAATCAGTTGATACCTTGTCCTCTAATTTAACAAAGAGAATATAATCTTCATTCACAGATAAAATAATTAGCTTTACCACTTGTCATAACCTCACTTTTAAAAACTTCAAAAGGTATAGTGATTTGGAAAACCAACGAAGAGTTTTGGTCTTATCCGGAAAAAAAAAAAAAAAAAAAAAAAAAAAAACCACCTCATCTCGTAAACGTAAAACATCCCTTCTAATGACAAATGTATTTTTGAATATTTTAATACACCCTAATGAATTATTTGTAACTACGAAATCATCACGACAAGTACACTTCAAAAGGAGAACACCTCATCCGAATGTCAGAACATCTGCTTTAAAATTAACTACATCCAGGCACACTGTAGTAGTAGTAGTAGTAGTAGTAGTAGTAGTAGTAGTAGTAGTAGTAGTAGAAGAAGAAGATCGACACATCCTAATATTTCATATTTGTTTTAAATACATTTCCTAATCAAACTAAACCAACAGAAAGAACGCTCATGTTCACATTTGAACAAACCAAACGCAGTTCCATTTTAGCTAATATCGATAGCTGCATTAAGGTCTGATATATATTGTAGTTGGTCCTGAGCAAGACCGACTCGGGCAAGCTCTCCGGGACGTAAACAAACATTGGGAGAATATGTTTTTGCAGTAAGTGCACTGAGAGCAGTTGTTAGCTCCTTAGAAATAAAGGCTGAAGTAAATGACTGCTTGTTTTCAATACTAGGAATTGAAATAAAATAGGAATGTGATACTTCTGAAGATACAGCGGTGTGCGTAACTAATTCCAGAGGTTAGGTTATATACTTTCGCGTCTGGTTAAATTTCAGAAAGACTGTTCGCATGTAAATTTATAGTAAAAAGGTTATCATTACTCTACAGCGAGCTTGAAATATGTTTTCATAATACATGCCCGTAAACCTAGGTTAAGTGATGCCATTTGAAGTAATTTGCCACAAGCCTGTGGAGTGATACTATTACAATTTTTAAGAATGAAACTGAATATACGTGTTCCGACTACTGGAATTAGAAAATACCATGCTAATGAGTAAGCCGCTATTTGGAAAACATCTGCGAAAATTTTAAAACAAACCGAATGCCGTTTCCCACTGGTTTTGACGTTTCTGTGCTAGTTTGGACTTTTTTCCGACTTTTATAGAAAATCGCGTATAACCTTATAGGAACAACCTTAAACCAAAGCAGTTTTGCATTCACAATCAAAAGGAAGGGTTAACCAAGGGCTCACGATTATCAGGAATAATAGCAAACATATTCCTAATAATACTGAAAACAATTTCTTAACAAGAGACAGAGGTAGACCAAATTTTAAGATGTGTGCAACTAAAAGAAGCTACAGAGCTGGTTACAAATGGAGGATTATGGAAGCACTTAAATTTGGAGAGGCTTGCAGACTGAATGCTAAAAGACGTAATAGTACACAATGAAGATCTCAACTGACACTACCAAGTATTGGAACAGACTCCTTCCGGCATCATGTAACACAATTGTGAATATTATATTATTACCATTATCCTTTACTCAATAAAGGTACTAATTTGTATATTAAGCTATTTTCCCAACACAACAGAAACTCATGTAATCAATTAAATTAGGGTTTTCTCCTGCTCAAAAAAGTATTGGCACACTGTACGACGTTTGTTATTGAGCTTTACAAACAGCGCCACGCGTACCAGATTTGTGCGATCGGAGTTGACAAATAGTTAAGTTGCTTGCCTGACTGTCAGTGTACGGATCATTCACTTGCCACTATGAGTCCGAAGGGAAAGGGGCATTCTGCATCGTTCCGTGACAAGGAGGTTTTCTTGCATTCGCAGAGTAAAAGTTACCGTGAAATTGGTAAAGAACTTTTTGTTAATTATATAATATTGTGGGCAATCATCAAGAAATTTCAAGAGACTTGTACAACAGACGACAAACACAGATCTGGACGTCCACGAGTTCTTACATGTAGGAAGCATCGAAGCACACTTCGTCTTGCACTAAAAGAGCCCTTTAAAAGTGCAGAGTCGATTGTATCGGACATCCAGTCAACATCCAACAAACAGGTCAGTGCTCAATCTGTTACGAATGTTTTGAGCGCAACTGATATTCATGGGAGATCTCCCAGAAAGAAACCATTTATTTCAGAAGTTAACCAAAGAAAACGCTTGCAGTTCACCAAAGATTTTGTCAATAAACTGATTGAATTTTGGAATTATGTGATATTTTATGACGAATCCAACTTTAATTTTATTGGATCTGATGGAAATTTAAAAGTGTGGCACAAACCAAATACAGAGCTCCAATCACATGGCCTACCTACAGTAAAACATGGGGGGAGGAAGCAAAATGGTTTGGGAATGCATGGCAGCTTCTGGTGTTCATGACTTGGGAATTATTGAAGGTGTCATGGACCACTGTAAATATATCGATGTGTTGTGAGGCCACTTAGGAAGCAGGGCACACACTAACTGGGTCTTGATGGCATCTTACTTTCAACAAGACAACGACCCGAAACATACGGCTCTGTAAACACGGGAGTGGTTATTAAGTATATAATGCACCAAGAAGAGTTTTCACTCCACCATAGAGCCCTGATCTTAACCCGATAGATCATCCCTGGGCTCACTTGGAGACAAAAGTTTGAAAACGTCGTTCTACAGGGAACGAGTAATTCGAGATGGTGGTGTTGGAGGAATGGTCGAAGATCTAACGAGAGATTACTTGCAACTTGGTTCAATCCATGCCAAGACATCTGCAAACTGTCATCAATGCCAACAGTATTCACACAGGTTACCAGACTTGAGTTACGTGAATTACAGAGACTTTAACTTCATTTGTGTGTACCCCCTGCAAATGATACTTCGGCTCCCTAGTGCTGAATCGGTAGACCTCGGTTATCTTCGAGATTCGTATTAGCAACCTCCGACACAAAAAATATGAACCGATTATGCACTGCCGGGAAATATCTGACGGTGTAATTGCAACAATTTAAATACTGTTGTTATTTATACAGCAAAGTCAAAATATAGGTTAAGCTTGACCACGAGTGAGGAAAATCGAAGTATATCACAGGAACAACCTAGAACTCCTACGGAAACGACGGTTTAGAAAATTCATATCGATTGATCATACTATTGATTCAATTCAGATTTCATTTCCATTCAGTTGGCAGTATTACAGGAACTGTTGTAGCTCCCTCCTTACTCCTCACCCCTGTAAAACAAAGTGTCACTGAAAGTTTTGCGGATAGTAGGTGTGCCTATAACATTCTGATGTGTAGAGGAACGGATTTTGTTTTGTACATTATTATTATTGTTGTGAAAAACAAATTATACTCTAAGAACCTGATGTTTATTACTGTAGATTTCAATAAATGTGACAGTGTCTTGGCATCACCTTTATTTGGGTAGAATGTATACATAATGGTAGGTGTGCCAATACTTTTTGGTGCCAGTGTACGTATGAGATAATGATCCACCATCTAGCAACCACATTTCCTTGTGTATGTGGCATAGATCATCAACCACAGCCTTCAGTAATGAATTCATCAGGGTTCTGCAAATAGCGCAGGTCTGTTAAGCTGATGAGAGTGCAAAGGAAAATTGGCTGTACCCAAGCACGCATCAATTATTTAAATTAAATTTATTTCCCAACAACAAAGCTAGTTATGGTGCAATACTGGTCTCTTGCTTAGATAGCAGGGATAGTTCAACACAAGAGGAATCTTCAGTGCAAACAGTACAGAGCTGTAACTACAGTAATGAGTGTAGAGTACATATCTCCTTGTTTTATTGCTGTCACTATGTAAATAATGTATGATGCTACATAATGTTAATACAGGCAAAGATTTCTGGAAACTGTACGCTTTCTGCTGAAACCTCGATATAAGGTAAACCCCATTTAAAGTTTAAGAAAATCGGGTCCTTGTAAAAATGCCAAATCGGGGTTCTACTGTAATATATTTTACCAATAATTAATCTGAGACAACACTACTCATAACACAATCATAATAAAGCTAATAATTACTTACCAGTTTTTGTCCCAATTCTCGATGCTATAGAATGCCATACAAAATCCACAGTCTCCCTATTACTATACTCAGGGAGTCTAGGATTAGATAACACTTTGTTTTCATGTACTAGGCAAATTAATTTGTCAATTTCATCAACAGAACACGATGTTATGTCCGCCATTATCAACCGACTGCCACTGAAACGAACACGCTTGCTTTCACAAACCAATCGATCTTCATCGCTCGTAGATGATTGCTGACAATCGATGGTGTGTGACTGGTACGACTGCCCTCTGTAGGTTTAATTTTTCAGTTGGTTGAACGCATTCATTCGATCGATGCAGTGTGACAGACCCCTAAGGCTCATTCACCTAATCCCTGAAGAGAAATTTGCTTCTGTCCCTGTTTAGTGTAAGAGAAGGCCTAATGGCCTTAACTACGCCAATAAAGACATCTATCTATATGGATTTGACGCAGCCTGTTCTACAATCTCACAGATTGTACAAGAAGTAACAAATCAAGATGTCATAAATGAAGGATGCAGATGTTTCTACTTGTAAGGTACCTCTTTGAGCCCAGGTTATATTTTACATTCCCTCATATACATCTTTCCTGACTGAAGGTACTCGAATATGCCAGCCTTGTGTTGGCGGATTTACTGGCATTTAAAGGAACTGAGGGACAAAATTACAGCATTCCAAATATCATAAAAGTAGTAAGTAGGACGTAAAACCAATAACATTTTTATTACATCTTCTCTGAAATTCCAAAGGTGTGGTATCATACTTTTTTTCTTGTAGCTGATAATCATGAAGTATTTCACACAATCAGTCTATTTATGTAGTATTGAACTAATTAATCATCATAAAACATAATTAGAAGCACGTTTTTCAGGCACTGAAAACATCAATTATAATTATCGAAACTGCTTTTTTAAAATTTAGTTTTGCAAGTGGTTTAACGTCGTACCAACTGACACAGACTTTGGCGGCAATGAAATAGGAAAGGGCTAGGACTGGGAAGGAGGCAACTGTGGCTGTAATTAAGGTACAGCCCCAGCAGTTGCCTGGTGTGAAAATAGGAAACCTCAGAAAAGTATCTTCAGGAATGTCAATAGCGAAGTTTGAGCCCACCATCTCCTGAATGCAAACTAACAGCTATATCGCCTGAACTACTCAGCCAACTCGCTTGGTTATCAAGACTGTGTTAGATGTGAACAGTAGCATCTGATTTTCAAATGTGGACCAATACATAAGAATCAATAAGAATCAATGACAGGTCAAATCAAACTGTTTACAGAGACTAAAGGTTGGTAGCAGCTAGTGTTCAGGAGGAAACAGAAAATAACTGAGGAGGGAAAATATTTTTGTACCAAAAAAATGTTTTAATAGTCATATAGCAGACTAACCATGGCTCTCAAAGTACTCACTTCATTAGTGATGACAAAATTCAAGAGACAAAATCTCTCCTCTGTTATTGGGCAAAAATATTAGATACTTGCTACCATCCATAATGAACTAGAAATATATTATGGATAGGACTAACTAATTCTGAATGATCCAAAAAGTATTGAAACAGTTGATAAATTATCATGGATGGATAAATCTCTTCCATTTAATAAACAAATGGGAGTGTGGGACTAAAAAAATACCAGTAAGGTGTGTCAATTTAGCAGAACTCTTGCATTACTAAAAACATTATGGAATTTTAAATGTGAATGCTTCAAAACAAATTATTTAACAGAATAAAAATTCATCAAATAAAGAGCATAACAAAACCAGGAAGGTGTTTTGTTCATGCATACCACATTATGACTGGAGTCCACATCTGCTCTTAGCAAAATCTAGCAATCCAACATCTGGTTTCTGAATGTCTGCCTAACCATTTTGAAGTTATTAGATTTCTTCCATTGTTTCCAGGTCTTGCCCAAGCATACATCTGTCTTTCATGGTTCCAATTGGTAATGTTGCTTGATTTCATAATTTACATACACACGAGCATAAATGAAATTCCAACACCAAGAATGAGTTGTGCTAGACAAACTATATTCTGGAGGCTATCTGCTCACATCTGAAAGATGATGCCTGTTCAAATTTGCACACTATTTGACTAAGAATGGTGCTGGTAGTGCCACTATGACCTTGCAAATCGATTTTGTTTTAAATACGCACTGTACACTTTGTGAGCATTTGTCATAGCCCGGTGTTGACGTGAGATAGGTGCGAGTCAAACATACATTTAACCCCTTGACACCGACCACCATATGTCATATAGCCCTCCTTTTCTTCACGTGCTGCTGACCTCCATGTGTGGTAAAGACCCCTGTAGGCCTAACTTCATTTTGTTCTAGCTTGTAAAGTTTTAAATTGGAGATGGAAAGGGTATATCTTTGAAGGTGAAGATGTCTGCCTTCCTTGTATGTATGAATCAGACCTAAATCTGTTTCTTTCCTTCTTTCTTTCTTTCTTTTCTTAAGAGTTTGAAATAGTCTGACCTCTTTCCGCATGAGAACATATAGAATTGAATTTCTGCTGCATTCTAGTGGACGAATGTAACACTACACGATGTATACTTATGTAGATTGATAGTATAAATGTTACCGTCAAACCTAAGTAAATAACCAAGGGACCAGTTCACACACGGGATACATTCGATCAATTTCATATAATAGATCAACATTTTTTCCGTTAGAAGAACAATTTCAACATATTACTGCATAAAATAATGGCAGAAATTACAACGCAAGGAGTCCCATAAAGGCTAAATCACGCCGATCTAGACGACATTTTATCACCAGTGATATAATAGATCAGCATTTTTTCGTTAGAAGAACAATTTCAACATATTACTGCATAAAATAATGGCAGAAATTACAACGCAAGGAGTCCCATAAAGGCTAAATTACGCCGATCTAGACGACATTTTATCACCAGTGAACTCGTTTTTCAACCATCGTGTGCGATTTTAGCGTTTCTCATCATGTTTATTCTTAAAAAACAGCAACATAGTCTATAATAAGAACTCACCCTGATTGAAAAACTGATTTTATCATAAACAGTCTTAATATAATCGAGCGTAGATATGTTGGACAACGATTTTTAAGAACATCTAATTACCATATACTATTTTTAACATTTAAGCCATCCGTTCCGTTTTACATTTTAAACAATCTGAATGATTTTTTAAAAAAAATTTTTGTTTTAATAGACATAAATAATCTTATTGATTATTTTTAAATTTGTTAAATTTATATATTTTTATCAATGTATATTAGACATTCTTTTGTGATATACACCAGGATCAGGGCCCTGACCCACCAATGATTTATGTTAACTATTGCTGATGATGCTCACAAAGTTGAGTGAAACATGTCCAATTTGTGATTAAATGGTTTCATCCTAAATATAAGGATTTTATGTATTGGAAAGGTGGTTCATTAATTATAATAATTTGATACTAATCAAAAGTAGCGGAGACTCGCGATATTCCACACATTATGGTACTATTCATAGGTAGTGTAATGCGCACATGTAACACAGACCTATGGTGTTTCGCATATTGCGGCACTATTTACAGGCAACGCAAACCTATGGTGTTCCTTACGTAAGTGGACTAAACACAGGGACTCGCACTATCCCGTGGAATTCCTCACATAGTGGGAACTGAGCATAGGTAAGGCAGAACCATGGTGTCGCTAATCCCATGGTGTCGCTCATATAGGGGTACGAATCACAGGTACTGTAGGATCCACCCACAACAGGGGGGGGGGGGGACAATTTTCTGAAATGGAGTTAATTTTGGATGATGCTTGGAACACTTCTGTAACTTATTCCTATGGCTAAAATAATGTGCAATTTTTTTATTCGCCGAACTTCACCAATAGTGTCACAAATGGCAACAATGTTGTCTGCAGTGATGCTTGTCCGCGGTCTCCTTTCATGAGGTTCATTTTCCACAGCTTCTCTTCCTGCCTCAAATTTTTTAGCCCACTCGAGTCTGCGAAAGTGTTTCTTCCCCAAAATTCTGCTGAAAATTTTGGAAGGTTTGGTGCCCTCCTTTGTGAGAAATTTGATAATGATGCATTGCCCAACAGACGTGTGTACCTCTTGCTCACTCCTGGCGTACTGAAGCAGCCCAGCTCTCCACAGTCGTTCACGCACGCCAACCCTTTCTCCAGATACCCCCGACATCCTGGCAAAGCCCTGCCTCAGAATTATTACTAACAACAGTGTGATGCACGTGTAATGGACTAGGATAACTTGGAAATAATTCTCTAGCCCATGGGAAAATGATGAAAACATCGAGCATGATTATTGTTAATGTTTACAGACTTTATTTGGTATAAATCATGGTCATATTATTTGTGAGGTTATGTCATGAAACATCTGCTGTATGTATATTAATATGAGTTTATTTAATGTAAGAACACATAATTAACAGTATATAACTTATTATTACCTGTATATATGACGTATAAATCCAATGCAATGTTGTAAAACACAGGGTAATAGTCTAGAACAAAGTATCTTTGGAACTAGAGAGTAACAGAAAATTCCATTCATTGTATATAAGTTATTGGAGACTCTCAAAATTACAAGAAAACAATGTGTCATATTCTTCTAGAAGCTTGGCCAGGTAATATATATAAAGAGGCAGCTTTGAGGGTTGAGTCGAGTTGTTAACGAGAGTTGCTAGTGAAAGTTCTGAACTCATGTTGTGATTCTGTTAACATGCTAATGGAGCAGTCTTCTTCGTAGTAGTAGTAGTAGTAGTTTTGTTCAAGATGGCAGTTTATTAGTGCGCGTCTGTATATATAATTTGTAAATAAAATAGTGGAAGAGCTAGCCGGGCACAACTGACAGCATTTCGTGTGTGCATCTTTGTGGTAACAACAGGTAGTAAATTCAAATTGCCGTTTATATTTGATCTGCCTTTGTACATAGAGTGTTGACCAGTTGTCTTGGCCTGAGAGACCACCAGACGTTTCACACATTGAGCACATATGGGACATCATATCCAGCGTCATCAAATACTAGCATTATCCGTTGCTGATTTTACTGAAAAGAACAACAGTCGCAGAATTCCATCCCACAAAATAACATACGGCACCTGTTCGATACAATGTATGCTTGCATTTATAATCATGGTGACTACAGTGGTTATTAATGTAACACCATGTCACATGTCTTCTCATGCATACTTGAATCAGTGACCTGGAAACTTTAATTTAAATCTAAGAATTTCATTTTTGTCCGTATTGAACTGAGAATGGAAGATAGGAAACTTAAAAGGGTCCACCTTTTCAATACAAATAAATGTTATAGTTTATTTACAACATATATTTACACTTGGAACTAGTTTCGACGCTGTTTGGCGTCATCTTCAGCCAAAATGTGGGAAATAGGCTAGCATGTAGACATTTATATTACAAGGTGTTACATTAGTGTGATTAAATGAGAGAACATGAAGATGCGAAGTACAATGTTAGTTCCAAAGTGGTCCTGAAGGGTGAGTCGAACTTGTATAAACATGAGACAACATAATCACTTGGACAACAAAAAACAAACACACAAATCGTAACAAAACCATGTGGAAGCACAAGATGACCAGCACTGGAGATTCAAATTAGTTCAGACACTCCTCCGTTTTAACTTTAACCAAATAAATATGTAAATATGTAAATAAATATGTCACCTGGACAATTGCTTATCCTAGACTGTATTCCTCTAAACTAATGTCTTTATGGTGATGGGATTTAATTTTCCACCAGGTCTGCTAATTTATGTTTTGATTTTATCAGTTATTCTTTATCTGTTATTTAATTACCTATCTAAGGCAACAGGCATCGTTAGTAGTATGCAGACCAACTGAGAAGCAGAAGTTCATTGTCTTACATTAGAGTTTGGCTACAACATAATGGTAGGTTATCAGGGTCCATAAAATCATTTCACAGAAAGGTGGCATGTTTTACCATCCACCAAATTTATTTAACTATTATTTACTAGTTCACTCACATTTGAGTTTTCCAATTCACCTCTTCACTCAAACACAAAGCTCTCCAGTACGTCGAACTCCTGCCCTCCACACTGTCTCCACAGTGCAGTGTAATTCCAGAACAATTCACTTCACAACTAACAAGGCTTGTTGAACCACACACAGTCGTCTGGCAGATTCGGTTCGAAGAATGACTCATCGCGGACTTGCGAACCTCTCATAACTGCTTACGTGCACTCAAGACTGCTGGACTGTCGCCAGATTTGCTCTTCGTATATGTTACGGCATTAAATCAAGAAAAGACGTTAGAGTTCGTTCTTGAAGGAAACGGGTCATCATTTTCATTGTGATTTTGTAAAATAGGTTCATTTGTCTTGCCTTGAAAAATTGACTGTGGACTAAGAAGAATAACTTTTAGTGTCTTAATTTGGTTATTGTATAAAATTTTATAATATAAATAACCATGTAATTAGCATCTGGATTTAAGGTAATAACTTATGTGGCAGGGTGTAGCTGCACGTGCCTGCGTTGGTAAGATGCTTCTAGTGATTTCCTGTTGCATCAGGAAGGAATTTTCTGGAAGATGTAAAGATCTTTCCATATCAAAAATTTTGGAGCCCTGATTGGCTAAAATAACGCGATTCCTAATAGGTGAATGTAAGACCCGCGGGTGCGCTAATTGGTTATCTCTTGAATGCCCCATTTCCCGCTCCTGGCTTTCATCCTTGATTTGTGACCGGCAAAGGGAGCAGTCTTCTCCTCCGTCTGATGGGACCTCCGGCCCTCTGAGGTGAGGGCTATTTGGTTCATGTTTTGGATTTTAACCTTTAAATATAAATTCTTATTTTAAATTTCTTTCCGCACCAGTTTGCCCAGGCTATCTTCCATTCGCCAATTTTATGTTCAAATGACTTAGCCCTCGCAGCAAGTCATAACCCCTTTGCTTGGGGGCATTCCCATTTTCTTTGATATTATATACTGTGTAATAAATATATAAATTTTAATTTGCTCCGGGATTGTCTCCAGTAGTCCTGTTTCATCTTAACATATTCCCTTTTAAGATATGCACCTTATTCAGAAGTGTTTTGAAAAGGCAGCTACTTGATCGGGCTCTGAGTTAGGATATTTAATAATTAACATGCTTTCTTTTCCTTGCTAATATCTTAACCTGCATGTGGTGTTATGTTAATGTGTATTTTTCTTTAACTTCTTTGGTTGTATAGGGATGATCCTTGCTCAATTGAGAGCTCATTTTCTTATATGTAATTTTAAGTTGGTATCGCCCATAACTACCTTACAAAACTACCTTGTCACGACTTCAAATTAAGATTGTTAACATTTTCTTTACATTGTTTTTTAAGTCGTTGGCGTGAAGCTGAAGCTTGTACTATTGATATCTTAAAATTTGTTTATTTACTATGTTAATTTTATTTGTATTTCATCACTGGCTTGTTTTGTAACGTTATTTTCCATTTTTTTAAAAATTCAGTAAATGTAGTGTTCAATTGGGATCACCGTTGATTTAGTTTTCCTGGCAACACACTACCTTCTCACGGACCTGGAAGGGTTCCCAACCACTTCCCATTTCCTTTCTTTTAGTTGTCATGTTGGTTAAACTGTTACTTATATCTCTACGTTGTTTTCAGAGTATTAACATGGTGTATATGTTTCATTTATTTTGTGTGATGAAAATGTATTATTTTTTAATATTTGTTTAGCTGTCTTGTTCCTTATTGTGTAATCTGTAGCGGTTATATAATGATAGCAGAGCAAGTGGTTGCTGACGAAAGAGAGATTAGCGGTGATTGTCTTAGCTAAACTAAAATAACCTAAAGAATTATCTCGTATTGCTGTTTCTTGTTTTCAACATGTCTTGTTACCCCTAATACTTTTCATTTGAGAAAGGAAGAATTAATTTACGAACTTTGTATCTGTAAATTAAATTCGGCAGGAAACGTTGGAGATGACAAGAGTCTGTTGAAGTAGTCCCTTAATTTACCGATAACTATACCTGGTCAAAGATAAATTGTCTGAGTTTAATGCAATTCTTGTGTCTTTCTGTTTTTCTGCGCCCTCACATGGTCAATTAACACGTGTGAAAGCCCAACTACAGCATAACATGGATCGGATTCGTGATTTGTTGTCTCAATTTATCAGCAGATGAGCGACAGGAGTGTGAATCCTTATTAAAACAGTTTTCTTGGATTTTTGATAAAATTGTAGGCTTGCTTGAAGGGAATGAGTTACCTAATTCAAGCTCTGAAGTTCAAGTGCCTACCCCTTCTGAATCGTGTGAAAGTGAAAGAGTTACTCCAATTTCTGTATCTACTGCCTCTTTACTTTGCACTGTGGTCACTAGTGATAATGTTCCCCTGCGATCTTCTTCTGCTCTCTTTACAAGTGCTTTAATGCCTGTAAGTAATGCATGTAATGGGTCTTCTACACATGTTGGTAGTTCTTTTAATTTTCCTATGGCACCTGATAACTCTACTGTGTCTCAGTGTCAGCCTACTGTTGCTACACAACCTGTTTCTCATGCAATGATGCAAAAAACTCCCCCTGTCCAAGCGCCACCTGTATATATATATTTTTTTTTTGGCTAGGGGCTTTACGTCGCACCGACACAGATAGGTCTTATGGCGACGATGGGATAGGAAAGGCCTAGGAGTTGGAAGTAAGCAGCCGTGGCCTTAATTAAGGTACAGCCCCAGCATTTGCCTGGTGTGAAAATGGGAAACCACGGAAAACCATCTTCAGGGCTGCCGATAGTGGGATTCGAACCTACTATCTCCCGGATGCAAGCTCACAGCCGCGCGCCTCTACGCGCACGGCCAACTCGCCCGCCACATGTATCAAATGCTTCGGTGGTTTCTCAAATTTGTGAGAACGTTTCGCAGATGAGAATTAGTTTCATTGCAGTCTAACACTAGTCCTAACGTCACTTTCAGTACTCCATCCTTTTCTCAAGGGCGCGAGTCAAGGTTACTATGCTGCTGTAATTCCTTCTCAGGACCACTCTAGTCCTTCCCAGGTACCTCCTACACCTGCCTTCTCCCATTATTTTTGCCAATTTACCTCACCCACTCACTACTGTATTTAAGGGAGTGTCAAAATTCACTGCTAACTCTATTGATGAGGTCATTTCTTTCCTTTGATTTTTAACTGAATTTAAGGATCAGGCTATTGTGTACAATTTAAGTTGCGATCACTTTTTCCAAGTCTTATATCCACATGTATCTGGAGCTCTTTCTGAGCATATCATCACAGCCATTTCTGAAAGATGGACAGTGGATCAGTTTCATGCACACGTACTTGAATTCTTTATTCCTTCTCGTGCCTTGTCTTCGTTGGTGCAGAAACATTATTTCAGAGTGCACCATTTGAATGAATCGTCTGAGTATGTATATTCAGGATATTAAGTTCTATGATAGAATTTTAATGCTCAACTACTCTGAGTCTCAATGGTTGGCAGCATTGTTCAGAGTCTTGACGCTAATTATCTGACGTATCTTGCTCTTTTACTACGACCAGCTCCTTTTGCTCAATTGGAAGCTATCAGTGTTTCTGCCGTAGGTATTAGATATGCCGACAAGCTACGCATTGCTCATCGGAGGGGGAGCTAGCACATGTCTTTTACACAGGTTACTAAAACCGCTCCTTCTCTTTCTTCCAAACCACGTAATTCTCGTGCATGTTTTAGTTGTGGCTCCACTGGATATTTTCCAGCGGAATTGTCCTAAGATTGGACCCTTAGGCAATTCAAAACCTGAAAATTTCCAGAGGAATTGTCCTAAAACCTGGTGTGGGTAGAGTTACTTCCACCAATAATTCTTGTCAATACTATGGGTCGAATAGGCATTTCTCTAGACAGTGCCCTCGCATTTCTTCCGGGTATGGGCATTCTGGTAATAGTAATTCTACATGACTAACCACCAATTCTTGTGGCAAACCTCAAGGTATAGCTTTATGTCTCGTCTGTTATAACTGTAAATTAAATGATGATTCACCAAATTCTGTAGCTGACAATAGGTCCCAGTCTGAACCTAGGGTTAATTTCCTACAATCTTGTGGCATTTCTGCTATCCCTCCTTGTAAATTACCTTACATATTCTTAGAGGTGAATAATGAACCTGTCAGTGCATTGGTAGATTCTGGAAGTAGCATCACACTGATGAGTGAGAATTGGTATAACTCGATGAAAACTGTTTGCAAGTTCCCTACATTGAAACCTGTATCTTTAACCCGCCACACTGCTAACTCTAACTCTTTGAATGTGATTGGATGTCTAGATGTCAAGATCAGAATCCGTGATTTCACGTGGAAAATGCCCGTGCTTGTTGCAAAAGATTTATCTTGTCCTTTCATTCTGGGTGCAAATTTTATTGCCAAAACTGGTATGATTTTGGACCTTCAGTTCAATGATTTCCATTTTAATTTTTTTGTTAGAATCTTTAAGTTGTGTAATCCCTCCCCTATTCATCCTTGTCATGTCAATGCTGTTTCTGAAGACACGGGTGAACCCAAAGCTTTTGATTTTGATCATTTGCCTGATGATCAAGCCAACCAACTTAAGAATATTTGCAGTAACTTTCCATATGTATTTACCGACAAGTTAGGTGTAACCAATGTTTCGGAGTACAAAATTGAAGTTACTAAGAACGTACCTGTTCATTCTCCTCCGTATCGGCAGTCGTCTCCCAAAATGGAAGCCCTTAAGGCTATTATCGATTAAATGCTTGCTGATGGTACAATACGTCCTATATCTGCTTATTCTCCTCCCATATTTTTTGTACCTCAACCACAGGGTGGTTTCAGGTAGTGATGGGCAACGCTCTTGCTCGATATTCTCGAGACTGACATCACGGATCCCAAGACTCTTGCAAGAATCTCAAGACCGATTCTCCTGTGTTACAATCTGTGCCACGTCCCCAGTAACTATGAGTGTAAACTTTATGGTATACCATAAGCAGTTAATGCGTAAAATAACGTTTTCATATGGAAACATGCGAGCTGATAAATTTTGTCAAAAGCCTGGAAAAGTACTACATGTTCAGCAACGGCCCCCTTAATACAATTAACGAAAGTGAAAACAGAATGTCAATATCTTAAACTATTCAAGACTTATTTGAGGTGGACATCTTAACTGAATAACCCTGCATATTTTGTGAATAACTGTAGATAGGATGTACACCTACTTGGATACTAGGGGAGTGCATTACTCGAACTTCAGACGGGGAAGATGTGCTTTGCTACATATGCAGCCCCCATTACACATGAGTGGAACGTGTAATCTAAAATGCCCGACTTTGCTCCAATTCTTTCAGCAGGGGTGATGGGCAACGCTGTCGAGACTGATTCTCGTGTGCTGTGAGCTGTGCGACATCTCGGTAACTACGAGTGTAAGCTTGATACTTATCAGCAATTCTCATATGGAAACGTGTGCGACGATAAATCTTGTCAAAAGCCTAGGAAAGCACTGCATGTTGAACTAGGAGCTCCTTAATACCATTAACGAAAGTGAAGACAGAATGCCAGTATCTTAAACTGTTCACACGTAATTTCAGGTGGACTTCTTAGCTGAATAACCCGTATAATGTGTTAACTGTTATTAGGATGTAAACCTACCTGGATGCCTCACAATCGCTGGCAGGATAGCTTCTTGTGATTCAGACCGGGCCAGAGGTGTTCTGTGACTATTCCTCATTTATAATATATGTTTTCAAGTGTCGGATCATCCCAAAAGTTTTTCTGCCGACGTATTTTACTTCGTTTGAATAAACAACAAGCGGCTGTGCTATGTAGCATCTCTTAAAAATAACCGACATCCACAGCTTACGTTGCATTTCGAACGTACCCTTCAAGTTGTCCAGTACAACTAGACACAATTACATATTCCAGTGTCATATATCGAAGTACCTAATTATTATTATTATTATTATTATTATTATTATTATTATTATTATTATTATTATTATTATTATTATTATTATTAACAAATACAGTGCAAATGAAAAATATCCTGGTGGCAATGGTCACTAACACTAGTGTAATAATAACCAGCATACTGATGTGGGCAAGTTTTCCTTCGTAAACAGGACCATAAATGATTGGAATAAATTACCTGCAGTAGTCTTCGATAGATTCCCTTCCGGTATCAAATCGTTTAAGATGATGGATGATTAGTGCTAGTGTAAAGTGAAAAAAGTAAAAGCTGTAAATTTGTGATTTCCTGCCGGATTTAGAATGTTAAACTAGTAGCATTTCTCCTAATATTTTCTCTTCAGGAATTGCTTGTTGTACTCTTGTTGTTGTAGTTGTTGGGTAATTTTGTTTTAACTTTAATTTCACTTGTAGTGTTAAGCTAGTAGTACGTTCAACCTACAGTACTGTAAGCCATAGTGTTAAGTAATGGGAACTTACGTTGTGTGTGAATTTGTGTATAATGATGCTGGATTTAGAAAGTTTAAATCTTAGTATTTCTTGTCGTATTTTCTTTCGTTGTTGTCGTTATAGTTGTAGAGTAATGATGGTTTAACCCCATGGCACTACAGCCCTGAAGATCCTTGGCTTACCAAGCGACTACTGTTCAGCCCGAAGGCCTGCAGAGTACGAGGTGCCGTGTGGTCAGCACGACGAATCCTCTCGGCCGTTATTCTTGGCTTTCTAGACCGGGGCCGCTATCTCACCATCAGATAGCTCCTCAGTTCTAATCACGTAGGCTGAGTGAACCTCGAACCAGCCCTCAGATCCAGGTAAAAATCCCTGAATTGGCCAGGAATCGAATCTGGGGCCTCCGGGTAAGAGGCAGGCATGCTACCCGTACACCACGGGGCCGGCAATAATGGTTTAACTTCATTTTATCATCACTTGCAATGTTAAGCTAGTAGAAAGCTCAACCTATAGTACTGTAAGCGGAGTGTTAAGCACTGGAGATACTGAATTTGTGTATGATGATGCTGGATTTAGAATGGTAAATTAGTAGTACCTCTTGTAATATTTCCTTTCCATGGAATTGCTTGTTGTACTCTTGTTGTTGTTGGGTAATTATGCTAACTTTACATATAACGCGAATACTCTATAACACTGTAAGGAATTATTTCTTCGTCACCAAAATATTGGTAAACACAAGCAGTGGTTATAATATGATACTGAATGTGGGGTCTGATAACAATGTACACCTACCTGTCGAAAGAATTGGAGCAAACTCAAGCATTTTAGATTACACATTCCACTCATGCATAATGGTGGTTGCATACGCAGCAGGGCGCATCTTGCCTCGTCTCAAGTTTGAATAATGCATGCCTCTAGTATCCAGGTAGGTGTACCAACAGTAGCCGTCATGTTCTGTACTTAGCCTATTCATTCGTGTACTTACCACTGCATACAATGCCAGAATGAGTATCCTTTAAAATTATGATATACTGCGTCAAAATAGACCTCGCTAGAAATGAGAGAAATGAACGCCCTAATCGCTTGTTGACACGTATTTACGGAATGGAGAAGGTGCGTGGTTTGCTATTCGCATACTCGGCGAAAACAACATTCAGCTCTGGTTACCTGTAGGTCTACGACACGCTGCTCTCCACACCATGCGGGGATAACGCTCTTGAGATCTCTTGAAATTTCTCGCGAGAAATAGTGTATGCGCTAGTCTCGGGAAATCTCGAGATCTCGTCTCAGACTGCCCATCAATAGCTGACAGGGTAGCTTCTTGTGATACAGACCGGGCCGGAGATGTTCTGTGACGATTCCTCTTCATTGATATTATGCGTTTGTAAGTGCCAGATCATCCCAGAAGTATTTCTGCCGATGTATTTTACTTCTTTTGAACAGACAACACAGCGGGCTGTGCTATGTGACATCTCTTCAAAATAACTGACATCCACTACTTACGTTGCGTTTCGGACATCGTCCTCAAGTTGTCGAGTACAACTAGTACAATTTCACCTTGCACCGTCATATATATGATGATGATTGTTGTTTTAAGGGGCCTAACATCGAAGGTCATCGGCCCTCCGTCATATATCGAAGTACCTAATTATGACGGGAAAACTGTAACATTGTAGGTAATTATTTCCTTCGTCACCAAAATATCGGTAAACACAAGCAGTGGTCATATGTTATTGAATGTGGGGACTGATAACTATGTTGAAAGAAATGGAGCAAACCGAAGCATTTTAGATTACACATTCCACTCATGCGTAATGGTGGTTGCATATGCAACAAGGCGCATCTTGGCTAGTCTCAAGTTTGAATAATGCACGCATCTAGTATCTAGGTACGTGTTCCTACAGCAGCCGTCAGGTTCTGTACTTAAACCACTCATTCATGTACTTACCAGTGCATACAATGCCAGAATGCGTATCCTTTATAATTATACTGAGTCGAATTAGACCTCGGTAGAAATGAACGACCTAGTTGCTTGTTGACACGTATTTACGAAATGGAGAAGGTCCGTGGTTGGCTGTTCGCATACTCGGCACAAACAACGTGTTCTCCATCAGGAATTTGAAGAGGCACGTCGTCCTATTTCTTATGCTTCCCGCAGTCTAAATCCTACTGAACGCAACTATTCGATTTATGAATTGGAAGTCTTAGTTGTTTTTTTCTCTTTAGAAAGATTTAGGATGTACCTTGAACATCTCCCTTTTGACCTTGAAACTGATTATCAGGCACTGAGTTGGGTACTGAACAAGCCGAGAAAGACTGGTCGTCTTGTGTGTTGGGTAGTACGCATCTCAGCTTTTCAATTTGAAGCTCGTCACATTCGTGGCACTGAAAACATTGTTGCTGATAAACAAAAAAATAAAATAAAGGGTTCCTGGAACATGTTAATATCTAGTGGAATGTCCCCTAGCCTTTATAACTGCCTGACATCGCCGCTGCATAGAAAACACTAATTTCTTGCACATGTCTGGGCTGATTTTCTGCCCTTCCTGAAGTATCACACTTTTAAGTTCCTCATTCGTACGCACACGTTGCCTACGGAGATTCCTCTTCAACGTAGCCTGAAGATGTTCGATGGGATTTAAATCCGGAGACTGGGAAGGTGTTCTAAGCTGCTTAGGAATGTTTCAGATCAACCAAGTCGTATTAATATCAGCAGTGTGTTTTGGGTCATTATCATGCTGGAACATATAAACGGGTGGCATCCCCATTTTCTGCTTCATGTTTGTCCTCAGGATTGAATTATAGCCCTCCTTGTTCATTATTCTGTCAATGAAATGTATTTAAATCTAAGAATTTTATTTTTGTCCGTATTGAACTGAGAATGGAAGATAGGAAACTTAAAAGGGTCCACCTTTTCAATACAAAAATGTTATAGTTTATTTACAACATATATTTACACTTGGAACTAGTTTCGACGCTGTTTGGCGTCATCTTCAGCCAAAATGTGGGAAATAGGCTAGCATGTAGACATTTATATTACACAAGGCGTTACATTAAACAATACACATCTTATGAGGAGATAAAAACAGGGACGAATATAGAAACAAATGAATCGTTGAGAAAGCAAAAGTTATACATATTAAAAATAACCTTAACCACACATCTTGCAGTGCGAAAATATTCGCCTTGAATGATTCCTGAATACAAAACGCACGCGCACACATTTCTGAAGAGCCAGCAGGCAGGAAAAAGCAAAGTGAAACCTTAAGAGTTCTTCTGAGAAGAGTTCATCATTTTTTCTATGTTCCAACTAACTAATGAAGTCTCCCTTGAGTTCCTGATAAACATACACAACAGGAAATTCTCTTTCACTCTCAACAATAGCTATAAAGACCAACGGTAAATTGCATTTTAAATATTGTGCAGAGACGTGAAAGCATGATCTTGAACATGATATAACTTCTACATTTAACCTTTTTTTTTTTTACACAAGGTGTTACATTAAACAATACACATCTTACGAGGAGATAAAAACAGGGACGAATATAGAAACAAATGAATCGTTGAGAAAGCAAAAGTTATACATATTAAAAATAACCTTAACCACACATCTTGCAGTGCGAAAATATTTGCCTTGAATGATTCCTGAATACAAAACGCACGCGCACACACTTCTGAAGAGCCAGCAGGCAGGAAAAAGCAAAGTGAAACCTTAAGAGTTCTTCTGAGAAGAGTTCATCATTTTTTCTATGTTCCAACTAACTAATGAAGTCTCCCTTGAGTTCCTGATAAACATACACAACAGGAAATTCTCTTTCACTCTCAACAATAGCTATAAAGACCAATGGTAAATTGTATTTTAAATACTGTGCAGAGACGTGAAAGCATGATCTTGAACATGATATAACTTCTTCATTTAACCACCTTTGAAAGTCTCTCTCTATATTACATAGCTTCATTAACACCACCATTCTGTAGATGCACAAAATAATCTTGTAATCTTCACAGGTCCGGTATTCAGCTCGACAAGAATATAAAATTGGTATTAAGGAATACGTTTTCTGAGAGTTTGGAGGTTGACTGTGCCAGTATTTGTGGTGTATTGTTGCAGGTAGGGTGGGGGCAGGTTTCTATGATGTTTATTGCGGGACATAAGGCGGTAAAGCTATGGCGCGAGATGAAGAGGAACAGAGCGTGTTGGATAGTTTAGGTCTGGGGAGCGGCCATTGTTGGATTAGGAGGGGAGAGGGAAGAGGCGGTAGGGGAGGAGGAGTGGAAGGAGGGGAAATATGGAGGGTGATGTGGTGAAAGTGTGTGGCGTGACAAAGTATTATGCATAATGTGAAAGACAGATCTGTTTTTCGGGATATTCATGTTTTTGAAAAATTCAATGAGAAAGTCGAATAGGATCTTTGGTTTCTCTGAGATATCATTTAAGTTTAGGTTGGGATTGAAATATTGGTCTAAATGAATATAGAGGTTTTCAGTGAATATAGAGGTTTTCAGTGACGTCTAGGAAAGAACCTTTGTTTAGAATATCTAATACCTCAGGATCTTGATTTATTTCAGTAAAGTTGTGCTTAAATTCTTTTATATGTAGGCCGACCGCGGAAAAACGGTTGTGTTTTATGGAATTGACATGTTCTGCATATCTGATTTTAAAGCTGCGTCCTGTTTGCCCTAGGTAAGAACTTTTGCAGTCTTGGCAAGAAAACCTATATACACCTGATTTAGAAAAAGGACTACTTTTATTTATTGATGAAGAGTTGTGTAGGATCTCTGTGCTTCTATTGTTAGTACGAAAGGCTATTTTAACGTTGTGTTTTTTAAGGACGTTAGTGACGTTGTAAATTTCTTTATTGAAGGTAAATGTGGAAAACGTGGCAGTGTTAGTATTGTCTTTTATTAGGGTGGTTTTTGGGCGGTGTCTGAATTTATTGATTATTCTTTCAATAAAGGATTCATTATATCCATTAAATTTTGCTATAGAGCGAATGGTGTTCAATTCTTTATTTAAGTTTTTTCTTGACATCGGAATTTTGAATGCTCGGTCTACTAAGCTATTATATGTAGCCGCTTTGTGTGTTTGGGGGTGTAGTGAGTCATTTCTTATAGTAGTGGCTGTTTGAGTGGGCTTTCTATAGATACTATATGTGAACGAAGAGGGGTGCCTATTGATTGTTAGGTCTAGGAAGTTGATGGAGTTGTTTATCTCTGATTCTAAGGTAAATTTAATGTCATGATCAATGTTATTAATGTTTTTGAGGGTGGATGGCGCGTCTATGGAGCGTTCATCTAGGATTATAAATGTGTCATCTACGTACCTAGCCCAGAATTGGATATTAGCAAATTTGATGTTATTGTCGATGGCGGTGTGCTCTAGGAAATCAAGGTAGATCTCTGCTAAAATTCCTAAGGCTGGTGAACCCATAGCCAAACCATCTTGTTTGTAAATGATCTTATCGAATGTGAAATAGTTATTGTTAATTAGTAATCTTAATATGGTCATAAAGTCTTGAACTTCTAGTTTACTTAGTTGATTGTTAGCAAGTAAGTTCTTTTCGATGATCGGGAATAATGAGTTGGTTTTTATACTGGGATACATGTTGACTATATCAAAGGAGTGCACTGAATGATATGGTTGAAGCTTTAAACTGTTTAGTTTGTTCACTAATTCCACAGTGTTCCTGATGGATTTATTTGATGAGAATTTATAATGTTTATTAAGAAATTGTTGGATAAATTGAGATAATTTATATAAGGGGCTTGGTCTGTAGTTTATTATGGGTCGAATAGGGACACCGGTTTTGTGGATTTTGGGTAGTGCTTTAGCTGTTGGTAGGGCTGGGTTCATAGTAATTAACTTTTGTTTTTCTTGCTCAGTGAGGAGAAAAGATGTGCTCTTTAGAATTTGTTTCAACTGCCTTTGAATTGATTGTGTTGGGTCCTTCTTAACTATCGAAAAGGAGTCATTATCTAAGAAATTTTTGGTTTTTTTTAATGTAATCTGTTTTATCCATAATGACTGTTGTGTTGCCTTTGTCGGCCTTTGTAATGATGAGTTGGTTGTCTTTGACTTTCTTCTTAAGATTGAGAATTTGTTTTCTTTCAGTAACGGAATCTTTGTTGATTTTGGTGATAGGGGTCGCAGTGCGATTTTTTGAGAAAAAAACTTTTGTTTAATTGTTTTTTTACGTCCATTCTGAGTTCGTCTTGTAGTTCATATGGCATTTTGCTGATAGCAACTTCTGATTCAACTGCGAGTTTGGAGGCTGTAAGGGCCGAGTTAGTCGGAACATAGAAAAAATGATGAACTCTTCTCAGAAGAACTCTTAAGGTTTCACTTTGCTTTTTCCTGCCTGCTGGCTCTTCAGAAATGTGTGCGCATGCGTTTTGTATTCAGGAATCATTCAAGGCGAATATTTTCGCACTGCAAGATGTGTGGTTAAGGTTATTTTTAATATGTATAACTTTTGCTTTCTCAACGATTCATTTGTTTCTATATTCGTCCCTGTTTTTATCTCCTCACAAGATGTGTATTGTTTAATGTAACGCCTTGTGTAATATAAATGTCTACATGCTAGCCTATTTCCCACATTTTGGCTGAAGATGACGCCAAACAGCGTCGAAACTAGTTCCAAGTGTAAATATATGTTGTAAATAAACTATAACATTTTTGTATTGAAAAGGTGGAGCCTTTTAAGTTTCCTATCTTCCAATGAAATGTATGTTACCCATACCTCTGGCTGACATACAGCCCCAAAGCATTACAGACCCACCACCGTATTATACAGTTGGGAATGTATTAGTCACATCATTGTCCGTACCAATTGTTCTCCATATTCTGTAGATGCCATCTGACCCAAAAAGGTTTATTTTTGTCTCATCAGACCAGATAACATCATTCCAGAATTCGTTCTCCTTATACACATGCTCCTTAGCGAATGTCAGTCTAAGCCGTCTGTTTTTTCTACTTACATATGGCCTTTTCCGAGGGATTCTGCCATAGTACACATGACGATACAGGATCTGACAGATGATGGATTTGCTGATCATCTTTCTAGTTCGTTCCTCCGTGAGTTGCCTCAATACTGGTGAACTTAATTTGCAATCTGACTTAATCAGCCGAACAACATACCGTTCTTCCCTTTCAGTTAAACACTTTCTCCTGGGTTTCCTTGGTGTGTTTTTAATAGTGCCTTTGTATTTAAATTTATCATCCACCGTAGAATGTGTTCTATTGACCAGCTGTCCAATCTTTCGTAACGAAAATCCTTTAAGTGCCAGTTTAAGTATAGTGTTCTTAAGCTCCGTACTTAACGCTGGACTCCTACCCATGTCCACCACAGGTACACTAGGAAGGAGACCAACTCACTTGACCAGTCGTATGCCGTCACTGAGACTTTTCCGTGCATCGCAACGAAACAGTGGGCATCATAGTACCATATGTACGAATACAACTTGTAGACGCGTTTGTCGATGCCGGCACATTCATATCAAATCTTCTTGCCTGTATGTGAATAAGTTTGGTTGTCACTAATGAATTATCATTGACAAACAATGTTTTTACCCTTAATGTACATTTCATTTCAATTTTTCAATCGTTAATGTGAATATACGAGACTTGATAAGAAATTGACGCCTGTACAAATAACAGAGCCACATACTGTATGTACATTATCGCATCACATACACAGTTCATTCTTTTAAATTTCATTTCCACAATGTAATTTTTTCTTAGGTCTTTGGCAAATCCATAAGTGTATCTTAGTTAGGCTGACGATGACCCACATAGGGTCGAAACTAGTCCCTTGATAACATATTGTAATGTATTTATAGACATTGCAATTATTGTACAGTATTGAGTAGGTGGAATAAACTTTGTAAATTATATGTAACTTAGTTCTTGCTCTTTTTAAATATTTCCAAGAATCCCCTGTGGGTGGACATCTCGGAGTTTTCAAAACAAGATAAAAAAATACGTACGCATTTCATCTGAAAATCCATGGATGGTGAAATCCGTATCTTTGTCCGTTTTGCCAGTACCCCTGTGTATAATTTACTTAAAAGTATCTAGCAATGTTATGCCTCTAACTATTCAGGTTTAATTTCTTTCTTTTCTTCTTATAATTTGGACAATCACTGCTTCCAAAATTCGTTTGAGATCCCCAAAATAGTTCCTGCTTTCCCTTTCCTAGCTTTCTCTAAGACCTCTCTTACTATTTCTACTGATATTTCTGTATCTAATGAAAGCAAAATACATCCTAATCCTCCTGATAGTCCACTCCCTTCTATTTTCGGTTTCCACCTGTTTTCACCACCCAATATTGTCTCCTAGTATTCCACCCAGTCAGAATGATTTATTTCAGTTTGCTGAGCAGCTTCCTGCTTGCCACATGTCAGTTAATTGTACTCCACACTTTCCTACTTTCATTATGTCTAGAATGTCTATTCAGCTCTGCAACCCTTTGCCTATGCCATACAAATTTTGCCATATACAACAATTTTCTATATTCTTTCCTCTTAGTGAGCACTTCCATTCTCCGATTGTTTCCTCCATGTTTCTTGTATGCCTTTAGTGCTTTCATTACTTCAAACTTTTTATATCTACAGTCATCGTTGTATCACCCCTTGCCTATTTTACTCTTCACCTCCTTTACCCGCATTTTCTCTCCCAACACCTAAATAGTGTGTTCTAATGATTTTACTGCCCTACCCATTTGATTATTCTCAATCATAATGTCTATTCTAATTTTCACTATTTTACAAGTTCCTCCTTCATAATACTGAAACTCTTTCCACCTGCATTTAGCAATTGATCGATCTTTAAAATTCTTTTTGCAACTCTCTTTATATTCAACGCTGATAACAATTGGTAAACGGTGTGATTCTCCCCAATCCTTGACCTTTATGCTCTTAACCATATGGAATGCATTCCTTGAACACACTACCATATCAATTACACTGACCCCCCCCCCCCATCTCTGTTATATACACTAGTGTCCAAAAGTTAAGCCTAATCACTAAACAAGGCCATACCTCCTGATAGGAATGTCAGACAGATTGCTGAACAAATGGAAGCTGAATTACACACCATATGTCACACAACTTGTACAATAAAACAGTGTCAGAAAGGTTCTGACAGCTAAGGTACCTTTGAAAAAAGCTAACAAAACTTGGCAATGTCTTCCACAACAAAATATGCTGTTAATAGGGTGAATGGTTAGCCCTTCGCAGCGATGTGGCTCTCTATCAGATGGTTCAAGAGCTCTTGTGGCAGTCAATCCCATTCCTCCGAAAGGGCAATGTGAAGGTCTTGGAGGGTCCTTGTTGGAGGCTGATGGGATGCAATTCACCTCCCCAATGCATCCCAGGCATGTTCTATAGGATTCAGATCTGCAGACCTCGCTGGGCAGTCCATGCGATGAATGTCTTCCCCAGCCAGAAATTCATCCACCAGAGCGGCGCGGTGCGGTTGTGCATTATTGTCAATTAAGAGGAAGTCTGAATCAACCACACCTCTGAAAAGTCGAACATGTGGTCTCAGTACCTCATCCCTGTATCTCCAAGCGTTAACAGTGTTCCTCGGATCACCCATGAAGATAGGCAGGTCCGTACGTCCATTCAACATGATGCCGCTCCACACCGTGACGCCGCCACCACCACACTGTGACGCAAGTGCGATAAACAATTATAACTTTAAAACAATATTCTCTCACCCATGGGTAACTAATGCAAACATCGAGCTCGAATTACTATTATTATTTTACGATTATGGTTATTATTACTTGTATGGCTATGTAAGGTTTCATCCATTTAGTATTAATATTATTATTACATCATATGTACATAGGATATGATCGCACTGTTTGTGGGGTTATGTCATGAAACGTGTTGTACATAAATATTTATATGAGTTCCGTTAATGTAAATACCTGTATATTAATATTATATCATTTATTTTTACCTGTATTTTGTAATGCATAAATGTGAAACACACTGTAACTTCCAGAATGGTAATGGGTAGACGAGAATGATCGAGAATATTCTGTACACTATTTTTATGTATTGGGCACTCTTGAATTTTCGAGAATATATATTTTTTAATGTAGCTTTCTAGAAACCTGGCCAGGCACATACACAGGGTCTTTACTTATGCTTGGCAAGGACTTTCTCGCTCGACCTTGGCCGCCGATGACAGGCCACTACTGGCCACCGGCGCGCGGTTTCCGGCACTTCTGCAGTTGCTGAGAGCTGAGCTCCAAGATAGTAGGGTGTTCAATGAAGCTACTGTGTACTGTCTGTTGTATTGTATAGTGTATTATTGCGATTGTGTATAGTGCTGTAATGTATGTGAAATATTCATTACGTGAACGTGTATATTTGCACAATACATTAAGTGCAGAAAATCGTGCGCTAGGACAAAAGTGTCTAGCGAAATTTCCAGGGAGACCCACTCCTATCGATCGGACAATAAAACAACTGGCCAAGAGATTCAAACGTACAGGTTCAGTAAACAATAAAAATAAACGTAAAGGTCGTTATATCCTTACTGAAGCATGTTTGGTACGAGGATCATAAGTAAAAATCTGTGGCCCCCTCGTAGCCCAGATTTAACGGTATGTGATTTTTATCTGTGGGGAATGTTAAAAAATGTAGTTTATGGCAACAACCCTCACATACTAGATGAACTTAAAGACAATATAAGAGCTGCAATTGCATCCATCAGTGCCGAAGAACTTGGTAGAGTACCCAAAAACTTCATTACGAGATGCCGATTATGTTTAGCAGCTCATGGTGAACATTTTCAGCATAAACCGTAAAAATGGTGAGTAAAATGCATGATAAATGCATGATAATGATTTTGAGCATAAACTGTTAACATGGTGAATAAAATGCATGATGTAAAATGCATGATGATGATGTTGAGCACCATATGCTGTAGCGGTAGCCGGCAACTGAACCGTCACTGGCGGCCAAGGTCGAGCAAGAAAGTCCTTGCCAAGCATAAATAAAGACCCTGTATAAGGAGACAGTGACAAGTTCGTTATTAGGATGAGTTTATTGGTTACGAGTTATTATATGGGAGTTACTGTTAAGCGAGTTGTTGGAAGTTATTGTTCAGTAGAGTTATGGTGTAGCAAGAATATACTTGTGACTCGTAACGTGCAGTGGATGCAGTCGCCATATTGAAGTGTCAGGCAGTTTTTTTTAAACGGCAGTTTGTGAGATGTGAGTGTTTTGTTTGTGCCAACAGCGATTAAGTTCATGTGTCTGTTTAATTTGTAGATAGATGTGAACAAAATAATTGTACCAACTGACAGCATCTCGTGTGCGTCTTTGTGGATATGTTAACCGGCAACCGAAACGAGGACGTAAAAATTTACGAGTGAATGACAGTATAGTAGACCATAATGCAAGTCATACTAGAGAATATGTCACTCAAACAGCTCAAAGAGGAATCTCCCGACGAACGGGAAGAAGAAATCGCTACAGCCGCGACTACAGGAAGATCTCGTGGAGAAGGGACAAGATCCTGAAAAGTTTTTCATCGAAGCCTATGAAGATTCCGAGACAGAAGAAGAGGTAAATATCCCTAAAATGTGTTCAGACTTAACAACCATGATGCAGGCAATAAATGACAAACTTTCAGACAAAATTTCAGATGTAAATGACAAACTTTCAGGTGAAATTTCTCAAGCTAAATCAGTTTAAACCGGACAGATAGCACAAGTGTACACACAGGTTTACAACGTAGAACAGGGCCTAGAATAAAAAATTTCCAACCGTAAATGACAAAATTTCATCGCAAATTAGTGACGTCACCGATCGATTAACGCAGCAGATAGTGGACATCAGGTCAAAACTGGGACAGGTTGAACAGATCGATAGTAGAGTAAGCCAGCTGGAAGGGGATCTCTTCGACCTCAAGGAGCGGGTGGAAATCCAGGTTTCCAGCATAAGACAACAGGTTAAGGGGAGAATTTCTAACATCGAGGGAAATCTTGAAAGCCGTATATCTGTCATTGAGGGAAATCTTGGGAGCCGTATTTGTACCGATGAAGGGAGGAGAGAAAACCGGATTTTGACCATCAAGAGAGATGTGCAGAATATAAGGGAAAGCACCCTTCATTAAGTTGAAGATAGATTGATTCAAACAGGACATACCGCCACACCTCTAACCCCCTCAAACCTAACCGTCAACAGGATACCTAGACCCGAAGGTGATTATAGAGAACATTCCGGAATTTCACGGGCAACTGGAGGAGAACCCAACTAGCTTCGTCGAGGGATTGGTCAAAATATTAGGAAGGACTAATTTACCGGAGGACATCTTCGTACAACTCATCACACCGCGATTAAAGGGGCAAGTTGCCACTTGGTAAGACAACTTGAAGGGTTTAAATCTAAACTGGATGGACTTCAAAAGGGAATTCATCGCCACGTTTAATTCCAAAGGGGTAAAGAGCTCCGTGACTGAGGCACAACCCACTGGCATGAGAGCTAGCGCCTTTGTCCTACAGAAGTATTAACTCTTCAAGCGTCTGCATCCTGAAGGAAGCGAAAACGAGATCTTACCAGATACCACAGAAATACTCCACGATAAGATTCGGCCCCTAGTGAAAGTATCACAACCCACATCCTTTGATAATCTACGCAGAATCATCACCCAGCTGGAAGAACACAAGAGCAAAGCTACAGAAGAGACCAGCGCAATTAGGAAGTGCTACCAGTGTGAAAGAGCGGGACACCTGAAGAACAAGTGCCCAGCCTTGACGCCGGAAAACTAGGTCCGGCCCATTCTGGATTGAGAGGGGATGGGACCGGGAACAGGAATGCGCCTCAAGACCAGACAGATAAGCAACCCTGGTTAAGTAGGACAGGGATTGATCAGATAATGAGCAGAACAGGCCAACCCAGCCCAGCTATCATCTTAAGGATTGGCAATGAGAATTTTTTCAGTCATACTCGACAGCCAAGCAATCCATTCATTTGTCAACGAGACCTATTCCATCCGAGGACAGACTAACCTAACCGCTAAATGCATGAACATACCGACTGTAATTGATGATGTAGTGATTCAGAACCTGATACCTGACATCATATTAGGTCATGACTTTCTGGTGAAATACAAGGTAATCCTACACTATGCAGCTCATGAAATCTTTTTGGGAAAAGACAGACATCTGAGTGTCACCTGGCACTATGGAAATCTCCGGGTTCGCAAGTTGACGTGAACCTGGGAGATGTCCAGTTAACACATCTTTGAACGAGCAAAGAAGAGGAGCTGAGACACACCTTAAAGGATTTTCCGGAAGTCACCACCAACAAAACAGGACGGACTACCATGGTAATGCACACCACTGAATGCAACCCTCACTCATCAAGCAACGTCCATATCCAATCAACCCGGATAAGCGCAACTTCGTCATCGAGAAGATTGTCCGGCACCATGGCTAAATGGTTAGCGAGCTGGTCTTTGGTCACAGAGGGGCCGGGTTCGATTCCCGGCAGGGTCGGGAATTTTAACCATAATTGGTTAATTTCTCTGGCACGGGGACTGGGTGTATGTGTTGTCTTCATCATCATTTCATTCTCATCACGACGCGCAGGTCGCCTACAGGTGTCAAATCAAATCAAAAGACATGCACTTGGCAAGTCGAACCCATCCTGGGATCTCCCAGCACTAAAAGCCAAATGCCATTTCATTTCATCGAGAAGATTCAAGAGATGGAGGGCAAAGTCTCATCGAACCCTCTACATCCTGTTGGGCTTCACCTATCGTCCTACCGAAGAAGAAGAAGAATGGGGAGTATCGACTGTGTGTGGATTTCCGCAGGTTGAACGAGAAGACCGTTAGTTATGTCTACCCCATGCCTGACCTGCAAGGCTCGCTGAAACAAGTGGGTCTAGGATTTTCAGCAGCTGGATCTCAACTCCGGATACTGGCAAGTGTAGACAGAGGAAAGTTCTAGACCACTGACCGCTTTCATGACACTGAGAGGATTGTACAAGTTTGCAGTAATGCCCTTTGCATGGAAGAATGCTCCTGCCACCTTCATGCGACTGATGGATAAGGTATTATCAGGATATGTTTGAGATTTTTGCCAAGTGTATCTCAATGACATTTTAATTCACAGCAAGAATTTTCAAGAACACCTTGTACATCTGAGGAAAGTGCTGGAACGATTGAAGATTCATGGACTGACTTGCCAACTGGAGAAGTGCCACTTCACCCAGTTACACGTAGAATATCTTGGCCATGTCCTAATGCCTGAAGGTTTAGAAAGGCAACCGGAGAAGAATCACGCTATCGAAGAAGCTGAACGCCCGTGGACTTAGCGACAAGTACGTCAGTTCCTTGGCTTGGGTGGATGGTATAGCAGGTTCATGCCACACTTTGAAGAGAAGGCAATCCACTCACTGATCTACTCCATAACAACTGCCTGTTCCGATGGACCAGCAAGGAAAATGTAGCATTCCAAGGGATTAAGGTTGCAATATGCAACGCTCCCGGTCTAGCCCATAAAGACTCTCAACGGAAGACGTGCCTGCAGACAGACGCCAGCGACTCTGGCTTAGGAGCAGTGTTATTCCAAGAGAGGAGTGATGTCGGAAGGGACATCATCCAGTATGCCAGCAGGAAGCTATCTCCCACCGAACAACGCTACTGCACTGCCGAGAAGGAAGCCTTAGCCATGGCGTGGGCCATGGGCAAATTCAGAGACTACTTGGAGGGAAGGAAGTTCCAGATCTACTCCGGTAACGCTGCTCTCAAATGGTTGAACTCTGTCTCTGGCTCAAAATCTAAATTGATGCAATGGGCTCTGTTAATCACAGAATTAGATTTTGATGTGTGTCACGTCCCAGGACCGACGAACATAGGAGCAGACAGTTTATCTAGGCACCCAGCGACGAAACCTGAAGCTAGGATCACCACTGTCGAGAGGGAGTTCCCACAAAAACACCAGAGTGAGCCTAAGGAACCTGTCCTTTTGACCATCAAGGAGGAACTTGACCTGGGAGTGATTGAACAGTGGCAGGAACAAGACAAGCCCTATAGGACCATGACGCAGTGGATTAGGAGACAGAACACCGATAGATGACTGGCCCCAAGGGAATTCAAGATGTACTACAAGAACTACCGGGTTGACAGAGGACTCTTGATGTACAGGTCGCACCTCTCCGACGCGCCTGCAGTAATGGTGATCCCCAGACAGCACATGACGAGCATGACGAGAAGTTCCACGATACCACGGAAGCCGGACATCCAGGAGGCGAAGAGACATATCAGTCTATCCGACAAAGATTCTTCTGGATCAACATGCGGAAAGACATCATGGACTACGTGAAGGGGTGCTATATCAGTGCCTGCACCAAGGCTAGCAACAGGAAGACAGATTCCAGCCAACGAGGAAGACGGCCACAATACCCGTGGGAGGTCTCATAGCCCTGGACTCGATGGGTCCTTACCCTAGAATACCACAGGGTAAAACAGGGCTCCTAGTAATCGCTGACCTCTTCACAATATGAACTGAGGCCTTTCCGCCACGACAGCACGCATCACCAGCCTGCTACAAGACAAGGTATTCAGCCGCTATGGTTATCCACGGTGCTGTCTGTCAGACAACGGGAGTCAGTTCATGTCGAGGAAGTGGCAACAAATGACGGAATGGTGTGTGGAGCACTGAACCACCCCTATCTACAACTCAAGGGCAAATTCAACGGAACGACAGAACCAGGAGCTGAAAAGGATGCTACGAGTGCACCTGATAGACAAAGAACATCGACTGTGGAACCGCCAGATACCGCAGTCACTCTTTGCCCTGCGACGACGCATCAACCGTGTCACCAGCTGTTCCTTGGTCGACAGCTGTACGGCACCGGGATTTGGGAAATTCGTCCATCACCCACTTCAGGTCAAGATGATGCAGCTGTTTCCCTGGCAGAGTGGCAGCAGCAACAGAACATCAGGAAGAAGCAAGCTTTGGCCGAGAAGAGATCCCTTACCCAGCGACATACCCACTCAGTCAGTCAGTAATAAGATCGGAGGGTTTCATGCAGGTCTCGCACCTATGTGGGTTGGTCCCACCGAAGTGGATAAACAGCTGGCCCATGTGGTCTACTTACTGAAGATCAACACGGCTGTCAATGTCCATGCATCGGAATTGCGGCGGGTCACCATCCGCTGCGCATACAGAGTAAGCCTGGAGGAGAGGATATTAATGACACAGCACCATCTGGTCATCGTGAGAACGCAACAGCTATCTTAGAGGAAGAGGCTGGTAGCAAGGCAACCCCGACCCCCGACACGGCACATGCCGGTCAAGAGGAGAGCACATCCAGTGACACTGAGGAAGAAAGAAGATACAATCTACACCCAAGGCAAAGTGGACGAGTGTGACAGAGTGAGGAAATTGTTTCAAGTTATAGGGGGGGGTATTGACGCACGTGCGATAAACAGTTATAACTTGAAAACAATATTCTCTCACCCATGGGTAACTAATGCAAATATCGAGCTCGAAGAATTATTATTATTATTATTATTATTATTATTATTATTATTATTATTATTATTATTATTATGTATGGCTATGAAGGGTTACCTCCATTTAGTATTATATCATATGTACATACGATATGATCGCGCTGTTTGTGAGGTTATGTCATGAAATATGTGTTGTACATAAATATTATATGAGTTCCGTTAATGTAAATACCTGTAAATTAATACTGTATCATTTATACTTACCAGTATTTTGTAATCCATAATTGTGAAACACACTTTCCTCCAGAATGGTAATATGTAGACGAGAATGATTGAGAATATTCTGTACACTATTTCTATGTATTGAGCATTCTCGAATTTTCAAGAAGGTATATTTTGTAACGTAGCTTTCTAGAAGCCTGGCCAGGCACATATATAAGGAGACGATCTCGACGGTGTGACAAGTTAGTTATTGGGAAGAGTTTATTGGTTAAGAGTTATTATTTAGGAGTTACTGTTAAGTGAGTTGTAGGAAGTTATTGTTCAGTAGAGTTATGGTGTAACACGAATATACCTGTGACTCCTGACATGCAGTGGATGCAGTCGCCATATTGAAGTGTCAGGCAATTTTTTGTTAGATTTTGTTAGTTTGTGATGTGAGTGTTTTGTATGTACTAACAGCGATTATGGTTATGTGTGTGTTTAATTTGTAGATAGATGTGAATAAAACAATTGTACCAACTGACAGCATCTCGTGTGCGTCTTTGTGGATACTTTAACTGGTCCCGTTCCACAATGTTTCTGTGATTGTATTGGCTACCCGGTTCTCTCCAGATTAATGAGTGACGGGAATCGTTCTGCAAACTGAAGCGGGATTCATCTGTGAAGACCACATGCCTCCATTCATTCATAGTCCAATTCCGATGTTGACGGCTCCACAGTAAACAGGCCCGTCTGTGCTGCAGTGAGCGGGGCGCACACCGCTGGACGTCAGGCAAATAGCCCTGCTGTTCTGAGACACCGTTACACAGTTTGCCAGGAAACTGCAACCCCTGAGACAGCTGCGAGCTCCGCCAACAATTGTCTTGCAGGTGCACTCCGATTTCACTGGGCGGTCAAGGCCAGATATCGTTCCTGCTGTGGGGTGGTTACCCTTGGTCGACCTGGTACTGGCCTGCAACTAACATCTCCTGTGTCTCGAAATAGTCTCCAAAGCCTGGAAATGACACTTTGTGGCACATTCAAGGATACAGCAACTTCAGTCTGTCTCTGGCCTGCTTCCGGGCGGCCGAGTATTCTACCCTGCAAAACGGGGTGCAAATGGCATCTTTGTGCCATTATGTTGTCACGTTCACCACGAGGCTACACTCCGCACACTATAACAGGGCAAACATGACTGAGGGAATCTGGGCGCGGGCACTGGCTGTGTTTACCTCGCGGTTACGCCGCTAGTCAAAGCAGGGAACACTCCTTTCCTATACAGAGCGAACACGTAAGGTTAGTCGGTGCACATGTCGTGCGATTTGCAGTCTATTTCCCGCTGCCCTGCTTACTCTAAACTTATGCTTAACTTTTGGACACTAGTGTATGAAAGGTTCACGGTTTCATCTCCACACCACCAACCATTTAAAATATATATTTCTTCAGTACCACATAACTATAATAATTATTCACCGTTTTAATTAAATACCTTATTTTGACTTAGTCTGTTTTGAATAAATATTTCCTCTGCATCTTTGTCATACTACGGCCTCTGATCTGCAACCCTTGCATTGAAGTCTCTTATCAGTATAATGCTTATGCGCTCAAAAAGATTTTGTATCCTATTAACCACTTGAGTGACGGACCCGAGAAATTCTTGTTTAGTTGCAGTGTTCATTTTGTGATCACCCAAATGTTTTCTCGGTTACTGTAATTTCTTTGGAAAGTGTTTCACAGTATTCTTAACAGATGGCAGGACAGTTTACAACTATTTTCATTAATTCTCTGGCTATAAATATGCCTTGTTTTTGCATTCAATCTCTGACTCCATAACACGGTGTTTGTAAACAGACATGGAGGGTGTGAAGTGAAGGAAGTGTTTGTCTGAAGATGGAATATGGGACTTTATTGCAGATGAATCACTAAGTGATAATGATATTTCTGGTTTTAGTGAAAGTGAATAAAGTTCTTTTTTCAAGATAATGAAGTACGTTTAGGTATTTCTAGCGACAGCGAATATGAAGTCACGTCAGAAGCAACAATGACCGTAGGAGATGTCTAACATATACATTTACATGGAAAATATGCAAGCCTGGAAATACTGCTAGTGCTAATGCAATTCTATTTATAGGAAATCCTGGTGTGAAAGTTGGATTTTCACCAATGGTTAGTGACATTGACAGTTTCGAACTATTTCTAATGGACAATGTAGTAAATTCTATAATGACAAACCAATTCGTATGCCAAAACAAGTGTTGAAAAACTTGTAAATAAATCTCTGTGCACAATTTTGGAAAGAAACAAACTCATGTGAAGTTAAGACAATTTATTGCACTGATTTTGTTGATGAGAATAATTGAAAAGACAGAGATAAAAATGTAATGGTCACAAGATAGTATTCTGAAAACATTATGAAACAACGCCACTACTCAAATTTCAACTTCTCTACAGGTACATGCATTCTGTTGACAATGACAATGCAAATGGAACAGATCTCAGGAAAATTAAAACAATTTTAGAGGAGCTCAGAATATTGTTTAGAAATGTTTATATACTGGAACAGAAACTCCGTGCCGAGAAATCACTAATGATGTTCAAAGGGAGACTTGTCATAAAACAGTACATATCTATGGAATGGTCTCGCTTTGGGATAAAGATATTCTTTTTGTGCAAATTGAGTACTGGTTATGCTTGGAACTTCTCTGTTTAGAGAGGAAAGTGGGAAGAACGTCGTGGGGGAGGAGACCCTGCCCATCTGGTGAGCCATTTGTCACTAACAAAGCTTGCCGACTGCCCAGAACTAGTTGATAAAGGCTGTATTGTTTACAAGGACCACTGGTTTACTGCCCATTGTTGTATAAATAATTAGAACATAAGGGGTTTGGCGTATCCAATACACTAAACCCTAACTGTAAAGGTATACCAAAGGACTTGGTCAACACAAAAATTTCCAAAGGTGAGACAGTGTCATATGTAACAATGTGTGTGTTGTGAAGTGGAAAGACAAGAAGGATATTTACATGCTCACAAATGTAAATTATGATCATCTGGTTGCTACAGGGAAGGCACATAGGAAGACTGGACAAGCAGTAATGTAACCTAGTTCTGTTGTAGATTACACCAAGGTATGGGGTGGGGGGAGCACATCGATAAATTGGACCAACAAATAAAGCCGTACAAGTGTTTGTGGAAAAGCATTAGGTGGTACAGGAAACTGTTCTTCATCTGCTAGACATCATGATTCTGAATTCATTCACTGTATTCTGTAGAAGTAATGACAGTTCAAGAAGTGAGCTTCAGTTCAGACATGAAGGGATCACTTCAACGGTGGAGAAATATGCGACGGAGAGGGCGACTTTGCGTGGCAGAGCACCAAAAACTGAGCCTCCCCACCAGTCGCCTAGTAGAAAGGCACTTTCCCACACATATCCCTCCTACTGAAAATAGAAAATATCCACTCAGAGTATGCAGAATTTGTCCTGGTACGAAGGAAACAAAGACTGGAAAGCAAGAGTTGTGTCTGCATCCCGCTACAACCTGACTGTTGCTTCGAGGACTATTACAAAAAAATTGAAGCTGTAGAAGGGTGTGTTGTAAAAAGTATAAATATATTGTATATTAAGGCTTAAGTAACAAACTAAGGTGTTATGAGTGCGTAAGTATTATTTATTTTGAAGAAATACCACAAAATCTTGGCTTCGCACAAATGTATAATTTTTTCAGAAAAAATATCACCATTCTGTCACAGCAGGTCAACGAAAACCCGCCACCAAAGGGGTTAATTTTCCATGCTGATTCATCAAAAAAGATTTTTTTTACAAATGGGAAGGCTTCTGGAAGGTCGTAAACGAATCCAATGCACAAATCTTGTTCACTCTCATCAGAAAATTCTCTTTTTAAACTAATAATTTCCTCCATTTCTGATTCAATGAGTTATATTTTATCCTTTACTTCCTCCCTCACCATAGCCATTATACCACCTGGATATCTACCTCTTTGCATTCTTTTTTTGTTTTCCCTTAGAAGAGACTGAATTATTCTACTTTATTTTACTTCCTGGAGCAATCCAGCTTTCTACACAAGCAAGTACCTGTAAGCTTCCCATTAACTCTCTAAAAGATTCATTCCCTAATTTCAATATCAACACACCCTATTTTCATCTCTAGTTATCCCCCCCACCCCCCACCCCCACCCATGCATTTCACTCTGACAGTCTTACTCCTAGTTCACTAGAACTCTCCTCCAGTGCACTCCCACTTTCCCTGTCACAAACTTCCTCATTTGAATTCCCTTTCTTCAGCCAGAAGTCTTTTAAGCTCACAGGTCTATGTTTGGGCAACAAGTCCTTATTTTCAGTCTCCGTCCTTGTCTTCCGCTGAAGGCTGACATGGCTGTTCTCTCTGCTGGTGTCTTCCAAGTCAGTAGTTTGATTCACTTCTTTAGCTGATCCATAGACCATGTAGAACTCCACTTTCCATCACCAACCTCTAATTGATTTCCACTTACACAGGCGATGAGAACAGAACGCCTAACTTTTCCCATATAGAAACAGAGCATTTTCTGTTTCCTGCAGACTTCTCCCTCCATTTCCTGCTTTATCCACATCTCGAGTGCCACAGTGTCCAAGATCTTCTTCACCTTTATGGTTGAAATAAGCCTCACTGTCACAGGATGCTTACCAATTCCCTTCCCAAGATACTGAACCTTGTGGATATCGGCTTCTCTGCTGCTGATCTTCAGACTTCCATTTATTAGATCTAGTACTTTAGCTATTTGATCTTTTTTGGCATACTCCAGTAACCCGCATATAAAGATGTTTTTCTTACAGGTTTTCTGCCGATCCTTTCTCTCTTGCCACCTCAGTTCCTTTATCTCTGCTTCCATTGTCTTCATCTTGTCTTTCAAGCTTTCAATTTCCTTGTTGTTCTGAACCACTACCTTTATTACCTTCTTTAGTTCCTCTTTCATGCAATCCTGTAATTCTCTTCATTCTTTCGTTCGTTCTCATAGAAGATCTCTGGTCTGCTCTGCCAGGCAAGCCTCCCTGACAATTTCCTTTATCTTTTCCATCTCCTCCTGTCCAACGGCACAATTAGGACTGGGTCCAGGGTTTGTTTCCACACCTCCGATGACCAGTGGCACCGTCATTATGGAAGTGGTAAGCCTTATCTGATATCCGGTACTGTACTCAGTGGCACGCCTGGTGAGTCCACAACACCCATGCTAATGACCTATCACCGCCTGGTATTGCTGAACAGTGATCCCAATGTTCGCACTTGCTAATCATGCAACCTTCCATTTCGCTTGCACGGAATGGTTACGCTCTTTGGAGCAGAACTAGCCTGCGTCTTGTGAAGAAGCCACAATACAAGTTCCTGAGCAAGACAGTCCTAACTGTTTGGCTACTTCTAATTCCAAAAAATTAAATGTACAATTCCCTTCTTATCAAAAGCTTCTAAGAGTTGTGTCGTATTGTCTCAGGTTTGTCTACAATTCCAAACGCAAATCAGAAGAAATATGATGTGGTGCATTAACAGTAGAATTGCAAGCTGCTACCATCACATAAGTGACTAGTCCAATCCACAGAATTCCACGCGGAGAAACAGATCTTTTGAAGCACAAGCTTGAAATTTACTTCCAATCTTAGACAGGAATCCCATCCTTCGTGTAGGAGGAAGAATAGCCAACTCAATATTAGACTATGAAGTCGAACATCAGATGATTTTACCTGCCAAACATCATCTCACTGATCTAATAGTCAAGGGTGAACATGAAAGGCAATTAAGGCTATTACACTCAGGAAACCAACTGACTTTAGCAGGCATTAGACAGCTCTTCTGGATTATTACAGGCAAGGCAGTGGTCCGAAGAATCATTAAAAAATGTGTTAAATGTTTCAGGTTCAAGTCTACAGCTACCCCGCGACTTATGGGACAGTTACCTTCTGTACATATATCCCAAGCAAGACCATTACTTAACACTGGCAGAGATTTTAAAGGTCTTTTCTATTTAAAGACAGGCAAATCCTCCAGTAAACCTTATCAAGGGGTACATTTGTACATTTGTATCCTGATATGCATGGGCACCAGAGATATTCACATAGTCACAGACTTCATGATTTAGGCATTCATGGCAGCTCTCAGGTGATTCATCGAAAGAAGGGGAATGTGTACATATTCAGATAATGCTACCAACTTTGTAGGAGCCAACAAGGATTTGAATGAACTTAAGGAACTGTTCCAGCAAGAAAAGTACACAGAAGAAACCATCAACATGCCAGCAGTCAACGATTTACTTGTTTCTTCATACCTCGTCATGCTCCCAATTTTGGTGGATTTTGGCAAGCAGGGGGAAGTCATTGAAACACCACTTAAGGAGAGTAACAGGCATGCTGTTTCACTTAGGAAGAATTATCCACATTGACAGCTTGTTTAAATTCACATCCATTGCAGTCCTCGCTTGATGATCCTAATTATTTATGAGTCCTCAACTCAAGTTATTTCATCATAGGTAAACCATTAACAGCACTCCCAGAACCTGATATGAGGCCCATAGAATAGCAAGGGCATATGCGCCGAAGGGTTGTTTTGAGAGAAACGGGATTAACGTTTTAATAAGGGGTGTATGCACCAAAAGCTAGTTTTGGAGAACAATGCAATTAAAGGTTTACTGTGTTTTATTGAAAGAATCAATAAAGACATTAAGAAGTGTTCAGATGTGAACATAGCATAGTACTAGTGTCATGTATGATTTTAAAATGCTATTTGACAGATATTTAAGGTTTCTGAATGCTAATTTCATCAACAATGTTATTTAAATAAGGTATGCATTCATGCATGTGATAGCCAAAACTGTTTCCCTGTTTTTTATTCTTTAATTTTTAGAACTGACTTCACGTCACACTGACACAGAAGGTCTTATGGCGACAATGGGACAGGAAAGGGCTAGAACTGGGAAGGAAGCGGCCGTGGCTTTAATTAAGGTACATCCCTAGCATTTGCCTGGTGTGAAAATGGGAAACCACGGAAAACCATCTTGAGGGCTGCCGACAGTGGGGTTCGAACCCACTATCTCCCGAATACTGAATACTGGCCGCATTTAAGTGACTGCAGCTATCAAGTTCGGTGCCTGCTTTCCTGTAACATTAATATTTTGCAAGAATTCTTCTAATATTATTCATTAATACAAATAATAAGATTTTGCAAGAGTTCTTCTAATATTAATTGTACCAGGCGGTACACCTCTATGCCGCAATTTTAAATCTTCCGCCAATAAAGTACTTCTCTACCGGAGAAACTCTGAACTTTAACAACTGAATTAATTCAACAGTTCCTCAGAAGATGCCACTGTGTGTATTTCGATTTGTTTTTGTTCTTTTGGTGGATCAAGAAGTGTGGACATTCTCTCATAGATGTCACTGCCTAAAAAAAAAACTAGGATCATGCACCCTGGTGCGAAGGAATGAACTTTCTCCAAGAAATTTTGTATTCATAAGTTTTTGTCTTTACTAAATTTTGTTCTTTCATTTGTGGGTTGGCAATATTAAGCTTTCTTTCCGCCAGTTTTGAATTTAGCCAATCAGTAATTTCTGTAATTAATTTTCCTCCAATCATAGCTTTCTTCTTCTTCTTCGAATTTCCATGTGTAACTCTTAGCTACCCAATAAAGTTGAGTGGGTGTATCTTTACTATTCATGAAAGGTCTCGAATCTTCCACGAGGGTTTAAAACTGCTGATTTTCTCAGCTCTTCGCCACTCGAACAACATCTAGCTCTGTGTGTGAATATGTAGCAGGGGGCGGGAAGCGCCCTTTCTTCTGGCAGCAGTTCTTCAACAAGGTAATGGCCGTTTAACATCTCTATTTCTTGCCAGCTCAGCAGTTTATCACTCAGGGCAGGTCCGAAAACTTTATGTAAACTATCCTTTGAAACATGTAAATCTTTCCAGTCTTTTCATATAACTTTAACTGTAAATAGGGGATAGAGAGTGCCTTACCCTCTTGAGCTCCCCTTCATCTTGAATTTGAGGTGACTACGTTTTTGTAACCGTTCTTCTATTCCTTTTTAATGTGTTAAATTTATTCTGTATTCGTGTCACCTCCATAGTATGGGAATAGCCCCTGCTTATCGGCCTAGCGCCACTTAGGTTTTAACAAGCTTCATGTAGGAGTGCAAGGTTACGCCTCCACTCATCTTGGTATTGTGGGGCCATTTAATTTATCTGTTCTTTTCCACGAAGGCCCAGTAGATTGGGTACGAGATACCCCTCTTTATATTTGTAAGTTGTGCCATGATGGCAGTGAATTCTGAAGTCTAGGTAATGCCTTTAATAGGCTTGAAAAATTGAGAGCGGGTTAGCTCTTTTCTCTTGTGGTAAACATGCCTCAGAGAGGCTTGAGATTCAAAGGTGGGAGCAAACGCTCCATTGTATTGAGGGAATTTCTGCCCTTTGATAAGATGTCGATTGTGAGCTGAGTGCTCAGGAATTGTAAAAATTAGGGCTTGTGGCCCAGATTGTCAAAGTCTATCTAAATCTTGGCTTTCTTGATCTTGTACCTGATTTAACTAGTTGTTATTTGTTGTTTGTTCAAAGTCTATATCAATCTGTTAAGATTGGCTGTTCTGAAAATATAACCTTTATTTAAATTTTAATTTATCTTTCGAACTTGTAGTTAGACCCATTCAAGCCCGCACCTTCTTTTCACCTCTGCTGATCCACCAAAACCTCGGAACATTAATCATCAACACAGATAATAAAGAATACAATAAAACATAATGAATAAACTAGTTAATATAATATAAAGAAATAAGTAACCATAAATTATAAAGTGTAGTGCACCGAAAATGCCTAAGCGCTGGTCAAGGTTGGGTTGCGCTGTGAGGAACCATGCATACAGTAATGTAAAGTGTCATCATTCACTGCTACCTCGTCTTCTCCCTCTGGTGTGTGATACATGTTTTCTTGATCAGTAAATATACTTGTAAAGTACGCATGATGATGCGCGGGAATGTACAGAAGAAGTGAGCGAAGATCTCCAAGTTTTTCTGGTGAAATAACTACAGGTTTAGTGTACTTTTCTGGTATACTGACTGTCGAAAGATTGAAATGATGACCATAGCCATTCACACCTTTTTGCAGATGCACTTGATAAGGTTCCCTGCCGCAAGTAGGTTTAATGCCAAATCCCACTTTGTATTTGCTGCAGAAAACAAAAACTCTTCCCTCTGAAAACTTGGCGCCCGGAACTTGCCGGTTCGTTATGTGCTGTTGCAAAATTCCTACATCTTTAAACTGGTCTCTCGTTACCATAATGACATCAAAAGTGTTCTTCCTTCTGCAAATTCCAGTACTTTCATCCCAAAGATGCATTGAAGCTATTCTGTCCTTTATATTGTGGATACCAAGATTATAAGTCCATAATTTCCTCTTGCAAAATGGGATTCCAGAATTTATTTTGGGTGTGGGAAGAGTCTGTTGGATTCTTGTTATCAGCCATTTGTTTTAACAGTGTTTGTGCCATCTTAGCTCTGCATTCAAACTCATTTCTTGTTTTAATTCTGTTATTTGTTTGGAATCTATGTCTTGTCTCACTGTCTCTAGTTGTCGCTTTGTTTTGTCACAATAGTTGCAGGTGTCAGACATAGGTGCAGTAAATCTGTGTTAAAGATTTGACAGTAAAATGATGCAGAAACTGGAAGATCTTCAGGATGGTTTTCAACAATCCAGTCGCAATAAGCCTCATACATTTTGGATATATTTAAACCAGAGGTTAAGTATTTCCTGTATGTAGCCTACTTTTAGCTCTGCTGTAGTGGCTGGGTAAGGCAGGGAAACTGTTAGTGTGTGCCATTAATTTTTCTCTATCTGAATCAAACATTGTTCTTGTCTTTTCCTGATGCCCAAGATGATCTACATCAATGGTTCCAGTTCCTGTAACCTTGTCACGAACAATGCGCAGTCGCTTTTCACTCACACTATGCATGTTGCGAAAAGCAACTACACAAACATTGTAACAATTATTTCCATGAATTGCTTTAAAATCTACTGTGCGCAATCTATGAGACGGCCTGTCATTTACACGCCATCTTTTTAGATCCACACTTGTCATTTGTTTTTTGTTGGTTTTTTTCGCTAGTTGCCTTACGTCGCACTGACAGACAAGTCTTATGGCGACGACTGTCAGTTTATTTATATAAATATTCTGTAGGATGTAATTCCCTATGCCCCAAAATGTTTGAAATATTTCATCAAATTTATCTTGATCCAGTTTCTGAAAACAACCACACCGACAAGCATGCCCTACTTCTTAGGCCTTTACAATGTTGTTTGTTTCCATCACTTACGTATTCTTTACCAGTATTTCTCTTCTTCTTGGCCACGTTCATTTTCCATGGGTGTTTATGCACACAGCTAGGATTACTTGAGTGATGAGACGTACATTCATGGTCTGTATCACTCACTGTGCTTAATAAACGTACATCATTACGCTAAATGCACTAAAGGTTTGTTGAATGGGATCATCAATAGCTACACAACAATGCATGCAGGGCCGTCGCGTGGTATGTAGAGAGTATGCTCAGAGGTAAGTTATTGGATTCTTCAATTTTATTACAAACAGTGCACAAATCTAATTAAGGCGCACCCGCGCGAACAAAGATATTTATAAAAGAAAGAGTTCCTCCGTGTGTCAAGGCAAGGCTCAAATCGGCGCCCCCCACCTCCGGTGAAACTCGTAATTTTGTTTGTTCCAGTTTTGGTTCGGGGGGATGATACCCTAGCTCTTCAGAGCCACTCCAATATCCACGTACATGTGGTCAGCCGTGGACCCACCGTGTTGCGGACTGAAAAAAACAGGCGGTTATTATAAATAACAGATCACCGACCACCCACCCTCCACTACATATTTGATATACATATAATAATATTTGATTTATTTATATACAAAATAGTCTTTGATTTTTCATTATTTGTTCTTGTCTTCGGTGCCCTTTTTTTGTCGCCTATATACAAACTTCAAACATTGAAAGGCATTCGCGTGGCTTTTGGATGAGCAAATGTTGTCAGAATTTCTCTAAAGTCTAAGTTTTTTGCAGTGACATTTTCTATGCCACTGTAGAGCGCAAATAATTTTTTATAAGCTTAAGCTTACTAAAGCTTCGTTCGGCACTAGCAACTGTCACGCGTATTGTCAGTAACACTCTTAATGCGACCCACAAGTTTGTAAACAAATCTTTACTGTTTGTGTTTTTGATCATACACAATACTCCTTTTGGTGTGACTGTGTTCTTTCCATGATCCAAAATCGAACTTACATGTAAAAGTTCAAGATACAGTTCAATGCCATTGATATCAGACACTTTGGTTGTTTTGTCAGTTAAATGTCGTTCAAGGTCGAAACAACTTTGTTGTAGAACTTATTTTCCTGCAAGTTGAGCTACATTACCCAAAAATCCTCTCACTTGTTGGTGTTCTTTCAACGCAGTTGACCACCTCTTACGTGAGTTCAAAATTTTATCCACTAATGGATAAAAAACTTCTCTCATGGAAGTTTCTTCAGATGACGATTACACTTCCTCAGAAGACTCATACAAAAAACACGCTTTCGTTAAGAAATTCTTTTCCCAGGAAAAAAAAAAAAACAGGTTCGATACCAAGTTCAGCAGCTATTCCTTTAGCGGAGATTACTGTGTCCACATAACCATTCTGTATAAATCTGTTTAAAAACTCCAAACACTTATTGAACTTTTCAGAACAGTCACTGATGTCTACCTCGTTCCCTTGAGTGCTTTTACTGATCAAATTAACTTCAAAAAGAATGTCATTCCACAAGATCAAAGTTACGATGAAGGAAAAGTCTTCCATCTTATTAGTCAAAGATTGAGCTTCAGAGGCTGTCTGGAGGTTATCAATTTTGTCGCCTAACTCAACCAATGCATCCCTAACTTCCGCGTATTGGTATCTAACAGCCCGAACAACACTTATGCGAAATTCCCATCGCGTTTCACACACTTGCTTTAAAGTAAGTGCTTTAGTATGGTCGCTTATTACACACCAGCGCTTCGCTTCGTTGAACTAGAGAAGATTGTAAAGAGCCGTTGTAAAATACCAAATAAAGATGTAGACTTAACTGATGATTTTACTCTATCAGCATAGGTTTAATCTTTGGCACCCACAAGAAATGAACACAACCAAAGGGAAGTTGGCCAGTACACGGGCTTGAACTCCTTTATGTACACTTGCGATGTTGGCGTCGTTATCGTATCCTTGACCACGACAGTTTGTAATGTTCAAACCACACTCTTCAATTTCTTTGAATACCAAGTCAGCGAGAGCTTCTCCAGTGGTTTCTTTGACACCTCGATAGGCTCTAAAGCTTTCTCTACTTTGATCTTCCCATCATCATCTTCAATGACGTAGCGAATCGTTAATGAAACTAGCTTCTTGTAACTTGTGTGTGGATAAGTTATCAAGGATAACGGAAAAATATCTGGCTTCCTTTATTTTTGTCAAGATACTTATTCTGACCAAATTTTTACTCTGATGGGGGATTAAACAATCTACAACAGGAACAATAGACAGAATCTGATTTTCTGAATAAATCAACAATCGCCTTGATTTTTTCTTCATTTTCCAAAAGCCAATACCGAAATTGGTTTGAAAAGTGCCTATTTTCATAATTTTTTGGGTAATCATTGTCTTCTTTAGAATATTCAGTCGGTCCTTTCAAAACCAACTCCTCATGCTATATTTGCATAATATGCACTAGCCACTTTGGAGGATCTAAAGTAATCATCGGCGGCACCTGCTCCAATTTGGAAATAAATTCAATTTCCATTTCAGTGTCTGTTGACAGTTTTATCACTCTTTTATTGCTATTATCACTATCACGATCACAGTGGTCATGATCGCTTGTAACGGTATCATCAGTAGGGGAAGATACAGCTACAAATTTGGTCTTTGGCCTCTTGACTGCTACTTTGTGAGGAGGAACTACAGGTAGGTGCAGACGTACTGGTCTCAGACGCGGCAACATTTTGTGTTGTATTCGTTTTAAAAAATTAGTTAGTTTTGGCACTTAATAATGTCTCATTCACTAACACATTTTCCTTGTACATCTTTCTCCTTTGTGCCACTGACAACTTTTTTGGCATAATTCTTGAGTTTTCCACTAATCACTATCACTATTCACTTCACAACAACATCGTTCAGTATTCATAAAGCTCGTAATGCACAGAAGAATAAACTATTAGCAATTGCCATAAACAGCGACGACGTGTCTATATCAATGTCACTATAAAACCAAGTAACCAAGACAAGTGTAAACTCTGTCCGATGCGCACTGTGGTTGGGGAGGGGTGTTGATGTCGACTCGCCAGTGCCTATGAGTCACGATCCTACTCTCACCTTCACCACCTGCCACCAGAGCGGACAGCGCTGCTCAGTCAGTATACACAGTTACTACAGTTCATTATGCATAGAGAGAATTTGTGCACTCAGCCATGCATCCGTTGTATTATTGTATAACACAGAGACCAATACAGCTGTCTATAGAATTAGACTATAAACGCATAAAATATATTTTTTCTACCCACGGTGGTGCCCCCCCCTCGATCGCGGCGCCCATGCGACGGCCCTGCACTCAATAAACCTTACTCCGAGAGCTACAAGCCAACAGATTGCATGCTACAACTGTCTTCACACGCAAAGACTTAACTCGACAGATATCCAGCCCCGGTCGGCAGGCTGGCTCATACACTTTTGCTATTCTCGATATTCAACTGCAGCCCGGCCGGTCAGGCAGTAGTCAAGTGGCGAGTATGTTCATATCCAAGCAGTATCAACCATTAACACTTAGCAAGCATGAAATAGTACGCTTCGTACTATATGTTGCAATAAAAAACCAAAAAAGCATACTTTGGCACATACGCCTCTGCTATTCTACGAGCCTCATATAACCTAATGTAAAATGTCCTTGCTGGCTAGATTCAAGGTTAATGAACAGAGGCACCAATTGTTCTGAAGGAGATGGTCTACCAACTATTTGAATTATCCGCAGCAGCGCAGCAAATCGGTGAGCCCATCCTCCGATGTGTCACCAGGAACTGTTGTAGTCATGAAGCATGATTCTGTACCCCCTCTGCAGTGACTCTTAGAAGACAATACAGAACTGCACCATGGTGAGGACCATCTTTTGAGAGTGGTGTCAATTAAATGCAAAAAGGGTATACCAAATTTACGCGAATAATCCCTGCACCCTAATTTTAGGAAGGATCATTTTGAAAAAAATTAAATGAACTAAAATTCCTTCCATCGAAGATGTAAAAAAAACAAACATTTCATATCACTCCGCGAGGTCCACGTGGTCTTTACACGCAAATATGAATGTGTAAATTTGCGGGTATAGCTGCTTTGCCTGAACATATATGAGATGATAAAAGTACATTATCACTGCTATAAAATATATTTGCCATGAACATTAGCAAGTAGGCCTAGGTATTTCATTAATCTGAACTTGCAATAGGATTGATTCCCTGTAGATCAGAAGATTCGTTATCTCTTGCATCACTAGAATCCTCTCCTAAGTTACTTACAAATTCGTCACACTCCACGTCTAGAACACTTTTCACATGCAGTCTCTCTGTATTCTGATATTAGCATGACTGGTGGTGGATAATGTTTTTTGTGAAATGTAAACACTTGAAACAGACACACCGGCAAACACTGATGTTAGTATTGCGATACAGTAAAATCTTGTTAATTCGAACTCTTTGGGACACAAAAATCTTACTTCAAATTATGTGATTTCAAATTAACTGCCAACTCGTGCTTCAGAAATGCAAACCCTTGCTACATCACAAAATATTCAAGACCCGTTACTGCATGCAACTAACATGGATTCCCAGTATAAACCTTTCAAATGCCACGGTAGAAAAATATTTGCAAAATGTATTCAACAAGGTGTATTTAAAGTATTCAAATAATGCACTTGGATAATGCAGTGGCAAACATAACCTCACGCAACAAAAAGAAGAAAAAAAAAAAAAAAAAGAAGAAACACGATTCAAAAACTAGGACAAATTATGCTGGCTCTCCTGTGCAGGTGCTTTATTTCTTGGACTACTGTAGTGTTTGCATTTCTAGATGCCTTGTACTTGCACGGAAAGTAACCGATGCCCTTAAAACATCATAGCTTATCAAGTTTCCTATGACAAGGGGAGGACGTCCACTTTGGCTAGGCATAAAAAAACCACTGCAGTTCCTTTGATATTGACAGTATTGTTCAGTGCGTACAAATTTATTAAAATTACGAGCCATGATTTTTTCACCAACTGACCGCATCACCAGTGCTTGCGGATTCTGCTTCTCCGCACACTACCTGTTACGTGATATTGTGGCGTTCCTTAAAACGCTGAATACAAAAGAATTACTATTTCACTCAAAATTAGTAACTAATAAACACACTGTCGACACACCGAAGTGAAAGAAAGTGCAGAAAGCTGCCCCTGCACATTCTGGAAGATGCATTCTATCGTGATGCCGAGGAATTTTGAATTTAAATTACTTTGTAAAATACTATTTTTTAATAACTGCAGTTTAAAATTAAAAGTCTGAATTGTTTTCCATTTAAATATGAAATATGGGGCAGTTTTCTTCCATTGCGGTTACAGAAAGCATAACTGCACATCCAACATCAAAAACTCAATTTCGTGCCTGCATTTTTTAAAAAAAATATGCGGGGATTATTCGCGTAAATACGGTATTTAACAGTCCTGTATACAAAGTTGTTCCCTTGCTCATTCATGAATGATATTCAATTGTTGCATACTTATTAATGTTATCAGTTTGTGTATTCTTTAGAGTATGTTTGAAGTCCTGTGTATTTCAAGTCAGGGAGTATGTTTGAACTCATGAACATTTATTCAAGTGTAAAAACTTCATTATATATCTGTATTGAACTGAGAAGAAAATATGAACAAAATAAAGGGTCCACCTATTCAATACCAAACAATGCTATAATATCAATTACAACATTTAATTATTAAATGGAAACGGTTTGAATGCTTATTCCGCATAATGTTCAGCGAAAAAAACTTTGAAAACAGACACTGACATATTTAAAATAAACATACAAACAATGCACAGTACACATGAATATGTAATATCCTTGTGAATGATTTTTTTTTTCTAGTTGCTTTACGTCGCACCGACACAGATAGGTCTTATGGCGACAATGGGACAGGAAAGGGCTAGGAGTGGGAAGGAAGCGGCCGTGGCCTTAATTAAGGTACAGCCCCAGCATTTGCCTGGTGTGAAAATGGGGAAACCACGGGAAAACCATTTTCAGGGCTGCCGACAGTGGGGTTCGAACCTACTATCTCCCGAATACTGGATACTGGCCGCACTTAATGTGAATGATTGAAAGGATTGAGACTGAAATGATTAATCGTAATCTGAGATCACTTCTTACACCATTAGTTTAAAATTAATGAAAGTATAACACCATTTCTTAAGTCACTGTTTAATCTTGATAGTAACTTGATGTTCTGGATTCAAATTTGCATCACCAAAGTTCAATGTAGAAAAACGTTTGTGGCAATGTTCAAAGAACAAGTACATGTCTTCTATGGACGAGACATACTGACACAAGTGCGATAACAGGTATAACTTGAAAACAATATTCTCTCACCCATGGGTAACTAATGCAGATATCGAGCTTGAATTATTATTATTATTATTATTATTATTACTTGTATGTATGGCTGTGAAGTGTTGCATCATGTTAGTATTTGTATTATTATTACGAGACGATCGTGTTGTGTGTGAGATTAAGTCATTAAGTATTAGTGTTGTTATTATTTACGTAGTCGAATGGTCGTATTGTGTGTGAGGTTATGAAACATATGTTGTACATAGACATTGATATCAGTTCAGTTAATGTAAATTCCTGTAAATTAATATTATTATTTATTTTTACCTGCATAAATTGTAATCCATAATTGTGAAACACACTGTAACTTCCAGAATGGTAATATGCACGAGAACTATGTATTGGACACTCTGGAATATTCAAGAAGGTGGTTTTTTGTAATGTATCATTTTTTTTTTTTGCTTTATGTCGCACCAACACAGATACGTTTTATGGCGACAATGGGAAAGGAAAGGTCTAGGAATGGGGAGGAAGCGGCCGTGGCCTTAATTAAGGTACAGTCCTAGCATTTGTCTGGTGTGAAAATGGGAAACTACAGAAAACCATCTTCAGGGCTGCCTACAGTGGGGTTCGAACTCAGTATCTCCAGATTACTGGATACTGGCCGCACTTAAGCGACTGCAGCTATTGAGCTCGGTAAATGTATCTTTCTAGAAATCTGGCTAGATATATATAACGAGAAGATCCTGACGGTGAAGTCAGTTACAAGTGAGTTTTGGGACGAGTTACTGTTGAGCTTTTAGTTAGTTGTGGTTTGGAAGTTATTGGAAGAGAGGGATTGTTTAGTAGCACGTGGCTGACATGCCGAGCCAGGCAGTCTCCAGGTTGAATTAATCGGTAGTCATCTGTTTTATCTGTGTTTCAAGGTGTAATTTCAGTGGTATTCAGTGTCAGTTTTCAACTGTTTAAAGACGGTGGCTTTGTTGATATTCTACAAGTGAAGTGTTTTTGTTTTGTGATACTGTGATTTTAAGATTGTGTGTGTATTAATTTGTGTATATATGTGAATAAAATTAATTGTACCAACTAACAGCATCCTGTGTGCGTCTGAGTGGATAGGTTAATACGAAAACAAAACACAAGACCAAAATGGCCGTATTTAATGGTTAGATGGCTTGAGATTTAAAAAGCCTAGAAGGAACCTAGAGATTCCAAGTTCTACTTTGCGTTAACAATTTTTAAAGCATGAGATGACTTATGTCAATTTTCGAAAGTAAGATACATGTCTTCTCTAATCGAAAACTCCCGTTGCGGGACTTTGGCTGAAGTTGGCCTGGATGAAACATTCTTCTACGAGTTTTAATTTTTACTGTAACTTGTAAAAGTTAGGCGAAAGGGACACCATTTTTGCCCCAGGATACTAGGAGATATTCTTAGTTCATTATGGGACCTGAAGCAAAAAAGAAAAAGAGGGAAGTTAGAAAAGTAGAAAAAAAAGAAGAAATCCTGCTTTAGAAGAATAAGTGAATATGAGACTCACCTCTGGTGGCGTGTGTAGACGTATTTTAGAGAAGACACTGAATGTCGTAAGACACCAAGACCAGTACATACTGTGTGTTGTGGTAGAAAGGGGAGGGGAAGGAGGAGAATCAGGGGAGGTGATAGGAGGGAGTGGGAATAGGAACGGGAGAGGAAGGGGATTTAGGTAGGGTAATGCGGTGAATGAGCATGGTGTGAGAATGTATTGTGTATGTTTTGAAAAACTAATTTGTTGTTGGAAATTTTTCTAGTCCTAAAAAAATGCAATCAGGTATCCGTACCAAGTGTACGTAACTTACGAACAACATAGGGACACTCGCCTCAAAATAAATTAAACAATAGATCACTACACTGATAACAATGAAATCCTATTCAAAGTATGAATGCTACATAAGTCTTGACCCATATTACTATTGAACAAACATGAATATCAATCTAGTTGCTCGTCTACACAGAAAAGGATACCAACTCCCAGATCAACTCAAAAACAATGGCTGCTGTAGAAACAACAAAATGGTTAGCCATCAACCACAACATATTTAATGTATTATTTAGTTTAAAGTGTAGATATGTTATTGAGACTTCATCAATGATTTAAATTAAGACTCTAAATCGTGTCATATCAATGTTTATATCATTATTTTTATATGTATGCTTATGTCTTCCAATTGGAGCATGGCTGAAGACGACCCAATACATATGGTGATATAGATGTTGATTCCCATAGGGAATCTGAAATATTTGTCCTGAATGAGCAAATTTATAATACCAATATAAATGGTCCGTTATTGGACATTATAAATTTTCCAGCTAGCTCATTCTTGGTTGCCAGCGTTTCGCCCTCATGTGCTAGGGTGGGCTCATCAGTTGGTACCTAGCACACCTACCAATACGCTGGCCAGTGCATACCGTGGAGGCCACTGCGTAGGCTAACTGGAGCCACCGGCAGTGCCAATGCACTAAGAGACTTTGTCTCATCACTAAAAATTGATGCCTGCTTGGCCATCAGATGATATAGATGTTGATTCCCATAGGGAATCTGAAATATTTGTCCTGAATGAGCAAATTTATAATACCAATATAAATGGTCCGTTATTGGACATTATAAATTTTCCAGCTACCTCATTCTTGGTTGCCAGCGTTTCGCCCTCATGTGCTAGGGTGGGCTCATCAGTTGGTACCTAGCACACCTACCAATACGCTGGCCAGTGCATACCGTGGAGGCCACTGCGTAGGCTAACTGGAGCCACCGGCAGTGCCAATGCACTAAGAGACTTTGTCTCATCACTAAAAATTGATGCCTGCTTGGCCATCAGATGATATAGATGTTGATTCCCATAGGGAATCTGAAATATTTGTCCTGAATGAGCAAATTTATAATACCAATATAAATGGTCCGTTATTGGACATTATAAACTTTCCAGCTAGCTCATTCTTGGTTGCCAGCGTTTCGCCCTCATGTGCTAGGGTGGGCTCATCAGTTGGTACCTAGCACACCTACCAATACGCTGGCCAGTGCATCTATATCATCTGATGGCCAAGCAGGCATCAATTTTTAGTGATGAGACAAAGTCTCTTAGTGCATTGGCACTGCCGGTGGCTCCAGTTAGCCTACGCAGTGGCCTCCACGGTATGCACTGGCCAGCGTATTGGTAGGTGTGCTAGGTACCAACTGATGAGCCCACCCTAGCACATGAGGGCGAAACGCTGGCAACCAAGAATGAGCTAGCTGGAAAATTTATAATGTCCAATAACGGACCATTTATATTGGTATTATAAATTTGCTCATTCAGGACAAATATTTCAGATTCCCTATGGGAATCAACATCTATATCATCTGATGGCCAAGCAGGCATCAATTTTTAGTGATGAGACAAAGTCTCTTAGTGCATTGGCACTGCCGGTGGCTCCAGTTAGCCTACGCAGTGGCCTCCACGGTATGCACTGGCCAGCGTATTGGTAGGTGTGCTAGGTACCAACTGATGAGCCCACCCTAGCACATGAGGGCGAAACGCTGGCAACCAAGAATGAGCTAGCTGGAAAATTTATAATGTCCAATAACGGACCATTTATATTGGTATTATAAATTTGCTCATTCAGGACAAATATTTCAGATTCCCTATGGGAATCAACATCTATATCATCTGATGGCCAAGCAGGCATCAATTTTTAGTGATGAGACAAAGTCTCTTAGTGCATTGGCACTGCCGGTGGCTCCAGTTAGCCTACGCAGTGGCCTCCACGGTATGCACTGGCCAGCGTATTGGTAGGTGTGCTAGGTACCAACTGATGAGCCCACCCTAGCACATGAGGGCGAAACGCTGGCAACCAAGAATGAGCTAGCTGGAAAATTTATAATGTCCAATAACGGACCATTTATATTGGTATTATAAATTTGCTCATTCAGGACAAATATTTCAGATTCCCTATGGGAATCAACATCTATATCATCTGATGGCCAAGCAGGCATCAATTTTTAGTGATGAGACAAAGTCTCTTAGTGCATTGGCACTGCCGGTGGCTCCAGTTAGCCTACGCAGTGGCCTCCACGGTATGCACTGGCCAGCGTATTGGTAGGTGTGCTAGGTACCAACTGATGAGCCCACCCTAGCACATGAGGGCGAAACGCTGGCAACCAAGAATGAGCTAGCTGGAAAATTTATAATGTCCAATAACGGACCATTTATATTGGTATTATAAATTTGCTCATTCAGGACAAATATTTCAGATTCCCTATGGGAATCAACATCTATATCATCTGATGGCCAAGCAGGCATCAATTTTTAGTGATGAGACAAAGTCTCTTAGTGCATTGGCACTGCCGGTGGCTCCAGTTAGCCTACGCAGTGGCCTCCACGGTATGCACTGGCCAGCGTATTGGTAGGTGTGCTAGGTACCAACTGATGAGCCCACCCTAGCACATGAGGGCGAAACGCTGGCAACCAAGAATGAGCTAGCTGGAAAATTTATAATGTCCAATAACGGACCATTTATATTGGTATTATAAATTTGCTCATTCAGGACAAATATTTCAGATTCCCTATGGGAATCAACATCTATATCATCTGATGGCCAAGCAGGCATCAATTTTTAGTGATGAGACAAAGTCTCTTAGTGCATTGGCACTGCCGGTGGCTCCAGTTAGCCTACGCAGTGGCCTCCACGGTATGCACTGGCCAGCGTATTGGTAGGTGTGCTAGGTACCAACTGATGAGCCCACCCTAGCACATGAGGGCGAAACGCTGGCAACCAAGAATGAGCTAGCTGGAAAATTTATAATGTCCAATAACGGACCATTTATATTGGTATTACCAATACATATGGTGTCGAAACTAGTCCTAGTTTTATGACAATATACAAACTAATAGTACTGAATAGGTGGACCCTTCCTACCCTTTGATACATGTAAGAAAATGGAAATTGCAACACCATGAAGACATTGGTCGTTTGTGTTGATTTTCAAGATATGGAACGATGCCATGTAGGTATGTAAACGATCGAAGTTTCAGACCCATTGGATTGTTGCTACAGGTCTCCCTACATGATTGGTCGCAGAAGAATCAATTCCAGGATACGGACTCTGGTGTACCGGAGTTGACTTGCAGCCTGTGCAGTGAAGTGTTCCCCGTCAAACATGCCTCGACGACAGAGAAGAGCACGCTATCAACAACTGTCACAGTTTGAGAGGGCTCGGATGATTGGCTGTGTGAAGCTGGATTATCGCTAAGGACTGTCGCTGACGTGTTGGCCGACAGGCATCTATGGTACAACGTGTATGGCAGCAATGGTCAAATGAAGGTACCCACACTCGTAGACCTGGCACTGGCCCAGCGCGACAGACAACTGTGAGAGAGGATCGCCACATCATTCGGAAGGCCCGGATGGAACCCCATGCAACAGCAGCGCAAATTCGAGTAGCTGTGGCACCCCACGTTACACAACAAACAGTTGGCAATCGCCTGCGTGCAGCTGGCTTACGAGCCCGTGTCCCTGCAGGTGTTCCATTGACCCCACAACAGCGACGTGTGGGCCTGGTGTCGAGAAAGATCGGCGTGGGTCGACGAATGGCATAGGGTTGTCTTTAGTGACGAATCATGCTTCTGTCTTGCCCGCAGTGATCGCCGGAATCATGTGCGCTGACGTACCGGGGAGAGGGGCCGCCCAGATGTTATTGTCAAGAGGCACACAGGGCCAACACCAAGCATTATGGTCTGAGGAGCTATTGGCTTTAATGTGAAATCACAACTAGTGCTTGGGCACTATGACTGCTCGACAGTACGTTGATAAGGTACTCAATCCGGTGGTTGTCCCTATGATGGCGAACATTGCTAATGGGATGATTCAGCAGGACAATGGCCGGGTTCAAAATGCACGCATCTCCAGAGAAGCTCTCCACGACATCACAACCTTAGAATGGCCCGCCAGATCCCCGGACCTCAGTCCAATTGAGCATGTGTGGGACATGATGGGTTGACAACTGGCCAACCGTCGTCAGCCACCCACAACTCTGGAACAACTGACCCGTGCAGTGCAGCAAGCATGGGCCACAATTCCTCAGGAAGCAATCCGGGGCCTTATTGACTCCATGCCTCGACGAATTCATCAATGTATTGCAGCTCGTGGTGGGCACATCCTGTATTGATTGTTGTCCAAACTTGCAGTCAGAGGGACCTGAAAGTGTAATCATCAAATCACAACCGAACACTCGTCCTGCATGTTCAACTGCAGCAATGTCCGACTCGTTGGCTGAATGGTCAGGGTACTGGCCTTTGGTTCAGAGGGTCCCAGGTTCGATTCCCTGCCAGGTCGGGGATTTTAACCTTCATTGGTTAATTCTAGTGGCCCGGGGGCTGGGTATTTGTTCTGTCCCCAACATCCCTGCAACTCACACACCACACACAACACTGTCCTCCACCACAATAACACGCAGTTACCTACACATGGAAGATGCCGCCCACCCTCGTCAGAGGGTCTGCCTTACAAGGGCTGCACTCGGCTAGAAATAGCCACACAAAATTATTATTGCAGCAATGTAGCACCACTCCTTCTGGGTGTTGCAATTTCCATTTTCTTCAGTGTAGTTATCAATTGTCAATACAGGCCACAATGAAATTCATAACTTATGATGTCTTGATGGGTTTCAGCTAATAATAATAATAATAATAATAATAATAATAATAATAATAATAATAATAATAATAATAATAATTTTGTAGTTTCTACAGCAGCTATTGTTTTTGAGTTGATCTGGGAGTTGGTATCCTTTTCTGTGTAAACACTGATATAATTTAAACCACTGATGAAGCCCGAATGACATATCCACATTTTAAATAACACATCAAGAATGTTGTGGTTGATGGCGAGTGAAACACTGGATCTCCACAGAAAAACAGTACTCGAAGACATCCTGAAAGAGGAATGTAAAATCATCAAAAAAATTATCTGCCCAAAACTGACTGACAAAGGATACATACAGGCTGCAATCTCGTACAAAAACCGAGGAGCTCTCAAACCCTGCGGCCGACATCAGAAAAAGACACCTGAAATTTTACGGACACATCAAACGCTTCCCAGAAAACAGAGTGACAAGAATCTTACTTGAGGCAACAGAAAACATCAAAACAAATAGGTGGACAACGGAAATCCGCCAAGACCTGGAAAAATCAGGAATCAAAGTGGCCAGCATCGCTGACCGAACCTGTTACAGAACGAAAATCAGCAAATGGGAAGTAGAGACAGAGAGAAACCACGGGAAGAAGACAGGAGCTAAGTGGACAGAAGAACAAAGAACCATGACGAGAGAAAAATTGAAGGCTGCCTGGCAAAGATGGAAACGCACAACTTCTAAGTGAGCTTTGCGCGATCAGTTTTATAGTCTTTTTCGCATCTAATAATAATATCCTTGATTGTAATCAACGTATCAGATTTTTGGATATATTATCTTTAACCAATTAAAACTGGGGGTGTTTATAGGAATCCAGACTATCAGTAAAGAGTTCTGGAAGCTTCCACTAAAATTACAATAAAAGCAGGGCACTTTAGGGCTGTATTGTCCTAATTGCTCTAGTGATATGAGCGCAGCATGTCCTAACGGAGGCAGGGGCGCGGCCTGTGTGAGGAAGGTCCAGCGACTCAAGGTAATGGCAGAATTTTCATTGATATGTGGTAGCTCCTGCGGAAAGTGTGAGGGGAAGGTTTCAACCTGTCTTTTTAGAAATAAATTTCTAAATTTGGTGGTTTAAATGTAGAATTTTCAGCAAGTTTGAGGACTCTGTTCTATTCCCTACTGGAAAACATGTAATATAAGGGAACAAAGAATGATTACCCTCTGTTGGTTCCCATTCAACTTGGCATGGGATGATTAAAGGTTTTCAAACCTCTAAATTTCAGAAAACTTACACGTTCCTCATTTAGTCACCACGGTGCAGTATAGTACTAGCCTCCGTATCTTCGGGCCATAAGCCCTCTTAGGATTTTAACTTTTTCTAGAAGGGGCGCAGGTGTTTCACCTCCTTGCATTTCGTTTATGGCCAATTATAACCAAACTTTCTCTTTTGTTATTAAGGCCATTTAGTATGGGCAATCATGCCCCTGTTTATTCGGTTAGTGTTTCCAGTGTTAGTTCCCTTTGGGAACAGTGAATTATATAAGTGATGAACAATAGATAAACCCACATCGGGGCAACTGTGAACAAATATTTTAATTAAGGCCAACCGATAGGTTATAAGGTGGAATTGGAGTGCGCCATAAAAAAATAATGCCTCTGAGGCAGGACTGTGGTATTTTGGAGCGCAGACTCCTCCTCTTCCTCATTCCCTTTTCCAGATACTCTTTGGGTAGGGTAATGTACCAAAGCCCTCTACCTTACTCTATCTTACCACCATTCCTCTTCTAGTACTTCATTGCTATTGACTCTTCTATTTGCAATACAGTCCACAACAGAGCTCCTCCATCTCATTCCAGGCCATCCCCTAGCCCTCTTTGCAGTCTCCATATCCATGAATGTTCTCTTTGGTATTCTCTCTCTCTCTCTCTCTCTCTCTCCTGGCATTCCCATCACATGTCCAAACCATTTTAGCTTTGCTATATCAATCTCTTCTTGAAGTTTACACACTCCCACACTTCTCCTTATTTCCTCATTTCATATTCTATCTCGTCCTGTCTTTCCCTGTATGCTCCTTGAGAACCTCATTTCAGCTGCTTGTATCTTACTTTGGTTCTGCGAGGCACACTGATCGAAACTTGCAGACTGCTGTATTCTCAAATCAATTTCTCCATCCAAATTTCCATTTTGTGACATCATGCTGCCCAAATATTCAAAAATTTTCACTACTTCAAGAGGTTCATTTCCTATTTTTATCACTCCCCTGGATTTTCTGTCACCTCTTATGATCAAAATCTTGCTTTTCGCAGTACTAATCTTCATTCCAAAATTTCTTATGTCCTCATTCCATAAATCAACTTGTGTCTGTACTTCCTCTTCATTACCTCCCCGAACTAAGATGTCATCAGCAAAGAGCATAGACTTTACTTGCTCGCCCATCATCTTCTCCTTGACATTATGTAGAATTCTATCCATGATGATAATGAGAGTAAGGGAGACAATACACTTCCCTATCTTAAGCCTGTCTCAACTCTGAACCATTCAGTTTGACCCACTTCGGTTCTAACACAGCTTTCACAATTTTGATACAATGCTATTACAATCTGCATTGTTTCATTCCCAATCTGTGCCTCTGTCAATGTTTTCCATACCAAATTCCTTCGGACAGTGTCATATGCCTTTTCAATATCTAGAAATGTTACTACCATGTCCTTTCCATATTCCCAATATCTTTCCATCATTTGATGCAATGTAAATATTGGGTCAAATGTGGACCTGCCTCTTCTGAATCCATACTGGTGTTCTGCCAATTTTCCCTCTACTCTGTATCTTATTCCTTTATCCAAGATTCAGTGAATTTTTGCCCTATTTCTTTTTCTCTTTTTGAACCACCTTGGAGTACTCCTCCTTGCAGTGCCTGCATTCTGTTTTGCATTCTGTTGTTCTGCTTCTCAGCTATCTTCTCCAAACTTGTTTCTTCTATTTAACTATATCTTTTACCCTGTCATTCCATCAGGACGTTTCTTGATCTTTCTTCCTTCCTGATACTCTTCCTCAGGTCTTTTCTGCAGACTCCACCACGACTGTTTTGAAGTACACCCATTCTTCTTCGACCCTTCTGATGTCTTCCTTAGGTACACTTGTTTTAATGTGTGTCTGGAACTCTTCATTTATTTCCTTCGCCTGCAATTTCCACACCCTTAGTTTTCTCTGTCTTATCTCAGTCATTTTTTGTATCTTTCCCATCTTTAACATAGCTATCACAACAACAACAACAACAACAACAACAACAACAACAATAATAATAATAATAATAATAATAATAATAGGAGAATAATGGACTCTGTTATGGAGGGTAAGAGAAGTAGAGGGAGAACAAGACGACGATGGTTACACTCGGTTTCTAACGATTTAAAGATAAGAGGTATAGAACTAAATGAAGCCACAGCACTAGTTGCAAATCGAGGATTGTGGCGACGTTTAGTAAATTCTCAGATGCTTGCAGACTGAACGCTGAAAGGCATAACAGTCTATAATGATAATGTATGTATGTATGTATGTATGTATGTATGTATGTATGTATAATAATAATAATAATAATAATAATAATAATAATAATAATAATAATAATAATAATAATAATAATAATTTTACTTGTCTTACCATATAATGCCGAATGCCACCCGTACTTTTTCCCCCTAAATATTGGTTCTAAATCTTGGGTGCGTGTCTTATTTAAGCCATTCATTCCTGTAAATATTTACTATATTTACATGGAGTATTGAAATAGATTTGAATATGGTTACCGTACTCAATATACCACATGTAAACGGGCATTCAGGTCTTATTGTACTTTAGTTGCGTTCTAGAAAACAAGATCAATTTTTCTCAATACGGTTACAGCCATGTAAACGTAAAATGTAAGGTAATGAAATAAGGTAAATCAAAGAATATGGGTAAATATGTGGTAAATATGAAAGCCGCTGTTGCGGATGCTCGAGCGTCATTTGTTTTACAAGTGTTGCTGGTATGCTGGGTGTGCGAATAGCTGATCTTGCGGCATATCGTACTTTGCGAGAGTTGAGACTGTTGGTTTCGGAAGTCTACCTCGCTCACATTCGCGTTCCATATCTGCCCCGGGAAGGTGCTGTCTAGATAGTAAGCGATGGATTGAAAACCGCATCTGCGGTCATTTACTGTGTGTGAGAAACTTAAAGAACGACTTCACAAATTTGTGATAGAAAAACGTGAGTTAGGATATGGTGTTTCTAGTCAAGTGTGTCAACTGAAAGCACTAGAGATCTCAAAAGAACTCAAAACACAGGGTTTAACTGCAAGCCGCAGATGGATCCGAAATTTTTATCGGAGAAAGGGATTGTGCATTCTAAGACCTACGTCCATTTCATGTCTCCCTGGGACATATGAAGAAAAAGTAACGGCCTTTCAGTGTCACATTATTCATTTGAGGAGGCAAAATTCTTATTTGCTGTCGCAAATTGGGAATGCTAACCAGACACCTGTCTATTTTGAAATGCCGTGGGATAATACAGTGGATACAAAGAGTTCTAAAAGTGTAACCATAAGAACAGTGGTAACAAAAAGCTACGATGCACGGTAATGTTGTGCGTATTAGCGGATGGAACCAAACTCCCTCCATATGTGGTTCTGAAAAAGAAAACACTTGCAAAAGGAAACTTGTCGTCCGGTACTATTGTTAGAACACATGAGTCCGACTGCATGTGCAGTGCATTAGTTGAGGACCGAGTGAAGTGCCTTTGGCAACGTCACCCGGGAGCTTTGTTACAAAAATGAAACATGCTTGTGCTGGACAGTCACCGAGGACATACAACTGACGCCGTAAAAGATATGAGGAGGAAAGGAAAACCGGTCTTGCGATAATTCTCGATGGACTCACCTCTATTCTACAGCCGTTGGATGTGTGCGTGAACCGGCCTTTCAAAACCGCAATGAGACAGTTGTACACCGAATACATGTCCGATGGTGATCACGCATTATCACCAACTGGACGAGTGAAGAGGCCTGAAGTGGGACTAATATGCAGCTTAATCAAGACCGCATGGGTGTGCATTCTCAATGATCTAGTGTTCGAAAGCTTTAAGAAATGTGGAATTTCAAGTTCAGTGTGTGGTGGTGAGGATGACTATTTGTGGAAAGATGCCAGCGACGAAAGTTCCTATGGTGAAAATTCATATGACGACGGTGAATTGTGAATGATCTGAGTATTGGACGGATTTTATTTACAATTTTTGTGATGATTTTATTCATAGTAAGCTGTTTGAATTTATATTTGTGGTATATTTGAAGAAAATTAAATAGCACACTTGCCAACTTTCAAAAAGAGAAATCCGGAAGATCCTTAAGCGGAAAATTTTAAACAACACGCGCATGCATAACAGTCTTGAGACATAACGAAAAAGGATGGCAGAGGAGAGGGGGAGAGATTATAAACAATACTAATACAAGTCAAATACAATATAACATCGATGCATCGTTCCTGGAACTGTCGTTTTCCCGTATTCATCGTTGAATTTATTCGGTCCCAAAAATGTTCCATATAAACCAATGTTAAACTTCCCCGCATCTATTGTTTTATTGCATCGATTGTTATTACAAAACGTATAAAGAAATGTGAAACGAAAAGGTGTAAAAGTCACGCTTTTTATTTTCATCTCGTAGGCCTATCTCATGTTTGCAATATTTTGATACCAGTATGTATAGTATGAGCTAAATGGTTAGCACGTGTTGGCCTTTGATTCAAGGGGTCTCGATTGGGTCGAGGATTTTAACTTTCCTTGGTAAATTCCAACGTTTCGAGGGCTGTCTGTTTAGAAGTAACTAATCTCATTTTGTTCCGTATTGAAGATACAATAAGTACATTCTTTCTTGAATAAAATTACTGTGTCCACCTATTCCAGGGATGGCGAACCTATGCCACGCGTGTCACTAGGTGACACGCGAACACGATTTCGGTGGCACGTCACATGAACATAATAATGTTTTAAATACGTCTTGTACTACAGACAATTCATATCTTATAGTGTTTCACGTGTAAGAAATAAATATCGAAAATCTAAATACTAGTTCCATTCGGAGGTGCAATATGGCAACAATGCTACACTGATAGGTCCGAAAGTCAAGTGAGATAACAGTGTCGTTTTCTGGTGGTTTTTATACGGACATCACAAACATATTTCGGTGCCGAAAAGAACAGAAACTTAACAAAGGTGGTGACCGTACTTTTCAAGAACTCTGGACAAGGGAATTCGGACTGATTGAAAGATGTGTTGCCTGTGTTCGAAAACAATTGTATCCCCACATTTGACGTAAAGCTCAATTTCGAGACTAATCATTCAAATGTTTGTTCCATTTCAAATGAAGGAAGAAGGGAGTTCGCTTCACAAAATATCGAACATTACACAAAACTAACTAGTTCTTTTGTATCATCTTTCCGGCCCAGGAACAACATCAGTGCGGCTGTCTCGCTGCATAGTACAGCATGCATGGGAAACCGATTTCTCAAGGTGAGTTGTTGAAAGAAACTTTCTTCTTGACATCCGACACATTTTTGAAAACTTCCCTAACGAACAACTAATAATTAACAGAATTGAAGGAATGTCAGCCTGCCGAACTGCTGCCGAGGATAGAATAATTTAAAAAAACTAGTGAAGAAGTTTCCGAGCAATTGAAAGCTACTTTGGATAACTCCCACATGTATGTTTTGATGAAAGCATGAATGTGACCTTACAAGTAAGGATAGCTGTGATAAAGAAGAAATTAGTTTAATTGTTGAGCATACAAACTACAACATGGAAAGATAATGACGCTAATGGAGGAAGTGAAGTCCATTCGCAAGATTACTACTTTCGATTATTTATACCTAATAATTTGTCTTTACAAGTTGCTTGACGTCGCACTGACACAGATAGGTCTTACGGCAACGATGGCATAGGAGAGGCATACGAGTGGGAAGGAAATCGCCATGGCCTTAATTGAAGTACAGCCCCACGGGACATGCAATCAAATGTATTTATAAGATATATGTGTAATAAATAAGTGAATAGTAAATAAATAACATATTATGAAACATAATGGGGAATTCAGAAGGGAAGTCGCGGGGTGGGGGGTTTCTAAGTTGTAGACTTTCCTTAATGGAAAACAAGTGGCACAGTCAACTGTTGAGAATAATAAACCAGACTTAAAATGGCACACTTGTTGGAAAAAATTCGCCATCCCTGACCTATTCAATACAATTTTACACAGTAATTTTATTCATGAAAGAATTTACTTATTGGCTGTCTGTTTGCCGAATTAAACATTAGAATTTGTCTTAGGTACGGCCGTATTTTCATATGCGCATGGATCGCTTATTACGTTACAACTCAAAAGATCTGCACCCAGCTCCGGTGGCCACGCGCCATTATTGTTTTGTTTGTAATAATATATTTACATAACGAAAAATGTCCCAATACAGTAACCATATTTTAATATTTTGCTTTCCCCCTATTTTTGATGTTGCCCGCATTTATAGTTTTCTCGCATCCGTTGTCAATTTCCCCCTGCCCCCTGAAAAACGATGCACCGAGGTTTTGCTATACATGTTATGATCCCCCTAAAATTAAATACTTACACAAGGTTACATCTTGATGAGTGCTCATCTGTTTTCACTTAACACTGGGAACACTTTCTGTGATCGTATAAAACAAGGAAATTAAGCAGAATATGCCTCCTGAAAAGATGATGATGATGATGCTTGTTGTTTTAAGGGGCTTAACATCGAAGGTCATCGGCCCCCCTCCTGAAAAGACTGATAATATTGTTCCTTAGTTGAACTCATTATGAACATTACTAAATTGCTTAGAAATTCATCACACAATTACACGAGTTACTGAACTACCGCCAATGTTACACACGCACACAAACAAAGCCTTTCAGCTGCTACAAAGCACAACACAGTTACTAAAGTTGTTTTATATAAATTCACAGCCTGCTACTTTTCACGGATTTCTTTTCTTCAAAATCACAGTCTGCTACTTGTTTGAGAACATCTCATTGAATGAAGTAGCAATTGAGGTAGAACAGGTGACAAAAGCACAGTGATAATCAATAATGTGATTATACATTTACCGGTCGAATTTCAAACACTGCATCTCGCATTACCAGCTACTTAAACATATCAGATGTAAGGCTTTTCAGGTGTTTGCTGTATTAACCATCTTGGAGCCAAGAGCCGATCTGGTCGGCCGCTCCCCATCAGCAGGAAGAGGCCAGAGCCTGCCTCCACTCTACTACTGTAAAGTGCCAGGCCGTTTTCAGTGGAAATACATGTATTTTAAAATTCGCGTATATCTACCGGTGTATAGCAAATACCGACATGAAATTTTCTACATATCGACTATGTAGAATAAGAATCTGGTTTGGAGTGATATAAAGAGTCAAAAACGTTTTATTGTTGATTTATAGTTGTCGATAACGTTTATTTTTAGGAAGAGAAAAATATTTTTGCAATTTCTCTCTCAATATCTACTTTGAAAAAATAATTTATGATACAAAAGCATATACGTAATTATGTATAATGTACTTCTAAATACAATTCTACAGAATAACTAATTTGAACGAGAAAAATAAAAACTTAAAAAATAAATATTCAAACACATGTCACTAGTAAAAACAAGACAATTTTACTCACTGATAAAATTCGCGCGTATGTATCGGTGTTTGGCAAATACTGACAAATTTTCTACGTGCGGACAACACAGCATAAAAATAATTCTGAATTATTAAATAAGTAAAAAATAATACTTGATATTACAGTTTTTCAGAAAAAATAGTTTCTCCTTTTCGATTGTAGTATATATTAGAAAAATAATTTTACAATACAACATAACTTACGAAATTAAGAAATGTATGGCACTAAAGCCGTGATTTGCTTCGACTTACTAAGCGATCGCTGCTCAGTTCGGTACCTGCAGTTTAAGAGGTGAATCATGGTCAGTGAGACGGATCCTCTCAGTAATTATTCTCGGTTTTCCAGACCGGGGTCGCCCTCTCACCCTCAGATATCTCCTCAAGTGCAATCACTTAGGGTCACTTAGATTTAGTGAACCTCGAACCAACCCTCAGGACCAGGCAAAAATTCTTGACCTGGGGGGGAATCGAACCCATGACCTCCGGGTGAGAGGCAGGCACGCTACACTTGGCCCACGGACACCGGCATTTAGGTAATGATAGAGAACTATACGTGACTATCAGGTTTAGCAGAGAGTAAGTGAAAAGTAAATTGAATTATGATATGGGCGGAGAATCAGACGGCACGGCACGTTAAGGTCCAAGAACTTCCTTGAAGTGGACAGGAGGTTGAGGAATGTTGTCCGGTTAACTGGGACAAATTTCCACAAAATGTTCTCCAGGGACATCATCATCATATTCGTTATCACTAGTTTCATCTACCACCATATTCATTTAGTGCCGTTAGAAACAATTAAACGTCTCTTCTTTAGCTGCGGTGATTCCGCGGACCGTGTCCGGTATAATTTCGTCGCTACTCTCTGAACTAAATTCCCTATCGCTATCTGATAAATCATCCACGTTAACTTCGCGTTGTTCCAAATACTGCATTAATTTATGGTCATCAATACCTGCTGAAAAAATATCACGTGAACAACTTGCTATTTTCCTGTCACAAATCCACTCACTGCAAGGACCAATCTCGTACTGACCAGTTAGCGGTATTTGTAAACACAGGAAACGACTCTTGTGAAAGGTATAACACCCTCTTAGAACTACCAAAGCAAGGCCAGGCACACAATAATGTGTAGCCCCTTTACTACAGGTTGTAACAAAAGTATGCATGTCACTATAGGTTGGCTCAAAATTATTTATATCACAGAATTTTAAGCCGGCCGATGTAATCGGCTCTGGCAACTTCCGACTGGATTGTTAAAGGCCGACCAGATCGGCTCTGGCAATTTAAAGGGAGGGTGCTCATACTACCGCCTGGCACCGAGTTAACCAGCGTTTCGTCTTAGGTCTGACACTAGACTCGTCAGAGTGGGATGTTGATTTATGAATTTCATTTTCCGTATTGACATTTACCAATCTTCATAAAAGGAAAGAAAAATTCCACCTAATCAATACATTTATTTTCTTGTAAAGTATTACAATCTAGGACCGGTTTCGACCCTTCATAGGTCATCCTCAGCTATATCAGAATCACATTTGCATTTCTATCTTATACCTCTGAAAGACCTTCATGATATATTGTTTCATAATTTTCAGTGAAAACTTATCTTAAAAACTTACAAATTTCTAAGCGTTGTGTTAAAATTAAAAATACAAAACTTTGTCTATTATATACATGCCCTTGGGCTGACAGAATGCATCCTTGGGTTGATTAAGCATCTATCTTAGGTATTGTTGCTTATTCTGTTGAATCAAATCCCTTTTATACTTATGTACAATCGTGAATAGACTATCAGTAAAATTTGATAAATAAAGCTTGCGTGATAATTATAATAAAATATCATGTTACATCTTTATACCTTATTGCTGGAGTGATATTATTTTAGGCAAAATATAAATGCGTGTTGACCTTTATAAAATATTTTTACATAAACGCACTAATGTACTTTAAAGTCTAATCATTGTACTTTAAAGTCTAAAATACTTATTGCTTGGATCTTGCATTGTTATGTGGTAAAATATTATAACAATTTGTCTTATATAACATCAGATATTGATAATGTTTAAATATGCCGTGTATGGTTGGCTTTTAAATCTAATGATTAAATGTCAGTTCCTTCTTGCATAGAATTACAAGTTTCATATTATGTTGATTATGTATTGTATAAAATATAAATGTCTATTAAATTGAATGCTTATCATTTACTACAGAAGTTTTAAAAACACTTGAATGTCTAGTAATATAGTCAGTGTGTTTAGTGACACTGAAACGCGTTGGCCTTGATTCTTGCGTTATATTTCCATAATTTGCCTTTTTTTATATATATATGTCGAATGTTGATCTTTATAGGTTCCATTTGTCCTATAATTGTGAAATGGATCAATGGCCATTTGACGAGTAATTACGGCCAAGAAACTTGCATTTCAAACATCCAGCAACTTTACCAGCCTTAAAAAAAGGGAAAGGAACCACCACAGTCTTACGGCATTTGATGGGAGAAAACTCCAGAAGTTAGGCCAGAACTGAATCACACATATATTCCATAATTTAACACGTATCAAGCTTATATTGATCCATTTCACAATTATAGGACAAATGGAACCTATAAAGATCAACATTCGACATATATATAAAAAAAGGCAAATTATGGAAATATAACGCAAGAATCAAGGCCAACGCGTTTCAGTGTCACTAAACACACTGACTATATTACTAGACATTCAAGTGTTTTTAAAACTTCTGTAGTAAATGATAAGCATTCAATTTAATAGACATTTATATTTCATACAATACATAATCAACATAATATGAAACTTGTAATTTTATGCAAGAAGGAACTGACATTTAATCATTAGATTTAAAAGCCAACCATACACGGCATATTTAAACATTATCAATATCTGATGTTATATAAGACAAATTGTTATAATATTTTACCACATAACAACGCAAGATCCAAGCAATAAGTATTTTAGACTTTAAAGTACAATGATTAGACTTTAAAGTACATTAGTGCGTTTATGTAAAAATATTTTATAGAGGTCAACACGCATTTATATTTTGCCTAAAATAATATCACTCCAGCAATAAGGTATAAAGATGTAACATGATATTTTATTATAATTATCACGCAAGCTTTATTTATCAAATTTTACTGATAGTCTATTCACGATTGTACATAAGTATAAAAGGGATTTGATTCAACAGAATAAGCAACAATACCTAAGATAGATGCTTAATCAACCCAAGGATGCATTCTGTCAGCCCAAGGGCATGTATATAATAGACAAAGTTTTGTATTTTTAATTTTAACACAACGCTTAGAAATTTGTAAGTTTTTAAGATAAGTTTTCACTGAAAATTATGAAACAATATATCATGAAGGTCTTTCAGAGGTATAAGATAGAAATGCAAATGTGATTCTGATATAGCTGAGGATGACCTATGAAGGGTCGAAACCGGTCCTAGATTGTAATACTTTACAAGAAAATAAATGTATTGATTAGGTGGAATTTTTCTTTCCTTTTATGAAGATTGGGATGTGTCAGACCCTACCCACTGACGCTGGGTGTATGCAGGTAAGCTTATCGGAAGCCTATATATGAGGCACAGTCTGATAACTGCATACGGGAGATAAATCTCAACATTGGAATTATTGCCCGCCTAGAATTTTCCATTACCAGCTACTATTGAAAGTCAAACAAATCCGATTTCACTGCAGAAAGCGAAACCAAGTGGGGATATTCAAAATTCGTACAATAATGGTGTTCATCTGTACAACCGGAAAACACACTTAAAGTCCGTACATTTTATGGAAAAACCAGAATACCTGGCAGATATGAAATAGGTATCTAAGTTTTTGTAGGGTGTGGGTCTTTTTTTGTGGCGGGTGGTATTCGGAATTATACGGTATGTCCCATAAACTACCTTTATGGATTTTGGAGATGCTGAGGTGCTGGAATATTGTCCTGCAGGAGTTGTTCTTTGTGCCAGTAAATCTACCAACATCAGGCTGGCATATTTTGGCACCTTCAAATACTACCAGTCTGAGCCGGGATCGAATATGCAAACTTGGGCTCAGATGGCCAGAGCTTCCACCACCTAAGCTACTCAGCCCAGCATATTAAATACCAAAATGACTATAATTTCCAATACTCAGTTTAGATATAATATTAAAGATCGAAGAGGAACGGAAATAACTTCATAACCACATACCTGAAGATTGGGATCTTCCTTAGTAGGTCCATAAGGATCAGTAATTGGCACAATTTTATACTGCAAGTTAGGATCCACATCGTTTAGAAAGTCTTCAACACTCCTCATCCGTTTGGTACAGGGCTCAATCAATTCCCACAGTTTCTTAGCTAAAATATAAACATTCAACAATGAACTACACCAGTACAGCACATATGAATGACGATAATACTCATATGCAGTCAATGGAATACTTTCAGTTTGGTGGGGGACTTTATAAAGGCACACTAGTGTGCAAAGGAGGACCCTACATGATATTCAATAAAAACAATACTTTAAAATAATTAAGAGCTATTAACAATGCCCGTAAAAAAATTTAATTCATTAAAAATGAACCTTGTGCAACTGAGCTCCACTCAAAATACTGTAAATAGAAAACAAAATCCACTCTTCACACAACAGTGTTAAATTAAGCAAACATTTCCTTGAAAACTCTATAATGGATTTCATTCCCACTCATTTAGAATACCAGACACACTGTGCATTAACTTATCAGAGTATCATCATCATCATCAATGTCCCACTCCAGTCGCCCGGGTTTGGTTAACACGCCTCCTCCACTCCTTTCTGTCCTTCCACTTTTCCTGCTCCATTACTTCCGCCACATCCAATCCAGCTTCTCTAATGTCCTTCCAAATCTGATTCATCCACATTCTTCTCAGTCTTCCAACTGGTCTCTTTCCTTAACTTCTCTTGCCAATTCCCTTCTTGCTACCCGTTCCTTTCCCATTCTTTTTACATGTCCGAACCATCTCAGTCTTGCTTTCTGTATGTTCTGTACTAACGGTTCTAAATTTAGCTCTTCTCTGCTTTCAATATTTTGAATTCTATCTATTCTTGTCTTTTTAACTAAACTTCGTAAAATTTTCATTTCTACTGCTTGGATCTTACTATCTCGTATCTTATTAGTCACCAGCATTTCTAGTCCGTATGTTACAATTGGTATGAAATACTGTTTATATAATGTTAATTTTATTCTCTTGGGTACTTTGTCATTCCATACAAGCTCTCTGACTTGATGATAAAATTATGTACCTTTATTAGTCTGTTATTAATTTCAGGGTTGATTTCAATACTTCCATTAATAATGCTACCGAGATATGTAAACGGTTCTACATTCTCTAACCGTTCTCCGCATATATTCACTTGGCTTCTCTTTTTCTCTTTTGCACAGTGCATGACTACAGTTTTCTTTTTACCAATTACCATTCCAAACTCCTTCAGATTTTCATTCCAAATGTCCAGTCTCCTTTGTACTTTTCTCCGTTTCCCCAAATCACCATATCTGCAAATACCAAAGCATTCACTTCTTCACTACTGATAGCTGCCTCTGTGGATCAGTGGTAGAGTGTCGGCCTCCGGATCCCAAGATAGCGGATTCAAACCCGGCAGAGGTAGTCGGATTTTTGAAGGGCGGAAAAAAGTCCATTCGACACTCCATGTCGTACGACGTCGGCATGTAAAAGATCTCTGGTGACACATTTGGTGTTTACCCGACAAAATTCATTAAATCTCAGCCATAGACGCCCAAGAGAGTTTTGGTTTACCCGGTCTGCCATCTGTGGGCCTAGAGTAAAATGGAACGTCGAGATTGACGAGCAGACAGCCAGATGGCGTCAAATCGAAATGTCTGCACACGGTAGCTGAGGCCATACGATTATTATATTATTTATCACTACTGATACTCTGTTTTACACATTTTATGATTTCATCCATCAATATAATAAACAACAACGGTGACAGTGTGCTTCCTTGCTTGAGACCTTTTTTTTTTTTTTTTTGTTTTTTTGTATGAAATGTTTCCGAGTCACAACTCCCCACATGTACACTGCCTTTACTCTCATGATACAACATTTATGTCGCGTTAATTTATGATTTCTGTACATTCCTTTTCAGTAGGCATTCCCATATGTGTTTTCTCTTAACTGTATCATAAGCTTTTCAGAATCCAAAAATACCAATATGATTTCCTTGTTCCTTTCCAGATGTTTTTCCATTGTCGTTCGCACTGTAAATATCAAATCGATTGTTGATCTATTCGGTCTAAAGCCATATTGTTGTTCTATTATATCCCTCAGTCTTTTGTCCATGACTTTCTCCATTATTTTTAGCCCGTGTGATAATAGGGTTATACCTCTATAATTTTCACATTTCTTCCAAATTCCTTTTTGAACAGTGGTACAATGCTTCCTTGTTGCCAATCTTCAGGTATCCTTTCATCCTTCCATATGGCATTGAGGGCTCTGTATAGCCACTGTAGTCCAATGCTTCCAGCTGCCTTAATCACATCAACATTGAATTCGTCTTTTCCACTTGCTTTACCTTTGGTCATTGCTTTCACTGCCCTTTTAAGTTCCAACTAGTGGTGGTCATTTCTGTTGTTTTAGAAAAACGCCAACGAACTGTTCGTTTGTTAAAAACAACTGTTTTTCCAAACAGTTTGAATACAACAGGTCACTTTACAAAAACAATATAAATATAAGTCACCACCTTATTAATACAAAATTTATTTACATTCAGCTAGTAAATATGTTCAAGACTGGTTTCGACCCCTAGGGGGTCATCTTCAGTTGACATGCATAAAAGATATATTTTACAAAAACATCACATATAATGATTAAAACTTAAATTAAGTCCAACTGATCATAAATGTTGGTATGTATGTCTTGGTACATTTGAGCTTTTGTATGTGTCAATGCTAAGTTTCCCAGCATACAGTGTCAAGGTAAGTAGTTAACTAATTTACATCATCCATGAAATTACATGCTATTTTTCATGTTATCACTGTCTAATTTGAGTTGTACAATGTGGAATGAGATATACATACATTTGTGTAAATTAATAGTAGTGAGTTCAGTAATATACATTAAAAATGTAGAATTATTGGTTTGGACACTTGTGATTAAAATATTAGTATGCAATACCTTGTTGGCATATATCTTAAATACTAAAATATCAGTTTATAAAGCCTATTATTGTTATTTTATGTCTTGGAATAGGGTTGAACTTTTAGAAAACTATTTGTTTTGTTGAACATAGGCATTGGATAATCTTGTTAAATTGGACACATAACTAAAACAGTGGTGTATATATATATACCTTGTTAAAAATACATTGCATTAACATTATTAATATGTGGTGCTATATATACATTGTTTAGGGTAAAATGGGGTTAATGAAGTCTTTCACAACAGTATTTGATTAGGCATGATGTTCCGATATAATGGGTCCGTAAAAATATATAACTATATACATAATTGCAGTTAGATAAGTATTTGTATAATCTGTTTGCAATTCAGGTAATATTTGGTTGCAATGTCTGGCGATATTTTGGGCAGCTACTGTTGTTAGAGCTATTAAGAGTCTTGAGTATTATTGATGGAGCATGTTCTTCATTTCGCGTGCCGTAATATGTTGAGTTCGTGACATTTGTAAGAACACGGTGAATGTTATGCGTCCTGGTAGGGTGCACGTTGATTTTATCGTAGAAGCATATAAGTTGTGAAAACAAAGTATCTGGAAGTAGAAATAATGAGTGTGAAAATGGTGCGGTATGAAAGTGTAATAGTAAATCGTATGTCATTTCACTTACGTTAGGTGTTGAAACCGTGCACTCTGTGTAGCTGCCTGTTGAGATCTAATGCGTGTTGCTCTGAGATTGTAGTTGGCGACGGTAGAGGGGAGGTTTGGGGGGATGGGTGGAGTGTTAGTAACGGGAGTGGGGTTGGAGGGGAAGAGGTCTTGGAGCGGTTGATTTGAGCGTATGGATTTTTGTTTATTAATTCTTTTAAGGTAGTAATCTTTTAGTAAAGGAATTACTGCATGAAAAAGAATATTGTTTCTGTCTATGTTTTCGTTTAAGTTGGAGTTCGGATTGACGTATTTGTCTAAATTTATGTAAAATTCTTCCATTATACTGAACAAGGGACTTTTTGGATTCATACTGAGGATTTGCATGTCACTATTAATGTCCGTGAAATTGTGTTTCTGATCGTCAATGTGCTGACCCATAGCTGAGAAATGTCTGTGTTTGACGGCATTTACATGTTCATTATATCGTATTAAAAAACTCCTACCAGTAAGCCCTACATAGCTGGCTGGGCAATCGTTGCATTTGAGGCGATAGACTCCTGAGTGGTTTTATTTATTTATGTTGTTAACTGATTTGGAATTGTATAGTATGTTGGTATTATTGCGTGTAGTTTTGTATGCTATTTTTAGACCTTGTTGTTTGAAGATATTGGTTATGCGATGTTTATGGTTATTGTTGTAAGTAAACAGTGCATATTCTTTTTTATCTTTGGTGATTCTGGTTAGCTTGGTTTTCGGTTGGTTTTTGACTTTGTTGATGATCTGGTTTATCATTTCTCTTTTATATCCGTTTTGTTATTTCGTGGATTGTGTTTAATTCTTTATTTAGATTTTCCTTTGAAAGTGGAATGTTATATGCTCCGTGAATCATACTGTAGTAAGCAGCTTTCTTGTGAGTATGTGGGTGGGTGGAGTCTATCTTTATTGTATTTGATGTATGGGTAGGTTTTCTATATATGTTGTATGTTAGGTGGTTGTTATGTCTGGTTATGGATATATCCAAGTAGTTTATGGTGTTGTTGTTTTCAGTGTCCATGGTAAATTTTATACGGGGATCTATTTTATTCAGTTCTAAGATTATGTTTTCATTAGTACGTCTATTTTCCATGATTATGAATGAATCATCGACAAACCTGCACCAATAGATGATGTTTCCTATTTTATTGATTTCTTGGTGTTCTAAATAGTCCATATATATATATATATATATATATATATATATATATCAGCTATTATGCCTGATATTGGTGATCCCATGGGTAATCCTTTCTGTTGATAGATAGTGTCATGGAACTTGAAATAATTGTTATTGATAGCAAATTGTAATAGTTTTATAAATTCATCTCTTAATAGCTCTAACAACAGTAGCTGCCCAAAATATCACCAGACATTACAACCAAATATTACCTAAATTGCAAACAGATTATACAAATACTTATCTAACTGCAATTATGTATATCGTTATATATTTCTACGGACCCATTATATCAGAACATCATACCTAATCAAATACTGTTGTGAAAGACTTCATTAACCCCATTTTACCCTAAACAATGTATATATAGCACCACATATTAATAATATTAATGCAATGTATTTTTAACAAGGTATATATATATACACCACTGTTTTAGTTATGTGTCCAATTTAACAAGATTATCCAATGCCTATGTTCAACAAAACAAATAGTTTTCTAAAAGTTCAACCCTATTCCAAGACATAAAATAACAATAATAGGCTTTATAAACTGATATTTTAGTATTTAAGATATATGCCAACAAGGTATTGCATACTAATATTTTAATCACAAGTGTCCAAACCAATAATTCTACATTTTCATATGACTGATCATTAATTAATGTAATTTATGAACCAATTTTTAATGTATATTACTGAACTCACTACTATTAATTTACACAAATGTATGTATATCTCATTCCACATTGTACAACTCAAATTAGACAGTGATAACATGAAAAATAGCATGTAATTTCATGGATGATGTAAATTAGTTAACTACTTACCTTGACACTGTATGCTGGGAAACTTAGCATTGACACATACAAAAGCTCAAATGTACCAAGACATACATACCAACATTTATGATCAGTTGGACTTAATTTAAGTTTTAATCATTATATGTGATGTTTTTGTAAAATATATCTTTTATGCATGTCAACTGAAGATGACCCCCTAGGGGTCGAAACCAGTCTTGAACATATTTACTAGCTGAATGTAAATACATTTTGTATTGATAAGGTGGTGACTTATATTTATATTGTTTTTGTAAAGTAATATCTATCAATACGGAAATGAAACTTATAAACAACAGTACAACAGGTCATTAGTTCATAACGAGACTGTGAAGGACGCGTGAGTCACATGCACAAGGGGGCTGCGGGATAGGAAATGAGATCTTTCACCACATTTCAATCTAACTTGTTTCGCTTGCTTGCTGTTTAAAGGGGCCTAACATCGAGGTCATTGGCCCAACTTGTTTCGTAATGTCTAGGCAGACAGCACAAGCTGAAGGTGACGAAATACCTGTATGAAGGATACACAAGAAGAACAATAAGACGAGTGAAGATTCCAATGTTAAGCAAAGGATATAGTCTGTAAAGACATTTATCATTAGGCTATCAACGGACATTAGCGTTTTGTGATCGCGGCGATCTGCTCATCGACACGGTTCCAGACACCCGGAGGTTTTGTTAACCAGTCTGTTATTAGTGAAGTAGGATCTATAGCAGTATTATTATACAGTATCAATGTTCATCATATACCATTATAAGATTATTGCTCAATGAGAACTACTGTAAACAATAGAAGTTGCAGAATGTTACAGATAAGAGAGATAAATACACACAAAAAAAACGAGAGTATTCATAAGATGCACAATATTAGGAAAACACTTAGAAATTAATTATTCACATTTACATTAAGGAACATTAATGTTTCGACCTCTTTTTGTGAGAGCTTTGCATTAATTACCAATCCAATTTGGGAAAGTAGGTCTTCAATATGGCACTGATGTGATCACTATGCTACACTTTATTATTCTGTTCACATGGTACCCGTTATGAAAAATACTCAAGCACTAACTCTTTGTACTTACATTGAGGAACATAAAAATTTCTACCTTTCTTGATGACAGCCTTGTTCTCCTTTCATTAACAATCAGTCCAGTTCGGGAAAAAAGTATTTCACAGGGCACTGAAGTGGCCACTATGTTACACTTTGTTATGAATATTTGTGCTAAATTGGGATACACATGTTGGTGATTTTTCCACCAATCCAAGGGGCAATTAGATTCCCCTGCTTCATTTATACGAGGTAAAATGCCATCTTTCAAATACAAATCCAGTTCCTTGTTGGCTCGTGACAGAGGGCTGGTTTGAGGACGTTTATCTCCAATAATGTCGTTGAAAATGCTCCAAGCGCTTAATGGACAAGAGGGCTGAAATGCACCAGTTGTAGATGGAAGTGAGGAGGACGGAATGTCAATATTCTCTTCTCGCTGGTCTGGGCGTTTCTATCTATTAGGTCCACTACTAAATTACGCACCCTCTTTTTGACGTTATCTAGTGCCACAGGGTTCTGAAAAACGTGGTCTTTATAGCGTGGATCTAATAAAGTGCATAAGGCGAAGGTGCTGTTGTGTTCAACGTTCTTGAACCTTTCTCCTAACCCTTTAATAAGGCTAGCAATTACGGCCCTCACTCCTTCTGTGAACTCGGCTGATTGCCCGAGTTTTTCGCAAATACCTTTTAGGCACCTGACGATCACAATCACAGAACTTCCAGTCATATATGCTTCTCTCCTCAGAGAATTAGTCATTTCTTCAAACAGAGCTAGCACATTGCAAAGTTGATGACAAGCTTACTTGCCACTCTCCGCCAGTTATTACGGGCAGATGTTTATCTAGCAGAGCAATAGTGGCCCTGATAGCTTCTTCGAGTTCTACAAATCGACGCAACATATAAAAAGTTGAATTCCAGCGCATCGTGACGTCTTGGGAAAGGCGTTTAAGCACTGTATGTCCACTTGATATCTGGTACTTCAGTAGTTTTTTGCTTGCTAGTGAACTTCTCCTGAAATAGCTGACAACTTTTTTGATTTTCTCAATGGTGACTTGCATTTCCTGAAGAGAACCCTGGACAATCAAATTTAATTTATGAGCAAAACAGCCATAGTGTTCCCACTTCAGAATTTCCTCAAACGCGTTTGTTATATTACTAGCGTTATCAGAAATTGAAAAATTCACTTTGTCATGCAGCTTCCAATCGAACAGTATGCACTTAATTTCGTTTGCCAACGCAACAGACGTATGGCTTCCAGAACACTTCAGTAAAACCATCTTGAAGGTAAACTCTTTCGTAATGTAATGCGCTGTTATGGCAATGTAAGCAACTAATTATGTCCACAAATCGGTTGTTATGCACACTCACTGCTTCATTCGTCACAGTCTCTCTTATTAAACAAAACTGTTGATCATAGAGTGCTGGAATCATGACATTTGAAATAGTCTTTCTACCAGGTAATTCATAGCCAGGGATTCACTTCATAAGTTTAGAAAACCCTCTATCCTCAACAATACTAAAGGGCTGATAATCTAAAATAAATAAATCAAGTAAGTCATGATCAATTAATTTCTTCTGGGCAGATGAAACATTTTTAGAGACGTAAGACCTAATTAATCTTTGTCTTTTAGGCGCAACACATGAATCAGCAGTCAAAGCTTCGCTATCAGGCCTGCTAGTGCTAATACTAGGTTCCTCTCTATCGTCTGTAGGCTTACTTGGTCGTTTTTCCACTGAAGGTATTTCCTTAACACTATGACACGTTAGCTCAGCATATATTGCTATATGTTTTCTTTGCAAATGTCCTTTCAAATTTGTAATAGTTGACGTGTAAGAAATAAGTTGCTTGCAGATAGTGCAATGCGCCTTATCATTGTCACTTTTCGTGAAATAATTCCACACCTCGCTTCGTTTTGACGTTATAAAGCAACTCGCCTCGCTCAGCACTCAGCAAACTTAACACTGTTCCGCTTTAAAACTGGTTGGAGAACACCGGTACATCACCCGCCAACAGCCCACAACAAGCAATAAGCGAAAACGTTGAAGAACTGTTCGGCTAAAAACTGCTTTTCCAAACAGCTCTTGGCTCACTGCCAACTAAATACGAGACAAACAGTCGATTTGACAGCGAGGGAATGGGAGTGGTTAAGTACCGAGCAATGCCAATTTCAGGCCAAATAGCTCCGAACATCAGTGTCTACTCGCTAGCGAACAGTGAAAGACAAACTGTGGACTGTATTGAAGAAAAAACTGTTTGATGGAACTTTTAAAAACAGTTAGTTTTCAACCCGAAAACTGTTTTCTCGAAACAGTTGGGCGTTTTTCTGTCCATCACTAGTTCCAACCATGTTGTCGGGTTCTCTTCTTATTCTCCATCTATTTCCACTTTCTTATCTCTTTTTTCCTCCGAGCAGTCATCTTCATTATAAAGTTTTTCGAAATACTTTGCCATTACCTTCTGAAGACCCTTTTCGTCATGTGCGATGGATCCATCTTCTCTCTCTAATGCCTTGTTCTTTTCTTGATTTATTCTTTTTGATTTTATTACTTTGTATAATAGTTTCTGATTTCCTCAACTATCTCGCTCAATTTTGTTGGTAAACTCTCCCAAACATTTCTCCTTTTCTTCCTTGGTACTCCTCTTTACTTGTAGTTTCAATCTGTTGTATTCCACATGAAACCTTTCTATCTTATTCTCATCCCTCTGATACATTTTTTGCTTTTCCTTATTCATTTCTCTCTTCATCTTGTTCCTTTCTTTTATTTCTTTTTTATTATGTCAGAGTACACATATATCAAATAAAATTCTCTTAATTTACAATTTGAACTTTCATAGAATTTTGAATACAGTATTTTACTGTCCAATTCTTCTTCTACCATTTCTACCAAACTGGTGGGGTCGCAGGTGAGAACTGTCTCTCATAAGTGGATCTGACCCTGTTTTATGGCTGGATGCTCTTCCTGATGCTAACTCTATACTAAGGGATGTATCCACTTTTGCATGTTTCTGTGGTGGTTGGTAGTGTGATGTGTGTATATGAAGAGGAATTTCTTGGGAAAACACAAACATCCAGTCCCCAAACCAAAGGAATTAACCATACAGAGTTAAAATCTCCAGCCCGGCCAGGAATCAAACTTGGGACCTTCTGAATTGCAGACCAGTATGCTGACCACTGGACCAAGAAGCCGGACTATTTTATAAGTCATTGATTTTGTAAATTTCTTTTACATTCCTTGAAAATAAATGTTACACATCTCCCAGTAGTTCAAAAAATATTCTCATCATCATCTTTGAAGCTCTACTTGATTTCTAAACAAGCTATTTAGAATTACCACTTTTTAATTTATGAGGTTTTGTTCTGACTTCTTGTAATTTTTTTGTAATATCTAGTTTTAATCCTTGTACAATATGTATTATTGAATCTTCATGTAAATGCTAGATTATATCCAATTTCAGGTTTAGACTTCTTTCATTCATATACTAACTGAAGTATTCAAGCAATGCTTAGGTGTGATTAACAGCATTGGATATTTTCTTGTATGTATTGCGTGTTTTAAATAAATTCTTTCACTTCTATGAACAGACTCCCCTTGCTATTCTGTTGATGTTATTGATCACTAGCAATTTGAAGTACTTGAAAGGTTATGACATAAGAAATATATCGGTCATGGACTGCACATTGACCCAAGTTGGAGGAGGAAAAGGGAAGTCCTTGAGTTTGCGGTGGGAAAGATGTGGGGAACAGCTTAGAAGCATGCATTTAGAAAGAATTTTCTCAGAAAGAATGCATTCTAGGGCCTTAAAGCATGGTTTTCAGAGTCCATAGAAACCCTTCCAAGATTTAAGGTTCACATCACAAGGTTTTTCCGGTTCTTCTACGACAAATGTGGCATGCAAGACTAACATTTAAAAAATGTCAAAGGGATGAAATCGAGAGATGAAAGTGGACTAATAAATTGTAAGGCACTATGTTTCTCACAGGCTTCTAAAATATAACGGTAGTGGTATAAATAAGAACCCTTTATTTATTTCAACAACCTCCGAAATGTGGGCGGTATAGACTATTCAAGAGGAATAACTTCTATAACACGTCTTATGTAATAATTTATCTTTCTCTAAATCTAGTTATCCATTATTATGGAAAGATGTCTGTTTTATATTTGCATGGTCTTCAATTGTTGGAAGTCTGCTTAATAACAGCTTATCACTTTTTTTTTAACCTTTTGTTCATTAGGTCTTTGGCGAGTCTCCTTAACATTCCCCTTCTGTCCTGCTTTTGAGAGCAAGCTGATTGCAAACCATCTTACAAGCGAAGTATCATGTAAGACAGGTCGAAACATATCTTGAATTTTTTTTGACATAATTGTTGTACTATAAGAGGACAACATACCGTAACGTGTTGGCGGGGTAAATAAATAATTAAATGAGTACAGAACCTGGTAGTGTCCTATTTCTAAGATTTATTTACCACACACACACACACACACACACACACACACACACACACACACGCGCGCGCGCGCGCGCGGAAACAGGAATGACGCTCTCCGCTAACTCACAGCGGCGAACTCAACTCGCTCTCGCTCACTCACTAACTAACTGTCACTAACTCAGTCTAACTCACACTAACTAATCTCACACTGTCACTTCAAGTTACTCCTCTCCTTATATACCTGCTCACCGGGCGAGTTGGCCGTGCGCGTAGAGGCGCGCGGCTGTGAGCTTGCATCCGGGAGATAGTAGGTTCGAATCCCACTATCGGCAGCCCTGAAAATGGTTTTCCGTGGTTTCCCATTTTCACACCAGGCAAATGCTGGGGCTGTACATTAATTAAGGCCACGGCCGCTTCCTTCCAACTCCTAGGCCTTTCCTATCCCATCGTCGCCATAAGACCTATCTGTGTCGGCGCGACGTAAAGCCCCTAGCAAAAAAAAAAAAAAATATACCTGCTCTGGGCCTTCCAGAACAGTCCGGATGCTAGATGTATCCAGGAACCTCGCGAGATAGAAGACTCCAGATTAATAGTCGAGTAATTTCCGGTGTCCTCTGCTATGGGACCGCGGACGGAGGCGAGAGGGCCGGCCTAGCACCAAGTGTTGCTCATGATTGGCGCGCTCGAGCGTAAGGGGGGTGGGGCCGATACGATGACGTCCCCGGTGCGTAGTGAATTGGCATGGCGGACGCCATAACCATTACAATACAGAAAATCAGTCTCCGCATTTAATAATAATAATAATAATAATAATAATAATAATAATAATAATCATAATAATGGCTTTAAGTCCCACTAAGTACTTTTACGGTTTTCGGAGACGTTGAGGTACCGTAATTTAGTCCCACAGTGGTTCTTTTACATGCCAGTAAATCTACCTACATGAGGCTGACGTATTTGAGCATCTTCAAATACCACCGGACTGAGCCAGGACTGAACCTGCCAAGTTGGGGTCAGAAGGCCAGCACCTCAACCATCTGAGCCACTCAGCCCGGCCCTCCGGATTTAACTGGAAGACTCCGAAATCATGTAGTCAATCTCTCGTACAGATCAATGGGATGTCGTGCGAGTACTGTAAATGTACATGTTGGCTGGAGTGGACAGACCTGGTGGCCGACGTACCCAAGGCTAGTGATAAGCAAAGCCGCATTCACTAGTCATCTGCGGAGTGTTTCACTGTATCCAGCAATAACGTAATATTTTTTTATGGTTGTTTAAAAGAAAGCAAGACAGAGAAAATGAGTTCCTCGGAGGAGACGTTTTAAATCCTATTAAAGTAGCGGAGTTTGTAATGAGTTAATTCCGTGAAAAGGCATTTTTGTTTTCAGGAAAAATTACCATCAAAGAAAAGGAAATGGGACAATATCTGATTGATTTGACGGAAAATAATCTTAGAGGAATGCAACATATTTTAAGGTTTCTCCACAGTGGAGATAGTGAAAGCGACTCAAGTAATTCCGCTTGTCAAAACCTTCTGCCGATCGCAAGCGAAGCTCCTGGTCCCAGTTCAAAACTAGAATAACACCCTTCCTAGAATCTAGTCAAGCTCCGAGTCTGTTGCCGTGCAAATCGTCCAGTTCTTGTTATGTGCCTAGTCACGTAAAACATCAGTATGGTATAAAAGAAAAGAGCTGTAAAAGTCTGGCTTAACGAAGGTAGTAAGAAGCGATTATCACTTTCACATAACCACAAATATTTTAGTTTAGTGAAGTAGGACCAATATCTTTTGAAGTCGGAGCGATATCTTTACTTGTGGAAGAAGTAGTTGAAAAATACGGGTTATGTCGGTAAGTCAGACTGAACATAGAAAATGTATGTACAGTATGAAAAACTCTATTCCTGTTTCCAGGAGGCAAGAAAGGGAAGGTGAAATGTAAGTGATGAAGATTTATGACTGTCTGCTTTGGAAAGTGCACATGAACTATCTATCAAAAAAAGTAATTTCTCTGCCACTCATGCCTGGATCAGCCGTTTCAAGAAACAAACAGAATTGGGAGTAGGACAATTACAAATGTGTATCCCATTCGCACATTCAGGACGAAAAACAAAAGAATAAGGCCGCAGAATTTCTGGAGACAGCTCGAGATTCTCCATTACACCCCGTCCTCTATTCACAACACTGATCGAAGCGGATTAGGAGCACGAAATGCAATTGAAAAAGACTATCTATTGTAGGTGAGAAACACATGCACACGATAGCTCAATCCCTTAGTTCACTCGTACATTCATACATCGTAATACCAAATATCAGTATGGACGGTTCTTTGTTCCCTTAATTATTTAATTGTACTTCAGGAGCCGACCAGAACCTTCAGTTCTCTGGATTTAAAAAATATGTTTAAAGCAGATAACATCGTTGTGATTGCCACAAAATCAGCAAAACGGGGGAAAACAGAACTGAAAATATGGTTTACAGAAGCCTTTTTTCCATTCTTTGAAGACAATTGTGCCCTGCTTTTAGATTTGTGGACCACATACACTGAAGCTCAACTTGTAGGATTCCAGCAAGATATAGCTTTATTCAGGAGGCCAAATGGACTGTACTGCGATTGGCCTATCTAAGGCATTTGATAGGGCAGATCATGGGAGACTATCGATCAGTTTGAGAGTGTTGAACGGAGACTAATGGAAGCCTTAGATGAACCGAGTCCATACTACAGAGAAAAAAATCTAAAGCCTAACACCTCAAAGACGCAAGTTTGAGCTTTTCACTTAAAGAATATGCAGGCAAGAAGAAATCTGAAGATTTTCTGGGAAGGTGCTCTCTTGGATCACTGCTCAACACCTAAATATCTAGGGGTGACTCTGGATCGTGCACTCACGTATGAATAACATTGTCTTAACACGAAACACAAAGAATCTACCCGAAATTCCATTCTTCGCAATGTATGCAGTACCAGCTGGGGAATACAAGCTCAAACAATAACTACTGCTTTAGCACTGACCTCCTCTGCAGCAGAATATGCATGCCCTGTTTGGTATAGATCATGTCATGCCAAACAGGTGGATATTGCTTTAAATGAAACTTGCCGGCTTATAACTGGTTGCCTAAGATCTACACCTTGTGATAAAGTATATTGCTTGGCTGGCATTGCTCCCCCAGATATTAGACGTGAAGTAGCTGCCAAACATGAAAAATCTAAAGTAGACATTTCCCAAACAAATCCATTACACGATTATCAACCTGCTCAACTACAACTGAAATCGAGAAGTTTTCTTCATTCTACCGAGTGCCTTTCAGAGTCACCTCAATCATCATCAAGACTAACTTCCTGGAGATCCAGAAACCTTCATCTCAATGGAGGGATGGATCCATATGAAACTCTTCCAGATGGTTATGAAGAGTCATGGTCTACATGGAAGAGTCTGAACAGGCTACGGTCTGGGGTCGATCGATCTAAGAACAATATGAAGAAGTGGGGTCTATCTGAAGATATCTGTGTCTGTGGAGAAGAACAAACCATGGCGCACCTCCTTAATTGGAACTCCTGCCTTCTTGTTTGCACCATGCAAGATTTATTGAAGGCCACACCAAACGGTCAAGATCTTGCCAAATTCTGGCCCGATATGATATAATTGTTACTTTAAATGTACCTCTAGTATGTTTTTTACCAGTTAGGCCTATTTAATTATTTCTCTTCCTTAACTAACAATTTATATGATGTATTGCTTCTGATACAAATAAATAAACTGGCAAAAATGAGTGCTACTGGACTAGAAAAAAGAGTGACTGAATCTAGAAAATAGAACTCTGAGAATTAGAGTAGGCAAAGCTTTATCTGACCCTGTAATAATTAAGAGGGGAATTCCTCAAGGCAGTATTATGTTTTCTTATATATATATATATATATATATATATATATATATATATATATAAATGATATGTGTAAAGAAGTGGAATCGGAGATAAGGCTGTTTGCAGATGTTAATCTGTACAGAGTAATAAATAAATTAAAAGATTGTGAGCAATTACAACATGACCTCGATAATGCTGTGAGATGGACAGTAGGCATATGATGATAAACAGGGTTAAAAGTCAGGTTGTGACTTTCACAAATAGGAAAAAAGTCCTCTCAGTTTTAATTACTGCATTGATGGGGTTAAAGTTCCTTTTGGGGATCACTGTAAGTACTTAGTTGTTAATATAAGGAAAGATCTTCATTGGGGTGATCACATAAATGATTGTTAATAAAGGGTACAGATCTCTGCACATGGTTATGAGGGTATTTAGGGGTTGCAGTAAGAGTGTAAAGGAGAGGGCATAGAAGTATCTGGTAAGACCCCAACTAGAGTATGGTTCGAGTGTATGGTACCATCACCGGGATTACTTGATTCAAGAACTGGAAACAATCCAAAGAAAAGCAGCTTGATTTGTTCTGGGTGATTTCCGACAAAAGAGTAGCATTATAAAAATGCTGCAAAGTTTGGGCTGGGAAGACCTGGGAGAAAGGAGACAAGCTGCTTGACTGAGGGCCGGTTCTACCATCTGCTGGTAAAGTGGCTGGCAGCTGCCCGGGAAATAAACTACCTGGGGGTGTAAATCAGCTGGTACTCTGCCTTGCGTGCAACAACCTCCGCGCAAGCGTTGGTTAGCTACCCGGAGCTAGACACCGATATACGGAGTTGGCTAGACTGATTTTCAGCTACTTCTTGCTTTAGTGTGTGGTGCTATCTATCGCCAGATGAATGAAGCTCATTTCGATTGTCTTTATTTTCTTGTGCTTGCATCTGTTGATTATCATCAAAAAGCCTAATAAGGGGAGTCTTAAGAGTTATGGACAAGGATTTATGTCAAGCTTTCGTGATTTTAATCTATGAGCTACAAAATCAATACCTAATTGGGATTAAAATCTTGAGATTACATTTTCTTACGCCAGTTATAACCTGTCATGTAAGGCAGCGTTTTTGGAAAGTATTCTCGTAGTAGATTGGTCAAGTCGCTCGCTCAGTAATAGAAGGTAAGCAGATTTTCATTGTCTTTCTAATTTACATTTAAAATGTTATTTTCATTCCCTGCCGTTGTTCTTAACTCTTTTTCACGCGCTTCCCTATACGTATATACACCCACATCTTCCTTACGGACTTATTGCCTTTGAACATTCTATTTGCAGGATTCTGTGAATTGATTAAGTATCTCCACGATGCTCTTTTTGCAACTAGCTCTGTGACCTCATTTAATTCCACATGCTTCCAGTTATTTATAATGCATTTCATTATAATGTTTAACTTTATGAAGATAAAGTTGGAAGGTAGTGTTAAAGAACTAATCGGGGTAAATATCCATCATAAGAAGAGGAATTTGGGAATGGAATCATTTACAAGAAGACTATGTAAACATCTGCTATCTGGGCGACAGTCCTATATGCTATATTAATCGTAACATCACTTTCTATAAGGAGCACACATATAAAACATTTTCCTAGTAGACATAATATTGTGATTAAACATTTCAATGAAATATATTATTACCAAAAGAACGTATGTAAAGAGGCACACAGATTAATACAATGCTAATAATGAAAATAAAAAAGATTCGTCATAATTAAGACTCGAACCTGCAAACCTCGTACTATGAACTGAGCGTGTTAGCCATTACGCTATGAGGAACCTTGCGGTAATTCGGATACATACGACTAAGTTATACCTGGTGTCTGAAAATTGAAAAAGTAGAAAATTAAATCCTATTTGAAATTATTTGCAAAAAGGTTTTGATTTTATATACTTTTAGAGTTTCTTTGCGAAAGCTTGACGTATAAAATGTATTCCCTACGCTGTCAAAGCGAGAGGCTGGTGTGACCGTTGCAACTCAAAGGAAGCATTAATGTTCAAAATCCTACAATACAATATCGATCACTGTTACAGTATAATGCTTTTTTTTTTCAGTATACTAAGCTAATTTAAGTTGTATGTCACCAGAAACACAGCTAATAATTTTCAGCTCTCAAAACTTGCCCGGCAGGTAATGTCTTATCGGGCCCGCGAAGTGGCCGATAAATTTCGAGCCGGGTAACGACGATTTATGCTGCCGATAGCGCTACCTGGGAGTGGTCGAACGGAAACATCCTTTTATGCGGAGGGCAAGTTACGCGCTACTTTACCAGTAGGTGGTAGAACCGGCTCTAAGTGGTATGGTTGTGATACAAATTCTTATAATTTTATTAAATACCACCTATTCAATACATAATAAGCTAATGAGGACTTGCATCTTTATTAAGTTGTTAATATGGTACATGTTTCACTCCTTTTTGTGTGCATCATCAGCCAATTCACTTTTACCCAAGGTTTAATAAGATTGTGAACATATTCTACTGAACTAAAGTATACTTTGTAAACATGAGTGACAAACCTTATATTTTACAAATCATATAACAATAAAATTTATGTCTCTATGTTAAAACACATTTGTCTAAAATCTTAGTGTTAACATTGTCCTTTAAATTTATTAACGAAACTCATCTGTTGTACATCCTTTCAAAATCATTTTAAAAAAACCACTTGAGATCCGGCTAACTGTATCGATTCGGTATTACCTGACTTGTGTAATTGTTATTGAACATTCGTTAACTATTTTATTAACAATTTTATGCAGTTGATAACTGCCTATATTATGAACACTTATCATGTTCTCGATGTTACTGGAGTAACACTTGTACAAAATGTATTGGCATTAATCCTATATTGTCAATACATCAGTATTGTTTCTGAACGAACTTGCTGGTAAAATGAAAACATTCTAATGTGAAGTAGAATTTGAATTAGCACCGTACGTTTCCTAATTGAGCTTGTTTATATATCTGTAATAAAAATAAAAAATATGTTTAAGGCTTTGATTATAATTCTGTATAAACTTCTTCTCGAAAGAATTGTCACTTACCCTTCCTGCTGCTGAGTAATTGTCTAGTGTTACTCATAGATTCTTGAGAACTACTTGTTCCGTTTGTGCTCCTGGTATTATATGTGTGGATGATTTTGCGTTTTGGAGGGGAGTGGAAAGGGGAAGTGAAGGTAGGCGGTGCATTGATAGCTACATTAGATTGTGGACGAGACTGCCTAGGAGAAGTAAGGGGAGGAGTTGAGTTAGTTTGTGTCAATAAGCTACTAACTTTTGTCGGATTAAAATGATTATAGGATTTATTTATATCAGATTTAAGCATTTGTATTAATTTTGGTAATTGTAATAAGAGGGGGTTCTTTATTTCAATTTCATTATTTAGGTTTTTATTCTTCTTCTATTGCTGATCGAGATGAATGTATATATTTTCCAATTCAGTCATTTCTTTTCCATTTTTTACTCTTCTTAAAATTCTTAAATCCCTTTCAATAGTTGTAAAACAGTGTCCAGTTTCTTGCAGGTGTGCACCCCAGTGCAGAATGTTTGTGTTTTGCTGCATTTACATGTTCAAGATATCTTATCATAAAGCTCCGGCCAGTTTGGCCAACATATGAATAATTGCACTCTCCACACGCAGGCCTATAGATTCCAGATCCTGCATATTTATATTAACTTTGTGATTGAAAAAAATATTTCGGTTCATGTTTTGGGTTTTGAAGGCAATGCTAATACCATTAATACCTTTAATGGCCAGATATATAAACAGGAAGGTCTTCCCATGGGAATTGGGAACATGCATCATTTTCAAAAATATTTGTTTTGAAAAGTACACCAATGAAATAGTACGTAAACGTATTACATTGTGGTATGTTGCCTTGTTCTATACCATTAAAAAAATATTTAGTAGTGCCTTTCCGCAAGGCGAGCGAAACGGCCTCTGACGTAAGCGGCGCGCTGTGACGTCACGATCCAGTACCGCATGGAGCTCTACCAGCCGTTGTGCATCAGCCGTTGCTAAAGGCCGATTGTTTATTATTCGTGATCGCGAATAACTTCGAAATGACAGAAGAAAGGTTCAAAACAGCACAATCAGACAATCTATCATGTGTAGATGTCATCATTCTTGAAAAATAGTGACTTTTGTGGCCGCAGAATTTCGCGGATAAAAAACAAGTTTGTAAGTGGCATCTTTTATATACGTGCAATGTACCGTAACTCATAGTATTAGGATAACAACAAACCTGGATAGAAATCACATCACTTTCAACATTTCCTTCTAGACTGATTCCCATATTAAAGAATAACATTACATTTTCGGGCTTTCAGCATTAGTAAAGTAAGAAATCGGATTTCAGCACTAACATAAACATATAGGTAGCATTATAGTACTAGTCCGCTTCTGTGGTGTAGTGGTTAATGTGTGCCACTCCCGGAGGCCCGGTTTCGATTCCCGGCTCTGCCATGAAAGTTGAAAACAAGTAGTACGAGGGCTGGAACGGGGTCTACTCAGCCTCGGGAAGTCAACTGAGTAGAAGGGTTTCGAATCCCACCTCAGCCATCCTCGAAGTGGTTTTTCGTATTTTCCTACTTCTCCTCCAGGCACCTAAGGCCACGGCCGTTTCCTTCCCTCTTCCTTGTCTATCCCTTCCGATCCTCCCATCCTCCAACAAGGCCCCTGTTGAGCATAACAGGTGAGGCCTCCTGGGCGAGGTAATGGCCCTCCTCACCAGTTGCATCACCATACTCAAACTCTCACGTTCCAGGACACTGCCCTTGAAGTGGTAGAGGTGAAATCCCTTGCTGAGTCCGAGAGAAAACCAACCCTGAAGGATAAACTGATTAAGAAAGAAAGAAAGAAGGAAAGAAAGAAAGATCATAGTAATATAGGGCTATAATCTATCATTCCCCAAAAAATATATATTTATGGTTGGGACAACTGGCCTACCCACTTCCGGGGCCCATGAAAGAGAATTAAATATCTTTGTGGAGGGAAAAAGTTAAACATGATAAAGGTAAATATGACTTCATCTAGTTTTCACAAGTCGGGCTGAGTGGTTCAGACTGTTGAGGTGCTGGCCTTCTGACCCCAACTTGGCAGGTTCGATCCTAGTTCAGTCCGGTGGTAGTTGAAGGTGCTCAAATACGTCAGCCTCGTGTCGGTAGATTTACTGGCACGTAAAATAACTCCTGCAGGACTAAATTCCTGCACATCGGCGTCTCCGAAAATCGTAGAAGTAGTTAGCGGGGCGTGAAGCCAGTAACATTAATTACATTTGGCTTTTAACAAGCTGAGCATATCAGGAAAGAAAAGTGTCCTGGTGACATTTTAGTCGCTCAATACAGGAATGTCTTTGGGTGCTGTGACTTTATTTATTTTATTTTTTTGCTGTTTGCTTTACGTCACACCGTCACATAATGGCGACGATGGGACAGGAAAGGCCTAGGAATGGGAACAAAGCGGCCGTGGCCTTAGGTACAGCCTCAGCATTTGCCTGGTGTGAAAATGGGAAACCACGGAAAACCATCTTCAGGGCTGCCGGCAGTGGGGTTCAAAACCCACTATCTCCCGGATGCGAGCTCACAGCTGCGCGCTCCTAACCGCACGGCCAACTCGCGCGGTATTTTTACCCTTCGGTTTATTGTGTTGGCTTGTATAACCTAAAACTTAGGATAAGTTGGATTATATTTTAAACACCTACATCACTATTTTCACCTGTGTGCAGTTATGTTATTTATTTCAATAATATTATGATAAGTATTATAATTGAGCATTGTTAACTTATAAGACTCCAACAGACAAGCATTGGTTTTGTGTAGAGTTATACATTTGTTAAATTCACGTCGTTTCCTTTCATGATGTACACGCCTATTCTTTGTTACATTATAGGGTATTTAGATATAGCCTAAATTTCTTTACCAATTAAGCTCTTCAATAAAGACATACATAACTGTCCCATGCCAAGATATATTGGTAGAATTAGAGCTGTCAAATGGTTCATAACCCCTTTGATTTATTATCTTGATATGGATCACCCAAAACATAGGTTAGGTTTGGAGAATACTTTAATAATCAGCATTATTTAATGCACCGTTTATTACTTTTATATTCCAAGATGTAATTGAAGCATTTAAATAAAGCATCATACATTAAAATTTAAAGTTTTACCACTAGAACAGCTGACATGGAAAAGTGATTTGAAAATTCAAACAAATTCACCTTACGTTAAAATCTTCAAAAAAATAAACTGTAGACTTTTCCGATATATCACCAGCATTTCTCCAGCTCGCCAAAATCCATTTCTCCCTAGTTTTAGCGTCTTTGGAACGTTTATAAACAATTTGTTTGGGATGGTATGCGATGTGCTATTGCACATCGGAACTCTACACCATTTATAAGTTTTCTGCCTCACTGTCTGCGCAGGATTCATTTTAAGTCTAAAATATACCACTCAGATTATTATCCAATGCATAGACCTCGAATTTAACCATACTAGACAATAACGTAAAGTAGAAATACGCGAAGTGTATCCTGCTTCTCACAGCACACTACGTGTTATTTCGTCTGCTAATTCAGTCAACCTGTACGATGACGTCAGGCCAATGAGATCGCGTACTTGCGTGACGTGACATTTTCGTAGATTTTTATCATGTTTGGAGTTATTATTTGTACATTCTGATCACATTTTTGAATTCTGCATGCAATTTTGTATCAGATTAGCATATTTTTAATTAAAACCCCGGATCATGCATGTTCCCTATTATGGCAGAAATTTAAATGAATTTTCTTGAAAATAATAAAATCAACAACATTAAAGGAATAATATGCCGGTTGAGATACGTAGATGACACGTTTACAATAATTGATCACAGCATTACTAATGGAGAGGAGGTATTAGAACAATTAAGTAATATGGATTCACAGAATAAATTTTCTTTCAAAAGTGAAAATAATAAAGCGTTAAATTTTCTTGACATTGCAATTATTAATGACTAATAAACTCAGGTATAAAATATTCAGGAAACCCACTCGAACGGTGAACATAATTAGACAAAATTACATACACCCGTCAGCACAGAAGAGGACCTCCTTTTATAGTATGATTTACAGAGCTTATAATATACCCATGTCAGAAGTAGATCGTAAAAATTAATTGGATACTATTCATTTTATAGCTAAAAGTAATAGGTTCGACAGGCAATTTGTGGACAGAATTATTAGCAAAATCGAGAAGACATAATTTTAGACATTAACCAAGGATACTAAAAAGAAAGAAGATAATTACGCCCTTTTCACCTACAGTCATAGTAAAATATATGAAATCACAAATATTTTCAAGAAACTTAATATGAAAGTTTCTTTCAAGATAACCAACAATAACCCTCATCCTTTCTATAATCAGCGCACTCAATAACTGCAATACCAAATTTCAGAAATCAGGACTTTACAAATTAAAGTGTCAGCAATTTTCCACCAGTTATATTGGACAGACAGGCCACAATTTTAACATAAGATAAAATGAACATATTAACGCATCAAAATACGGCAGGTTCTTGGCACTTTACAAAAGAAAAGAAAATATTTATAAAATCCTCCTATCAATACAATTCAAGTCATCTGTTAGATGAAACAAAGTCTATACATGTTTCAGCCTAATCTCAAGGCCATCTTCAGTAGTAAAACGATTGTTACATAATATACAAACAAATTAAAAAACGTAATGATGTGAAGTGACAGTGATCATGATAAGTGAGTTAAAAACACATTGAGGTGCAAAGTCCTCTCGTCTAATAGATCTTGCTGGCTGTTAAATAAAACATTATGCTGAGGAGTGTAGTGAGACCGTCAATACTACGAATAAAACGTGTAACATCTGTAATGAGAAAAAAGGAATGTATGAGTGGATGAAGAACAAGTTAAAAATGATGTACGAAAAGAAAACTCATATGACTTACTTGTAACTAAAAGTTGTCGTCTCGAATGGAGATGACCTTGTCGGTCTCAAGTCACATTGACAACTAAGCCTGTGTGTGGCTTACTGTGTATCTGTGTCGATGTGGTTGGGAGGGGTAATGGAGGGGTTGGGGCAGGGAGGGAGGGACGTTGTGATTCGTGGAAGGGCGGGTCTTGTTCTAGAATGTCGGTAGTGAAACTCTTTTTTATTAATGAACTGTTCGCAGATGAGCGGGACAAAGGTTTCCGATAAAATATTTTTCTTTTCGTTGATTTCATTTAGGTTATAGACGGGATTGTTATATTGGTCGATATCTATATATATATTCTCTAGTATATTAAGTAAGGGACCTTTCTGTTCGTAATGCAGGATCTTTAAATCTTGATCAATTGTTGTGTATTTATGATTTTTCTCTCTACAATGTTCGCTCATGGCTGAGTAGCGATTATACTTTAGGGCATTAAGATGTTCGGAGTATCTTACATTGAAACTGCGGCCTGTTTGCCCAATATACGTTGAAAGACATGATTGGCATTTTAATTTGTATATTCCAGAGTTAGAAAATTTTTTGCTGTTGACAATATGAGAATTAAAAAACATTTTTGTATTGGTGTGAACGGTCTTGAAAGCTACTTTTAACTTGTGCTTTTTAAAGATGTTTGAAATAGGATATATATTATTATTATTATTAAAGGTAAATGTGGTGAACTTCTCTTTATGGAAAGATTGTTTTTCTAAGGTGGTCTTGGGTCTATTTCTAAATTTATTGAGAATTTTATTCACGAAAGCTTTACTGAAACCATTACCTTCGGCTATTGCATAAATGGTGTTGATTTCCTTTCTAAAATTCTTACGGGATAAAGGAACATTAAGAGCTCTGAAAATCATACTATTGTAAGCTGTCTTCTTCTGTGTCCCTGGATGTAGAGAAGTTTGATGGATTGTGTTTACTGTGTGAGTGGGCTTCCTGTAAATATTAAAAGAAATGGTTTTATTCTGATTGCGAGTAATAGTTAAATCGAGATAATTAAGGGAATTGTTGTTCTCGGATTCTATCGTAAACTTTATGTGTGGATCCAGGTTATTGAGTAATTCAAGAACGGTGTTGCTGTCAGTAATGTGAGAATCCAGGATAATAAAAGTATCATCCACATACCGAGTCCAATGTTTGATCCCATTAATTTTACCTATAATGTGAGTGTATTCGAGGAAATCTACGTAAATATCAGTGAGGATTCCCGATGCCGGTGACCCCATAGGAAGCCCCTTCTGTTGGTATATGATGTTGTTAAAAGTAAAGAAGCCATTATTTAATGTAAGCTTGAGAATCTGAATAAACTCTTCTATCTCCCCTATAGTCAATTTACTGAATTTGGAAAGATTGTTTTTTACTATTTCGATGGTTTTATTGACGGGTACATTCGCGTACATATTTTCTATGTTACCGAAACATTACACCCTTCACTCTTTTGACATAGAAAATATGTACGCGAATGTACCCGTCAATAAAACCATCGAAATAGTAAAAAACAATCTTTCCAAATTCAAAATGAGGTTAGATATGAAGTTAAGCGAAAGTTACTTTCATCTTTCGATCAGAAACATACCGGTTCTGGTAAACCCAATAAAGAACAAGTCACCAACATACGCAATCTCAAAAAGAAAATTAAAGATAACGATTTAATAGTAACTAAAGCAGATAAAGGTAATGCTACTGTGGTTATGGAGAAAAGTGACTACGTAAATAAAGCACAATTCTTTACTAATAATAACTTTAACGCAGTAAAAAAAGATCCTACCAATAGAATACAAAGAGAGCTGAAAGCTTTAATTAAGAATTTTTTATTTTTGTTTAATGACGTAGAAAAATCAAAACTGATCATCATGAATCCCAAGTTACCTACGGCGAAAGCGTTACCGAAGATTCACAAGGCGGATGTCCCCATAAGGCCCGTTATTTACTTCAGAAGTAGTCCGACGTATAAAATATCCCAATTTATTCACAATTTTCTTAAAACACATTATTCCTTTCAAGCTAACACGTCAGTTAAAAATTCCCTGGAATTCTGCAATAGAATAAAAAATCTCACGTTACCGAAACATTACACCCTTCACTCTTTTGACATAGAAAATATGTACGCGAATGTACCCGTCAATAAAACCATCGAAATAGTAAAAAACAATCTTTCCAAATTCGGTAAATTGACTATAGGGGAGATAGAAGAGTTTATTCAGATTCTCAAGTTTACATTAAATAATGGCTTCTTTACTTTTAACAACATCATATACCAACAGAAGGGGCTTCCTATGGGGTCACCGGCCTCGGGAATCCTCGCTGATATTTACGTAGATTTCCTCGAATACACTCACATTATAGGTAAAATTAATGGGATCAAACATTGGACTCGGTATGTGGATGATACTTTTATTATCCTGGATTCTCACATTACTGACAGCAACACCGTTCTTGAATTACTCAATAACCTGGATCCACACAAAGTTTACGATAGAATCCGAGAACAACAATTCCCTTAATTATCTCGATTTAACTATTACTCGCAATCAGAATAAAACCATTTCTTTTAATATTTACAGGAAGCCCACTCACACAGTAAACACAATCCATCAAACTTCTCTACATCCAGGGACACAGAAGAAGACAGCTTACAATAGTATGATTTTCAGAGCTCTTAATGTTCCTTTATCCCGTAAGAATTTTAGAAAGGAAATCAACACCATTTATGCAATAGCCGAAGGTAATGGTTTCAGTAAAGCTTTCGTGAATAAAATTCTCAATAAATTTAGAAATAGACCCAAGACCACCTTAGAAAAACAATCTTTCCATAAAGAGAAGTTCACCACATTTACCTTTAATAATAATAATAATATATATCCTATTTCAAACATCTTTAAAAAGCACAAGTTAAAAGTAGCTTTCAAGACCGTTCACACCAATACAAAAATGTTTTTTAATTCTCATATTGTCAACAGCAAAAAATTTTCTAACTCTGGAATATACAAATTAAAATGCCAATCATGTCTTTCAACGTATATTGGGCAAACAGGCCGCAGTTTCAATGTAAGATACTCCGAACATCTTAATGCCCTAAAGTATAATCGCTACTCAGCCATGAGCGAACATTGTAGAGAGAAAAATCATAAATACACAACAATTGATCAAGATTTAAAGATCCTGCATTACGAACAGAAAGGTCCTTTACTTAATATACTGGAGAATATATATATAGATATCGACCAATATAACAATCCCGTCTATAACCTAAATGAAATCAACGAAAAGAAAAATATTTTATCGGAAACCTTTGTCCCGCTCATCTGCGAACAGTTCATTAATAAAAAAGAGTTTCACTACCGACATTCTAGAACAAGACCCGCCCTTCCACGAATCACAACGTCCCTCCCTCCCTGCCCCTCCCCCTCCATTACCCCTCCCAACCACATCGACACAGATACACAGTAAGCCACACACAGGCTTAGTTGTCAATGTGACTTGAGACCGACAAGGTCATCTCCATTCGAGACGACAACTTTTAGTTACAAGTAAGTCATATGAGTTTTCTTTTCGTACATCATTTTTAACTTGTTCTTCATCCACTCATACATTCCTTTTTTCTCATTACAGATGTTACACGTTTTATTCGTAGTATTGACGGTCTCACTACACTCCTCAGCATAATGTTTTATTTAACAGCCAGCAAGATCTATTAGACGAGAGGACTTTGCACCTCAATGTGTTTTTAACTCACTTATCATGATCACTGTCACTTCACATCATTACGTTTTTTAATTTGTTTGTATATTATGTAACAATCGTTTTACTACTGAAGATGGCCTTGAGATTAGGCTGAAACATGTATAGACTTTGTTTCATCTAACAGATGACTTGAATGGTATTGATAGGAGGATTTTATAAATATTTTCTTTTCTTTTGTAAAGTGATAACCGTCAATACGGAATGAGATTCATAACTTGCAAAGGTTCTTGGCATTCGGTTCTCATATGGTCGATACCAATCATACACTCACGGACATAAAACAAAACCTTCAAATTCTCCAATTAAGTAAGAAAGGAAATCTATTGAATATTTTGGAAAACACTTTTATAAATATTGATAAAAAATGCAACCCGATTTATAACCTGAATGAAATATCGGAGGAAATCAATATACTTTTCGAGGAGATAATCATTAAATTCTTTACACGAAGGCGCACGAGTAATGCTTTACCTTACACCTCTCCCCTTACATCAAACTCCCCTCCTAGTCAGTCCTCAATGACCTTTGAGGACGTCACTCAGTTTTAACACTTGAGGTGGAGTGATCAACGTAGGATGGGCAAGGAGGTGAGTGACCAGATGGGCACTCAGTTTACATTTCAACTGAATTTTTACTTTAGTTCACTCACATATTTTTTCTTTTTTTTTAGGCCCATATTGTCAACACACAATCAAGTTCAACTTGTGTCATCAACATTACTCCACCTTCTTCATCTAATCAAGGAAGCTATTTTAATGAGGCATTATCATCACACTATTTTATGTACAATATGCATACAATTTTATTCGCATAGCCACTCATGTTGTTTTATAATTGGGCAATTCTATGCATATAACCACCTTTTAATCTGTGTTTTAACTGGACTTCACGCTTCATATTATGTTCAAGCTACACCATTTTAACATTCTAGATTGACAAGATGCCAACACGCCACGTCATAAGATTTAAAGACTTTTCATTTACTTATTTCAACGTATTCTCACCTTGTTTTCTATGTATGTATGTATGTATATATGTATGACTGAAGATGTCCCATAAGAGGACGAAACATGTATCACGAATATAGTCTAATGTAGTCTTTCCAATAAAGACAATTACAGTATTGTAAACATGGAATTATAAATTTAAATTTTGTTTCCTAATAAGGAGTTCTGATGAAATGACTAGCATTACATTATCATTCATCTAAAATCTCGGCCACCAAATTAGGCGGGTGAAGAAAACTGCACTGTCGTCCGATACAGGAACAACGAAGCGACAGATGGTCGCTTACCGCTGAGCACGTATTGGCAACGCTGACCATGCAGTGCTGTCTAGTTTAAGCTGGTTCACTCTGGGCCACCTTACCAGAGTCATTCCCTGTCATGCAGCTGTTGAGCTCACACCATGAATGCAAGTAAAGGTGGATAGGGAACGTGTTCCGCCTGGTGTTTCTTCGGGTCGATTAACTGAAGAGGACAACATAAGTATGAGAAAGAAACAAACTCCTCTGAAGCGTCGTCGGCTGAAGAGGCTTAAGAAGAAGGATTGGCCGATGACCTTCGATGTTAGGCCCCTTAAAACAACAACCAAGAAGAAGGTTTTTTTTTTTTGCTAGGGGCTTTACGTCGCGCCGACACAGATAGGTCTTATGGCGACGATGGGATAGGAAAGGCCTAGGAGTTGGAAGGAAGCGGCCGTGGCCTTAATTAAGGTACAGCCCCAGCATTTGCCTGGTGTGAAAATGGGAAACCACGGAAAACCAGAAGAAGGGTTTAGCCAGTCCAACAAAATCAGTAATTGTGAATGTATTGCAATACGTGCAGAAGTTAGCCGAATCACATTTTTTGCAGACTGTGAATTTCAAGAAAAGCCAAGAAGTGACTGCAGTAATGTGTAATGTCAGCCTTCGTTTGGTACAGGGAGGTGTTAATAAAACAAAATATTCACCCAACCAAAAAGTATTTTAATATCCATGGAAAAGTATGTAAGGGAGAAAAAAACTTAGTGAGCTTAGTGATTTTAACTGCGGTGTAGCTAGGCGAACTGTGCTAGAATTTCCTACAGCAGAAAAAGCGCGTATAAAGCTAAGAGAGAAATTTAGACATAGCGGAAGTGTTCATTTAATGCAACGAGTGTTGCCCAATTTAGGCTTCAAATACAACAGGGTTAACGATGGAAGGAAATTTCTGCTAGAAAGACAGGACAATGTCATAGCTCATGCACGATTTTTGAGAAAAATGTACAAACAGAAACATGAACAACACTCAACGCAATGTATTTATTTAGATGGGACTTGGGTTAATCAGTCGCACAGTAAACAGTTCATTTGGAAACATTCAGATAAGAGCAGTGGACTGAAGGTGCCAAATGGCAACGGTGGAAGACTGACTGTGTGCCACGCAGGTGGTATTAAAGGTTTTATACCCTAGTGTAAGTGGGTGTTACTTTCCAAGAAGAATGGCACAGACTACCATTCGGAAATGAGCCAGCCATCTTTTAGAAAGTGGTTTATAGAAGACCTTCTGTTATCTGTGGAAGAACCTTCCATACAGTGGCGGTTCGTGACATTTTAATCTGCCTGCATTACAATATTAATTAATGAATTAACTACACTACAATGGTATTTATGCACACACAATAATAAGCTAACAGCTAATGCAATCCCGACTATTATAGAACTGCACTATTTCACTGATCACAATCACAAGTGTTAATAACATTCATGAAAACAAATAAGCAGTGCACTCCAAATTTCTCTCTCCTTGCTCAAATTTCAAAGCATGACAACGTATTTAACAATTTGGTCACACTACAAATAGTGTCGTCGTGTTATGGTTACATTTTGAATCTTTATTTTAGCTTCTTTACAGACTGAATTGTTTAAAGTCACTATAATGGAATTCATTGTTTTGTAAAGTGTTTTGGAATTAATCCCTAACAACAGTTAATAAAAGACAGGGAGGGGGGGCGGGGGAAAGCCTAGGTGCATTGCAAAGTGTTGGCTATGTGCTGAGGACTCCACCGTTCAGCACGTACACCCGCCTGCGCTCTTCCTTCCCCTGACAAGCCGATATCATCCTTCCAGGCTCCGCCTGGTCCCGCACCCTTGCTAAACTCTAGGAACCTACTGAGAGCTCTGCCGGACAGACCATACTAACTTTGCACACCATATACCCACCTGCACTTTTCCTTTCCCTGACAAACCCATGTCGTTCTTCCAGGCTTCTCCCGCACCCCGCACACTTGCAAAGTGCGGGACCTGCTCAGGGCTCTGCTGCCATAGTCCAAACGTCTCACGACTAAAGAGAAAACATCGAGCGTGCTGGACAGCGGCCACGGTCTGAAAGCCGTTGCCATTTTCTTGAAAATAGAAAAGCAAAATGTTTATAGCCGAAATAATAAAGATAACATTGTATAACTGAACAGCACACCACTATAAGTTTGATTTTGCTACATTTGCCCATCTCTTTATGTAATCAATTACAGAGTGAAATAACGATAAATGTCCTTGAAAAGGCACCCAAAAGCCCATCATGCACGAACCACCACTGCTTCCATAATTGTTATAGGTAATGCACCGTTATCATTCAACCTTACTTCAAAAAGTACCCAATACAAGTTGGAAGAAGGAAGAAACTCAAAGAGTGGTACCTTTTAGTGAACAAGAAACACGAACTGAACTTTTTGAAAATGTCACTCCCTTCTAAGTAGAAAAGAAGCATGAGCTTTATGAATTAGCTCTCTCATAGGGCCATGAGCAAGTAAGGTTGCCACCCTACCACTGCCAACACAACCCAATTGAATCTTTTAAATTTACTTTTACAAGTTGCTTTACATCGCATCAACACAGATAGGTCTTATGGCAACGATGGAACAGGAAAGGGCTAGGAGTGGGAAGAAAGCAGCTGTGGCCTTAATTAAGGTGTGGTGTGAAAATGAGAAATCATGGAAAACCATCTTCAGGACTGCCGACAGTGGGGTTCGAACCCACTATCTCCCGAATAGTGGATACTGGCCACACTTAAGGGACTGCAGCTATCGAGCTCTGTCCCAATTGAATTGATCTGCGGCCAAGCCAAGAGAGAAATAACAGTCAGGAACAAGACCTTCAAAATGAAAAATGTAGAAAAAACTCACGTCAGAAGCCATCGACCATGTGAGTGCTTCAATCTTGTTGTAAGACAAATCTAGTTGTGACAGGTGTGGGTCCAACCGTGTTTACCACAATTATTGATTGGCTGGAGGAAGATTGAAGCAATAAAAATTTCTAAACACGGATCTTTCTTGCAATTGCTCATTGTATTTTATCTCATTTAAGTTTTTTACGCATCACTGTTCTCATATATGTTTTTCATCCTTGTGTTATTTTAAGCTGAAGATAACCTCTAGGCTAGGTCGAAACATGTCCTACTATGTAACATTTTAGACAGACCATTTATTAAATAGCAATGATTTGTACTGAATAGGTGGACTTTATATAACTGAATTCTTTTTAGAATTTTATCCTAGATATTTGTAGTCAATACGGAACCTAAATGAAGTTCATTACTCCAAAATGACGCGTTTGGTTAGAAATTTCTTTGCCAGTTGCTACATAACCCTGGCAACAGTGTAATTTCTCCAACCCGCATAATTTGGTGACTGCGACTATAGGCATAATGACTCAATGCTGATTAGATGGCACATCATGATATAAAATGGATGATAATCTATTAAATACAACATGATGTTGGGTCAAATTATCAGTTCTCGTTGATCAGTGGTATGCTGAGGATGCCCGGTCAATGTGTACGGCAGTGTAGAATCAATTTTTGACACAGAGTCTCATTTGTTGGAATACTGGAATGTACTGCATCACTTTGGGAAGGTACACAGTCAATAGGATACACTGTTTCTGTTGTGCAGAGTGTATGCAGAGAGTAGTTTGAAGACATATACCACATGGAAAGAACATTAGAGATGACCGACACTGACAAATCCTAGAAACCTCTTGTAAGAATGCCTGAGTCTGTTTCGTCTGTTACGGCACTGGTGAACAGTAACACATTAACAATAATGTTATTTGTTTTACGTCCCACTAACTACTTTTTAAGGTCTTCGGAGACGCCGAGGTGCCGGAATTGAGTCCCGCAGGAGTTCTTTTACGTGCCAGTAAATCTACAGACACGGGGCAGTCGTATTTGAGCACCTTCAAATACCACCGGACTGAGCCAGGATCGAACCTGCCAAGTTGGGGTTAGAAGGCCAGCGCCTTAACCGTCTGAGCCACTCAGCCAGGCCAGTAACACATTATCCAGTGTCTTCTTTTGCAACAATTTGTCACTGTTTAATTACACTACAGCTTATGTCCTTGTCACTCTCCTAAAGGTTACCTTTAACAAACCATTACAGACAGTCAGACTTTCAATATTGCATTAAACATCTTGACTGGAAGCAGAAATGATCCATTTTCAGAACTGTATTCAAACAAGATTTACTGCACAGTCTCAATAGCAGTTAACGTTTGTTCTATGGTGCATAGCTGGTGTTACCTGCAGCACTTGCAATATCCAGCACCTAAACAGGAGCATAGTTTATTGGAAAATTAAGGTACAGCCCTAGTATGTCTCTGGAGTGAAAATGGAAAACCACAGAAATCCACCTTCAGGGCTGGTGTTGGTAGTTATCAAATCCTCCATCTCCCGAATTTAAGCTTATAGCTACACAATCGGTACCACATAGCCAACCCGCTCAATGGGTCATAGTAACAACACTGACGTATTCACACTGTCCCCACTCCTCCACTCAGGCATCCTATGGCACGGAGCACTATTGGGGCTGCTATCAAGTGGCAATATTCCCTGCACAAGCAATAGGCTACCCACGTAGAGGAGTGGGAACAGTGGCAGCGCCACTCTTGCACTCACCTCACTACCTTCTCCCTCGATAGCCACAATACTGCATGCTTCAAAGGTGTTCAGAAGTCAGTCCTTAGATTGGGTCCCACCTTCCAACGTTACTAAGGAAAATTGGCATGTTTTGAATTTCACTACCTGCAGATGTACAGGAACTCAAAAAAGTATAAATAATCAATATCCCCCCTTTCAAACTCCTCCCTAAAAGCTGATTTTCAACAACTTTTACAACCGTTCAAAGTTCTAGATGTGGATTTCAGGATCATCACGTTCCACAAACTCAATAGCATGGTTCACAGTCTGGTGAATGTATCCCTGTGACCATAACAGTCTTTAGTGCATTTTGCGGTTTTCATCACATACAGTGCTTTTAGCCAAATAGGACCTTACCAGTCACCATAAGTAATTTAATCACAAACAAAAAAAATTAACCAGCCTTATAAATTTTGTCGCAGATAATACCAAGTTTTAAACTTGCTGTGGAACCTGACCAAACTCCGTCCTAACCCTATTACTAACAATGCTTTCCGGTATACCAGAACCTATCTCATCATTATCAGTAATTTTGTCATAAACAGTAATCTAACAAGGAAACGGATTTCGATGTAAAATTCTAATCAGGTTGAAATTTAGTACAAAATATTCCTACAAAACTGCACAATGACATAGTGAAAACCACACGGGCCACTTTCAATTCTGAACGCCGAAAACCTGCCGGGTGACTGCATTAGTGAAGCGGTGGGGAGATGAAAAGCTGACCTTGAATCCCAGCAGCATGCAAGGACTAGTGACAACCAGGCCACGACTAGCCGTGCCGCATTGCATTCCCCACCTTCCATTCATCCCTTCAATCTCTTATCAGTTCGGTAGGGCTATTGCAAAACAAACTTGACTTTTCGGATGAACAGGTTGCTAATCGTGCTGTCATCGAGCCATGTAAGCGCGAAAATTTTATTTTGTCCGTTTATTTTAATGGCACAGACAACAATTAATTTTAAAACTTTAATTTTCAGTCGCAATTGACAGCATCCAGTATGGAAACTGAGCATGCAAGGGAGTAGGTGTTGTAAACTGTATCAACATTCTTGATCAGTGACTGCATCAATAAATGCCTGTAGCGAGATTTAAAAGTGCAAATCACTCCTTGGTCCATAGGTTGAACAATGCTTGTTGTGTTAGGTTGAAACCAGGCTAGCTTGACATTGGAAAGCAACACGTGGGTGACAAGTGGCATCATCGAGAAAAAGAATAACTTCGCGATTTTCCTTCTTCATCCTACAGTTAAATTCGTTCAGCCATTCTTCCATTAGAGCAATGGTCATCCAGGCTTCCCCACTGCACCTCCAAGTTACCAGAAAATTGTGCAACACCAAGTTTTTAAAACACCTTGGTTTTGCTGATTTTCCAATTACCAGGGACTTTTCCATTTCACCCTCCATGTTACCGCATAACAGTAGTGTAAGTCTTTCAACATTTTGCTCCCACCACACTTTTCCCCACAAAAATCACAAGTGACTTTGAAGGCAAGGCTCGAAAAAACAATCCTGTTTCGTCAGAGTTGAAAATGTCTGTAGGTTCATAGCCAGAAATTAAATTTTGCAGCTTCGATTCCCACTCGGCTACATTTTCATCCACGTCTTTGGGTGCGCCACAGACTTCATTCCATACGATATTGTGTCTTGTTTTGAAACTCTCCAGCCACTCAGTTTAACAGTGCTTTAAAGGTGGTGGTGTCAAGTGATTTAGCAACAGTAAGAGCCTCATTCTGTAGCACAGGTCCACTAACCGGAAGGTTTCTCGAACGGGCACTGACGAACCATTTCCACAATAAATCATTGATTTCTTCATTGCCTGTTACCTTAAATTTCCTCTTCATTTATCCATTCCCTCCATCCATTGCTTAGTAATGTCATCCTTATGTTTTAAGGTCTAAAACTTGAGTTTTTCCCCCATCTGAAAAACAACATAATTTCACGCACCGACTTTTCCTTTTCACTCGCTTCAATAACTTTCACTTTCTTGTTCAGTGTCAGTGACGCATATTTCTTAGCCATCATGCTGTCTTCAAAACTGACAGAAATTTACTGAAGGGGCACAAAGTACGGGAACTGTTTACCTTTGAATCAGGCTCAAGTTGTACATCAAGATAAAGATCTCTACGAACCATGGCAATAGTCAGGCAATTAGTGGAGATTTAAATCCCATTCTACCAGGAATTTGGGACCTCATTAGAGCAGCGTGTTACAGTCTGAACACCTGACTCTTCCCCTCGCAAAATATTTATGTACCTGCAATACTGGGTATGCCTGAATAAATTTCACAGCTATAGCATAATTTCGGCATTATGCAGTAATTATTTTCATAATTTCTTTCCATTTCCACGTTGAACAGATTCCGCTTTATACAACATAAATAACATGCAAAGCCATATTCAGGGCGCTGGGACGATAACTTTCATATACATTTCATTGGACAAGTTTCCGCTTTACAGACGTTCCACTTTGAGTAAGTTTTACTGTACTTATGTAAATTAACAACTAATGCAAGGATGAGAATGGCCAGGGTATGAAGGAAATGAAAATATGCTGATATAGGATTACTCAATTGTAAAAGTTATCTTTTATCACTAGGTCATTCATTCATTTGCAGCTCCATTTGAGAGGATAATTATAACAGGTTGTTAGTTTTTACAAGTTGTATCAATGCTCCCCTCCACCACCCCTGTTCATCCTCTCCTGAACTATATCAAGAATGAAGATCTCTCCAGAATGTGATGGTCCCCAACAAGTGCAATGTCCATTTCTCAAAGGAGCTCAGGAGTAAAATGGATAATAATCTTGGGACATTAGGTCAGGCTGTAGGGTTCTGTTGTGTTGAAATATAAAGATAAATTTTTCTGAAAGTGGTAGATCCACCAGAAAAACAAAATTTGTTCTAGTTAAGTTACACAGCTTTAATAGAAATTTAAGTCTGTCTAAAGACCACTCGAGATTCCAAATCATAAATTAGTGAAGCTTGGGTTTTATGTGACTACTAACCTTGAGTCATAAGGTATGGAGTCTTATCAAAACTATAATTTTCTACATGTTATAATAATCATTTACTATGTCAACTCAGCCTCTAAAACTTCACCCTGGAGTTACTGTTATGTGTGCAGATGGTAGGGGTGAATTTTATGGGACTGTAGTATTTATATCGATACCTCCTTTATAATTGTCCAATAACAAGGTTTTTCAGGATATTATCCAGAAAAATCTCTTAATTACCAGTGATATAATTTGACTCCACTAACAGGAGACACCCTTTCAAGTAAAACGGTAGTGCAAAAATAATTCTTAACGCTCCAAATACTAGTCGAATACAGTAAGAACTAGCCAATATTAAAAATGTTTTTGCACAATTGGGTTTTAATCATCAAGCCAACCAGAAGTCCAACAACATCCTTGTATCAGGAGATGAAGAATTTACTACTTCTAGGTCTTTCTTTGATGAGCTTTTGTCTTCATCAAATTATCCCTGAATGAGGCATGATCATAACATTTTTCTTTCTTTGTATGTCCCTCTAATAATGACTGTAGAAAGTAAAACTAAAATTTGAAATGTGTGTATAAAGAATGAGTCTCTCCTGTATGGCAAAATTCAGGGAGGTGACTGGGGTAATAAAAATCAGGATAGTAAGCCAAGGAGTATGGTCCAATACACTATTATTGTTTATTAATTACAGTTTATCAACACTCGAGCAGATGCACTCATGTTGCATTGCCTCTAACAAGCAAAAGCAAAATAGGTCTACTAAGCACTGACTACTGTGGAAGCTATCAGCACACTGATCGATATTTGCTCATCATAGTGAACATGTACCACCAGTAGTTTCCCATCACCCAGTGGAGTACCCGTTACAAGAGAGAAACTCATCGACAGACAGCCAGCCAGCAGTTTGCAGTATACAAAGGTCTCGTACAACCCAATATTCACACTTACACTTAAACTGAATGTGTTAGGAGTGTTATTAAGGACCGACAGTTGTTCTAGAGTCAAAATAGCATGGTCAGGTACTGAACTACAGACCTACGATTCCAAAATACCTGGGAATAACACTTCACAGAATCCTCACATTTAAGAACTGCATGAATTGAAAAATAAAAGTTTCCCCAGAAAATAACCTATTGAGTGAAATGGCTGGATCACAGTGAGGTAGCCAACCACTAACTATCTGTACAACAGCTATCGCCCTCACAGGGCAGTGTCTTGTAAGGATAAACAAGGAAATCTGATTGGAGGAACAAAATAAATATTGGATAGATGGGCTGAATACTTTATGGAATTACTTAATCCCAAAGAAGAACTTGAGAACCAAGACTGGTGGTAGGGAGAAAATGAAAGGGAGGAACCTCCAGAGTCGAGGAAAGAAACAATCGTAGCATCACCAACTAGGGAGGAAGTGTATAAGGCCATAAAAGCCTTAAAGAACAGATGTCTAATCAGTGGATTCTTGCAATAAGCCCTATACACAAAAAGAATGACAAAACGTGTTGTAACAACTATTGAGTATGGTCTATAAAGTGTTCACCAAGATACTGGCTGGGAGAGTAAGCACCACTTACAGAAGAAATAATAGGGGATTATCAATGTGGTTTTAGACCAAATAGATCCACTACGGACCAAATATTTGTGGTACGTCAGTTAATGGAGAAATGTTATGAATACAACGTAGATATCCACCAATTATTTGTGGATTTTAAACAGGCATATGATTGTATAATAAGGGGAAAGCTGTATGAAGTGATGAAAGACTTTGGAATCCCAGTGAAGATTATCAGACTTATCAAAATGACTTTGAAGGATACAAGAGGTGTGGTAAAAGTTGGAGGAAATATAACTAAAGAGTTTTCAGTTGTACAGGATCTAAGACAAGGGAATGTAATGTCAACACTATTGTTCAACATAGCCCTGGAAAATGTCATGAGGAAAGCAGTAATTAGTAACCCAGGAGGAACCCTGCTCAACCGTTTGAGCCAGAATCTAGCCTATGCAGATGACATAAATCTGATGGCACGAAGATTTCAAGAATTAGAGGAAGGCCTGGGGAGGTTGGAAAGAGCAACTATAGAAATAGGTCTTCAGGTGAACCAGAAGAAGACAAAGTACATGTTTGTATCTCGGTTGACGGAAATGACAGGAGAATCCATAATACAACTGAATGGGAAAAACTATGAAAAATGTAGGAGTTTCAGGTATCTCGGATCACTGGTTACTTCAGACAATGATATAAGAGAGGAGATAAAAGCAAGAATAGCAGCAGGCAACCGAAGCTATTTCATTAGTCGAGGTTTTTAGAACAAGAACACTTAGTAGGAATTTGAAGATTAAAGTGTATAGAACCGTAGTTAAACCAATGGTGACTTATGGGTCAGAGACACGGACTCTTACTGACACAGATGAAGAACTCATCCAGAGATGGGAACGAAAGATATTAAGGAAAATATATGGACCCGCATATGATAATGGGGTATGGAGGATAAGGAGGAGTGAGGAAATGAAGATATTATATGGGGAACCAGATATTGTGACGGACATCATGGGTAGTAGACTGAGATGGCTAGGACATGTGGAACGGATGACTAAAGAGAGAGCAGTTAAAAAAGTATATCAGGGTAAATCAGGCGGGAGAAGACTGAAAGGAAGACCAAGAAAGATATGGTTGGATGATGTGGAGGAAGACCTCAGGAAGATGGAGAAGCAAGGCGACTCACCGAGAGGAGTGGGCTAAGATAGTTCGAGAGACCAAGGCCCTCCACGGGCTGTAGCGTCCAGGAGTAAGTAATCACAGGCAATGCCCAGACCCATGGTGTTTCTCACATAATGGTACAAATCAAAGGCAAAGTAAGCCCGTGATATGCCATGTAGAGTGGTACTAATCACAGGTACTGGAAACCCACATTGAACCGCTCTCTGCTGCTACTAATCACAAACCTATTTTTACCTAACATAGTGGTACTACTCGCAAGTAAAGGCGACCCATGGCTTTCCCAATGTGATGGTACTAATCACCAGTATTTTCACGGTTCTAATTCAATCATCCCTTGGTCATCCCTTTTAGTCACCTCTTACAACAGGCAGGGGACACCATGGGTGTATTCTTCATCTGCATCCCCTCCCACAGGAGGGGAGTCATGGATTTAAATGTACCATTCTGTTGCTGAAATCTTCCTAAAAATTGAAACCAATTGTCCAGGGATAAACTGATAAAAGCCAGGGAGAGAGGGGAATGAGAAGCACGTCTTACAATATTTGAGCTAACGCTCTCATGATTCTTGCACATGGACATTATTTTCCACAGTGCCTAGTGCAGAGCAAGAGGGGATGATTTTGAATGTAGTTAAGACCTGCAAAAACATGTGGCATCACAGTGTTCCTGCATCCTATATCGGCACCACGTGCTGACATCTCACAGAATACACAGGTTGTTTTAATAGAACTGTAGGTGTAGTGAAGCTGCCTCTCACCTGGAGGCACCGGTTTCAATTCCCGACCAGATCAGGGATTTTTACCTGCATCTCAATGCTGGTACCAGGTCCAAACTCTGCCTACATGAAAACAACTAAAGCGCTATCTGCCAGTGAGGTAGAGGACCTGGTCCAGAAAGAAGAGAGGATTCATAATTTTGACCACACATCACCTCAGGCTGAGCTCGGTAGGTCGCGGCTCATCAAGGCTGTAGTGTCATGAGTATCAATCAGTTAGTCAACCAATCATCAATGATCCGCATTTAGGGCTGTTGGTGAGGTGCCAGATCCCCGATCAGTTGTTTCCCTAGCCTCTTCTTAAATGTTTTCAAACAATTTGGAAATTTATTGAACATTTCCCTTGATAAACTATACCAATCTCTTACTCTTCTTCCCATAAATGAAGGTTTGCCCCAAACTGTCCTGTTGAATTCAGGGCTTGGATGTTCAGAAAACATAATTTACTTCCAGTCTTCTGTTTTCAATATCTGTTGGAATTAAGCACAAATTGGACATTTCTGGGCAAAACTTAAAGCTCAGGCCTCAAAGCTGAATATCTGATGCTTATTGTATCTCATCTGAGTTTACATCACTAGTTTTAGAATAACTTGCTGTAGAGTAAGACTTGCAGTGGGGGTACTTAAGTGCACTGGAAAATGACCCTTGTCAAAAGACAAAGAAATATCTCAAGTGTTTATCTTATTATTTGTCTTAGCAGTTGTGGCTCGTGATCACTTCAAGCAGCGACTAAATTGCCCTTCTCTCCTCACCTTTCTTAAGAATTTCAACAATTGTCGCCATAAGACCTATCTGTGTCGGTGCGACGTAAAGCAAATAGGAAAAAAAAAAAAAAAAAAAAAAACCAAATTCAACATAGATCATTTTCAAGGCTTTATAGTCGCATTAACAGATATATTGAGCTGACATACGGATAACTAAGTGTAATGAAAGTGTTAAATTAAGAAACTGTGTTAAGAGCTCGGGGAGGAAAGCTTCTCTCTCAAAGGATAAATTCTCTCCTACAAATTATGTAAAGTTTTACAACTTGCTTTATGTCACACTGACACAGATACGTCTCATGGCAACAAAAGGATAGGAGTGGGAAGGAAGCAGCCATGGCCTAAAGGTACGGCCCGAGCATTTGCCTGGTGTGAAAATGGGAAACCATGTAAATCTTTAGGGCAGACAACAGTGGGGTTCAAACCCACTATCTCCTGAATACAAGCTAATTGCTACATGACGCAAACCATACAGCCACTTGCTCAGTTGTGTCAAGTTAAAGTGCTCAAAAACGTTTTAATGTCCAGCAGCACAGTGACACTGCTGGCCACAAAAAATGCCGAGATGAATGTGGAATTACAGGTATGTATTATTTTTCTCCATATTTTACCTCAATGAAATATTTCTTGCCCACAGCAAATTCTGATAAAGAATATGGCCTACGATTTTCATTTGTTTGCAAGAACAATAATTTGGGCTCTGTAACCACTGAGTAACACTGCAATACTAATTAAAATATCTTCCCTATTGACCACAGTGAGGCACAACTGGTGGTATTTCAGCAGGACATATCAGGCCAGTTAGATTGCATAGCCATAGATCTTTCCAAAGCCTTTGATAGAGTGGAACATGGAATATTATTAAAGAAATTGGAGGGAATAGGATTGGACGTAAGGGTTATACGTTGGATAAAAACATTTCTAAATTGAAGGGTTCAGAAAGTCAAAGTAGGAAAAAATATATCACAGGAAGAGAAAGTTTGGAAGGGAATCGCACAGGGTAGTATAATCGGTCCGTTACATTTTTTAATATACACAAATGATTTAGGGAACAATATAACATCAAAAATAAGATTGTATGCAGATGATATAATTGTTTATAGGGAAATAAATAACATTGAGGATTGTTCAGAATTACAAAGGGACCTTGAAAGTATCCAACAGTGGGTTGAAGAAAATAATATGAAGGTTAATGGAGGCAAATCAACTGTTACAACATTTACAAACATGAGCTTTAAAACTGAATTTGAATATACTTTGGATGAGGTAGTTATCCCAAAAGATGGCAAGTGGAAATACTTAGGTGTGAGATTTGAAAGTAATTTGCACTGGAAGGGTCATGCTGATATTGTTGGGAAAGCATACAGATTGTTACATGACATAATGAGGCTACTTAAAGGATGCAACAAAGAATTAAAAGAAAAAAGTTACTTAAGTATGGTTCGTCCATTATTGGAATATGCAAACAGTGTTTGGGATCCTCACCAAGAACACCTAATAAAATAAAAATATAGTATGCAGAGGAAAGCAGCACGATTTGTAACAGCGGATTTCAGGAGAAAGAGTAGTGTATCAGAAATGTTCAAGGAACTAGGGTGGGAAACTTTAAGTAAGAGAAGGGAGAAAACTAGACTTATAGGATTATATAGAGCCTATACAGGAGAAGAAGCATGGGGAGAAATCCGTGAGAGGCTTCAGTTGGAAAATAATTATATTGGCAGAACTGACCACAAGTATAAAATTAGAAGGAATTCTAGAAGAAGCGACTGGGGTAAATTTTCATTCATTGGGAAGGGCATGAAGGAGTGGAACAGTTACCAGGGATAGTGTTTGATCCTTTTCCAAAATCTGTACAGGTATTCAAGAAGAGAATAAACAGCAACAGGGAAAATAAATGAAATGTTAGAGGGCATTCGACCAGTGCAGGCTACTGTAAATAAAAAATGTGTGTTAAAAAAAAAAAATTAATTCCATCCCCTGGTCCATGGAGTTTGGACAGCCAAAGTAGGGGACTGCCTGTAGGGTTGAAGTACAGTGTGGACTTCGAGGGCCCTGGGACCGCTATGGTAGCTGTGAAGGTCTTTCAGGAACTCTGAAAAGTGGTGGCAAAAGGGGGCTCTGGTTAATACGCAGCAGGTTGTAATGCTACTTAGGTTCCAAAATGGGTAAAAAATAAAAAGTAAATAAATGTATGTAAATTTTAATCTTGTATAGTACTATTTGAAGTAATTCCACATACTGTATACGAGTTGACTATGTTTGTAAGTATAGGAGATATTATAAGTAGAATTTTGTAAACAATATTAATTTATTAAGGATGATCTGTTTGTTTAATAGAAAAAAAATGTTAGCATAAATTGTATATTATTGTATTGTAGAAAAAAAAATTTTCTTCTTTTGTTAATTTAAAATTTAGTGCTTGGCAATAATGTATTTTAGTGTACCATTTGCCACCGAGATAGACACCTCATTTGCAAATAAAGAGATTTTGATTTTGAAATAATAATGAATTTATAAAGAACTAGTGATGAAATTAACTGAAGTAGTGAAGTAGTGATATTATATTTTTAATATAAAAGAACAAGTGGCAAAAATCATTCATTGGAAGTACATATGTTTGGTCATATTTTTCATTTTGTGGGTTGTATTTAGCTATTTTTATTTTTTTAGAGGATACTTACCTGCATATTTGAGCAATTTTTAGGTTTTAAACATCTAGAACTCTAGTCATGAGGGAGTAGATCCCCTCTTGAGTCAACTTCTTGATTTTTTCCACATAGAGGAGACTCAACCTGTATATCAACAGGATTTGATTTGGCAAACAAGGTTAACGATATATTCTCAGTGAGCAATTTAAGCCTCTGAGAAATGGTTATTAACCAAATCAGTACTTCTCTTTTCAAAGACACTAGCACTTCTCTCACAAAACTATGAGGAAGAATTAATAACCAACTCAATACTTTTCTTTACAAAAACACAAGTAATTCTCTTACGAATCTATGAACACTTTATATAATAATCTTTTTATGATTTGTTTTACGTTGTTCCAACACAGATAGTTCTTACAGCGACGGTGTGTTAGGGAAGAGCTATGAGTGGGAAGGAGGCAACCCGTGACCTTATTAAGGTACATCCCCAGCGTTCGCCCAGGGGGGAAAATGGGGAAACCACAGAAAACAATCTTCAAGTCTGCCGACAGTGGGGTTTGAACCCACTATCTCTCAAAAGCAAGTCAAAAACGTGACCAAACCGTGCAGCCACTCACTCGGTTCTTCATATAAGCTCTCACCTGCATAAACAATAAAACTTGAAGGGGTGCAACCTGCTATGTAGGCCTACACATGATTGCATTTGAGCTGCTCAAATGGTATAGCAAATCAAGTGATGGACAGACATGTCAATGGAAAAAAAAAAAATAGAGCCAGGATCAAACCTGCCAACTTTGGCTCCAGAAGCCAGCCCAGTAACACAAGTTTACAATTATCTTTGCTTAAATTCTTATCTGACATATTTAGTTATAGATTTTCATTTTAAATGCTTACTTTTCAACATAAAAAATTCAGCCACTTCAACAGTAAGTTGCTAGGAGCAGTGATAACAGCTTCACTTTGCAATATTTTATGCCCAGACTAATTCAATCAAAATTCTTAAATTTGTAGTATTCAAAAAATTAATAGAATAACTCAAACTGTTACAAAAGTTACCAAATTCTTCTAAATTTTTAGTTTCAAAGTTTTATGAAGAGAGGGAAACCATTTATATATAAATTCTCAGCAAGTTTCACGGTTTTACAGAAGACAACCAGAGTACAATAAGGAAATGAAAATGGGGCTCTATGTTCCTGCTAGCACAATGTGTGTATGTCACAGTAGAAAACAAAGTAATCTGGATACGTCATTCAAGTTGCGTAGCTGTGAGCTTACATTCAGATGGCCAGTTTGCAACCCACTGTCCGCAGCTCTGAAGATGGTTTTCCTTGTTTCTCATTTTCAGAACAGGAAAATGTTAATACCATGGCCCGTCTTTCCCATTCTTGTCACTGTAAACCTTCTACTTACTATATGCGTCCTACGGATGTTGCAGCGGCTTGTAGGCACAACATAAGTAACAGATACTACGCACTTAGCTACAAATGTCAGTCGTGACAGGCAATGTGAGATCTGAATCAACGTATGTTCATTTTCAAACTGTTCATTATGCAGTACATACAATGAATGTGTCACTAAGGTGCAACTACACTACTACTTTGAAACTTCACAAAAGCAAGAGTCACCACGGACAGAACAGATGTTGATTGTCAGGCCTTGAGACTTGAAATAGGTGCATGCACAGCAGCCACGCAGCTTCTTATCAGACGAACATAGCATTAGTGTGATATTAAACTCCTAGAAAAAACGGCAAAGGCAAACAATTCCCAATCCGCCAAAAAAATGATACAGTCGACTCTCGATAATTTGACAGTTGTTAAATTGAATCTCTCAATAATCTGAAGTTTTTTCGATAAATTGAAAAAAAAAAAAATCAATGTTATTTGGTCCCCTCAGTAATTTGAAGTTGTAGGAATGGCATCTTGCTCGCCGACATTCTATAACTTGAAGTCAGGCTTCCCTACTCTCTATAATTTGAAGTCGGTGATTACAGTATGTATTGTTATCGTGCACAGACCTGTCATTTGTTTACATCAATAATGAGATGTATGAGTGAGTTCACAGTCTGAGTCGTCTTTCAAATTATAAAGTGTGTTACAGTATGTTAACATTTGATTTGTGTAATTTTTAAGTATCAAAATGAATTCAAGAATGAACAAGTGTCTTCCCATAAGTGAAAAAAAGTGTGTGATTCAAGCTGTGGAGGATGGACAATTAAAAAAACATGTTGTCAAACAGTTTGGTATTTTACCATTGACATTGTCGATGATTTTGAAAAATAAAGAATGCGTCACCGAAAGTGCCTTAAGTGCGAGTAGAAAAAGGTCACGTCAGGGTGAATTTCCCCATCTTGCATCTGGGAGACAGTGGGTTCGAATCCCACTGTCTGCAGCCCTGAAGATGGTTTTCCGTGGTTTCCCATTTTCACACCAGGCAAATGCTGGAGCTGTACCTTAATTAAGGCCACGGTCGCTTCCTTCCAACTCCTGGGCCTTTACTATCCCATCGTCGCCATAAGACCTATCTGTGCCGGTGCGACGTAAAGCCACTGGCTTAAGTGGATTCGTCAGTGTAGGGGGCAAAACGTTCTCCTGGGCAGTTTCATGTTGAAGGAAAGAGCCAAGTCTTTTGCACAGTCTCTCAGGATTAAAGGATTTGCAGCAAGTGAGGGGTGGCTTTCAATTTTCAAAAACCGACACGCCATCACATTTAAAAAGATCTGCAGCAAGATGCCAGCGTGGATAATTCCATTTGTTCCAAATGGATTGACGAACGAAATGAAATTCTGAATGACTATGACCCAAGGAACATATTCAACACAGACAAAACCGGGCTTTTTTTATAAATGTCTTCCTGATCGCACCCTGATGTTCAAAGACGAGAAGTGTCATGGAGGGAAACTGAGCAAGGAAAGAATAACTGTCCTTCTAGCATGTAACATGGATGGATCTCAAAAGTTGAAACCACTCACTATAGGGAAATCTGCAAAACCGTGCTGCTTCAAAGGAATAAAATCGTTGCCCACAGCTTATCGGTCAAACAAAAGAGTATGGATGATGACAGAGTTTAATGAATGGCTGACCTCAGTTAACAGTGACATGAATAAGGAAAAACACAAAATCTTACCGTTTTTGGACCACTGCACAGTGCATAGTAATTTACCACCATTAGACCACGTAAAATTGATTTTTTTTTTTTTTTTTTTTCAACATGACATCAAGATTGCAACCATTAGACCAAGGCATTATTCAAAATTTAAAAACTCTCTACCGCAGAGAAACTTTTTCTCTTGTGCTGGATAGCATCGAAAAAGGAGAGAAGGCGAACATAACAGTTTTGACCGCTATAATCATGATTGATAACGTCTGGAAAAATGTCAACCCTATCACCATTTATAGCTGCTTCAAAAAGTGCGGGTTTAAGCAAACCGAAAACATGGAACAATCATCAGAGCCGCCAAAATTTACGAATTTTGACTCAGGATGGGGACTTCTAACTGTGGAGAGTTAATGTTTGAGGATTACATTCAAGTTGACAATAACATCGGTGTCCACGGTGCTCTAACCGATGCTGAACTGTTGGATTTAGCCTCTCTGGATGAGGCAGAGGAAAAAAAAAAGAAGAACAACCGCCAATTCACATTGAGCGAGGCAATGACATCTCTTACTACCCTATGCTCCTATGCCCTCAGAATGGACACAAGTGACGATTTCTTCTCAGCTCTCACCACTATCGAAAATTCATTGGACAATGATAGATGGAAGTTGTTCACTTAAAAGAAAATTACGGACGTTTTTCAAAATGAACAATTCTGTATGAACATTCAAATGAACATTTCATAATTGTACAAATGTTGTGAAAGGAATGAGTAAGTATAAGTGAAACTCTTGTTTATTTGAATTTTTCCCTCCCTCTTGGTTACTTATATCCTATTATTTTGAACTCTCAGTAAATTGAACTTTTTCTCTGGTCCCTTGAGTTTCAAATTATCGAGAGTCGACTGTACCTAATTTTATACACCAGTCAAAGTCAATGGGTCTTCACTTGCCCTGGGATGTATGGAAATGTGGCAAAATTTCCGATGATTTGTTATAAGTCAATATATTTTTGGGGCAGCTTAGTATGTCCCCAGCATTGGCAATGAAGAAAATTCTCTCTCCTATATGTTGTATGAGGTAAGATTTAAATATCACATTCTTAAACTGTATACTCCATGGCAAGAAGGAATTGTATACCTTTACAACACAAAAATCAGATTACACTAGCTTTAATGAAAAATGCAGAAAAGGAAGAAGTTAAAAAGGAAAGAAATCTAGCTTGTTGTTTTACATGGAATCCAAACCACAACAAAGTGACTAAACAAAAATCCTGCATGCATTGGCCAGATTTGAACCACAGCCTCCTTGGTGAGAAGCCAGTGACCATGTCACCTGACTATCCCCCTTCTGTAGTGTAGAAAAGAAGTAATAACTAGTAGAATGGAGAGTATTTTCAATCATAATGTGTGCAATATCGTTCAGCAGTAGACTTGAGCATTACAGACCCAATTTGAAAAATATTTGACATTAACAGAAATGCAATAACATGGAATTAACTTCATTATAATTAATAACTGAGTCATGCTTACATTTCAACATGGACGTGTCAGTCACTCCAACAGTAAGTTGCTGGGAACAATGCATAACAGCTTCACTTAGCAATATTTTATGTCCAGGATGAAGTTGATCAAATGTTCCACCAAGAACCACATTTTCATACATTTTTCTTGGGCAAATCTGGTCCACACTATCACAATCAGTCACTAATTCACTCTCACAGCCACCCAAATTTTTACTCAAATTAACAACTTGACAATTGGGTGCAATGTTTACCACATTTGACTGTAAGAAGTTATTCATTTCTGTGCTGCTACGATTATTATCAAATAATACGACGTCAATTTTTCTTCTAGTATGAATAGTTGAAAGCTGTGGATACTTTAGTACAGACAACAGAACTCTAACATCAATTTTTCGACCTAAGACACTTGTTTCGGAATATATTCTACATAGTGTCTTGTTAACTGGTGAAGAATTAAGGGCTGATGGCACATGGATATACAATGTATTTTGTACATGGTCTTGGATCGCTGGTAAAAGACAGCCTACCTTCGATGGATGAGACAGCATTAAAAGCCCTGTATGAGCCATTCTTAACGATAAATAATTAGTCTTGTTAAATATTATCTTCCTTAGCATGAAAAAATTGCCAGATAAACAGTTTTCCAAGAATATGTAATGGTCCGCAATAAACTTAAACTTTTTAAATCGATGTGTGTGCGTGCGTTCGATTAAGATCAGATTACTTACTAATGTTACCTTCGACAAACCGTTCCAATGAAAACTATGAACTTTGTATCAGTTACTATAAAATACTATTCTCTAATAAAAATGATACGATTATCATGAATCCCGCAGTTGAAAGCTCAACAAGGGTTTCTTATCAGTAACCTCCGAATATCATTGGTTTTCCGGGATGACAAACTTCTGCAACTACTACCAACTTTCTAGTTATATGCGAAGTGAGAACATAATTCTTCATAACTTTTTTCGATTTCGCACCGCGCTGTACTTAGTATACTTTGTTCTGTTCAGTTCGTGAAGTTGATTTGGGCTCGTTAACGCTGTATACTAAACAGACAGTCTTATTCTTGTTCTTGAAGTGGATTTGGGCTCGTTATTTCACCCAGACACAATACTTGATTATAATTGTACTAAATAGTTCTGCACTCGCACACAATTCCGATGAAATAGGACACCAATGCTGTTCCCAATGTCCTCTGATTGATAACTACTTGAAGATTGAGTGAAGTAGATCGTGCAGTTGACTCACAAAATGGTTTCAAAGCACTTTCAATAGATCACTAGAAGACATAGCACCTAGACAATTGAGAGTGATTAAATTATGTATAAATACTAGGAGATATAGGAAAATCACACGGACACAAAGTATACTAATCTTCACACTAGACCGACCCATCTCAGCGACTTCTACCGAACAAACAAGCCCGGGTCGACATATAAGGGATAACTGTAACCGTCACTGTCGATTGTTTACCATGTTCATATCAACAATGGCTTTCAACGGCTTCAACGCTATTATGTAACACTAATAAGCTGTATGGCTGGTCATTAAACATTAAACAAATGTACACAAGAATTCCGAATAACTGATCGAACACTTAACTATTTGCAGTACAGTTTGCCTGTTTCTATCTCAGATACGACGCATCACCGCATACATTTCACATGAACAATCACCTGCTTTTTCAAAGAAAATCTCGCACCATTCGCTATACAACATAAGTCAAAGAACACGTTATAATATTAATACGAACAAGGCAATGCGTACTTACATGTGTTTATTTTCAACCAGAGTTTACATCCACAGATATTATAGAAGAAATAGGTAACTGCTTGAATATGGTAACTAAGAACGATCCCATCATCCTAGCGGGTGATCTCAATTGTCGGGTAGATACAGAAATACAGAAGTCGAAAGAAGTTTTGAGTTATCTAGAAGAAAGGCTAATACTAATCAACAAGAAGGAACAACCAACATATATTTGCTATAATGGCATGAGTACAATCGATCTTGTCTTCATAAATTCTAGTATAACCACCAAATGTCAATGTGTTATCATGGAAGCTGAGAAGAAGCATCTGCCTGTGAAAACAACGCTGCTAATAAACGGTATGAGGCACAGTAAGAAGTTACAGCCTTTAAAGTTGAGAAGAATATTGGACTTAACAGTACTAGAGGATTCAGACAACAAAGCAATAATCGATACACTAAACAAAAGGACTCTGAATCAGGCTGCTTTAAAACTGGAGGAAATTCTTAAGAAGGCAATATCTCCTACAGTAATTAACAATAGAAAAGCAAAACCATGGTTTACAGATGCATGCTACAAAGCAAGAAAAACAGCTTTGTCAGCCCTGCACGCAGCAAAATTGCAGCGCATGAAAGAACGGCTGGAGTACTACGCTAATTTAAGAAGAGAATATAAAGCCATAGCTAAACAAGCCCGTAAGACGTTTTTGGAAAAGGAAGAAAAACGTTTAATTGAAGAGGCTACTCAGGACCCTTACAAAGCTTTGCGTCCTAAACAGCCAAAGTTTTCTCGTAATATACCAATGGATGTCTGGGAAGCGCACCTTCGTGCAATTCTTCAGGAGAGGGACACGCGGCCAATCAATTTTCATGTCAACCGAACAGTTATCCCGAATGACTCAGGGAGATTTACGCTTAAAAAAATAGAAGAAACTGTTAAAAGCCTAAAAAATGGGAAAGCATGTGGTCCAGATAACATTTATAATGAACATTTGAAAGGGATATTCCCAGTGTTGAAAGAATCCATCTGCCAGTTATTGAATGAATGTTTACAACAGGGTAGGATACCCGACAGCTGGGCTAAGACCACAATAAAAATGATGTACAAGGGCAAAGGTGATACAGCAGACCTTAATTCGTACAGAGGAATTGCTCTGGAATGCACTCTCTTAAAGACACTGACTCAGTTAGTATGTAAGCGCCTCACAATATTAATAGACGACAAGCTCCCAGATTTCCAGTTTGGCTTCAGAAGAAGAAGATCAACCATTCAAGCAATCGATTGTCTACAAGAGCATATTAATGAAGCTCTCGCAATTCCAAAGGGAAAACTTCATGCAATCATATTGATTATTCTAAGGCTTTTGATACGATCAACAGAGTTATCGTATTAGAGAAGTTGCGAAACGGGCCTAGTTGTTATCTACTTCCAATCATCAAGAATCTCCTTACAGATAACTGGGTAGAGATTAGTGATGGCATCACCAAGTCATATCCGATATTTCAAACCATTGGCGTCATTCAAGGTGACCCCATAAGCCCATTGGTTTTCATTGCCGCCGCAGCTGACGTCGTACAAAGAATAGATTCAGAAAATGTCAATATTCTCATGTATGCAGATGACATGGTTCTGACGTCATCTTCTCAGTTAGATTTGCAGACTACTTTTAATAAAGTTACGAAATGGGCAGAAGAGGACCAGCTGAGGTTAAATGAAAATAAGATTGTCTCTCTGACCTTCAGAAAAGGAGGAAAACGGGGAACATTTTTAATCAATGACCAAGAACTAAAGTCAGTCACAAATTTTAAGTACATAGGAGTCACTTTTCAAACACCAAGAAACGTGCTCTCTTTACATGTAAAAGACCGACCAAATGCTGCCATAAAATCCACTAACAACATCAGATCGTTCAGCCATCTCTCACTTTCATGTGCCATCGAGTTATTTCATCTTAAGGTTAGTATTGTAGCCACCTATGGATTAGAAAATATATGGATATATCTTGGAAAAAGGCAACTGCATAGTATAGAGAAGGTGAAAGCATTCTATTTAAAGAAAGTACTTTGCCTGTCAAAGTATACTCCATCACGCCTCGTATACCAACTGTCGAGGGAATTATTCTTTGTGGAAGAGCTGCGTTTGAAACGATTGCTCCCGGCCACTCCAGCGTATAAGGAACTCCTACAAGAGCTTCAACAAAAGAGAGACAGCATATGGTGGGACTTTTACCAGTGTGATGCGCTGATCAACCGCAACTGGACTCAGGGAGGCTATGAGTTGAGACACGTTGTGACCAGACTCTCAGTCCATGGATTTCACCAACGCCTGTGTATTAAAGCGAGCTTTCATGAGCCAAGTCCGAACTGCAGGTGCAAAAGATGCGGCGAACTTTGTGAACGCTATCACGTACTAAAGTGTAGACTGAGAAAAGAATCCTTAACAAAATTCTGTACAGACGACTGCTCATAAGAATTTTTTCCATGCACATTTGTGCGAAATAAAACATTTCTTTATATAAGGGATAAGTAGGAGAGGGCGGTGGAACTACTGTGGGGTGAATACATGCATATACAGTAGAGACAATACGCGACACTTACGGATTTAGCCTTGCTAAAATGGGACACAATTCGACGGTGGCGCTCCTAGTGACTTGACCTGAAAAAATCACGCTAAATTGAAATGTATATACGGAAATGGATAAATAAAGTACGTCTAGAAAGAAAGTGTTATTGAGATATTAACTTCGAAGTTGCTGAAGCAATTCTGGATAAATGAATGAAGAATTATTTAAAAAGTTATTATTCAAAGACTAAAATTAGACATATAAACAAGATATGAAATGGGCTGCTGTGAAATGGCTTCATCTTTCATTTATGCATTACTTTTAGCTTTAGCATTCCTTTTACGGTTGGATTTGTCTTTTTTCTCGTTTAAAAACAATTCATCATCACATTAAGACACTTCTCAATAAAAATATCAGCACATTCCTTACACACATGATGCAATGAATTAACAATTAAAATCTGGACAATTTTCCTCTTAACATGAAGCCTACTAACAGAAAGAAAATTTATAAAATTAGCCTTAAAAACATTCAAAACTCCCCTATAAGCAATACTTGCTATTACATGAGGGTAAAGCAAATTTGCATCATCATATTGCTTCAACAAAATGTGTACATTTCTCAAGTCACCCATATTTTGTTCAGCGCTTGACAACACATTACGACATTCCAAATGGGGTAAATTGGGACACAACCAGCCACACACATATGCATATGCATTTTTCTTAATTAAATCATTGGGAATGTCTTCAGAGTTTTCTGAAAAGGCACTGTTTACAGTTAGTGAGGTTATATACAAGGGAGACTGTATAGTTTCTAAATCTGATTTCAGTAGAAGCAATGTACTGGCATCAAATGAGCAATTAATGTATTCTGACGGGTGCAATAATTGGTTTGTCATAACTAACTTCAGAGCAGATCTAAATTTGCTTGAATCAGGGGTTCCAATATTCCCACCTTTACCTCGAATTACAGAGAAATCATTTTGTATGCAATCTTGAGTAGGCCGTCTTGTCAGAAGATAGGAAAACTCATACTCATTCCTTAATTCTATTCACAACAATTTCAAAGCGGCTATATTTTCAACCCATCCCTTAATACAATGTGGATTATTTGGCTGATTGGTAGCAACAGTAATTGTCTTTAAATATTCTGTCATTTCATTTAAATATGTTAGGTGCTTCCTTTCATCATTTAATGAACATCGGATTCCCTTTGCACTGTATTCCTGGGATGAGTTGAAAATATCAAATAGAATGTCCATTTTCTCAATAAGGTTGGCAGTAGGCAATGCATCCACTGACATAGAATTAAAAGTGACTTTGGTCATAATTCCACAACTGACAGAATGAGTTCATGGGCTGCAAGACACACTCTCATTGGACTGAATGGAGGTAGTTCAATACATTTCTTGCTTAGTTTAGGGGCTAATCGGGGTTTCATAGTTTTATCCTTATTATAAAACTCAACGATATGACTCCATGAACACCTACCATCAGCACAATCAAAGCCATACCGGTACTTTTTAAAATTATTTCTTACAGATTTGAGGAAGTGTGGTGTTTTGTGAAAGAAATAGACTTTATTACCAAGGTCCTCAATAAATGGCTTTCCTTCACTGAGGCCAAATAAGGATCTCATTTTAAGATTATTATTTCCCTGGTCACAAACAACCACCTTGGGTATAAAACCTATTTCATTCACTTTCTTTAAGACATCTAAAACTATGTCCTTCAAACAGTCTCCAGGTGTACTATCTTTACTTAGGAAATATCCTATAATTTGTTTAAAATTTAATTTTAATCCCATTATTAGAACTACCATTGCATGATTGGCATGTTAAAGATGAGTGTTTCTATGACATGCATGCTCTCTCAAATTAACAAAACCATCAAATTCATCTTCCTTGGCATCATATGTGATATTGCCTTGAAGGGACATTTCATCAAACACCACAGCAACCACACGCTCTGAGACACTTAAATTCTCAGCTTTCGATTTCATCAACGATAATACATTCCTGTTGATCCCAGGACACACACCCAAATTCTGCAGCCACCTCTGAATTGACCTAATTGTAGGAAGAAAACATAACCTCCTCAGCATCTTATATGCAGTTGCAGAACAATAATAAATTGCTAGAGCAACAGTTTTGTCATTTTCAGTATATCGTCTACCTTTCTTCTTACGACCAGTGTGTATAAGTTGGCTTTTAGAAAACATCTGTGATACTGAGCTAGAATTTCCCAAATACCCAACTAGATCAGATTTTTATTTTACTGAACTATTCTGTATGAGTAATTTGAGCATTTAATTTAGAAACCAAAGCATTTCTTTTAGAGATAATTTTTTGAGCTTTACGCAATATTCCTTTCATGAGTTTTATTTTTTGGATACTATTCTGTTTAGGGAGTCTTGCATCTGGCAGAATAGCTGGTGATCCTACACGAATATTTTCGTCTGGTTCTGATGTTTCATCGTCCTGTCTTCTTCTCTTGGAAGGACTACCTCTTTTGGAAGGGGCGGTGGCAATTGATGTTTTAACTTTTGGGAGATTCTGTGTTGGTACAGATCCTGGCTTTAATCTGACAAGAGATATAAAAGAAAGAAAAGTAAGAAAATGTTCTCGATAGTGATGCTTTGAGGAATACTTACGTACAATTAGAGCAAAAATGTAACATACCCTTGGCTGTATTGTCGAGGATTTCTAAAGTCGCTGGCCTGGAATTTATCTGAACAGATCTTATAATTCTTATATAAGCGTAACGTCCCTTCTTTCTTGTACACCTTATCCAAATCACCTCTGTGACATTTCAAAACCCACAGATCACACCTAGAACAACACATCGGTATTGAAGGTTAACTGCTGCACTATACAATAAAATATGCTTATTACATTTTAAGCCAGTTAAAATATGGGTCGAGCAGGTCAGAAGATTATGAAGTACTATAAAAATCTCTGTAACTGGAAGAATATATATGCAAACACAATATTACTTACATGTTCTTGTCACGAGGGAACCTGAAGAACGACCGCGCATTCTTCTCTACTTCATAATTACGGTACTGCAGCTAAACACAGCACATACCTTCCCCTCATGTAGAGAGGAAATATCAAGGAATGACACACGTTACTAGTTAATTATATCAACTCATTGAAAACGCATAAATAACACCAAAAACTTCACACAAAAATACACGTTCTCTTATGACAGAATTAGTAGTTTTCAGATCTACTCGCTAGAGAGAGCTCCAACAGCTGTCCCTCAATATCTCGCTCAGTGCCGCGTATTGTCTCTACTGTACTTGATACATGTGAGAGTGTGGGACGTTGGACTAAGGGAAATTAATATCTGATCAACGTATTTGGGGGACTTAGAGAGCGGAAAGCGTTATTGAGATCGTAAACAAAAAACAACAGGCGTGACAGTGTTATGATATGACGGCAATGAATGTGCGCACGCGATCGGGGGAGGGGGACAGATGACAATATACGGTAGCTATGTGACGTGGTTTAAAAGCAGGCGGTAGGGAGGACGTGAGTCAAGTGAGAATATATAGTATGAAGTATACGAGTTTGAGGGAAAATATTATGAAACAAGTGAGTGATGTCAATTTATGTTGGTAATGAGGGATTAGAATTGTAAATTAGAGTAATCTAAGAACTGAATTAATAGACGTATTATTGTGTGAGAGGTCTTGTATACCAGATATGCAATTGACGTGGGGAGAGGATAATAGAAATGCATTAAGCTTGAGTACAGGCAGCGTCGAGAGGAGTTATACAACGGACATTGAAAAAAGAGATGATTGATATCGGCATCTACGGATCCACAATGACATAGGGGATGCTGTTGTAAACGAAATCGAAATTTATATAGAGGTGTAAGAGCATGATTACAGCGAAGACGTAAGATGTTGTTGATATGACGACGAGTGTAGAAAGTAGTATGTTATAGTGGTTGTAGACTATGATAGAAATTGCCCTTCTCACGTGCAGATGTTGTCCAAATGTGTTGCCATAATTGTTTTTGTTGTGATTTTAACAGAGATATGAAATCTGTGTCTGGAACAGAAAACGTAGCTGGGTTTGTAGATAATAGTGAAGCCTCTTTCGCTAATCGATAAGCCCCTTCTATACCTGGTAAGTTTTTATGTGCGGAATACAAATGAGTATAACTTGGACACCTAATTGGTTTAAATTAAATAGGATGTGCTTTACGTTATATACATACCTATTCAGCGTAAACTTGTTAGATTTTAGTGTTTGGAGCACGGAGAGAGAGTCAGTAAATACACTGACTGACAGAGCAAATGCAACACCAAGAAGGAGTGGTTCGAAAGGGATGAAAGTTGGGGAAAAAACAGAGACGGCACGGACGAATAATTGTTGTTTATTTCAAACCGATATGCAGGTTACACAATGCGCACGGCATCGACTCAGTAGGATGTAGGACCACCGCGAGCGGCGATGCACGCAGAAACACGTCGAGGTACAGAGTCAATAAGAGTGCGGATGGTGTCCTGAGGGATGGTTCTCCATTCTCTGTCAACCATTTGCCACAGTTGGTCGTCCGTACGAGGCTGGGGCAGAGTTTGCAAACGGCGTCCAATGAGATCCCACACGTGTTCGATTGGTGAGAGATCCGGAGAGTACGCTGGCCACGGAAGCATCTGTACACCTCGTAGAGTCTGTTGGGAGATGCGAGCAGTGTGTGGGCGGGCATTATCCTGCTGAAACAGAGCATTGGGCAGCCCCTGAAGGTACGGGAGTGCCACCGGCCGCAGCACATGCTGCACGTAGCGGTGGGCATTTAACGTGCCTTGAATACGCACTAGAGGTGATGTGGAATCATACGCAGTAGCGCCCCAAACCATGATGCCGCGTTGTCTAGCGGTAGGGCGCTCCACAGTTACTGCCGGATTTGACCTTTCTCCACGCCGACGCCACACTCGTCTGCGGTGACTATCACTGACAGAACAGAAGCGTGACTCATCGGAGAACACGACGTTCCGCCATTCCCTCATCCAAGTTGCTCTAGCCCGGCACCATGCCAGGCGTGCACGTCTATGCTGGGGAGTCAATGGTAGTCTTCTGAGCGGACGCCGGGAGTGCAGGCCTCCTTCAACCAATCGACGAGAAATTGTTCTGGTCGATATTGGAACAGCCAGGGTGTCTTACACATGCTGACGAATGGCGGTTGACGTGGCGTGCGGGGCTGCCACCGCTTGGCGGCGGATGCGCCGATCCTCGCGTGCTGACGTCACTCGGGCTGCGCCTGGACCCTTCGCACGTGCCACATGTCCCTGCGCCAACCACCTTCGCCACAGGCGCTGCACCGTGGACACATCCCTATGGGTATCGGCTGCGATTTGACGAAGCGACCAACCTGCCCTTCTCAGCCCGATCACCATACCCCTCGTAAAGTCGTCTGTCTGCTGGAAATGCCTCCGTTGACGGCGGCCTGGCATTCTTAGCTATACACGTGTCCTGTGGCACACGACAACACGTTCTACAATGACTGTCGGCTGAGAAATCACGGTACGAAGTGGGCCATTCGCCAACGCCGTGTCCCATTTATCGTTCGCTACGTGCTCAGCACAGCGGCGCATTTCACATCATGAGCATACCTCAGTGACGTCAGTCTACCCTGCAATTGGCATAAAGTTCTGACCACTCCTTCTTGGTGTTGCATTTGCTCTGTCAGTCAGTGTATATTAGCAGATTGTATGGATGATTTTTTTATGTACAGTAACGTTTGTCGTATGGCAAGGAGTTCTGCAGAAAAAATAGGAAAATGTGACGATAAATGAAACAATTCAGCATACTGAGTTTGTTCGTAGTAAAAAGCAGCTCCATCACCACACGAATTTTTGGATCCATAAGTATAAAAGTTGGTACATGCATTAGTGGTTGAAATACGAAATTTTTTAGAATATAGAGGAAAATATGAAAGCCGGTAAGGGAGCATGGCAAAGGATGATTCTTTAGAATAAATAATAGTATGAGTATATTGAATCACGCCATGTGACACAGAATAGTATGGTAACACATGACTACGAATAATATTAGGTTTAAATGGGGAGACAGACTCTAATGCCCAAATTAAGGCAGGGGCTCGGTAATTTTGTGTGAGAGGTGATAGGAATGATTGAGCGAGTAGTTGTATTTTGGGTATAAGATTATTGGAGATCACTAGAAGTCCATTGAGAAGACACTTAGATGCTAGAAATCTGCGTCGAAGCAGAAGAGGAGGGTCACCAGTTTCTACTAACAATGCATTAGTAGGAGTGGTATAAACTGCACCAAAACAAACTCGTAGCGCTTGATTTTGTGTCGTCTTGAGGGATTGAAGGGTGGATGGTGATGCAGGATCAATGATATGTGCACAGTAGTCGAATAGAGCAGGGATGGTGGAGCAGTATACTAATTTTGCTGTAACAGGATCAGCTCCCCAGGAACGACGTGTAATAGCTTTTAGTAGGTTAATTTATGTCGCAGTACTGTTTTGTAGGTGTTGTATATGTTGGGAAAAGTGTAATTTACGATCAAGTATAATGCCAAGAGGTTTATGGTGTGAAGGTGTGGCAATTTCATATGTATCGAACAGTAAAGGTTCTGAATTATAAACACGCTTGGTAGTAAAAATTATCGCGGAGCATTTATCAGGACATAAGGATAACCCATGAGTGTGTAACCAGCACTGGACTTTAATCAGGAGCTGTGTTATGCATTTCCGAGCAACATCTACATCTTTATGGGAAAAATAGGTAACTATGTCGTCGGCATACGTAAGAATTCTGGCAGTTTGTAGGGCAAGTTGTTCAAGGTCAGATAAATATAAAGCAAAGAGTATTCCAGTGAATATATCACCTTGAGGGATGCCGACACCAGCTTGACGAGGGGATTGTGTAGTGAGAGGAGGTTTGAAGAAAAGAGTGCGATATATTAACAGTTGGCGTAGAAGAGTTATGAAAGTGGTCGGGATTCCTTTCTGTAATAACACATCCCATAGCATATTCAGGGGCGACTGAATCAAAGGCACCTGGAATATCTAGGAAGACAGCAATAGTGTGCTGTTTCCTACATTTAGCTAATAATATGTCAATAATAAGCATATTGATCGCATCCTGAGCATTTCTACATTTACAGTAAGCATATTGATACTTTGGAAGAAGGGAATAATACTCTAAGTACCACAGGAACCTTTGGAGCATGATTTTAAGAAATAGTTTGCGTAGACAAGATGGCAAGATTATTCCCCTAATATTGTGAGGGGTGGTCATTGGACGGCGAGGCGTTGGAACCGAGAATAGGAAAAAAGTGTTCCATTCCGGAGGAGGAGTCGTAGTGGTTAACACAAAATTAAAGTACTGAACAAGCACTTGTAGGGCTTTGATCGGCAATTGTTGTAACATAGCATAAGGGATATAATCAGGACCTGGAGTGGACGATTTGCAGGAGTTAAGAATGGACGTGAGCTCTGGGAGAGTGATGGGACGAGAAAGGACTGAAGACCGATTAGTGGAAGCAGACATAGCTGGAGTATAAGGTGGAAGTACATAGTCTGGAGTTAGGGATGTTAGAAATTCATTCAGAATATTCGACGTGATTTGAGGGCGTGGGACATGAGTGGAAGCCCGAGTGAGAGCACGGATATCATTCCATAACTGAGATGCTGAAATATGGGTATGAAAGGAGGATATAAAAGTTTTCTAGGCCTGTCGTCGTTTTTGATTGAATACACGTCTGATATGAGCAATATGATGTTTGAGGTGAAAGTAGTGTGAAGGGGTTAAAGTTTTACGATACAATCGAAACAGACTTTCAACGTATTAGGTCGTGTTACGTACATGTAGTACGTGTTGAAGAGATGTTAAGTACAGAAAAAAATGGCCAGCTGGACACCAGTGGGATCCGAACCCACAACCTCCCGATTTCGCGTCGGTTGCTCTACCAATTGAGCTATGGTGGTCTAGGCCATCTTTGTTCTGTTTGAAAGGATCTGAGCTACAGGTCTGGCACTGCTGCTAGCACACTGAAGAGTGCGTTTAAGTCGCCCGTTGTGGGGCATGTCAATGAATATTGAATTTTGACGACCGCATTGTAATCGAAACAGACTTTCAAAGTATTAGGTCGTGTTACGCACATGTAGTACGTGTTGAAGAGATGTTAAGTACAGAACAAATATGGCCAGCCGGACACCAGTAGGATCCGAACCCATAACCTCCCGATTTTACGTTGGTTGCTCTACCAATTGAGCTATGGTGGCCTAGGTCACCTTTGTTCTGTTTGAAAGGATCTGAGCTACAGGTCTGGCACTGCTGCTAGCACACTGTAGAGTGCGTTTAAGTCGCCCGTTGTGGGGCATGTAAATGGATATTGAATTTTGACGACCGCATTGTAATCGAAAAAGACTTTCAACGTATTAGGTCGTGTTACGTACATGTAGTACGTGTTGAAGAGATGTTAAGTACAGAACAGATTGTGGGTTCGGATCCCACTGGTGTCCGCCTGGCCATTTTTGTTCTGTACTTAACATCTCTTCAACACCTACTACATGTACGTAACACGACCTAATACGTTGAAAGTCTGTTTCGATTACAATCATCATCATCATCTGTTTACCTTCCAGGGTCGGCTTTTCCCTCGGACACAGCGAGGGATCCCACCTCTACCGCCTCAAGGCAGTGTCCTGGAGCTTCAGACTCTTGGTCGGGGATACAACTGGGGAGAATGACCGGTACCTCGCCCAGGCGGCCTCACCTGCTATGCTGAACAGGGGCCTTGTGGAGGGATGGAAAGATTGGAAGGGATAGGCAAGGAAGAGGGAAGGAAGCGGCCGTGGCCTTATGTTAGGTACCATCCCGGCATTCGCCTGGAGGAGAAGTGGGAAACCACGGAAAACCACTTCCAGGATGGCTGAGGTGGGAATCGAACCCACCTCTACTCAGTTGACCTCCCGAGGCTGAGTGGACCCCGTTCCAGCCCTCATACCACTTTTCAAATTTCGTGGCAGAGCCGGGAATCGAACCCGGGCCTCCGGGGGTGGCAGCTAATCACACTAACCACTACACCACAGAGGCGGACCTTCGATTACAATGCGGTCGTCAAAATTCAATATTCATTGACATGCCCCACAACGGGCGACTTAAACGCACTCTACAGTGTGCTAGCAGCAGTGCCAGACCTGTACCTCAGATCCTTTCAAACAGAACAAAGATGGCCTAGGCCTCCTTAGCACAATTGGTAGAGCAATCGACGCGAAATCGGGAGGTTGTGGGTTCGGATCCCACTGGTGTCCGGCTGGCCATTTTTGTTCTGTACTTAACATCTCGCCGCCTCTGTGGTGTAGTGGTTAGCGTGATTAGCTGCCACCCCCGGAGGCCCGGGTTCGATTCCCGGCTCTGCCACGAAATTTGAAAAGTGGTACGAGGGCTGGAACGGGGTCCACTCAGCCTCGGGAGGTCAACTGAGTAGAGGTGGGTTCGATTCCCACCTCAGCCATCCTGGAAGTGGTTTTCCGTGGTTTCCCACTTCTCCTCCAGGCGAATGCCGGGATGGTACCTAACTTAAGGCCACGGTCGCTTCCTTCCCTCTTCCTTGCCTATCCCTTCCAATCTTCCCATCCCTCCACATGACCCCTGTTCAGCATAGCAGGTGAGGCCGCCTGGGCGAGGTACTGGTCATACTCCCCAGTTGTATCCCCCGACCAAGAGTCTGAAGCTCCAGGACACTGCCCTTGAGGCGGTAGAGGTGGGATCCCTCGCTAAGTCCGAGGGAAAAACCGAACCTGGAGGGTAAACAGATGATGATGATGATGATGACTTAACATCTCTTCAACTAGTACTACATGTACGTAACACGACCTAATACGTTGAAAGTCTGTTTCGATTACAATGCTGTCGTCAAAATTCAATATTCATTGACATGCCCCACAACGGGCGACTTAAACGCACTCTACAGTGTGCTAGCAGCAGTGCCAGACCTGTAGCTCAGATCCTTTCAAACAGAACAAAGATGGCCTAGGCCACCTTAGCTCAATTGGTAGAGCAACGGACGCGAAATCGGGAGGTTGTGGGTTCGGATCCTACTGGTGTCCGGCTGGCCATTTTTGTTCTGTACTTAACATCTCTAGGCCGCCTCTGTGGTGTAGTGGTTAGCGTGATTAGCTGCCACCCCCGGAGGTCCGGGTTCGATTCCCGGCTGTGCCACGAAATTTGAAAAGTGGTACGAGGGCTGGAACGGGGTCCACTCAGCCTCGGGAGGTCAACTGAGTAGAGGTGGGTTCGATTCCCACCTCAGCCATCCTGGAAGTGGTTTTCCGTGGTTTCCCACTTCTTCTCCAGGCAAATGCCGGGATGGTACCTCACTTAAGGCCACGGCCGCTTCCTTCCCTCTTCCTTGCCTGTCCCATCCAATCTCACCATCCCTCTACAAGGCCCCTGTTCAGCATAGCAGGTGAGGCCGCCTGGGCGAGGTACTGGTCATTCTCCCCAGTTGTATCCCCCGACCCAAAGTCTGAAGCTCCAGGACACTGCCCTTGAGGCGGTAGAGGTGGGATCCCTCGCTGAGTCCGAGGGAAAAGCCAACCCTGGAGGGTAAACAGATTAAGATAAGATAAGACTTAACATCTCTTCAACACGTACTACATGTATGTAACACGACCTAATACGTTGAAAGTCTGTTTCGATTACAATGCGGTCGTCAAAATTCAATATTCATTGACATGCCCCACAACGGGCGACTTAAACGGACTCTACAGTGTGCTAGCAGCAGTGCCAGACCTGTAGCTCAGATCCTTTCAAACAGAACAAAGATGGCCTAGGCCACCATAGCTCAATTGGTAGAGCAACCGACGCGAAATCGGGAGGTTGTGGGTTCGGATCCCACTGGTGTCCGGCTGACCATTCTTATTCTGTACTTAACATCTCTTCAACACGTACTACATGTACGTAACACGACCTAATACGTTGACAGTCTGTTTCGATTACAATGCGGTCGTTAAAATTCAATATTCATTGACATGCCCCACAACGGGCGACTTAAACGCACTCTACAATGTGCTAGCAGCAGTGCCAGACCTGTAGCTCAGATCCTTTCAAACAGAACAAAGATGGCCTAGGCCACCATAGCTCAATTGGTAGAGCAACCGACGCGAAATCGGGAGGTTGTGGGTTCGGATCCCACTGGTGTCCGCCTGGCCATTTTTGTTCTGTACTTAACATCTCTTCAACACGTACTACATGTACGTAACACGACCTAATACGTTGAAAGTCTGTTTCGATTACAATGCGGTCGTGAAAATTCAATATTCATTTTACGATACATTTTGCAAAGACTCTTGCGTTTGAGGATTAATTGGTGGCATTCAATGTCCCACCACTTTAATTTAAAGGCACCAGTTGTTATGGATTTTGATGGTGTTTAAAAAGCATGGTATAGATCCAGATACTGTGTTATTATTTTGAGAATTTATTGATAGGATAATTCTGTTACAGGGGATTTCTCTAATTGGGTTACCATGAAGGACTTAAAGCACGAAGCATTGAAATGTTTCATAGAACGAATTTGACCGGTGTAATGTTGGTTAAGAGGGTGTTTATTAATATACCCATGTCCATAAGTAATTATGATAGGAAAGTGATCACTTGTATGAGTGTCACTCAGTACTCACCACCTGGTTATAGATGCAAGAGTCTTGCGGCAAAGTTATAGATCGACTGCGCTAGGCAACGAACCAGGAGGAGTGAGCCTGGTAGGGGAACCATCATTAAGAATCAGGAGATTATGTTGATTTACAGCATGTAAGAACTGTGTGCCTTTAGATGTGTCGAGTGGGGCTCCCCACTGAGTATGATGTATATTGACATCTCCCAAAAAGTAGTTGGTTATCAGATGGAAATTGATTAAAAAATTGAACCATTGTGCGAATGAGATGAATTATCGGGAGGATTATATAAGTTTATAACATATATGTTATGATATATAAGGCCCAGGGAATAGTTGTTTGGTGTTATGTATTGCAGATGTAATGGAGTGTACGATAACGAATTATGTATCATAAGTGCGACACCATCAAATCCTGGTCCGTTATGGCGTTCAATAGAATAACCTGGAAAATAAAAGTTAGTTTTATGAGAAAACCAAGTTTCTTGCAGAACGACTATACGAGGAGATGTTTCGTGCATTAGAATTTTTAATTCGTATTGTTTATTTTGTAGGCTCCTAGCATTCCATTGAAGATTGCGTACTACCATTATGAAAGTTAAATTGTAAACTTTCTCGAAGTTGACTAATAACTGGTAAAATATTGGGGTGATCTCCAATTAGTTGTGTAAGCCGCATCAGAAGGTTGAGAACACACTGTTGAACATGTTCTCGCTGTGTTAGTGTGTTACCTGCTTGTTGTTGATGCTGGGCGGGTTGCATAGGGATTGATTGGCTCGATGTTGATGGAGTTGGCTGAGTGGGTTGAGTGGGGTATTGATAACACAGAGACTGAGAGGGACGAGAAGATATAGTGGGTTGCACTATCTGGAGATATCTAGCTATATCACAGCCGGGAGGCGGCTTAGATGGTAAATCCTTGACGATCACTTGCGTGAATTTAAGTTTGCACGGCATTTCTCGTATTGGAGAAGATTGTTGAGAGGGTAGGGGAGGAAATTGTTGAATGTTAGTGTAATCAGAATAAGTAGGTGGAAATTGTTGAGCAAAAGCTCCTGAAAAGGAGATGTTATCAGTGCACATGAGTTTTTTAATCTCCACTTGCCTCTGATGAACAGCTCAATCAGATGAGCCCGTTTCATGCTCCCGATTACAACGTACACATAATTTGACATTAGCAAGGCAGTCTAAGGTAGCATGATTCAAACCACAGTTGCGACAACGAAAGTTAGTGGACTGGAAATTGCGTATGGTGTGGCCATAACGCTGGCATTTGGAGCAAATAATGTGGTAGAATATAAAGGGATTGACTTCCAATAATACTTGATAGATTGAAACATATTTGGGCAATGTTTTGGAGTAAAAAACAATCTTTACTGAGCCCGTGGGTAGATATACTGCCTGATCATCTTGGAGGGTTTTGCGACGTAGGCGAAGAACGGAGTGAACTTCGACGTCACTATTAAGTATGGTAAGAATATCTTATTCAGTTAAGTCTTCTTCAACACCGCGTATAATGCCTACTCTGAAGATATTGGATTGAGGAACAAAGGCATGTAACTTGTGTGTATCAAGGAACTTATTCTTCAAAAAATAATTAGCATGAGTAGGAGAGTGAAAGTTTACCTGAATCCGATTACGGACTTTACACTGAATGGATTTAACAGGAAAGTTTATTTCATGTAGTAAATGCCCAATAGCCATAGGGTGCAGGTTACCAATGGCATTACCATTTTTGGATGAAACAAAAAAAATTTATAGGCCTGGGTGGTTTAATGGGTATAAATTGCATGCAATATTGTAAGGAGGTTGAGCAGGAGGTGGAGCGTTATTATTGCATTGGGTCGAAGTTTGAAACGAAGGGGTATTAGGAGAACTATCAGTGACGTTTGTATCCGTTTTCACCTCTTCTTCCCGTTCAACATTGCTATTTGATGCGGATGAAAGTCCCCAGTTCCTCCACTATCAGAACTCATGTCACCACATCACAAATCACACGCAAGTAATCACTAGAAATTAGGAGTAAGTTCTAGAAACTTCAAGACACAGAACACGAAACATCGAACACTACCAACCGTACAGTATGATGTCGCCAACGAGACTCATGTCATTCATTGAATTCTTCTGGTACTTCGTAATCTATTTCGACAGTGTTGCCCGATGGGAAACAAAAATGCAATTACACAACCAAAGAAATTTCCCTGCGTTCTCCGTGCCATTTTAACCCTCTACTGCATGAATTATTTTTCGTTTCCGTTTGCTGAAGAAAATTCCAAGCTTTAATGTTCAACATACGCTCAGTGGTTTACATATACCAGCAATTCTTAACTGGGCCTAATAGCTTAACACTCGTATGTGATGTGGATTGCCATATTGGAATATATATACAATTTTCCACGATTTTACGCTAAGCTTTTAACATTGAAAGACCGAACATTACTGCCTACTGGCCATGGGTACGTATTGCAGGGCGCAAGTATACTTGCACGACCGTAGGTCGGTAATGTCTTTGAGGTTGAGCCAGAGGTACTCCTGAAGCCTATGGTAATATGATGGGGAGGGCCCACGTAAAATAAACGGTGGTTGGTTCGCGTGGATGTTGACGGGGTGGAAGGAGTACCTTTGGTTGTAGGGCTGTTTATTCTTATGTTATGTAAAAAAAACAAAGGCATCACTGGGATATGTGTTTAATTGACTGTACAGTTGAAGGTGCAGTAAAACTACCTCTGTCTATAATATTTATCCATTTACACAGGTGGAAAGTTATTTGTATGCAGTAGAGCGTTAATTTTCACCTTACGTTGAGTTTTGCCAAATAGCTCGTAACTTACTTGATTTTCCATTCTTCCTTTCTTTCCTTCTTTCTTTCATTCTTTTTTTCGGAGTTGGTGTTAAGCTGTTGACTACAGGTTCAGGTTATGAGTAGTGGATGTTTGACGGTAGTGCTCGTCAATATTTTGTGATTATGGTTGTACCTAGTTTGAATAACGATGTGAAACTGTGGGGCGCTGGATTACTAAGAATTGAAGATCTGATGCAGGTATTAGATTTATATTTGATCTAATTAGTGATGTATTACGGGTCAAGTTAAAGTTATTTGAGGCAGAATCTGTATATGTAAACATTGAGGTGAAGTGCTACCAACTAGAACATATTTCCAAAGAGTAGTGAAGTGCAGTTACCGTCAACCTACACAATCGAATTTTTTTATATCGGTCGTGATAACGTTCTTCGCCATCATGAGCTCTTTGTGTAGCACGTCAGAAGGCTGTTTCTAGGCAAGATATATATATTCTGATATGTTAAGTGATATTTTGGCAGTGATAAACAGTGTTCGAGGTAACAAATAATTGGTGATAGAAAAGTGAGGGAAATAGTAAGCGTATATATGCGAAACATACCAAATTTTAGTTACCAAAGATTAGGAATTTTGCTGAAGTGACTGTGAAGCAGAAGAATTCTCCACAGTGTAGATAATACTAGTGACTCATGTGAATACGTGAAAGCAAAAGAAAGCGCCATACTTGTAAGGAGTACAAAATCTACGGAAAGCTGTCAACAGGGGACACATAATAATTAGGGAGTTCTTGGATATTATAGAGAAATCCAGCAGTAACCCAAGATGCCGATCAACAAGGAGCGTGCAGAAACTGGTGTGACAGAGAGCATACAAGAGCAGCAGTGTGATACATGTAGGAAGGTAGTCAGAAACGAGGATCATGCCGTAGAGTGCGAGAAATGCTCCAGGTGGCAGCACCAGGAATGTACCGGCATGACGAGAGGAGAATATGGCATCATTAAAAGGAAGAACTGCAGACTAATATGGGTCTGCAATGAATGCAAACCTGAAAGAACATTATCAAAGAACGTAAGGGGTCAAATAATAGAGTTAATAGATAGAAAGCTAAACTCCAAAATGGATACTTTATCGCAAATATTTCCTCAGATAATTAAAGAGATGTTGACAGAGGCGATTAAAGTGCTAGCGAGAAACAAGCCGTTGGTCATTAGAGAGAGTAAAGAAGACAACGGGACATATTACCAACATAGGACAAGAGAAGATACTGAAAACAAAGATGTGAGTGTAAACACTCACTCAAATAATATAACGAAAGTGAATACTGGAGTGAACACAAAACAGGAAGCAAATAGAGAGGCGGCGGGTAAAGTAAGGCCAAATGCACGGAAAATTCAATCGAACGAAAACACTCGAGAACTAGCTATTGATAACTATTTGGTCTCAGAAGAGAGGAAGTGTGAGGAAAAACAAGAAAGTGAATGGAAAGTTGCCACACGCAGTCGTGGAAATAAGACTGCTACCAATATTGGAGATAGCAAAGCAGGTAAAATAGGAAGAAATGACAAAGTGAGAGGCTCAAGAGAGGGGCAATGCAGACTGCAAGCAGCTGAGAAGAATGCATGGCTGTATATTGGCAGGCTTAACCCAGAAACCAAGAAGGAAGATTTGGAAGAATATTGAAGGGAAAACGGAATATTAGGAAGACTCGACTGTACGACATCAGCGATATGCCAACAAGTAGTGCTTTTAAAATAGGGATACCAATCAGTGAACTTGATAAAGTGTATAGAGATAGCTTCTGGGCTTCTAATATAATCTGTCGGCCATTTCGTGCGCCATGGAGATACAGAGGCTTCAGAGGGTAATGTAATACGGATTTTAACATGGAATGTGGAAGGTTTAAGAGGAGTATTAAGCAACTCGCCAAGTGACATATTCAGGGACTTTGATATTTGTGTATTAACTGAGACTTTGTAACTAGAGGACAGAATATTGTTGTACAAGGCTTTTACAACATACTAGTTCCAGCTAAGGAATATACCAGAAGAAGACCATCAGGGGGCGTGTATTGTCTAATCAAGTCAAATTTATCTCCGTTCCATATGCTAATGACGGACGAGGACTTAGTAGTAGTAAGAACAAGAATAGAAGTCATCATCTGCGCATACTTTAGACCAGATTGCAGACCAGGATATATAATAGACAACATACAGAAAGCATTTGATAGTATTACTAACAACCCCAATGTAATTTTAGCAGGAGATTTTAACAGGTCCTTAGACAGGTAAAGCAGAAAAACATTTAGTTCTGGAATACTTAACTGAAGTAGGACTAACAGTGAATGACGGGAAAATGCAAACATACATCTGACACAACGGAGGAAGCGCAATAGATTTAGTTCCAGTGAAGGGCATGGAGGTGCAGTCACAAACACTTCTCACACGTACTGATGGTGCACTGATAAGAAAGCACATTCCAGTGATCACAAACGTGTACTGCAGTCCAGCTAGAGAGACAAGACCTAGTAAAGAAACGAAACTAAAGAGATGTCTAAGCTTATCTCTACTACATGAAAACTCAAATGAAACTGAGCATATGCTCCAAGAAATCAGAGCAGGAAAGATCGACGAAGCGACACTTCTAATAGAGGACTACATAAAAGAAGCGACCGAACCGTGGAATGGTAATCGCTAAGCCAAAGAGTGGTTCGACAGTGAGTGCTTCCAAGTAAGACAGGTAACTTTGAAGAAAATGCGAGTAGCCAGACGAAGTATGGACGTTGTCCACCTAGCAGAATATCAATCTGCGAGAAAGGCATACAAAACTCTTTTGAAGGATAAGAAAGTCAGTTACATAGAAGCTCAATATCAGAAGCTAATGAAGGAAATCAAGGAAAATCCGTACAAAGCAGTGATTCCACGCCAACCGAGATTCCCAGCAGACATACCAATGGAGATATGGGAGGTGTACATGGAAAATATACTATGTAAACGGGATTTAATACCTACAATGGAAGGAGAAGTTAAACCATGCAGTCCCTTCATTCAAGAAGAAGTAAGGAAGGTGATCTCAAGTGCAAAATCTAACAAGGCAGCAGGCTCAGATGGCCTCTACAACGAATATCTGAAGACATCTCTCCCTTACCTATAAACAGTATGGTTAGAACTGATGAACTAATGTCTGGAAACAGGAAACATTCCAAATGTATGGAGAACATCAGTCGTTAAGATGCTCTACAAAGGGAAAGGAGAAGTAAACAAACTGGAATCATATCGCGGAGTGGCTCTTGAATCAGCAGCTTTTAAGATTCTCACCAAACTGATAACTCAGAGAATCAATAGAATAGAAGACCCGCTTTTCCCTTATGAACAGTTCGGATTCAGAGCCCGGAGATCGACTCTGATGGCAGTGGAATGCCTCCTGCAAGATATTCATGAACCAACCAGAAAAAAGCAAGGCAAAATATTCGTAATATTTGTTGACTACTCCAAGGCTTTTGATACAGTAGATAGACGGAAACTTGTTGGAAAACTGGAGGAAATCATTGGTCGTACCTGGCTCACAAGGCTAGTTACCAACATACTTTCGGAGAACTATATTCAAATAAGCGACATTCTCTGCACATCAAGATGGATCCGGCAGACAAATGGGGTATTACAGGGGGACCCACTAAGTCCTCTGCTGTTTATTATCTTCACACAGGATGCAGTAAAAGAAATTAATAAGTAAACACGGAAGGTTAACGCGTACGTATATGCGGACAACATGGCTATTGCGTCTGAGTGTAAAGAGGAACTACAAGTTGCCATGGACTTAATTGTGAAATGGGCAGAAGGTGATAAAATGAACCTTAATGCGAACAAAACCGAATTGGTTGTTTTCAGGAGGGGAGGAAAATTATCTAAAGACGATTATATCCTTTTGTAAAGGACAAAAATTACGAATTAATAGCCAATACAAATACCTGGGAATTACAATACAGGTAACAGGAACAACATTCACAATACACCTAAAGGAGGGAGTCATCGCAGCTATACGAAGCATTAGTGATATTAAACACCTTCCACAGCTATCTTTAGAGACAACCATGGCTCTGTTTAATACGAAAGTTTTTCCAACAGCCACATACGATCTAGAGGTAATATGGAAATATCTCTCAAAAAGACAACTGCAAGAGCTGCAAAGTTTGAAGGCTAGATTCTTGAAGATAGTTCTATGTGTCTCTAAATATACATCGTCAAGACTAGTATACGTTCTTGCAAAGGAGACGTACTTCATTGAAGACATAAGATCTAGATTGTTACTTTAAGCTACAAGGAGTTACAGGGAGTTGCTACAAGAACTGCAAGCAAAGAGGACTGTGATATTGGATGAGTTTTTCTCAACTGATGCGATGTTAAACAGTGATAGGAGGCGTGGTGGATATTATCTGAGGCATAAAGTGACCAGGTTTGCCGTACACGGGTCCCACCATAAGGTGTGCAGAACCATGGGAGTAGTATAATTGGACAGTTCGGCGGCCACCGCCACCACAGGCTCCCAGAGGCCACCTCCAACACCACCACAGCCAGAGGCCTCCTAGAGGCCTCCTCCTCCACCACCACCACCACAGCCAGAGGCCTCCCAGAGGTCTCCTCCACCACCCGCGGGAAATTTGAATTTGTAAACAAAGCGACGTGCTTTTTGACAGCTATCATCGACAACAACGCATCGCTAACCTCAGTACTGCCATCTTGACGCGCCTAAACCTCAGTGGTACCAACTTAACCTAACTAGCGCGAGATAAACATATCCACGTGTTTCTTGACAGCCACGTGCTTTTTGACAGACAACAACGCATCGCTAATCTCAGTACTGCCATCTTGACCGACCTAAACCTCAGTAGTACCAACTTAACCTAACTAGCACGAGATAAACAAATCCACGTGTTTTTTGACGGCCACGTGCTTTTTTGACAGCTGTCATCCGCCATCTTTAAACCACAGAGCACTGTGCTGCCCTCTTTATCGCAGTAGCTGCAAATTCGTCACCTGTCATCCGCAGTGCTGCCATCTTGGCGGGCCTAAACCTTAGTGCTACCAACTTAACCTCACTAGCGCGAGATAAACAAATCCACGTGCAGCTGACATCCGCCATCTTTAATCTATAGAGCACAGTGCTGCCCTCTTTAGCTACTTACCTTTGAAATGTGGTGGCGGATAATTTGAAAAATGCTTTTTGACAGCAGCCATCTTGCATCGCAAACCTCAGTGCTGCCCTCTTTAGCTAGATACCTTTGAAATGTGGTGGCAGACAATTCCACGTGACAGCAGCCATCTTTGAGTACAGTGCTGCCCTCTTTGTGGTGGCGGTAAATTCCACGTACTCTACAAACTCACGTGCTTTTTTCTGACAGCTGTCATCCGCCATCTTGCATCACAAACCTCAGTGCTGCACTCTTTAGCTAGATACCTTTGAAATGTGGTGGCGGCAATTTGAAAAATTCTACATTCTCTTGTTTGGAAACAAATCTATGCGCTGTCATCTACCATCTTTAATCCACAGAACACCGTGCTGCCCTCTTGTGTCAGCTGTCATCCGCCATCTTTAAACTACAGAGCACCGTGCCGCACTCTTGCGTCAGCTGTCATCCGCCATCATTAATTTACAGAGCACCGTACCGCACTCTTGCGGGCAATTCCGTCAGCTGTCATCCGCCATTTTAATCAAGAGAGCGCAGTGCCGCACTCTATGTGGTGGTGACAAATTCCACATTCACCATCTTTAATCTACAGAGCGCCGCGCTGCACTCTGTGGTGGCGGACAATTTGAAAAGCTGCTAAGAGAGCATCGTGCTGGTATCTTTATTCTTTGACATGTGGGCAGTAGCTGCAAATTCGTCACCTGTCATCCGAAGTGCTCCCATCTTAACGGACCTAAACCTTAGTGCTACCAACTTAACCTCACTAGCGTGAGATAAACAAAGCCACGTGAATTTTTTTAACAGCTGTCACCAGCCACCTTTAATCTATAGAGCGCAGTGCTGTCCTCTTTAGTGGCGGTAAATTCCACGTGCTTTACAAACCTATATGATTTTCTGACAGCTGTCATCCGCCATCTTTAATCTAGAGAGAACAGTGCTGCAATCTTTAGTTTGAAATGTCGTGGCGGCAAATTCCACGTGCTCTTGTTTGGAAACAAATCAACATGCTTTTTTGACAGCTGTCATCCGCCATCTTTAATCACCGTGCTGCCCTCTTTAGCTACTTACCTTTGAAATGTGGTGGTGGTAAATTCCACGTGCTTTCCAAACCTATATGCTTTTCTGACAGCTGTCATCCTTCATCTTTAATCTAGAGAGAACAGTGCTGCACTCTATGTGGTGGCGGCAAATTCTACGTGCTCTTGTTTAGAAACAAATCAACATGCTTTTTGACACAGATTCTTGCGATTTAAACTCTTGCGTCAGGAGGGGGCACTCGGCTGCAAAACATATTTTTAATCCCAAGAGAATCGAACCCACGACTGCCGGGTGAGAGGCAAGCACACTAAACCAAACCGTAGGAGCTGGTAATTCTCTTTCTATATAATAATTTCGTGTGGCTATTTCTAGCCAAGTGCAGTCTAAAAAAATAAATCCTAGTCTTGCTACATCAGGAAGGGTAACTAGCTAAATCCTAGTCTGTCAGCGTCAGGAAGGGCAACCGGCTGTAAAACAGATTCTCGCGTCAGGAAGGGCATCTGGCCGTGAATAGGTTCTTACAATTTAAAATCTCATGTAAAAACAGGAGGAGAGCAGCGGCTAGCTGCTTCCTAGTGCATTTCAGGTGTTATGCCTTACGAGTAGCTATGTACTAGCACCGGATTTAGAATAAGCAGACTCTAGAACGAGAAAAAAATCTGGGATGTGTGTTTGAAGCATGCCTACACACACGCGCGCACGCAAGCTGCATCCGGCTAGCCAGCTCCTACCTGGAATGCGTTTGCCTCAGCAGGGTACGAAGTCCGCTACACGTGTACAGTTCACATTAAAATTATTAGCAGCTTCTCGAGCTGAGCTCAAACCTTCCCGTTTAATCATAGTACAAATACGTCTGCTTGTAGAACTTGTATATTTCGGTACCTCTGCGTTTCGTGTTGTTGCTAACAGGTAAGGGGTACTGTGGATGTAGACTTAGCTTAACTCACGACAATGTCCGACCTCAGTAGGTTGAAACTGGGTTTCTTCTGAACATCATAACATTTAGCTAATTTCTATTGATGACGAGGTCCTTAGTTTTGTCCTGGCATTGCTTCTACTTACTTGTGCCAGGATCCTCACTTTCACATATCTACTCTAGGATTAGAAGGTGTAGACATGACAGAGGTTAATCTTGTAATTTCAAACTTACAGCAATGTCTGACCTCTATATGTTGAAACTTAGTTTCTTCCTCAAACATTGCAATCACGTGCTAACTTTCCAAGGCTCGATCCACTGCAGAACTCTTAAATTCTGACACCTCGGCATCAACAGCAGGTTCGATTCCGGCTTAAATACATCAGCCTGCAGAACTCAGCGTAAGGCACTCAGGAGAGCTCTTGTTGCATAAACATTTCGTTCCGACTGTACCGCAAACGTCTGCAATTCTTGATATCCGCTTGGTAACAAGGAGCATATTTACTCGCTGCAGTCTGCGTGAAGCGCTCACAGTTCTTTGTATGTGTTGATTACGTGCACATCTCCCGTCTAAGTACTGTCCGCTGTGAATATTATTCTTCAGCCTTTAGCTTAAGGTAAGCCTGAACTGTTAGTTACTGTTTGCAAAGCAACTTCTACGCTAGGTAATAGACATCTACATTCATATATGTTTGTTCTTTTCTTTTTAGGTACAACTAAAATATTATCATTCGAGTTACAGGCTTGAAAGTACGCATTTTATTCATCAGAGTAACAGTCTGCAGCACGTGCATTTTAAGGTATGTTTTCGAACTTTGAGTTGTAAAGATAGCTAGGTTAGCTGATGTACCCTACACTACATTCATATATGTTTGTTCTTTTCCTTTTAGTTACAACCAGAATATTATCATTCGAGTTACAGGCTTGAAAGTACGCATTTTATTCATCCGAGTAACAGTCTGCAGCACGTGCATTTTTAAGGTATGTTTTCGAACTTTGAGTTGTAAAGATAGCTAGGTTAGCTGATGTACCCTACACTACATTCATATATGTTTCGTCTTTTTTAGGTACAACTAGAATATTATCATTCGAGTTACAGGCTTGAAAGAACGCATTTTATTCATCCGAGTAACAGTCTGCAACACGTGCATTTTTAAGGTATGTTTTCGAACTTTGAGTTGTAAGGATAGCTAGGCTAGCTGATGTACCCTACACTACATTCATATATGATTCTTCTTTTTTAGGTACGACAAGAATATTATCATTCGAGTTTCAGGCTTGAACGCACGCATTTTATTCATCCGAGTAACAGTTTGCAGCGCGAAGATTTCAAGGTATGTCTGACCTCAACAGGCTGAAATTTGGTTTCTTCTAAAACATCATAACTTTAGTCTATTGATAAATAGTCGTTCTCTTCAATCCTCATGCTATAGATGAGGTTAATTTTATAATTTCAAACACATATAGCTATGTCTGTCCTCAACAGGCTGAAACTTGGTTTCTTCCGAACATCGTAACTTTAGTCTATTGATAAATAGTCGTTCTCTTCAATCCTCATGCTATAGACGAGGTTAATTTTATAATTTCAAACACACGCATAGCTATGTCTGACCTCAACAGGCTGAAACTTGGTTTCTTCTAAAACATCGTAACTTTAGTCTATTGATAAATAGTCGTTCTCTTCAATCCTCATGCTATAGACGAGGTTAATTTTATAATTTCAAACACACACATAGCTATGTCTGACCTCAACAGGCTGAAACTTGGTTTCTTCTAAAACATCGTAACTTTAGTCTATTGATAAATAGTCGTTCTCTTCAATCCTCATGCTATAGACGAGGTTAATTTTATAATTTCAAACACACATAGCTATGTCTGACCTCAACATGCTGAAACTTGGTTTCTTCTAAAACATCGTAACTTTAGTCTATTGATAAATAGTCGTTCTCTTCAATCCTCATGCTATAGACGAGGTTAATTTTATAATTTCAAACACACATAGCTATGTCTGACCTCAACATGTTGAACATCGCAACTTTAGGCTAATCTCTACTGGTTGTTCTCTTTTCAGATGTTTCCCTGCTCGCAGTGCGATGTAACTTTTACAAGACGAGATGCCCTTACGCGTCATGTAAAATCGAAACATCGTGAGGCGTCTGATACGTTCTCCTGCGAGCAGTGTGAGGTGACGTTTACGAGGGTAGATACCCTTACGCGTCATGTTAAATCAAAACACCCTAGCATAACATCCGCTTTATGTGATGTTTGCGGGCTGTACTTCACTAATGTAGAGCAATATCAGACTCACTTAGCAGAGGTACATCAAATATCTACTTGCCCTCAGGTAGTGGGGAAAAAGCGTGCAGCTACTGATGTAGCTGTAGAAAGTACTAGTAGTAAAAAACCTAGGAAAAATGAACTTCAAACTATTCCCTGCGAGCACTGTAACACTGATGTACCATCTTCACATTTTCAGGGACACTTACGGAGTAATGCACATAAAAATAATGCGTGTAGAAGTGGTAGTAACGCAAACATCGAGGAAATTAATACAGCATTTAAAAGTAGGATTTCTAGTTACAGAATTCGCACCAGTCAAAAGTTTCAGAGCACTTCAAACTTCTTAAATTGTGTTCAACCGGATGTACAACAGCTTCTTCAACTCAATGTTGAAAACATCCTAGGGATATGAGCTACGAATTTTAGATAAATAAGAGATGTATTCCTACAACAGCTTCTTGCTAAATCTTTGTCCAATCATAATTTATTTAAAGTTAATTTTGAACTTTTCGCCTTGTACATTAAAAGCGCGGATGAATCCGAAATAACAGACATTAAATCATTTAATACGAAGAATTTTCTCATAAGTCAGTCAACTAATTTTGGTGATGTACTTAGGGATGTCTCTAACATTATTTCAACTAAGAGCGAGGAATTTCAGGAAAAGGAATCAGGGTGGGCTTTAGTTGAAATAATGTATCTAGAAGTTAACATCAATAAGTACAATCCCATGCGAGGTTCATCGTACATCGAGCTGCCGACATGGATTCAGCGAAAAGAAGCTGTTGTAAACATCCAAAACAATGACGAGGCATGTTTTGCATGGGCGGTGATGTCGGCTTTAAATCCTGCTAAATCAGACGTAGCTAAGAGAACATCATCGTATCCACACTATTCAACGCAGCTAAATTTCGATAGTATAGAATTTCCTGTGCAGATAAAGGATACTAAGCGCTTTGAGGAACTAAATAACATTAGCATTAATGTGTATGGTGTAGAGAAAAAGTCTGTAGTAGGTCCTCTGTATTATACATGTCATAAGAAGAGTACTCATGTTAACTTACTCTATATTGAAAACAGTGAGAATAGCCACTTTTGCTGGAATAAATATCTGAGTAGACTTGTTGGTAGTCAGTTGTCAAAACATGATGGTAAAAAGTGGCCATGTGATGGATGCTTGCAGTATTTTAGAACTGAAGATCAGATAACGAAGCATTCCAAGAATGACTGCAATCATGTACGTACAGAGATACCTACTACGGGCAATAATGTTTTAAAATTTACAAATTTTCACAAGCAGATGTGGGTACCGTTTGTGATTTATGCAGACTTTGAAGCCATCCTCACGCCGTGCAACACATGCTTACCTAATCCTGTCAACTCTTTCACTAATACTACGCACATGCATGTCCCGTATAGCTTCGCGTATTACATCAAGTGTAGTTATGATAGTACGCTTAACAAGTTAGAGCTGTATCGAGGACATGATGCTGCTAAAGTATTTTTAGAAAGACTTGAAAGTGATGCAGTTCGTCTTGGTCGTATTCTAAATAGTAATATTCCTATGAAGCCACTCACCGAAATTCAGTTAAATGATCATGAACGTGCTACAAAGTGTAGCATTTGTGATGGGGAATTTTCCGAAAATGACCCTAAAGTTTTTGATCATGATCATTTAACTGGTTTCTACAGATGTGCCGCTCATTATAGCTGTAATCTTAAGTATAGAGTTCCTAAATTTATCCCCGTAATTTTTCATAACTTATCTGGTTACGACTCCCATTTCATCATTTCACAATTTGGAGCTTCAGATGAAAAAGTAGATATAATCCCTCAGAATAAAGAGCGGTACATTGCGTTTGCAAAGTCTGTAAAAGTAGATGCGGAGCATTCTATAAAACTGAGATTCCTTGACTCGTTTCGCTTTATGGCGAGTAGCCTCGATAAACTTTCTAGTCATTTACAGCTAGAACAATTTACAGGAATTCGACGCGTTTTTCCCGAAGAAGCGCAGTTTAATTTACTTCGGCGTAAGGGTGTTTTTGTTATGAATATCTTGACTGCTTAGAACGCCTCGAAGAACGTGCCTTACCATCGAAACAATCCTTTTACAGCTCGCTGAATTCAGCAGATATTAGTGATGATGACTATTTACATGCACAACATATCTGGGAGCAGTTCCACATTCAAACGCCGGGTGAATACTCCGATTTATATTTAAAGACGGATGTACTTTTGTTAGCTGATGTTTTGAAAATTTTCGCTGTGTTTGTAAGAAAACCTACAGCCTTGACCCATGTCAGTATTTTACTGCGCCTGGGTTAAGTTGGGATGCGATGTTAAAATACACGCAAGTGAATTTGGAACTGCTAACTGATATTGATATGGTGCACTTTATAAAATCATCTATTCGAGGCGGTCTAAGTCAGTGCAGCGGGCGGTATTCCAAGGCAAATAATAAGTAAATGCCGAGTTTCGATTCTAGTCAGGAATCTCAGTATATCGTTTATCTCGATGCTAATAATCAGTATGGGTGGGCGATGAGTCAACATCTACCGGTGAGTGTTTTCCGCTGGCTAATGCAGTGCGAAATTGATGCTTTAGAGCTGCACGCCCTAGGCGATGAAGCTGATAAAGGCTATTTCGTCGAAGTTGACTTACAGTATCCTAAAGAGTTACATACTTCTCATAATGACTTACCGTTCTGCCCTGAAAATATGAAGTCCCCGTACATCGCATCAACGACGAAAATGCTAATTGCTAATTTGTGTGATAAATCTAAGTATATCATTCATTACCGAAATTTAAAACAGTGTTTGCAGCATGGTTTGAAGTTATCCAAAATTCATCGCGTACTAGAATTTAATCAGTCACCGTGGCTAAAGCCATATATCGATCGATCTGAACAATAATTTAAGAACGAATGCGGTTAACGAGTTTGAAAAAGATTTCTACAAGCTCATGAATAACAGCGTGTTTGGTAAGACTATGGAAAATGTTGACAAACGCGTTGATGTAAAATTGATTACAAACTGCTAAAATATTAAGAAAAGGTATGGTGCTAACTATTTAATAAGTAAACCAAATTTCCACAGCTGCACCATCATACATGAGAATTTAGTTATTATACAGATGAATCGTGTTAAGGTTAAGTATGACAAACCAACCTACGTCGGCTTTGCAGTACTTGAATTGGCTAAAACACTCATGTATGAATTCCATTTCGATTATATGATGAAGAAGTACGCGCATAATGCGCAATTGCTCTACACAGATACCGATTCGTTTATTTATCAAATCAAAACTGATGACTCTTACAATGATATAAAGCCAGACTTGGGTAGGTTTGATACAAGTAACTATCCTGCAAATAATCAATATCATCTACCGCTAGTGAACAAAAAGGTTCTAGGTAAAATGAAAGATGAATGTGCTGGGAATATTATCGATTCATTTGTAGGTACTAAATCCAAGGCATATTGCATAAAAATCTTAAATGAACTACAAATAAAGAGATTGAAGGGGATTAAAAAGAATGTAGTTCAGAATCAGCTAAGTTTTGAAAACTATAACAATTGCATTAAAAGTAATCCACCTATTTTGCATAAGCAAATGTCTGTCATTAGAAGCAAGAAGCACCAGTTGTACACTCATTTAATTAGTAAGGTAGCCCTCAATATTGATGATTGCAAACGGTTTGTCATTCCAAATTCTACCAACACTCTAGCCTGGGGGCATAGTAGTATTGATCGATACTACTTTACATAAAGCAGATGTGTATAAGCATTATGCTAGAGGTGTGTACTTTGTAAAATATATACGTTACGCTGTCTTACATCACAATTCACTGTACATATCGTAGGGAGAGGTACGCTGAGAGAGTAGTACGGCAAGTTTAAACTTGTACATACAAGAATTGCATCGAGAAGTACGCAAACATCACTACGGTATAACGATTCGAGATAAAACTTGTACATACAAGATGTAAATAAATAATGTAGAATTGACATATTCTTTTATATTAGATTAGGTATTACCTTCCCCCGCTCCTTATTTGCAAGACAGCGTTTTTGTTTATTACTCATAGAAGAAAAGCAAGAAAGAAGGTGTTGAGCAGATTCGTAAGTATAGTATCGTCTAGTTCGGTAAGTATGTCGAGAACAGAATTTTTTTCCTCAAAAGTGTTTGATTCTAGTCTTGCAATGCAGTGTTCTACAACATCGAACTATGAACAGCAGTATGTGTTCAAGTACAAACATGCAGGTACGCGATATGTACACTGCCTTATGCATAAGATTGCGTTGTATGTTCGATAAAGCTATGTCTTAGCAAAGTAAAGGAAGTTATAAGAGTTGCTATCTTACGCAAGCTGTTCAAAATTTTAGTCTTACTTTTTCTCTTAGAACAAAGGTATACACCAGATATGTTGTAAACACATCAACCGATGTTCTAATCATATGTTGTATCGAGTACCGTGTTCGATTATATTCTTAATCACTTCTCGTGTAATATCTTCTTAGAACAAAGGTATTCCTTGACATGTTCTTTTAAATTGTCTACCGCTACCACAAAGAGTGCACAGCACGGTGCTCTGTTGATTGAAGATGGCTGCTGTCAAAAAGCATTTTTAAAATTATCCGCTACCACATGTCAAAGAATAAAGATACCAGCACGATGCTCTCTTGGCAGCTTTTCAAATTGTCCGCCACCACAGAGTGCAGCGCGGCGCTCTGTAGATTAAAGATGGGGAATGAGGAATTTGTCACCACCACATAGAGTGCGGCACTGCGCTCTCTTGATTAAGGATGGCGGATGACAACTGACGGAATTGCCCGCAAGAGTGCGGTACGGTGCTCTGTAGTTTAATGATGGCGGATGACAGCTGACGCAAGAGTGCGGCACGGTGCTCTGTAGTTTAAAGATGGCGGATGACAGCTGACGCAAGAGGACAGCACGGTGTTCTGTGGTTTAAAGATGGTAGATGACAGCGCATAGGTTTGTTTCCAAACAAGAGAGTGTAGAATTTTTCAAATTGCCGCCACCACATTTCAAAGGTATCTAGCTAAAGAGTGCAGCACTGAGGTTTGTTATACAAGATGGCGGATGACAGCTGTCAGAAAAAAGCACGTGAGTTTGTAGAGTACGTGGAATTTACCGCCACCACAAAGAGGGCAGCACTGTACTCAAAGATGGCTGCTGTCACGTGGAATTGTCTGCCACCACATTTCAAAGGTATCTAGCTAATGAGGGCGGCACTGAGGTTTGCGATGCAAGATGGCTGCTGTCAAAAAGCATTTTTCAAATTATCCGCCACCACATTTCAAAGGTAAGTAGCTAAAGAGGGCAGCACTGTGCTCTATAGATTAAAGATGGCGGATGTCAGCTGCACGTGGATTTGTTTATCTCGCGCTAGTGAGGTTAAGTTGGTAGCACTAAGTTTTAGGCCCGCCAAGATGGCAGCACTGCGGATGACAGGTGACGAATTTGCAGCTACTGCGATAAAGAGGGCAGCACAGTGCTCTGTGGTTTAAAGATGGCGGATGACAGCTGTCAAAAAAGCACGTGGCTGTCAAAAAATAAGTGGATTTGTTTATCTCGCGCTAGTTAGGTTAAGTTGGTACTACTGAGGTTTAGGTCGGTCAAGATGGCAGTACTGAGGTTAGCGATGCGTTGTTGTCTGTCAAAAAGCACGTGGCTGTCAAAAAACACGTGGATTTGTTTATCTCGCGCTAGTTAGGTTAAGTTGGTACCACTGAGGTTTAGGCCCGTCAAGATGGCAGTACTGAGGTTAGCGATGCGTTGTTGTCGATGATAGCTGTCAAAAAGCACGTGGCTTTGTTTGCAGATTCAAATTTCCCGCGGGTGGTGGAGGAGACCTCTGGGAGGCCTCTGGCTGTGGTGGTGGTGGAGGTGGCCTCTGGGAGCCTGCGGTGGCGGTGGCCGCCGAACTGTCCAATTATACTACTCATGGGATTTCACAAGCCAGGAACGGGCTGCGTATGTGTCTTCTGTGACCGACGATGCGATATATACCATGCCATCGAATGTGTCCGTAGAAAAGGAAGCTTGACACACTTGTGTAAACAACCGATCATGTCTTGCACGCAATGATTGCATATTATTACTATTATTGATGAATATTTAATTGTATACATCATGACCATTTTGTTGCAGTATTATTATTATTATTATTATTATTATTATTATTATTATTATTATTATTATTATTATTATTATTATTATTATTATTATTATTATTATTATTATTATTATTATTATTATTATTATTATTATATACATCTCGTAGGCAACGGTTAAGCACAGACATATAGTAAATAGTGTGGCAGCGCTCTATCCCGTAGCAATGCTGCTAGTGAAGCCGGAAACTTGCAGCCGCCGCTATCTTTCGTCACTACACACCTACAGTAAACACGTGTGCTACCGTGTTATGTGCAGTTTTGATTTATGCTTTTTTACGTATATTTTGCATTAATTGTTCGGAAAACTATTACGTGGTCGAAAGGTGAAGGAGGAAGGAAGGGATTGGAATTTCATTACACCGGTAAGTGGCTTACATGTTCTCACGCACACTAGTTATCTAGTTATTAATGCAATTAAATCAACAATTCAACATGCCTAATTATGTAGGAGACCGAGATCACTTCCTTCCGATGTATATTTGTTGGCGTTAGCCTCCTTGTGATGGAGTGTGGCGTACTACTACTACAGCCTTGGAAAAGAAAGTAGAATTACTGCTTGTTAGCGAGCCAAACAGAAGGCGAGTAGCTGAAGGTGGTTGGTTCAGGGACAAAAGATGTGATGTAGCTGCATATTGTTTAAATTATAAGTTGGAGGTGCTAAGCATAAGGGCAGAAGGAGGGTATTTGTGTATTCAACTTCAGCAACGTTAGATTTATTGTTGTTATATCTCTCCTAATTATCTGATAGAACTTTTCTGTGATCAGAGAGGTAAGGAAACTAACCAACGAGCTAATTGTGAAGGTCCTGACATTCTTAAATCAGAAGTGCTATATGCTGTGAAAGTTTCAAAAAGCAAGAAATCACCAGGTCCAGATGACATCCCTGTAGAACTTCTTTAGATGATTGACGAAGACAATATCCAATTCTTGGTAAAGTTGTTCAATACTATATATAATACTGGAGACATCCCATCTGACTGGCTGTTATCTACATTCATCACGTTGCCAAAGAAGCAAAAGGCATGTAAGTGTAATGATTATAGGCTAATAAGCCTCATGAGCAACACACTTAGGCCCGGTTTCTCCAACTGTATGTTAAATTTTACTTAACAAATGTTAACTAACAATTGTTATTAATTTAACACTTTGTTTAAAAGTGCCCTGTTTCACGAACACATTTCCAACATTTGCTATGAAACAATTGTCAACCCTTTATAGGGCAAAAGACTGGGGGTATTAAAAATGTATTTTATGGTTAATTTGTACATGATATGTATGTAAGACTATGGATGTACAACTAGTTTATGGATTACACCTTATTTCGTAAAATATGGGGTGGGAAATTATTATCCCACTGACCGTTCCAGATAGGTAACGTCTGTGTGTGGACAGTGGGATAATAATTTCCCACTTAAAATATGTATGATAATGCGCTCATTACGTATTAATTACTTTATTGACATCAATATAATACAATAACATTACATACCGTACTACATGGCCTATGGATTAAAAATGATAATGAAATCTCTCAAACCTAATTTACTTTGGTTGTAGAAAAATTTGAAAATACTGTCTATGATTTGTGAAATGGTTCAAAGCATGATTTACATAATGCAACATTACATTTCATGTTACTCCTTTTACTCGATACTACACGGTGCAAAGCGACGATATGTTTTTATTAGCTCAGGGGTGCTATTCCGTACATGCCAACCGACATTGTTCGATATCGGTTACTCGACTTTTCGACTATGTTCGGCGAGCGCTATTCTGTACTATTTCTTTACCAATAATAGTAGGTGAAAGCTGTTGCTTGGACCGAATATCTTCGATTGGTGTCCGTCGGCTTGTTGACCCATCGTTTGTGTGTTAACGACGGCTGTGTATACATAATTACGCCTAAAGTCACATCACACAAAGTCGCTGTGCTCTGCATTTCAGCAAGATCTTGTAAAAGATGCATTGGAAGAATGTGATCAGTGTATTTTATTATTTTACACATAATGAATTTTAAACAAATGACCTTACTATGTGGTTTGTCTTGTCATTCATTTTGCCGTATTAGCGTTTGTGAGTGGTAGATGAAAAAATTATTGTTTACAAAGATATTTCTTCGTTTAATAACGAGTTGTGTTTTATGCTAAGCTTAAGGATTGTGTAGTGGTATTTTACATTTTGTAGTTGGGTTAAACGAATTAGGTTAGGTAATTGTACGAACGTTAGAACTTGTAGGTTAGGAAATTATACTTTGGGTTAGAACTTGTAAATGTAGGTATATTCTGAGGTTGGGTTAATTACTGAGGGCCTTGTAAATAAATATTGTCCTCTAAGTCAAGCATATGGCCAATGCTTACCTTGCTTTGGATCTCATGCATCTCGAGCATCGAGTACAAAGACTTCAACGGCAAGTAGAAAGAAGAGAGTGGCGAAATAGCCGTGACCCATTTTCATTGCACGACGATGAATTCATTGATTTTTGTAGATTAAGTCCAGATGCTGCCAGAGATCTTGTAGATTCACTTACATTATCTCTGGAACGCCAACGACCATATGGACTGTCTGCTGAAACCCAGGTGGGTCTAGTATATCTTTTCCTGTCTTCTTATTTATTTAATTTGTTGTTACCTTTATGAATGAATGAAAATAATTTTCTTTAGCTTACCAGTACTGCCCTTTCATTCAGAGACTTTTGGAGCTCAGTGATGAATGATTGATTATCTTTATAGGTCCTTACTGCCTTGAGGTTTTATGCCACAGGCTCATATCAGGGTGCTGTTGGTGAAGAATGGGAGCTTGGAGTTAGTCAGCCATCTGTGAGCCGATGTGTCCGTGCTGTTGCAAGAAGCATAAATGAATTGCTTCTGAGACAATGGGTATATTTTCCAATGACTGCAGAAGAACGCTATTCTGCGGTTCAGAAGTTCCGAGATGCTCGGCAGCCCTTTCCAGGCACTCTTGGTACTATAGACTGCATATATTTGAAAATCATAGCACCTAAAGAGCATGAGGAAGCTTATGTAAATCATTGGGGTGACCATACACTGAATGTGCAAGCCGTAAGTACGATTGTAATTCCATTTCATACTATTATCATTATCAATCTGTTATTCATATATAGTAGGTAATGTAATTGTTGGTTTGCTTCTAGATATGTGATCCAGATTTGAAAATTTTGAATATTAATGCCAGATATCCTGGGGCTCGGCATGATGCTTACGTTTGGTCTAATTCGGCTGCAAGAAGAGCGATGGAAAGGAACTTCACCTATGGTGAATGCAACACGTGGCTTGTAGGTAACTGTGCACTTCTGTGTTCAATAGGTACAGGAGAGCTTAAAGGACAACATGTAATGCAAATAATAATGTATGGGGCTGATAATCTTTCCATTTTGACTCTTACAAATCACAAATAATAAAATGTATTATTATATTGCAGGTGATGATGGTTATGCCCTGGAGCCATGGCTTATGACCCCTTTAAAATATGAAATACGTGGAACACCACGATTCCAGTACAACGAAGAATTGTGTGCTGCAAGATCTGTTGTTGAACGGCTCTTTGGGGTATTGAAGGGAGAGTTCCGGTGCCTTTCTCAGCAACGAAAGCTAATGTATGACCCTGTCATGTCTGGGATGATAGCTAATGCCTGTGCTGTACTCCATAACATGAGAATTGCTCATCGTTTGGACAATGCTGTTGATGCTGTGGAAGAACAGGGTCGTATTCATAGAGTAAACGAAGAGCCTCTGCTTGGTGAAGAAGAAAACGCAAATCAAAGGCGTGCTGTAGCTCAAAGGATCCAGCAAAGCCTTATTACTAGACACTATGGAAGACATTAAGTAAAGTACACAATTGCTTGCCTAACTATCAGTGAGAATTTAAACTGTATTTTATTGTTGTTTTTAGTGTATTGAGACATCATCAGCAGCCCATATTTTTTGTAAGTTTGTACCCATGTTCATGTGTTTTTGTGTAACTGGGGCTAGGATTGGGAAGAGGCCAGAAGTAGTATGACAGATACCACCCTGGCATACTCTTGTAGTTGAGAGGTATAAATTATTGTAAGTTGTGATGAAATGAATGAAGTATTTTAAATCTATCTTTCTCCTAATCGTGACTTTTCATTTCAAAAATTCCATTTGCATTGGCCGCAAGTCGAACTGCGGCAGCTACTTTGGAATGAAACGAATGACTTTGCCACTCAGCTGTCATATCTGACACATTTTAGTTTCTGAAGTACTACTATATGTAAAGAGCCCTGCTGATTATGTAATATTTAATTGCAATGTATCCTTGAAATAATGTATGTAAAGGATAAAATGATGAGGCAAATTATGCTGTTGACAAACGGCATGTAGGCCTATGTTTTAACGTTCTGTCCATTTCCTAGTCCTAGTTGTACGAGTTGGGTTTGATCACAAGCTTTCTTCAGTGAAGTAAAATTTTACATCAGTTGTCTTTTCATGCCCTGATCGCTTGACACAATAGCCTGCCTGTATTGGCTGTCAGAAATCAAAGTAATGACCTAGCCCATACTTTCTTCTTAGATTCATATTATGTGTTTCATATCCTGATAAACAAAAAGAGCGATATTCAAATTGTGGAAGAAAGTGTAAGAGAGAGCTCTGTATTATCATTTTGGCTAATCATGTTGCTAATCCCAAATCTTAGATTTTATATACTTTGCTTATAATTTCCTGACAATGTTTGTGACAACAATCTATACTTTGTAACTAGGCAAAAATCACTATTAACAAGTTCTGCCCTATTCATAAATTCAATTTATGGCACATGAATGAATTTCTTCACCAAAATAGTTTTATATGCCAAATTAAATGCCCTATCAAGTGTATACCAGTGTCTCAAATCAGTCATTTTTGGTGTTGTAGACTTCACCCAGAATGATGATGATTTTGAATTAGCATTGTCCTGTCATCGAAGCCTTAATCAATGCAAAGTGAACAATTTATAACAATCTGTAATTCTTGCTCATACAACTAGTCATGAAAATTACAGTTTGTTGTAATGATAAAATTATGATATAAATATAGACATTTCTGTTTTAAAAGAATGTTGGAATATCAGTGACAATGTAATTGACCAATATTACAATAGTGTACAGTAGTAGCTGCTATTTAATTTGTTTGTGAAATGCTTTTCTTATTGAAATGTATTTGATCGAGACATCTTTTTTTTAATGATTAACATTTCATCTATTAAATAGGAAACAGGTATCTTTAGGAATAAAGTAGACTGTGAACAAAAATATAAACAGTATCTGATATGTTGTAAAGTGTAGAGTGTTTTCTGAAGGTGTCAACTGTGTTCATTATACAATGTTGGCTCATAAGTCATGACAACTATTTTTTTCTGCATTAATGCAGGATCTTCCACACAAATGGAATGTGTGATTAATGCCGAGTATGCAATGTTGAGAAGATCCAGGCATTTGTTCCTAATGGCACAACTTGACCATCTCTGAAGGAGGGTTCAGTAGTACGTTGCTGTCACCGATGTGGCAGGTGGAACAAAGTGACACACAATCACGCTTCTGACATTGTGTGCCACAATTAACCACCTGCTTCACAGGGGAAAGATTTTGCCAGAACATCTGTTTTCGTGGTGATCCTACATGTCGCCATTCTGCAGACTGGCATTTAAGCTCAGATGCATCCACGATCACCATTCCCTCCAACATTTGCTCACCTTCCTGCTGGTAGCTTACAAAGTGTTCACAGTATATGGCATACCATGTTCACTTTTGCATGTCGGTGAGTGCACGTGGCACCCACTGTGTTGCAGTTTTATGTTGATGAATATCTCCCATTAAATTCTTATAGATGGTTCATCTTTCAATGCCTGGTTTGGCTTGTAATTGAAGTAGTATCCATTTTCTTTCCACATCCATGCACTGGGTAATTACTGCATGTAACACATCAATCCAGACACTAACAGGTCTTCTGGACAATTGTACGTTGCTACTTGTTTCATGTCCATGCTGAAATGTCGCTGCCCATCTTGCAATGGTTTGTTATGGAAGGGCAAAATTCCCCACAGCTTACACAAGCGCTCTTGCATTCTTTGGCATTTTGGCCCTGATGAATGGCTAGCTTGGTGTTTGCACATTGTTCTTGCCTCGTTACATCCATTCTGCACAGAGCCTGACTCTACTGCAGCCCCATCACTCTGCGTGGTAATGTCCAATGCACTGCAATCTCATGCTTTGTCCATGTACAGGGTTTCTCATATAAATCCACGCCAAATTCATGGCGTTTGTACTCTGCGCTACAGCAGCTGCAGTATGGGAGGAGCGTGCATAGTCCTTGACCTAGCAAGCAGCCTGCACGTGTTCGACCTTGCAAGCGTAAGTTGCCAGTCTGAATCTCAGCTGTTAACACGGTAAGGCAGTTATCATTGCAACACCGCATTTTCGTATGTAAAAGTTCTGGCTTCATCTTACTGGTTATGTGAACAATCATAACTCTCCCACTATTGGTGTGCAGAAAATCCTAATGGTGTTTATGAAGTCCCTCATTGTGATAGGAAGATTGGTGTTTGGTGTGCTGTTAGTGCAAGATGAATAATTTACCTTAGGTACTTTTTTGAGACAATAGTAAATGCATGGAGGTATCAAGATGACTTTTAGAAGCCATTCTTCCATCAGTTAATGGAAGAAGAAAATTTGCATGGGTGGTTTACACAAGATTCAGCCCCTGCTCGTACAATCTTGGAAGTGTTTGCAGACAGTGAAATCACTGCTGGTCTATTATCCCCTCGTTCTCCAGATCTAACTGTGTGTGCTGTTTATTTGTGGGGTAAACTGAAAGAAAAAGTGTATTAAACAAATCCTCATACATTGGAGGAAATGAAAGAAAACATTACAGTGCCAGAACTCACTTGTGTAAGCCAGAATGTGGTTATCAGATACAGTGCCTGTATAACCCAGGAAGGACAACACTTCCAGCATCTTTTGTAAGGTAAGATTTCATATAAGATGGTATACACACTTAAAGCAGGGCAGTCACGCGTGACACAAGTTTGGCTGAAGCAGCTGCTGTAGCGCAGAGCACGACCACCATGTGTTTGGTCTGAGTTTATATGAGAGAGTGTCTTACTTTCCCAGACATGATCTTTGTATGGTAGCCCTGTGGAAATGTGAGGAAACACAGTTGCCATGATTTATGACCCAACCCTTATATTAACTGGTTTTCAAATTAAATAAAAAATACTATAACACAAATGAGGGTATTTTATTTTAACTTACTTCCTTGGCATTATCCTTCTCTTGACAACTATGCTATAACATAATATCTTTTCAATGAATGTGTTGTAATCTCATTTTCCAAGAATTACTGATAGGCTTAGGACATTGAAGTTTAAAATGGAAGTCTTGGACATCTTGCTCCTATTTTTCTGTAATTTCCATATTGTGTGGTAATATTGCAAGCCTAGTGTATCTTTAGAACAGAACTTGCATTCTCTATGTATTAATGAAGTAATCAGCTTCAAATTATTAAAAAATTAAAATGAAATTTAAAAAAAATTAAAATACTTAGGAAATATATCCTACTTCTTATACGGTAACTGAAAAACTCCAAACACTTTAGGCTAGTAGCGACATAGAATGGCCAAACCAATATTGAGATATTTAAGTAATAACGAACAAGGCTGTAGATAATCTAGAAGATATATCTTTGGGAAGTTCATGAATGAAGCACCTCCGACAGCTTCTAGCTAAGGATTGGATCAAAAGGTTACACCAAGAGACGGGATTTTCCTATTCAACATATATGGGGATGGGTTCGATTAAATCAAAGCTGGAAGGATGAGTCATCTACAAAAACATAAGATATATGTATATTTTTATAATTTGATTTACGTCGCACTGACACAGATAGGTCTTGTGGCAACAGTGGGATAGGAAAGGACCTAGGAGTGGAAAGAAAGTGGCCGTGGCCTTAATTAAGGTGCAGCCCCAGCATTTGCCTGGTGTGAAAATGGGAAACCATGGAAAACCATCCTCAAGGCTGCCGACACTGGGATTCGAACCCACTACCTCCCGCATGCAAGCTCACAGTTGCGCGCCCCTAAGCACATGGCCAACTCGCCCGGTACATTGAATCGTGCAAAGAAACCAAAGGGTTTTGATCTCCAAAGAAAGAATTGGTACCGAGCACGTGGCTGTGCAATTTGGGCCACATAGCTGTCAGCTTGCATTCCGGAGATAGCGAGTTTAAACCCTGTTGTAGACAGCCCTGAAGATTGTTTTCCGTGGTTTCCCATTTTCACACCAGGCAAATGCTGGGGCTTAAGGCCACGGTTGCTTCATTCCCACTCCTATCCCATCGTTGCCATAAGACATATATGTGTTTGCGCGCGCAACATAAAACAAATTGTAATTTTAAAAACAAATCTTTGGTGCTCCCTCAACATGATTTGGGCTAGACACGGCTGCTACGACTATTTCCAGCACAAGATCAGCTCAGCAGTGTGAGACTGGTGTAGAGAAGCAGAGTATCAGACAACTCGTTCAATGCTGTCATCAGCGTTCTTACTTTGGAAGCCCTAACAAACTGTTCAGTCTCACTTCTGATGCTATCAGATGTTGACCTAGTGTAGTAGTTTTGTATTTTTATCCATTCTTTGTGATTACTATACAATCAAATAAAGCATAATTCAGTAAACGAATCTTCATAACTTTTACTCAGTTTCTTAATCAGTAGGGTATTCATGAAAGGACACAGGCTAGGTTAGGATAAATACACAGGATGAAACTGTCCTTGGAACTACTTTCAGTAGAGATATTGCAAAGGGATAGGTAATTACTCACTACCTTCAGTTTATATATTTCTTCTGCAATTAGGGTTAGGGTTAAACTATAATAAACTTCTTTTGTCCAACTATAATAAGGTATATTATACACAATTTTATAATAATGCTTTTTTGTTGTATGTCCCACCAACTACTTTCGGTGTTGCTGGAATTTTGTCCGATAGATGTTCTTTTATTTGCCAATACATAACAATGTGACACTGGCATATTCGAAAACCTTCAAATATCACTGGATTGATTCAGGATCAATCCTGCCAACTTGAGTTCAAAAGGCCAGTGCTCTACCACCTGACCTACTCAGACAGATGTAAATCATTAAAAAAAAAAAATAGATTCCTATCACCACATTTTTACATACTTCGTCATTTGGTAACTTTTGATGACAAGAAGTTATGTAAGATCTCTTTCTGCTCGATTTCAAGCTTGGAAGACGAAACCTCAATCCTAATTATAAACAGAGGTGTATACTTCATTTGCATGCCTTTACCAACTCAGTACTCAAAGGCAGAAAAGCCTGAAATGCTATGCTTTTTACATTGCATCGACACAGATGGCAATGATGATGGGATAGACTGGACTAGGTCTGGGAAGGAAGCAACCGTGGCCTTAATTAAGATACAGCTACAGCCTGGTGTGGCTTATGAGAAAACAATCTTTAGGGTTGCCGACAGTAGGTTTTGAACCTGTTATCTCCCGAATGCAAGTTCACAGAGAGTCTGAAATTAAGCAGTGCGAAAACTTAGGTAGTCTGACAGACATACCACATATCGCAATCCTTAGAAGGTTCTGATTAGAGACTAGGAGTTGCCACATCCTACTGAATGAGGGTACAAAAATAATGGAGAAAGAGTAATAATCACTTTAGTCAAGATATTTATTAATTTTTTCAACTACAGTCAGGAATCGCTCCATAACTATAGACTGATTTTCAATCCCTCCAATCAGCCTCTCTGCTGTTTCATTTTGCAGACCTTCATTTTCAGCCTGCTGTAGCGCAGCCTTGGCCATAAGCATTGCTGCCTCAGCCTGCTGCTTTGCTGCTTCACCAATCATCTGCAAAGAAAGAGAACAGTGCAAGATAATATTTTAATGTTAAAAATCTTTCTTGCTACTGGTTTTATGTCGCACAGACTCAGTCAGTCAATACTGATCTGCATTTAGGGACCGAGCTTAGTAGCTGCAGTCGCTTAAGTGCGGCCAGTATCCAGTATTCGGGAGATAGTAGGTTCGAACCCCACTGTCGGCAGCCCTGAAGATGGTTTTCGTGGTTTCCCATTTTCACACCAGGCAAATGCTGGGGCTGTACCTTAATTAAGGCCACGGCCGCTTCCTTCCCACTCCCAGCCCTTACCTGTCCCATCGTCGCCACAAGACCTATCTGTGTCGGTGCGACGTAAAGCAACTAGCATTTAGGGCAGTCGCCCAAGTGGCAGATTCCCTATCTGTTGTTTTCATAGCCTTTTCTTAAATGATTGCAAAGAAATTGGAAATTTATTGAAAATCCCCTTGGTAAGTTATTCCAATCCCTAACTCTCCTTCCATAAATGAATATTTGCCCCGTTTTGTCCTCTTGAATTCCAACTTAATCTTCATATTGTGATCTTTCCTACTTTTAAAGACGCCACTCAAACTTATTCGTCTACTAATGCAATTCCACGCCATCTCTCCGCTGACAGCTCGGAACATACCACTTACATGTAACTAATCTCATGATTAGACCCGTATTGAATTTGCTATAATATGCTTACAATATTGTGATTTTTTATTCCACCTTTTCAATACAATTGGTGAAATAAAGATCACAATATTGTAAGCATAACATACCACGTAGTTGAGCAGCTCGCCTTCTTTCTGCCAGTTCTTCCCAGCTCAAACTTTGCAACATTTTTGTAACGCTACTCTTTTGTCGGAAATCACCCAGAACAAATCGAGCTGCTTTTCTTTGGATTTTTCCCAGTTCTTGAATCAAGTAATCCTGGTGAGGGTCCCATACACTGGAACCATACTCTAGTTGGGGTCTTACCAGAGACTTATATGCCCTCTCCTTTACATCCTTACTACAACCCCTAAACACCCTCATAACCATGTGCAGAGATCTGCACCCTATCCCATTGTTACCGTAGGACCTGCCTGTGTCAGTATAAAGTGAATCAAATAACAAAAAATACCCACATACCATTGCTTACTTGTCAGTAAACTTAAAAGATGAAATATATTAAGCATTTGCCAAGGAAATCCAATTGGTAAAGAAAGGGATGAAGTGTGTCATACAATTCATGCATACTGCAGGTTTGTGGGCAGCTGGAGTAATAGGCATTGGTCACAATATTTAAATAGGAGAAATCTGCTGTAGATATTAATGGTTATTTATAAATTCATCTCGTTTTGCAGATATAGCCAGTTATTTCCTTTTGAAGGGTAGCCTATATTAGACTTCGTATAGCCAATCGCATCAGATGTGCAGACAATAAGTATTTCAGTATGTATGCTTTGCAGGTATATTTGTAACCAAAGCAAAAAGAAACATTACTTGAATTCTTTAGTCAAACTTCTCTTTATAAAAAATGTATATTTATAATGAACTGTCGTGCTATCCTTGTGTTCACTTGCCAAGAGTGAATGGCATATGTAATAGAGCACGAGCCAACTCTTTATCATATTACATCCTTAATATGTACGTAGCATAAGCAATTACTTGAAATCAAAGTGTAAACGAGCAGGACATAGTGAAAGCATATTTTTCCCTCTTATTGATGGTCATTTTAGGTGGACCACAAACCAACATGTCACCTATTCCCAAACAGGAAAGTTCTCTTTATTTTGGCACTCTTGTAAATATAGCTGAAAGGCTTTTCCAGGCTGTTGAACACCTACAACACTATAACATACCTGAAAAAGAAAACACCCAATGGTTTTACATGTATATTAGGTGTTGTAATTTGTGTATAACAAAGTGAAAATTTTAAGTTACATTAACTGAGTCAACATTGAAAAGCATGGTTTCATTCTTTAAAAAACTCTTGTAAATGGAACTTACCATCTGAGTTTTATTACTATCTTCCTGTAAGACTGTAAATTTCTCACGTGCCCCCAACAATCGAACTCCTATTCTCTCCCTACTAGGAGTCTTGCGTTTCTTCACAGCTGAAACATAAGACTAATTAAATCCAAGTAAACGAAATTTAATGTTTCTAACAAGTATTCTGAACAGAAGCATACCGCAGTCCAACCGATGACTGTGTTTGTAGGCCTACCTGTGTAATAACTTGTGCAATCGCTATCACCTCCGAAAGTGTAAAAGCAGACAGAAGTCACTGACTGAATATAGCAGAGTGAATTTTCAATAAAACTTCATTGTCATTTGAGTACTCATTATTATCAAACTAAAGCATACTGGTACTTACAATACTGCCGTGACCCTGAGCTTTGAGTAGGAGTTCGTGGTGAAGGTATTTCTGAACATACCCTTCCTTCAATTGAATTTTCCAATTCAGGAGGCACCTCTAATTTCTTTTCATGATTACCTATAAATAAATCACTTATTATTATGATTATTATGATTATGATTTTGATTATTATGATTATGATTATGATTATTATTATTATTATTATTATTATTATTATTATTATTATTATTATTATTGCTATTATTGCAAGTTTCAAATAATGCCCAGAATAAGAACAATATTGCAGTTTGTGAAATACTTGCCAATCTCAGTATCTACCACTTCCAGTGATAGCACTGTAGGAGTCGCCACATCTTTCAAGATATGTGTTTGAGGAAGAGCCTGTAGGACTGACACATCCCCTGCCTCGAGTTGAATTTGTAGGCTCTGAAATACTTCTATATTTAAAATCTTTTAAGAAGAGTATACAAAAATGGTTATTACGTCTACTATAAATAGTTACCTCTTCTTCTGGCAAGCTATCAGGGCATGCAGATCCCTCCACATACACAAAGCCAATCACTTCCAACACCCTTAGCTCAATAGCTGTAAGAGGTGGTGCAGTGATGGGCTTATTTCCTGTTGCATTTCTCTGGCGCCTGATATTGGCTGCTTTCTTAGAAGCAGAGAACTTAAGATCCCTCCAAACCTGTACATGAAAACAGTATTAGATAATGATTACACACAAATACACAAATATGACGTATAAATATAATTAAACGTACAACTTGCCACTGTTTACTGTCCTTGACAGTTCCTCTGGGAACACTGTTCAGTATGTCTGTTAGAGCCTTCCACCTTTCACTTAGGCCTAGTTTCCCATCTTTCCCTAGAAATTTTCCACGAGCGAGAAGATTGTGGTTCTCCATGTAAGTCACCAGTTCTTCTATCTGGCTTTCCGTAGCTCTTCCAGCTCTTGGAGTTTTAAAGCTGAAAGCAATATCCTACATTGTTTATTCATCATAGTTTATACTGCAATATTTATTAATATCTCATTCTTGTCAACAAAGAGATATTGTAGAGAAATTCTACACTTCTTTTCCAGTAAGCATACCATTGTGGCCTGAAAATTACACATATTTTCATTATACTGTTGACTGTCATGACAGTGTTCAATTTGCAAACCTCTATGAATTAACCAAGCACCTCCATACTTCTTAGTTTGCAACTAGCTCTGTAGCGTCGTTTCGTTTCTATAAAAACTGAACCTAACCATCATCGCTTCAGTCTCCCTCTACTCTTAAACAACCAAGTCTATTATTTTTCTAGGCAAGCTATCCTTGTTCGTTTACCTGAAGAATAAAATAATAATTACATGATCTCAGAAGCATAAATATATTTCTGGTACCAGAAATTTTAATAAACTTAACAGCAATAAAAGACAAATCTACATCAAAACAAACTTTCAAAATCCTATCTCATCAGCTATAGATACCGGTACCCAAAACCTATTACAATTACAATTTATAATATCTACGTACCGGTACTGATACCATCCCACAGTGGAGTAAGAAATAGTGTATCGGTATAATCACATAAAAATGAATGGAAGAATATTTAAGATACTACTCACAAATAACACTAATTCATTCGCCAGGATGTAGTAGTTGTATAGAAAGGAAATTAAACTGGTAGGGTGGCATGGAGAGCAGCATCGAACCAGTCTATGGACTTATGACACAACAACAATAAATTCGGTACCGGTCGAGAGCATCGTACATGCATTAATTTAATACATGATTTTGAGTGCTTAACCTAACGCGTCTGTATAAACTAAGAGCGACGGTGTGTGGTGTGATAGTAAAGATAGAATTATTCACTGTTTCATTTCAATGTGCATATCGGTTTCGCTGTTTTAAACCAATAAAATACGGATATTCTTCTATTCTGCCTCATATAACACAAATAAATACCAAAATCAAGCACTAGATTACCACATCTAACACTCTTACAATTAAAACAAAGATATTGTAAGCCACGTGGTGTTTGAGCGAGTGTGTTTCATTTGAATGTGCAAATCGGTAAGTTAAAATTTCACTCTGTTTTAAACTAATAAAATACGGGTATTCTTCTATTCTGTCTCATTTAACACATATAAATACCAAAATCAAGCACTAGAATACATACAAAACTACAATTTTAAAAAAAGAATATTGTGCGCCACGTGGTCCTATAGGCCTAAAAGGGAATTCTATACTCTTGTTAATCCTAACATTCTAGTAATACCTATAATATTATGCTGTTCATAAAACTGTATTAACACTTACCTCGAATAGTTTCTTGAAGACGTATCCATTTCAATAGCAAAAACCTTTAAAGAACAATGTATAAGCCCACGGCTCTAGTACGGTACGTTCAAGTGGCGCGGAATTGCTTTTGAACAAAGAGGTTTTGAAGACTACCGCGCTTAATGCGTTTCATTAACAGCTCTACTCACTCTCCTGTAAGAGATCATCACTTCTTATTGATCAAAAATTCTAGCCTTCGACCGGGGTGTTCCAAAGAAACTATTTTTACCGACCGAGTTGAGTGACGTCACACAGCTCTCGCTTGCACCGATTCGACAGAGTACAGAATAGCTCGGCGTCAGAACTATCGGCCCTGCAACCTATAATACTCGGTGACTTGCCGATCCGAACGACGTCGGTTGGCAAGTACGGAATAGCACCCCAGGTAGATGGCTGCCGATATCTGATAATCTCGCCGTATTTTCGATCTTGCTTGTCCATCAGACCTGTTTCTCTTCCTTCTACGCCCGTTCGCTGGGGTATAGCCAGGGCGTTTCTTGCTCGAAAATGACTGTATCAGTTCACTTACTAGTTGTGACCTTACCTTCAGGTGTGATGTACCTTTTGTCTTCTCTTTCATTTCCGCTTTGTACACTGTGTATGAATTGACAATCACAATATCCAGGAAGTAATAAAAATTTTGATCCACCATCTTCTTGACTTCTTGACCTGCCAATAAAAGATAACATGAACCTATAAGACACTATGTATAGGAATTCCAATCATAATAGGTTGCGTGGGTTGAACATTGTTTTTTTACCTACCTGAGTACTGGACACGATCTTCAGCATCAGAGTTTCCACCTTCCTCCGAGTCCACAGCTTGTTCTTCCGATATTTCATCCAGCCAGACTTCAATCTGTGCTTCCATATTCAGAGCAGTAGTAATCAGCCTACAAATAGTTCCAATATAATACTGTATTATTATTATTATTATTATTATTATTATTATTATTATTATTATTATTATTATTATTATTATTATTATTATTATTATTATTACCAAGCTACTATTAGAGGAAACATGCTTTTCCTATGTTTATGATTTGAAACCACTTATGAAAAGAACTAAATAACAGGAATACAGTCCAAGCAAATTTAGGCCTAAATCTTGCATAAATTCCAAGTACTGACTAAGTGCAAATGACAATAACATCTTTGTTCGTCGTCATAAGGGGAAACTTAAAACAGTTTTAGAATAAGGAATTATAGTAGGTTTGAAAAATATGTAAATAATTTTGAAATAGCTTCTTACTAAGTTGCAGAGAAACTATGAAATTATCATTGATTCTGTTAGTAGTATTCCAAATGACACAACGGATGGATCATTATGATATTCATGGCACAAATACATTTGCTCCTTGAATAAAACATGATAAACTGCATCTCTGAAGTATATACTAACCTTTAGAAATCTTCTGTCTTGAGTATTCCACACCTTCTTACTACAAACACCGTTTCACTGCAACTGAATACAAAGTGACAGCCACTGTACGCGCGCTAGGAACCACTGGGATATATACTTCCCACCTAGTGATTTAGGTCGCAGTAGCGATCAGGTTATTAAGTTTGAAATGAAATTGTGCAGCCCTCTTACACTAGCAAGTGGAACTGCATGCTCTGAAACAACTGGGAAGATAATCTCCCTAAACCCATTACGTATATACGAGGTGGGAAGATAATATCCCAAAGACCTATAAAGAGTTAAAGACAAATTAACATATTTCAGTGAGATTTCTGAACGCGTTTGGCAGTGAGCGTCTTTTGTTTCTTTACATAAAGCGCTCCTAGTGGTGTGTTGAAGTAGTATTTTGTCACACAGACACATAGTTGACATTATTATAGCGGAGACCAATCAGACGTAAACATGTCAAGTAAGAGGCAACAAAAGCGTTATGATGAATGCCAGTTTTTATTTCATTTTAATTTAAAATTTTGCGACTGTGCTTACAAAATGAAAGTGCGTTCGTAATCTGTTTACCCTCCAGGGTCGGTTTTTCCCTCGGACTCAGCGAGGGATCCCACCTCTACCGCCTCAAGGGCAGTGTCCTGGAGCTTCAGACTTTGGGTCGGGGAATACAACTGGGGAGAATGACCAGTAACTCGCCCAGGCGGCCTCACCTGCTATGCTGAACAGGGGCCTTGTGGAAGGATGGGAAGATTGGAAGGGATAGGCAAGGAAGAGGGAAGGAAGCGGCCGTGGCCTTAAGTTAGGTATCATCCCGGCATTCGCCTGGAGGAGAAGTGGGAAACCACGGAAAACCACCTCGGGGATGGCTGAGGTGGGAATCGAACCCGTTCCAGCCCTCGTACCACTTTTAAAATTTCGTGGTAGAGCCGGGAATCGAACCCGGGCCTCCGGGGGTGGCAGCTAATCACGCTAACCACTACACCACAAAGGCGGACCACAAAATGAAAGTTCGTACTGTTATATCACTTCATTCGATATAGCCTATTCTTATATTCTTAACATCGAGAAAATGTGATAATTTATGTGTTTTGAACGGTTTTCGAGCATTATTTTATTGCGGGGAAAATAATTTAATGCCTTGTTAATGCTGCAGTGGCAGCAGGAATCCTTTGCAGGATTCTACACACTTTTTCTTGCACTCGTGAACATAGTCGCCTACAATTACATAAAAAGTGTCTCAAGCAAGTATAGCCCAGGCCCTGCGGTCAACCGATTTCACCGAGCTTCAATGTACCTCTAACAAATGTTAATACTTGTGTTAAATTAACCTGGCAGCAGCCCTGTGTTAAACCTCTTAACAACTGCTAAAATTTCAAAATGGAGGCATGTATAAGACGTATGTTTGAAGCTTTACTGCTGTATGAAGACTATTTATAAGCTGAAGAAGGCAAAGGACGACCCATACTAAAAAATAACTACTTTCTAGAGTTGTCAGAAGATATATTTCTAATTACCAAAGCCATAATGAACAAGATACTAGACGATATTGAAAATACGTTATTCCAACAGTGAGGACAAATATCATGAGGTAGCATCCGCTTCGGACCACATGGAGGTGATAGAACACTAAAATGCGAACATATTTTACCTAAACCTGTCAGGTCCGCAACCTAATAACTTCTGAAAAATTGATGAATCCCCGATTCCAATGCAAGGCATATATACTTGGGAGTTACATCACAGCGGAGCGGAGTGGTGGCCTTGTGGTCACCGTATTTGTCTGCGAACCTCGTAGACGTGAATTCGAGTCTCGTCGCAGCTATGATTTTGGCACAAAATAAATTAATATGTCCGCCTCTGTGGTGTAGTGGTCAGTGTGATTAGCTGCCACCCCTGGAGGCTCGGAGTGGATTCCCGGCTCTGCCACGAAATTTGAAGAGAGGTACGAGGGCTGGAACCGGGTCCGCTTAACCTCCGGAGGTCAACTGATTAGAGGTGGGTTCGATTCCCACCTCAGCCATCCTGGAATTGGTTTTCCGTGGTTTCACACTTCTCCTCCTAACTTAAGGCCACGGCCGCTTCCTTCCCTCTCCCTTCCAATCTTCCCATCCCCCAGCAAGGCACCTGTTCAGCATAGCAGGTGAGGCCGCCTGGGCGAGGTACTGGTCATTCTCCCCTGTTGTATCCCCGACACAGGGTCTGAAGCTCCAGGACACTGGAGGGTAAACAGATAAATAGGAATAAGAAGGCGTTTAAATTAGTATTTGAGGGAACGTTAAGATAAAAATTGGAACAAAAATATTACAGAATTTGCAGTACAGTTTTTTTTTTCTAGGCCTATCTGAAATTAATATAGGCCTAAACGTTCTCACAGTTACTGCTGGATCTCTTTCTATTAATTTTAGGTAGAAAATAAAGTTCCGCTGCAATTCGATTATTGGCGGATCCAATTCAGTCGTGTGTGTGTGGCTTGTGCAACTCTAGCATAAAATCAGAAGATGACTACATAATATGTGATGTAAAGTGTCGCAGAAGGCATCATAGAGTGTGTGTAAAATCAATAAGAAAGATTTCAGGAAACTTATTGATGATAAGTCGAAAAAGTGGTAGGTACTGTTGTAGGTGTTACGATACGGCATGTCTTAGTAATAAGACTGAGTGTGTGCCTAACGTTAGTGAAATAGATGACGTGATTAGAGATATTCATAAAAGGCTTTCAAAACTTGAGGCAATAGAAACGGAGCAGGGCGAGATTCAAAAGGCTGTGTCATTTTGTGCGGACTCGTTCGACGAGGTAAAAGATTCTCTTCGAAAAATTACGGAAGATTTCTAGATGGCGATGTCTGAAATCGCAATGTTAAAGTGCAAGGTAAATGATCTTGAGAAAGAACGTGAAATAACACAAGCAGAGGTGGTAAAACTAAAGACAGAAAACCAAGAATTGCAACAATATGTTCGAAGAAATAATTTGGAAATCCACGGCCTGCCACAAGTTCAGAATGAAAATCCACTTACAATAGTGAAATGCATCGGTAAAGCACTCGATGTCGAAGTGGCCGATAGAGATATCGATGAATGTCATAGACTACCCTCCAGAAAGCCTGAATTCCCACCACCTCTCCTTGTGAAATTTTGTAGCCGCCTCAAGAAAGAAGAATTTCTTTCAGCCAAGAAGATGAAAAACATCAAGTCAAGTGAGGTAGGCATTCAGGCTGCCCCTAGAACTGTTTACATAAACGAACACCTGACACCAATCAATAAATACCTACATAAACTGGCGAGGGACCTGAAGGGACATGGTTATAAATTTGTGTGGACTAAAGATTGCAAAATTTTTCGTAAGGAAATCGGAGAATCACCGATCAATCCGCATTCAGAACACCGAGGACATTAAACGGCTTCAAGGGGAAGATATTACCACGTCTATGCCATCCAGGCACAATATTCAACCTCAAAATGGTCAGTGACAGGACTACTTTAAATAATCTTATAACAGGATACCCAAAAGTTCCTCTAGGTTGCTATGAAGTCAAATTGAACTGTTTGGACGATTTCATTCAGCAGAAACCCTCGGATATTACCGTGAACTCTTGTCATAGTACAATTTCAGTTAATTTACTTAGTGAGGTTAGGATTTTGCACCTTAACACCAGAAGTATCAGAAATAAGCTTGACGATATTGAATTGTTATTCCTCATTGGTGAAGTGGATATTGTGGTTGTGTCTGAAGTTTGGATAGCTAGCAATGAAGATAAATTCTATAATATAAGGAATTATGATTGTGTATTTGCTCACAGAGATGGCAGAGAGGGAGGTGGATTGGGTATTTACGTATCGGATAGTTGGAAAGTAAACTTGATATCAAAATGTGAGTTGAATCATAGCTTGTTGTGGATTGAGATTTACAGATTTCAGTTCCAAAGGAAAGGTTGCAATCACATTAACATTATTGCTGGATACAATCCTAACCGAAATAATGCCATTCCATTCCTGAGTTCTCTTGAACAATTTCTCAGTCAGCCTAATAGTCCTAACAAGCTGTGTTTGTTCCTAGGTGATGTCAATATTGATGTTTTATCCAGTGACCAATTAAAAAGGAAGTATCTCAATCTTCTAACTTGCTATGGTTTCACTCTGTGCAATAGAACATACCCAACCCGAATAAGTGACTCTGCTAGCACCTTATTTGATCACATATCAGTGAATAATTCTGAATTATGCTATACAGTATCAAATATTAATAATGACTTAAGTGACCATAATATTTTAGTTTTTGACATGCTATGGCCAAACCAAAACACTCACCTAACATCTCCTCACTCTAATATTTCTGCAATACCTAGTATGCGTATGGAGAATGAATTGAGAAATACCTACATGAACACTGGTGTAGGTCTACACATGTCAGATACACATCTTGCGAACAGTTGCCAAATAGATATATTGCATGATTCATTCATTAACCAAATACGACCAAAGGGCAATTATACGAGCTGTCCTAATAAATACAATACAACATTAAAGGGCACAAACAAACCTAGGAAAATTCCGTGGGTTACTAATGATCTTCTTACCCTTATAAAGAGACGAGACTGTTTGCATGCATAACTCAAACATCCTACTCACAAGAATAACTTGTTTCTGAGACAAGAATACTGCAGGTGTGGAAATAGAGTAACTAACTTAAAAAGAAGACTCAAACATGACTACTACTCAAACCTTTTCAAATCTCATAATAACAATCCAAAGCAGACATGGAAATTAATGAACGAAATCATTCATAATAAAAAAGTAACGAATGTCTCGTGTACCACGCTTGAAATTGAAGGCAAAGTAATAAATGATAAACAGGTTCTGTGTGACTCATTCAACTCCTTTTTTATAGACATTGCCAAAAACCTAGCTCTAAGTATTCCTGAACATAATACTGTGACTTTCAGTGAATTTACTAGTCTTGAATTCCTTTACCTGTACCCAACGGATGTAGCAGAAGTACAGTCAATCATATCTAACCTTAAATGTATGAATAGCTGCGGAATAGATGACATTACTACCTCACAATTAAAAAAAGCAAAGGGCTCTATAATAGGATTACTCGTAGAGATCATTAACGAGTCCCTGACTACCGGTATAATACCCAATAAACTAAAGAGAGCTGAAGTGATCCCTGTGTTTAAGGGAGGGAATAGACTAAATCCAAATGATTATAGGCCAATCTCCATTTTATCAATTGTTTCCATAATTCTGGAAACTGTTGTGAAGAAAAGACTTTTGGCTTTTCTAAACAAAAATAATTTCTTCTATAAGGGGCAATATGGGTTCAGGGAGAGGTATAGTACCGAAGTAGCTACTGTTGATCTCATTACAATGGTACAATCCACTGTAGATAACAACAACATTGCAGCAGGCTTATTTATTGATCTTACCAAAACTTTTGATACTGTTGATCATAGTATTCTTTTAAGAAAATTAGAAAAGGCTGGAATTCGTGGCCTTGCGCTGAATTGGTTTCGAAATTACTTAACAGGACGAAAGCAACTTGTTACCGTGAATAATTACTCAAGCTCTGCCAAGTATGTAACTCATGGTGTCCCACAAGGTTCCATACTAGGTCCTATTTTATTTCCCATTTATATAAATGATATTTCTTCATGTAATCTAAATGGCTATATCACATTATACGCTGATGACACCAATATCTTCTATACGGGCAAGAGTAAGGAGACAGTTTTAGAAAGCATGCAGCAGGACATACTCACTCTCTTACACTGGTACCACTGTAACAAATTGACAGCGAATCTGCAGAAAACTAAATACATACTTTTTTCAAAACAAAAAGTCCTTCACTCAAATAGTGATAAATTACTAATAAATGATACGGAAATAGAAAAGTAAATAAAGTGAAATATCTTGGATTAATTATTGATGAGAATCTGACCTGGAATGACCAGGTTGAATACATAACTAAGAAAATCGCTCCAGTTGCTGGGTTACTAAAAAGACTTAGATTTTTAATCCCGAAACACCTCCTCCTACAAATTTATTATTCACCAGTACATAGCCACTTGCAGTACTTATGTGTAATTTGGTCACATTGTATAAAGTCTTCCCTGAATGAACTAATGGTGATACAGAACAGGGCAATAAGGAACATATTTAACTTACCATTATACACCCCTGTAAAAGACCTATACACTCAGACCCAAATTCCACCTCTCAGCATAATTACAGAGCTTAATTCTGTCTTACTAATGTATAAAATAAAAAGAAACATAATATTTCACAACACTACTTCAATAACCAATTCAGACAACCACAGGTATCAAACTAGACATGCAGATAACTTGGCCTTGTATCACATCCACTCCTCTAAGTATAGGAAGAACAGTTGTAAATACTCAGCAATTCAAGCATACAACAAACTTCCTGCTGATGTAAAAATTGCCCCCTACTTTAATAACTTTCAAACGAAAAGCAAGGGAAAATTTATGGAATAGATACTTCATAGGTGAAATATAAATATGTAATGTTTTAAAACAAACACTCGCCCCGCTTTGTCAATCCTGTTGCATTGTTACTCACTTGTAGTACTAGGTATTTTAAGTATCTTAGTATAATTAAGGAATTATAGAATGGTATTTTATTTTGATTTTTTACACTTTCTGTATTGATGTCTCTACTTTTACTGTTTAAGTCACCTGATTATATCATTGTATGTATTCAGAGTTTGTAGATCCGCCATTGAATATATTATTCATTGTACAATTCCTCTGTATGAGCCTTTGGCTCGTTGGAATTAATTATTGAAATAAATATCTATCTATTTTATTCACATTTTACCTTCACATTCCCTGAAACAATGATTTCATTTGTATTAAAAATGTATGTCCATGGCTGGACTAGAACTCACCTCGACGCGGTTAGAAGGCAAGTACGATGACCATTCGTTCACTGCTCTAGTTGCCAGGGTTGCAACTCTTCAAATATATAGATGTTGTATAAGAATCGGGGGATTCATACATTTTTCGGAAATTATTAGGTTGCAGACCTGACAAGTTTGAGTAAAATATGTTCGCATTTTAGTGTTCTGTCACCTCCATGTGGTCCGAAGCGGATCCTACCTCATGATATTTGTCCTCACTGTTGGAATAACGTATTTTCAATATCGTCTAGTATCTTATTCATTATGGCTTTGGTAATTAGAAATATATCTTCTGACAACTCTAGAAAGTAGTTATTTTTTAGTATGGGTCGTCCTTTGCCTTCTTCAGCTTATAAATAGTCTTCATACAGCAGTAAAGCTTCAAACTTACGTCTTATACATGCCTCCATTTGTTGTCCGCCTCTGTGGTGTAGTGGTTAGCGTGATTAGCTGCCACCCCCGGAGGTCCGGGTTCGATTCCCGGCTCTGCCACGAAAATTTGAAAAGTGGTACGAGGGCTGGAACGGGGTCCAGTCAGCCTCGGGAGGTCAACTGAGTAGAGGTGGGTTCGATTCCACCTCAGCCATCCTCGAAGTGGTTTTCCGTGGTTTCCCACTTCTCCTCCAGGCGAATGCCGGGATGGTACCTAACTTAAGGCCACGGCCGCTTCCTTCCCTCTTCCTTGCCTATCCCTTCCAATCTTCCCATCCCTCCACAAGGCCCCTGTTCAGCATAGCAGGTGAGGCCGCTTGGGCGAGGTACTGGTCATACTCCCCAGTTATATCCCCCGACCAAAAGTCTGAAGCTCCAGGACACAGCCCTTGAGGTGGTAGAGGTGGGATCCCTCGCTAAGTCCGAGGGAAAACCGACCCTGGAGGATAAACGGATGATGATGATGATGATGTAATACATAACAGAATCAAGACTAAGTGTGAATAAGACCTCGACGAAACACAGTTTGGGGTCAGAAATTCTTTTGGTACAAGGGAAGCATTGTTTACGCTAAATATCCTATCTAGGTCAACAGCAAGAAGTGTTTGCTTGTTTCATTGATTTTGAAAAGGCATTTGACAGAGTGCAACATCCAAAACTTGTAGAAGTCCTAAAGGATATAGGAGTTGACAGCAAAGATATCCGCATTATTGAAAACCATCCAAAGAGGAGTTAGACAAGGTTGTGTTCTGTCTCCATTGTTATGCAACCTTTACTCGGATAAAATTTTCAAAACATCTTTAGAAAATCCGCAATATGGAATAAAAGTAAATGGTGGCATAATTAACAACATAAGATATGCGGATGATACAGTCATCTTGTGTGACAATTTTGAAGGTCTCCAAATCCTGCTCAATAATATTAGTGCAGTAACTGAGGACATGGGACTAAAAATAAATGTAAACAAGACCAAGTTCATGATCTTCAGCAGACGTGCCAATGCTGAGGCAATCTTACAACTAAACAACCGACGGATTGAGTTAGTAACCACTTTTAAATATCTGGGTGCCATTGTCACTGAACAACTTGATCCCGAGAAAGAAGTGAAACAGAGGATAGAAATAGCACGAAAAATATTTACAAAAATGAAATCAATCTTTTGCAATCACTACTTCAATTTAAAACTTAGACAGAGGATGGTCAAGTGCTATATATGGTCAGCCTTGCTATATGGCTTGGAAACATGGACTCTCAAGAATATTTCAGTGAAACGCTTGGAAGCCTTTGAAATGTGGATACACCGCAGGATGCTCAGGATTTCGTGGGTTGCACGACTAATGAACCAAGAAGTACTCAGAAGGGCAAGAGCAAGTCGGGAACTCGTTCAAACAATAAAACTCCGGAAGATCTCTTACCTTGGCCACATCCTTAGAAATGAGCGTTACCTCATCTTACAGCGGATTGTACAAGGCAAAATACAGGGTCGAAGAGCTGTCGGGAGGAGGCGAACATCATGGCTTGGAAACATCAAAGAATGGACTGGAATTCACAGTGTTGAAAGACTTATCCACCTAGCAAGAGATCGTACTGCATTCGCCACAGTGATCGCCAACGTCAGGGGACCTGTTACGCTACTATGAAGAAGAAGAAGATATCTCTCCTAACATCGCTTTTGATAATTTCAAAGCTGAGGTAGATGTAATAGTTCAGGACTGTACGGCGTCAGGTGTTGAATCTATCATTCTGGGAGACCTAAATGTCAAGTCGCCGCTGTGGAGAGCACCAACTGCCTATCGTAGGGGAGCATATAGGGCGGAAAAGATAGCGACTCTAGACTTGGTGGTTCATAACACTGGAATCTTTTTTCCAGAGGGAGCTCAGAGTCTTTCATAGACGTCACCTGCTCAACGCAGGGTATAGCATCATGCATTGCTGACTGGGAGGTTATGGAAGGTGAATCTCTCAGCGACCATCATTTCATTTACTTTCAAGTTAGGGATCGAAGAAGCTTAATGATATCACGGAAACGGTGTGGAATTATAACTGGGAAATGTTTAAAATTGCAGTCGAACGGATGTTACAAACTGTAGATACAGCGCAACATACTCTAAAAGATGTAACTGCTGTCCTTAAAGATGCTTGTAGGACCAGCCGATTGAGGGGATCAACAAAATATAAAACACGAGTCCCTTACTGGTGGAACAATGAAATAGACATGCAAAGGAAAGACTGCAATCGCAAGAGACGGATCCTTACAAGATCTGGGAGTAAGAATCAGCCAGGTCAACTTAATACAATTAGAAGATGACTATAAGGCATTAAAGAGGCAACTAACGAAGCTTAAAAGGATTCTAAGAGAAATCTCTGGCAAAAGCTATGCGAAGATCTGGACAGTGATATCTGGCGGGCGGGATATAAGATAGTGACTGGTCGATTAATCAACAGGGTACCAGTTCAGCTCCCAGCTTATAGAAGGAAAGCCATAGTGATGAAGTTGTTTCCTTGTACTAATGCCAGAATTGAAATGGAATCAGATTTTACTGTTGCAGAACCGTTTACTGGGGTTGTATTACAAGAGGTAGCACGCAATATGAAGACTGGTAAGGCACCAGGTGTAGATGGAATCCCACCAGCAGCCATCAAGTATGCAGTTGAGGCGACACCTGGTTGGATCTTATCACTTTTCAATGATTTACTAAAAAAAGCGTGAATTCCCCGATGACTGGAAAATAGCCAAGCTAGTGCTGTTATTGAAGGCAGGGAAACTATCATTAGATCCATCAGCGTACAGGCCACTTTGCTTTTTAAACACCTTGAGCAAGCTTTAAGAAGGATTGATTAAAACGAGACTGGAGAAAGAATTTGAACAAGAGGGAGGACTTTCTTTGAACCAGGTTGGATTTAGAAAGGGCAGAACCACAACCCAAGCTATTGACAGGGTGATTCAGATACAGGCAGAAAGCAGTGAGAAATGGGCTGTTTTGATAACGCTAAATGTAAAAAATGCTTTTAACACTGCTTCTTGGAGCATCATTTTGAGAGAACTTCGTAGGAAGAACATTTCTCGGTATCTACAACAAATAATTGCTAAGTACTTCAAAGGACGACGAATACGACTTGATGCTTTAGAAGACCTTGAAATGAGTGCTGGCGTTCCACAGAGATCTGTCCTAGGACACACCGTGTGGAACATTCTATATGATGGCGTCCTACGCCTGCGCCTGACAAAAGGTACAACATCTATCGGTTATGCAGATGACCTTGCAATAGTGGTAATAGCAAAGAATGCAGAAGGACTCACCTTCGGAGTAAATGAATAACTGAGACGAGTTAACCTTTGGATGGTAAATAATAAATTGAGATTGGTTCCACATAAGACTGAGGCTGTAATTTTGAAAGGTTCAAGGAATTGGAAGAATGTCCGCTTCTTATTAAATGATACAGTGATTATCCCAGGGAAGTCTGTACGATACCTTGGGGTTCATATTGACAGGAATTGCACATTTGGTGCACATATGAAGGCAGTAACTCAAAAGGCAGAGAAGAATGCATCGGCATCAGCTAGACTTATGCCTAACATCGGGGGACCTAGAACTGTTAAGAGACAGATTATGTGCTCTGCAGTATATTTCATTGTACTTTATGATGCACCTATCTGGAACAATGCACTCAGGAGGAAGATTCACCCAAGAGCTATGGAAAGAGTACAGAGGCAAATGCCGCTCAGAGTAATCTGTGCATATCGAACTGTTTCGACAGCATCTTCACAAGTTGTAGGTGCCAGTATTCCCATTGACCTCCTCGTTGTAGAGAGAAAACTTTGGCATGAAAGGGGTGCGGTTATATCGGCTGAATAGGAGAAAGCATTGATGAACGAACTCTTACTAGACTGGCAAGGCCGATGGGATGGCACAACCGATGTTCTCTAATGGACAAAATAGCTAATACCCGACATATGAGACTGGCTTAAATGTAGACATCGGCAGGTAGATTACTATCTGTCGCAGATCCTGACAGGACATGGAATATTCGGCGTAGACGCCAAGAAGATTTGAAAGACGGAGGGAGATGGTTGTCGGCACTGTTCCGAGAAGGATACAGTAGAACACACTTTTTTCAACTGTGTTCGATGGGAAGAAGAACGAAGGAAAGCCTGCCAACAACTTGGCCGACGACTCATGCCAGGGAATCTGGTTCAGGATATGTAGGAGAGCTCGCTTGCCTGGAACACAGTAAAAGCAATGGCGACATTCATTATGGGGACGAAGGAGAAAGAAGAGAACGGAAGAACTTAATAACACACATCACTCCATTCTGGTGTCATGCAGTCAAGCAGTTCCAGAATGGGCTGAGTGAAGAGGGCAAGGGTTTTTAGTTGGTGGAAATCCAACTCCCACACAGAGTGGTGTGTTTAAAAGATTTTCTCCTGCCACAACAAGAAACTAGTAATAATAGAAACGTTGGTACTAGTAGTAGTAGTAGTAGTAGTAGTAGTTGTAATTGAAACGTTGGTACGACACTGATTATAGATTAATATTTTGCTTTGGTTATATTAGTAATTGAATAACAACAGCCTCAGTCAATCAATCACTACTTATCTGCATTTAGGGCCTTCGCCCAGGTGGAAGCCAACGGCCGTAGCCGTGTTGAAACACCGGATCCTGTGAGTTCTCCGAAGTTAACCAACTTTGAGCTGGTCAAGATTTGGATGGGTTGCCACGCGCTTTTGGTGGGATGTAAGGGAATTGAGGAACGGAAAGGAGCGGGCGGACCTACCGTACGTAAATTCTGGCTCAGGCACACCTCTGCGGAGGTTCGGACCTGCCTTCGGGCAGAATAAACCCTTACCTTACCCAGGTGGCAAATTCCTTATCTGTTGTTTTCCTACCCTTTTCTTAAATGATTGCAAAGAAATTGGAAATTTATTGAAGTTATTCCAGTCCCTAACTCCCTTTCTTATTAACAAATATTTGCGCCAATTTGCCCTCTTGAATTCCAACTTTTCTTTATATTGTGATCTTTCCTACTTTTTTACTATTTGCTTTACATCGCACCAACACAGATAGGTCTTATGGCGACGGTGAGATAGGAAAGTGCTAGGACTGGGAAGGAAGCGGCCGTGGCATTAATTAAGGTACAGCCCCAGCATTTGCCTGGTGTGAAAGTGGCAGACCACGGAAAACCATCTTCAGGGCTGCCGACAGCGGGGTTTGAACCACTATGTCCCGAACGCAAGCCCCTAACCGCACGACTAATTCGCCCGGTTTTCCTTCTCTTAAAGACACCACTCAAACTTATTCGTCTACTAATGTCATGCCACGCCATTCTCCACTAACTGCTCTAAACGTACCACTTAGTCGAACAGCTCGTCTTGTATCTCCCAGGTCTTCCCAGCCCAAACTTTGCAACATTCTTGTAACGGTAATCTTTTGTTGAAAATCATCCACAACAATTCGAGCTGCTTTTCTTTGGAGTTTTTCCAGTTCTTGAATCAAGTAATCCTGATGAGGGTCCCAAGCACTGGAATCATACTCTAGTTGGGGTCTTACCAGAGGTTTTTATGCTCTCTCCTTTACATACTTAATACAACCCCTAAATACCCTCATAATAATGTGCAAAGGTCTGTACCTTTTATTTATAATCCCATGTGATAAAATCTGACCAAACACAATGAGGCACTAGCAAATAATATACGGCACTAATAGTCTCTAGTTACTAAAACTAAATACATCACTAACACATATCTTTAAAGATAAGTTGTAAAGATGTCAAAAATACTGTTTAAATTAGTGTGGAAGGATAAGTAATCTTTCATAAATCGAAATAGGTGTTAGCTTATTATAAGATAATTTTATTTGAATACCGTATATCTCAGACTTTGTGGTAGAGATGTTTTTTCAATTCTCTATAACGTGATACTTGTAAGGAAGTAGTTGTACAAAAAGAACAACTTATGCATTCATTTCTATTAAGAAAAGGGTAATCTGCTGTGGCGAAGCTAGCTGTATTACTTGGGGAGTCTAAGCATATTGTTCAAGCTTACATTAACTTATTTTATAAAGCAGGTGTATGCGGCGCTCCTTTCTCTCTGCAAATGTATCAATGACGCGGTCCCTGAAGCTCTGGTTATTTGAGAGTTCGTGCAATAGAGATTTCTCTCTCGCAAGTGTACTTAAATGGCATAGTCTACTGTTTGTCATTGAATTCCTCAGGAAGGTTTTTATGCGTTTTAGCGCACTCATACTTCTTTTACTCGAACATGTTGTCAGTGGAAGTGTGAGAACTAAACGAACCAGACGTGTTGTTTGTTCGTAAACCTTGTACAGACCATTATCCAACGTATATTTTAGAAGTATTTGTGGAGGTAAATGTTTAGCTTCTTCAGAGTACACATTCACAAGTTCATTTGTCAGTTGTTCACTTTCGAAAACAGGAGTTTTGAGGAGTTATTTCATTTTCATTGAGCTAAAACTTGTGTTGTAAGCCTTGAGTTGATTCTTATCTAATAACTCAGCTAAATGGAAGTTTTCGAAATCACAGAACAGTATTTCCATCTATACCACGGTGGTATCAATTATTTCATATGCTTATGCTGTGAGGGTTGGCACTACAAATAATTCTATTTTCATTGTGGTATTGAGAGATTTGCTTGTGTCTATACATTCATTCACTGTTTCTCCATTTCTCAGATTGTTGAGTTATATATGTTTTGCTTTATCTCATAGTTGCATATATTTACATTAGATATGCATTTTGCCTGCAGCTCCTGATCCGTGTAGCAAAAATATCTTTTGAAGACGCTCAACAGAGAGAGGATATTAGGGTTATCTAATCTCTTAACCAGTCCCATAGCACTATTAACAGATTCGCCATCCCATTCATCTTTATCAAGAAAGTGTGTAAGAGCTTCTTTTAAGTCCTTGAAATGGGATGCTATTATTAGTGTTGCTCTGGAGTGGAAATTCCAACGTGTCGTACACATCGGGAGAAGTTTAAAACCTTTATCTCTTAGGACTTGACTTCTCTCTGATGACTTGCTGAAATATGTATGTATGGCAGTCAAATCATAAGTAAAGAGACGTACTTTCTTTATAGATTTTGCTCCATACAAGAGTACCAAATTAAGCTTATGTGCATAGCAATATATAAACATTGCATGTGCGCAAACTTTCTTTACGATAGTTTGAACACCCCCTGTAGAACCCGCCATTACGGAAGCCCCGTCATAAGTCTGACATTTTAATTTCTTTTCTACGCCCCATTTTCTTAAGCCATCCAATATTACGGCTGACAGTCCAGTGGCACTTTTATCTTTCGAGACGTCGTAGAAACCCACGAACCACTTGTGAACGTTATAGCCAACGCAACACCGAAATATAATGTTCATCTGATTCTGACAAGATATATCTAATGTTTCATCCACCTGAACTGATACAAATTCACAGATAGAAAATTCTTTCTGAATCTCTTCATTTATCACTTGACTTACATATTGACATTCATTCTGAATGGCACTCGAAGTTCCTTTAAATCCCGAATTTCCTCCCAGATGCTCTCTCATGAATTGTTCTTCTTGTGCTAGCAATTCCAGGATCTCGAGGTACTAACCTTTATTTACTGACTCGCTACTCTCGTCATGCCCATGGAATGGAAGTTCTTGTTTTCCGAGAAAACACACCATTTGAACTAACCTGCCAGGAACCCGTCTATTATGATTTACTAACTCATTATGCTTTAGAGCTGCAAGACGAGCCGCTTCTGATAAGGCATGCTTTATTCTACTCCTACCGCGAAGAAGAAAACGCCTACTGTTCTGAATATGTCTTTTTGAAATCTGGTGTTTACGTGCTCTTCTATGAATTTTTTTTAGGGTACTGATGCCACCCTCATTCCATTCACAATAACCTCAAAATAATATGCAAATGTAACAATGAAACTTACAATCTGTCACATTTGCTGTAAGCCATGTATAATCCTTATAGCATTGGGACTGGAAAGTTCTTATTTGTTTTCCATCCTATTGCACAATTTTCAATAATTGTCTTGCCGCTTGTCTTCCAGGGCACAAAGAAGAAAATGGAGTTCGAAGCAAGCATGTAATAAGATGATTACTTTAATTCATTATATATGGATTTAAAAGATTCTGACAACTCTTTTCACAAAACACAGACCACTAATAATAAGTTGTAAACTTCACAGATCAACAGAACACTACGTAAACATTAACTCGTAACTCGAGACTTGGAGACTAGACCCTCAGGTTTCAAAGCTAGCACTTACCGCTGCATGACGTCATACGTTGTCATAGCAATCAGCACAAGCCCCGGCCGCTAGCAGAAATGTAAAAGTCTGCCTGAAGCCAGACTCAAAAGCTAGGCTCAGTGCTCTGTGAGTAGCGCGGCAGAGCGGAGAGCCGTGAAGTCTATTAAGTTTATTAGATATAATTTTCGTGCCTTATATCAATAATTTATTATTCTATTTCGTCTGGGGAATCTGAAACTCTTAGATAACCCCTTGCTTCGCCACTGGTAATCTGCAGGCCTATGTTCCTACAAAATATATCTTTCACGTGTGCAAACTTCTTGAGATATATTTCAGACTGAATACATGTAATGGTTTAAGCTCAGTCTTGAAATGGAACATACCTAATGAAGTCACAGCTCAGTTGTATGAAGCAAATTTGTTTTAAAGGTTAAACACAAATGCTGTAGATTTAAACCCAATGGACACGTATGTTTATCGCCTTATTAGTACCTAATAATATTCTTCTTCTTTTTCTACCGCTTTTCCCACAGCTCTGGGGTCGCGGGTGCAAACTTTGTCGCACATGTGAATTTGGTCCTCTTTTAAGGCCGAATGCCCTTCCTGACACCAACCCTATATGGAGGGATTTAATCACCATTGCGTGTTTCTTTGGTGATTGGTAGTGTGATAATATGTAGAGGAAAGTGTTGGGACAAACACAAACACCCAGTCCCAGAGCTAGAAGAATGAATTAGAGATAATAAAAGTCCCTGACCCGGCCGGCAATCGAACCCGGGACCTTCTCACCCGAAAGGCTCAACGTTGACCATTCAGATAATTAGTCCAATCATAATAATAATAATAATAATAATAATAATAGGCACTGGTAATAATGATGCTATTGGCGTTACGTTCTACTAACTACACTTGCCGTTTTCTCAGACGCCGAGGTGCCGGAATTTAGTCCTGCAGGAGATCTTTTACGTGCCAGTAAATATACCGACAGGAGCCTGACGTATCTGAGCACCATCAAGTAGCACAGGACTGAGCCCGGATCGAACCTGCCAAGTTGGAATCAGAAGGACAATCGTCTGAACAATTCAGCCCGCCACGCTTTATTAGGGCACGTTTATGCTGCAGCTTCGCTGCTGGCACATGGATGCTAGCCTAACCCCTCGCTGCTAGCTATAACCAGTCTCCTCGCTATGGAGCCCTTACCCTGCCGCAGTCTGCGCGCACGCTCCTGGCAGCTCTCAGGTGTAGTCGAAAATTAAAAACAGCCGAACTGATAGTTAAGTCTGTTTGTATTTTGCATAATTTGATTATAGATATACAGGGGATGAACACTTATACTACGAAGACTTACTTCCAAGAGCTACCCCGCCGAGGAGATAAAACGCAGCTCCAGCTGAAGCTTTTGAAGTGCAGAATAAATTCAAAGATTTTTCAACGAGTGAGTCACAGTTCTGTTGGCGAGTGTATCGTACAACAGTTTGGTGTACTGAATCTTTAATAAAAAGTATAAAAGGCGCCGCCTGGATTTTTCAGTGCATTTCTACTGCGGGAGTTGATTGAAGAATGAGTTACAAATGCTTAATTTCGTAATTTAATAGTGTACTTTTGAATAATGTAAAATAAGGGGTTATGGAGTATCTCATTTTCACTTTAGTTAGGTCTCCTAAACAAACTATATTTACATATTTTAAAAAACTTCTTTTACGTCGCACCGACAAAGATAGGTCTTATGGCGACACTGGGACAGGAAAACGCTAGGAGTCGGAAGGGATCAGCCGTGGCCTTAATTAAGGTACCGCCCCAGCATTTGCCTGGTGTGAAAGTGGGAAAACACGGAAAACCACCTTCAGGGCTGCCGACAATGGGGTGAGCTTGCATCCGGGAGATAGTGGGTTCGAATCTTACTGCCGGCAGCCCTGGGAATGGTTTTCCGTGGTTTCCCATTTTCACACCATGCAAATGCTGGGGCTGAAACTTAATTAAGTTCTCGGCCGCTTCTTTCCAACTCCTAGGCTTTATCTATCCCTTCGTCGCTATAAGACCTATCTGTGTCGGTGCGACGTAAAGCCACAAGCAAAAAAAAATAATATATTTAATTCAAATAAAAATACACAAAGGTATATAAACATACAGTCAACAGAATAAAAGAAAAAATTAAGAATAATGGACACTTCACTTTTAAACACAATAAAACGGGCCACTATCCTTCATAAAACTGTGAACGAGGTCTACTGGCTGCTTGTCATTTCGTCACTACTTTTATCCCATATTAACCTCCCATGATGATCCGCTTGCCGCTGGTTCCTACTGGCAGGTTTCGATAGCAAGTGGGCAAGTGATCACTGAACATGTGCATAGATTGCGAAGAGAGGAAGAGTGGGAGAGCGGGTGACCATGAATGAACCAATCACAGTCCAACTTACAGGATAGCAGGCGATGTGACAGGCAGGACTCCAGGGTCAAAGCACCGATTGAGATCCATTGGTTTGTTTCATCATCGCCTAACATGGAGCAGCGAGGCTTGGCGATGTGCCAGCAGCGAAGCTGCAGCGTAAACGTACCCTTACTGTTAAGGCTCTATAACATGGGTATGCTTAGCCGCCATTTTGGTTCATACATGCGCAATGATCCATGTGATCAAACTCTAGTTTCTCTTACGAGCGCTCGCTTCGTCGCATTGAACGTATTGTTTTAATCACCGCGCGCAGGGACGAATAGTGCTATATTTGTGTGGATATTTATTACATAATGGTGGGTTGTTCTGCACCTAATTGTAGTAATGTCTCTACTGAGTTATACAGGTTGTTTAGATTCCTTTCTGTTCTGCATTATGCCTACACTGCCTCTGCTATACCTTCTACTTCAACTGCTGACTTAAAACCTGCATCCAGCTCCAGGTAATATTACCTACAGTTCAATGGCTCCTACTGATATTACTACATCCGTTAATTCAGTCACATTGATCATTCAATATTCAGTTCTGCCCCCAAAGTCCGGCAACAGCAGTTCACCATCCAAACACAACAGTTACAATGTTTGTCAAAACTAAATTCATATGACAGAAATAATTTGTTTAACGTTGGTGGTAGTACAACAAATGCATTACTGAAAACCAAGACCTGTGATAGGCCTATATGCAGACAGGTTTTAAACTATGAGCTTTCTGACTCAAACTCTGAAAGATCCGTAATTTTTAATTTGGGTAGTCTAAATAACCCAAATTGTGAAGTTATGAAATTAATTTGTAACTGTGAGGTATTCTACAGGAACTATAAACATTATATAATGCAAAATGATGCAAATCTTATAAAGGAGAAAATATTGAATGATGAATGTGTCAGTACATGTTCTCCAACGTGCTGTAATTAAAAAAAAAATTAGACACTTCTTCAAAATTCGACCCTATGCTGTTGTGGACTTTAACAAGAATGTACGGAAAAGAAGTAAAATGTATGGGAATGCTTCCCAAAAGAAGAGAAAAATGTAAACAAGGAATGGAATGTTATTGTTTTGTAAATACTGTAAAGAAAGGAGACATTAAATTTGTAAGATATTACTTAAATATAATATTTTCTTAAAAATGTGCTGCCTGAGCCAGTTGACTAATGTTGCAACCCTTTGAAGTTTCATAAGGTGAGTCGTGTTCAGAAATAATACTATTTCCCCTCAAACCGGAGGAATCTCTGTTAAGAAAGCACTGTTAGCCTTGCCAGAGTCAAAAAATTTCAATATTCTCCACAGCTTGTTTGTCATATTTTTTGCTAGGGGCTTTACGTCGCACCGACATGGATAGGTCTTATGGCGACGATGGGATAGGAAAGGCCTAGGAGTTGGAAGGAAGTGGCCTTGGCCTTAATTAAGGTACAGCCCCAGCATTTGCCTGGTGTGAAAATGGGAAAGCACGGAAAACCATTTTCAGGGCTGCCGATAGTGGGATTCGAACCTACTATCTCCCGGATGCAAGCTCACAGCCGCGCGCCTCTACACGCACGGCCATCTCGCCCGGTGCTTGTTTGTCACTCCCCTTACAAATCACTGGTAACTGATTATCAGTGCAATACTTCAGGTTGGAAGAGAAGATTCAGCTATTCCTATTTTCTTCCCGAATGTAATTTATAAAAACATAACATTTGTTTCATGACTGTTCGGTTGAATAAACTAAAATACTCTGTTCATTACAGATAAGATTCATAACACTCACCGAAAATTAAGTTTATTTTGCAAATAGAATGTCTTTTTAAAAATATTAGTAAATAAGAAAAGGGACTACATTTTAGAAGAAAGAAACTTAAAGAATCCCAGTTACTTGGGCGTGTTCGTCTTCGTACATCACATTTCGGCGTTATTTTTGTTCAAAAAATACTTTTCTTATTATTTCGACAACACTGAAAATAGCGCTGAATCAACTTCACGCAAGTATGAAATGCCGACCGAGATCATATGGTATCAAATGTATAATGTATATCTCTTCGACACTGACCGACTACAACTTCAAATTCTACGATTTAAGAATGACAGTAGCCTATATCAATACCACGGTGTCCCTCATTTCATTTGACGGTACAGCGGCGCATAGCTTACGAACAATCTATTTTACTAATCAATAATAAAATAAAAAACCGATTTATTGGTAAGCTATTTTTTCTAATATTCATCATTCATGCCTGCTTGGTTTAATAAAAGGCGAAATATCAACGACCTTCCTTTTACAATCACCGTCTCGAGTAAAAATTACACAATAATGTACGAAATATATTGATATTTATATTGAGTAACCGTTTGAGTAATACTGAGAATTAGTATTTGTACAGTATGTTAGTTTAGCATTATTTTCCAGCGTGGAGAACAGTAAAAAGGAGGGATATACAAGGCTGGGGCGGTCAACTGCCTTACCAACGTACTGCAGGAATGAACCATAATGGCGGGCGAGCATACCTAGTCTTTAGAGAGCCCTACTTACTGTAATTGCGTCACTGTACTTGAAGATATGTGCGAATCATGCTGTAAGAGATTGAATGGAAACATATTTAACCATAGATCTGTCTATAATAAGCTGGCTATCTTAAAGCATTTGTAAACTGATATACCAATGTTTGTTTTTAACAGTAAAATAAAGGACCTAATAGGTCTAATTAATCAGTAGTACTTAGATATAAAGCCAATTGTCTCGCATGTTTATCGCCTTATTAGTACCTAATTGGGATAGTGTAGAGACGTAAAATGGCGGCGGCCGCACGCCTCCGGCTTCAGAATCCTGCTGTTCATTGCCAGTCTAGATCTATATGTCTGTGATTGGGATAGTGTAGTGACGTAAGATGACGGCGACCGCACGCATCCGGCTTCAGAATCGTGCTGTTCGTTAAGAGTGTTCAGTGACAAAACCCACGGAGTAAAGAATACTTCCCCGACTCAACGAGCACAGAATGACAGAGAGTATTCAATGTGCTGTCTGACCATTGAACTGTAGGTAATACTGGAACGCTGACTGTATGGGAGCGAAGTGCGGCTTCCGGCGCGACTAGCTGTACGATATAGAGGCATGATTGACGTATACGTACATGCGACGAGCCACAGGTATCTTAGCGAATTTTGAACATTTAGGCGGAACGTCTCTTGCAAATTTCACCTCATTTGCGGTGAAATATATCTTTCAGAAGATTAATAGCAATTTGAAGCTGAAAATGATTAGGAATATTGGGGAAAATGAATATATATTCTAGGGCTGATTATTCTCAAACATTTTTCTTTAAGAGATCACAATACAGTAAATACGTATATCTACACTAAAAAGTACCAAACCCCTGGCGCAACAGCCTTGAAGAGCCAGGGCCTACCAAGCGGCCGCTGCTCAGTCCTAAGACCTGCATATTATGAGGTGTCGTGGGGTCAGCATCACGAATCCTCTCGGCTGTTATTCTTGGCTTTCGAGACCGATACCTACACTAAAAAGGCAATAAAACAGACACCATACAAGCGAAACATATGCATACAGAATTATAGCCTAGTGATTTTAGACGGGAAACCTCTGCGAATGTTGTTCAATTGAAAATACATTGTAATCAGTTTTTGAATCAAATTTATTATCAGGACAAAGGCAGCATGCGTATGCGTGTATATATTCATACACAACACACAACTTCATATTGGGATATGGGCCTACATTTAATAAAGAAAATATAACTTATACACTTTACAAAATAATCAGTCACTATTGATCTGCATTTAGGGCACCCACCCAGGTGGCAGATTCCCTATCAGTTGTTTCTTTAGTCTTTTCTGAAATGATTCCAAAGAAGTTGAAAATATATCGAACATCTCCCATTTTTAGAAGCCAATCTATCCTTCTCAAAGCTATAACCCATTTCTTAATATTTCCGGACGTTTGTACGGAAATCTACTATTGTTGTTGTTTGTTTGTCCAAAGTTTGTCCCGTTTCCCTAGGGGTCGGGTATGAGGTGAGATGAATCTGTCGTGGCGGGTTTTTATGACCGGATGCCCTTCCTGACGTCAACCTCATCAGAGGAGTTAATGAGATGAAACGAATAACGTGATATATGATAGTAGGGAGAGGGTGAAACCTGGTGCCGGCACATAGCCTACTCTTGTCGAATAGCACCAAGGGGCCTGCTCAAGGCCGACGGACGAATCACCATCAACAGCGTCCTATGCCCTCACTCCATTTGAGCACTGCGGAGAGGTTTGGAATTTAATCGAGGCTTTTGGCACTTAATCTAGTGTTTCGAAATTTTATACCACCACCTCCACTACCCTGCCGGCCAACACTCTGATGGTGACAATTTTTTCTAACAACGGGATTCGAACCGGCTAACCTCGGTGTCAGACCGTTTAGACTTCAGCCCCTTAACGACCATGGCCACCAGGTGGACGCCCACGGAATTCTGCAATTGAAATTAAAAATTCTATAACAATATCATTCTGACTATAACCTATAAAACGTAACGTACGACATTGAATATGCCAAAATATCATGTATGATATCTCCATAAGCATAGAATATTTAATGACAAGAGCCAAACCGGAAGAAAATAGTAATTATCGTTTTAAAATACCATATTTATTGCTTTGTAGTGAGATAGTGCTTAGACTGCTTACTTGTGGAAACGAAGCTTTTGTGAGTTCACATCTGTTTTCTTCTGCTGCCTGTTAGTGTAACCGTATGCTACACATGAAATAAGAATCTTGATTAAATCACAAATTTGACGTACGGTCAGATATTACCAAAAGAGTCCATCAAACACAACACATCAGCTAACTTCCAGGCTCTGTATCTTGTCAACTTTGCCGTACACAAGGGGGCGTGACTAGCCAAGGAACAGGAAGCAGTTTTCTGGGAGAGCTACCACTGCAGTCAGCATTCCAGTATTACCTATAGTTCAATGTGTCTGACTTGAAGCCTGTGGACACACGCGGTCGCCATGTTGCTTGCTCAGAAACATTGGAGAACAGTTAGAGTAAGTAAGATAGGAGTGCACCAACAGACATATAGATTTCTTAGACTGGCAATGAGTAGCAGGATTGTGAATCCGGAAGCGTGCATCTTACGTCATTTCACTAACCGGATGCATTAAAGAAAATAGTAGCCGAAAGGGGAATTTTGGACAGGGGATAATTAAAAATAATTATAAGCAAACTGATATAATAACAATAATACTGATTAATGGGACCTTGTATTTCCTTTATATTACGGTTGCAAACAAAACAAGCACGGGTATTTCAATTTACAAATTCTTAAAATAGCCAACTTGTGATAGACCCATCTGTGGTAAAATCTGTCCCTATTCAACTCTCTTAAGGCATTATTCACATGTATTAAAAGTACAGTGATGAAATAAATCCAAGAAGGCGATAAACATGCGGGTCTATTTGGTTTAGATCCGAAGTATATGAGCTTAAACTTGAAAACAAAAATGTTTAATACAACTGACCTGTAACTTAATCACATATTGTGACCGTATCGGTCATATACATATTTATTTAATATTTTTTAGGCGGTCAAAACTTTTTTCAAGCACCCTTGTCCATATTACAGAAATTTGCATTGGGTTGCATCAGTTTGCACAACGCCTCCGACTTGGTGGTGTAAACACGAGTCCATCATAGCTGGAAGTATCCCCAGAAAGAGAGCGAGCAATGAAAAATGAAAAGAAAAGAAAATCTATACTAATAACTCCGCCCACTAAAAATGGCCGAAACACGGCAATGCCAGCGTGCAAGCTTGATTTGTATTGTAAGATTTCGAGATATGCATAATAATCAGTAAGGGATACCTCGGCATGTCATATGTTTTCATAATAGACTTCTGCCAAAATTCGAGTTGTTTATAAAATTTTAACGAATGGAAAATTACGCCACCATTGGATTATATAAGCATCAGTAGCGTATCCACGCCAACTAAATACGCAGACTCTGGATGGGGATCTCCGTAAAGGCATCATTTTGATAATTAATTTTAAATAAACCTTCGATCGAAGCGTTCTCCGTTCATAAAAATATTACTTAAAATTCTGAGTCACACAATTGAGGGCATTGCCGATGTCACACAACTCGTAAAACCACTGATTTTTAAAAGTGTGATGGGCACTGAACGCCGTCTATTGTTCGTGTAAGGGTAAAATTATACAAGGGGCAGCCATATTGAGACAACATTCACTTGACACGAAAGATTTAAGGCAGACACACGGTCCGCTGGTGTTCTGACCCTACCTGTATTCGGGAGCGATAATATACATTTCGCAAATACGCGGTGTGAAAACTTTGTCCAAGTGATAGTACTGAAAATACTTAAATAACGTGACCTTGAGAATTGTGTTACAGTTTTGAAAAATTGTGTTTGTGAATGACTCAAATTATTTCAACATCATTAGACTTGTTACAGTGAAGAAAAGGACTCTGGTATTATGAACTTGCTCAGCAGGACTAGAAGAGAATTCGAACCTGAGATTCACGTTAGCACTATGAGAGGCTAAACGACGATAAGGGCCTTCCCTGGGCCCTAACCATGGATTTCTCGACATGACGATAAGTGCAGAAAATCTAAATATTATCCTAATAAATGCGCAGTTATGTAAAATGTAGATCACATAGATTAGTTTAGTAATGTAAATTGCATATATTTTTGAATTACAGAGAGATTTGTGAGTGGTTTTCATATTGTTTAAAATATATTCATCTATATGGGAATGGAAATTATATTATATGGGCTAAAGTTTCGGGCCTATAAAATATAAATTTAATGTAATGCATGTGCGTGATTTAACGATGAGATATCAGTAAGGTTGAGAGTGCTTTTCATTAGGATGGCAAAATAGAGCTTAGTATTATTGATGATTTCAAACCGTGATATGTATATTTTTATTTTATGGAATTTTCAAACTATTTTTGGTAATGCACGGCGATAAGTGTCTCCATATTGCCAGTATTGGCATAATAATCATGGGGATAGGAAGGCACTCTTGTTTTAATGTAATTTTGCATGAAGAAAATATGTAGATGGCTGTATTAATTATTTGTGCAAGTTGTGACAAGCCTGGACACGAACGAACGCCCTCCCATTTTTAGATAAAATTTTTCCTTTTATGTCAAGTATTTGCTTTTCTTTAATATTAGAATAATATTTTGGATACGTTTAAATCCACATTTGATTTTTGTCTGAGTTCAAACTGTAGGAGAACGGCTTGGCGTATGGTGATATTTGGCAATAGCCCGAAATTATGGGGACAATGATGCTGTCGTATGGTTTTATGGGGCAATGGCGTGGGTGGTATTGTTGCAGTATGTTCCCTTTGATGACTGAGCTTAAACAATTGCATGTGTTCTCCCTGAAATACATCCCAGTAGTTTGCACACAGAACATTATCTTTGATAGGAACATGCAGTTTACCTCTATTCTTGAAAGAAATTAATGGGTAAAAATGTTCTTTTTGTACAACTACTTTCTCACAAGTAACACATTTTAGAGAACTGCATAACATCTTTACCACAAATCCTGACATATACTCAATAATATAATGTGATAATAAAACAAACACCTATTTCGAATTATGTAAGCTTACTAATCCTTCTAATATAATTTTAACACTAATGCTGTCATCCTCACAATATATCTTTAAAGAATAGAAGGGATTACGACCACTATTATCCAATTACTGACATAACCAAAACGGAAACTTAACCCGTAATCAAGGGCATTATTATTATTATTATTATTATTATTATTATTATTATTATTATTATTATTATTATTATTATTATTCCGCCTCTGTGGGGCAGTGGATAGTGTGATTACCTGAAACGCGGCTCTGCCACGAAATTTGAAACGTGGTACGAGGACTAGAAATTGGTCCACTCAACGTCGGAAGGTCAACTCAAAAGAAGGGGTTCAGTTCCCACCTCAACCGACCTCGAAATGGTTTTCCATTAACACTGATGATTTCACGGCCAGTACGTGTAGACATAATATGGGATTTGGGTTTATGCCGGATCAAGAAAACAAGGTGAAACTCACAGACATGATATAGGCTTTTGGGCTTCCGCCCTGTCAAGAAAATAAGGTGAAATTCGTTACGTTTCACAGAGAACTTTGCTCTGCGTCTTCAGAAGGAAATCTCGACTACTCGCGATAAATGCTTCTCAAACAATGAAGTTTGAATTTATAAGTTACAATGGAAATAGTACCGGTCGAGTTTGACGTGCGGTTAAGGCCGCGGGGCTGTGAGCTTGCATCCGGGACATAGTGGATTCGAACACCACTGTCGGCAGCCCAGCAGGTTTTCCTTGGTTTTCCTTTGTCAAACCAGAAAAAATGCTGGGGCGGCCGCTTCCTTTCCACTCCTAGACCTTTCCTATCCCATCGTCACCATAGGACCTATTTGTGTCTGTGCGACTTAAAGCCAATTTAAAAAACACATGTGGAAGTGGTACGTTCTTTCGTCACCAGATGGCTCATCCAAAGCACTACAGCGCTAGCCTTCCAAGTGGAAGCTGATGGAACCATCAGAATCAGTCTGAGAGGGTCACTTAACATAACAGGTGTACACACATACGAAATTATGACATTTACACAAGGCTGGAATGAAACATCTGGCGTTGAGGAACGTACGGATTTGGAAAACACTGAAACGAAATAACAATATTGAGGAAACAGGGAAGGGAACTGCCTACGTAAATCCTTAATGACAGCAACCACATATTACTTAACTGATAGCCAATCTCCCTGTTGAAATTGTTAGGATTTCTACATATTTCCACAACTTCCTGTATATTCCTGCAGCTGTAGTGTCTAGTGTGGGTAAGAGTTCGAGCATCTTGGAACACGACATTATGACCCGACCATAGAGCGTGCAAAGCTACTGCTGATTTGTCTGGGTGGTTGAGACGAATATTTCGTTCATGTTCCTTGATACGAGTAGCAATGGGCCGGCATGTTCGGCCAATGTATACCTTACCGCAAGTACTGGGAATTTCGCTTACCCCAGGATGTAAAATTGGGGACAATTTGTCCTTAATATTACTCAGACTGTGAGCAATTTTAATAACGGTGCAAGACACGGTTTTTATATTGTGTTTACGGAGGACCTTGGCAATTCGGTCTGTTTTGTTGTGAATGTAAGGCAGGTAGGCAGTTCGCTTCTTCCATTTGTGAATATTTGCTTGGACGTTTCTCTGGGATGTAGGGCTCTATGAATCTGCAATTCGCTGTAACCATTACCCTTGAACGTTACACTGAATGTGTCCATCTCCACCCGGATATTTGATGGTTCACAAATTCGTTTTGCCCTCCTGGTGAGTGTCGTGAGAATGCCTTGTTTTTGCTGGATGGTGGTGAGAATCTTCATGAAGATAGGGATTTGTGTGGGTAGACTTACGATAGACGGTATATCTTAAAGATCAGCCCGGTTTCTTCCTTACTAGAACATCTGAGAAAGGAAGGCATCTGTCCGAATCCGTCTCCCTAGTGAATTTAATTGATGGATGTTGCTGATTTAAGTGGTTTGGAAATAAATGAAATTTCTCAGGACCTCTTGTCCAGACCACAAATTTATCATATATCTCCACCAAATCATAGGTTTGAAGGGCCCCGAAGCAATAACCTCTTCCTCAAAATGCTCCATAAGGAAATTAGCCACTACGTATGAAGGTGTACTTCCGATAGCCACTCCGTCCGTCTGTTTGTAAAATTGTCCACCCCCACAAGAAACAGCTGGAAGTTATGCAGTGGTAAAATAGCTTAGTAATATCCTCAGGGAACACATGTTCAATGAGAGACATGACCAAGACAATCGGCACTTTATTGAACAAAGACTCCACATCGAAACTCACCAAACGTGCATTAGCTTGAAGGGTTATGGTTGACAACATTTTGACGAAATACCGAGAGTCCCTAACGTATGATCCAGAACGTCCTATGTGTGGCTGAAGCAATTTGCTTAGTTATTTATCCAGAGCATACGTAGGAGAACTTATCGCACGAACGATTGGTCTGAGGGGAACATCTTCTTTTTGGATCTTAGGAAGTCCAAATAATCTAGTTGGCAATTTTTCCCACCGGGCAGATATTCAGCCTCCTCTTTTGGACTTGAAGATGGCCTTACGAGTATCACGGTGGCGTTGGACACACGAGTGGTAGGGTCACGTGTGCTCAGTCTGTAAACAGGCTCTGACAACATTGCCGAAATCTTGCTTTTATACTCGTCAGTATCCATTACCACCCTTATCAGCTGAGAAAATGATTAGTTCACGGTCTTCCTTAAGTTCCTTCAGAGATCTCCTCTGGTTACGAGGTGCGGGTACAGCAGGAAGACGTTACAAGTCTCACGCATTTCTGCCGTATTTCCCCAGGCTCCTCCGTAGGCAGTTTGTAGGTGGCTGCTTCAACGGGAGGAATTATCCTTTCAGTGGGAATTTTAGAGGGAGTGACACTGAAATTAAGTCCCATAGTTACAAGTGCCGATTAGTTTTCGTCCAAGGATTCCTTGGAAAGATTGACGACAATTTTGCGAGCGTCCGGGATCTTGCGAGAGAACTGTCTGTTTTTGAGCCAATAGGAGGAACTTAGATGTCTGTCTTAATGACAACTGGTTGAATTTTCGTTCAGCCCATATATCTGTAATGCGATCGAAAAACAACCAAAATTCCCGCGAGATAGTGTTGCTTAAAAGCAGGTGTAAGAGAAACAACTCTCGGGAAACTGATTCCAGTTCCTTACGAATGTGATGGCCTCTCTCGATAACAAGAGGCTTGCTAGCGCGCTAATATATTCTCTTGGCCTCAGGAGTATTTAACCTGTGGTTCAATCAATCACTACTTATCTGCATTTAGGTTAGTCGCCGAGGTGGCAAATTTCCTATCTGTTGTTTTCCTAGCCTTTTCTTAAATGATTGCAAAGAAATTGAAAATTTATTGAACATCTCCCTTGGTAAGTTATTCCAATCCCTAACTTCCCTTCCTATAAACGAATATTTGCCCCAATTTGTCCTCTTGAATTCCAACTTTATCTTCATATTCTGATCTATTCTACTTTTAAATACACCACTCAAACTTATTCGTCTACCGATGTCATTCCACGCCAGCTGTCCACAGACAGCTCGAAACATACCACTTAGTCGAGCAGCTCGTCTCCTTTCTCCCAAGTCTTCCCAGCCCAAACTTTGCAACATTTTTGTAACGCTACTCTTTTGTCGGAAATCGCCCAGAACAAATCGGGCTGCTTTTATTTGAATTTTTTCCAGTTCCTGAATCAAGTAATCCTTGTAAGGGTCCCATACACTGGAACCATACTCAAGTTGAGGTCTCACCAGAGACAAATATGCTCTCTCCTTTACATCCTTACTACAACCCATGAATACTCTCATAACCATGTGCAGAGATCTGTACCCTTTATTTACAATCATATTTATGTGATTACCCCAATGAAGATATTTCCTTATATTTATACCTAGGTATTTACAATGAACCTGTCCGGCTCCATGGCTAAATGGTTAGCGTGCTGGCCTTTGGTCACAGGAGTCCCGGGTTCGATTCCTGGCAGGGTCGGGAATTTTAACCATAATTGGTTAATTTCGCTGACACGGGGGCTGGGTGTATGTGTCGTCTTCATCATCATTTCATCCTCATCACGACGCGCAGGTCGCCTACTGGCGTCAAATCGAACGACCTGCATATGGCGAGCCGAACTTGTCCTCGGACACTCCCGGCACTAAAAGCCATACGCCATTTCATTACAATGAACCTGACTTTTAACCCCGTTTATCATCATACCATTGCCTACTGTCCATCTCACAACATTATCGAGGTCATTTTACCGTTGCTCATAATCTTGTAACTTATTTATTACTCTGTACAGAATAATATCATCTGAAAAAAGCCTTATCTCTTGTTCCACGACTTTACACATATCATTGATATATATATAAGAAAACATAAAGGTCAATTAATACTCCCTTGGGGAATTCCCCTCTTAATTATTACAGGGACAGATAAAGCTTCGCCTACACTAATTCTCTGAGTTCTATTTTCTAGAAACTTAGCCATCCATTCAGTCACTCTTTTGTCAAGACAAATTGCACTCATTTTTGCCAGTAGCCTTCCATGATCTACCCTATCAAATGGCTTAGGTAGGTCAATCGCGATACAGTCCATTTGACCACCTGAATCCAGGATATCTGCAATATCTCGCTGGAATCCTACAAGATGAGATTCAGTGGAATAACCTTTCCTAAAATCAAACTCAATTTTATCAAACCAGTTATTAATTTCGCAAACATGTCTTATATAATCAGAAAGAATGCTTTCCCAAAGCTTACATGCAATGCATGTCAAACTGACTGGCCTGTAATTTTAAACTTTATGTCTATCACCCTTTCCTTTATACACAGGGGCTACTATAGCAACTACCCATTCATTTGGTATAGCTCTTTCATGCAAACAATCATCAATTAAGTACTTCAGATATGGTACTATACCCCAACCCATTGTCTTTAGTATAACCCCCGAAACCCTATCAATTCCAGCTGCTTTTCTAGTTTTCAACGTTTAAGCTTACTGTAAATGTCATCGTTGTCATAGGTAAATGTTAATACTTCTTTAGTATTAGTCACCTCCTCTATCTGATCACTATCCTTGTAACCAGCAATCTTTACATACTGCTGACTGAAAATTCTGCCTTTGAAGACCCTCGCACACCCACTCCCCTTGTTCATAATTATTCCTGGATCGTCCTTCTTGGAACGTGTTTCTGACTTCAAGTACCTATACATAATATTCCTTTTTTCACTAAAATTCGTATGCCTGCCAATTATGCTTGCCATCATGTTATCCGTAGCTGACTTCTTTGACAGATTTTATTTCCTAGTAATTTCCTTCAATTTCTCCTTACTTCCACAGTCATTTCTAACTCTATTTTTTCCAACCCGCACTTCCTTCTTAGTTTTTTACTTCTCTGTTATAATATATAGGATATTTACCATGCCTTACCACCTTTGAAGGTACAAACCTATTATCGAATTCCTCAACAATTGCTTTAAACCCATCCCAGGGGCTGTTTACATTTATATATTTCGTTTTCCACTGATCATATTTACTTTTTAAACACTCCCTCATGCCTGTTTTATCAGCCGTATGATACTGCCTAATATTCCTAATTTTAATATCTTCCTTTCTCTCACATTTATTTTTAACTAGGCTTACCACAAAAACAGCTTCGTTCTGTGTCGGTGCGACGTAAAACCCCTAGCAAAAAAAAAAAAACAGCTTCGTGATCACTAATACCATCTATTACTACGGTTTCTCTATAGAGCTCATCCGGTTTTACCAGCTCCACATCCAGAATAGTATTCCCTCTACTTGGGTTCATCACTTTCTGAATCAAATGCCCTTCCCATATTAACTTATTTGCCATTTGTTGGCCATGCTTCCTGTCGTTCGCCTTACCTTCCTAATTGACATTTGGTAAATTGAGGTCACCCGCTAAAATCACGTTCCTTTCCTTATCGTTTCCAACATAGCTGATTAGCGTATCAAATAATTCTGAATCAGCGTCTGCGCTACCCTTTCCCGGTATGTACACTCCAAAAATATCAAGTTGCCTATTACCTTTAAAGATGAGCCTTACACCTGGAATTTCATATTTGTCATCTTTAACTTTTTCGTAGCTTACAAATTCTTCTTTCACCTGAATGAATACCCCCCTCCTACCATTCCTATCCTATCTCTACGATACACACTCCGGTTCCGTGAGAATATTTCTCCATCCATTATATCATTTCTCATCCATGATTCTACTCTATTACAATATCTGGTGAGTATATATCTATTAAATTACTTCATTCTATTCCTTTCTTTACAATACTTCTACAGTTGAGCACTAACAATTTTATGTCATCCTTACCTGATTTCCAGTTCCCTGTTCCCTTATCACCAGTCCCTAGGCCACCCCGTTTCCCTGAATGTACCTCCCTATAACCCTTCTAAACACATTTGCTAAGTTATATGTACCACTGCGGTTTAAGTGAAGACCATCTGAGTCTCAGCTTCACTCAGTTGGGAATGTTGTTATGGTCCCGGCATCTCAGAACAAAGCACAAAGAAGAAAGGAGAATTGTTTTCTCTCACCTTAATTTGCTGAGTTTAGAAGCCGTTCTAAGAATATCCTCCCCATAGAGTAGCTATTTCACCACTGCATGACTTCGAGCTATTTCTTGTGGGGTGGATAATTTTACAAACAAGGTGTGGCTATGGGAAGTTCACTCTCGCCGGTAGTGGCTAATTTCTTTATAGCGCATTTTCAGGAGGAGGCTGGTGCTTTGATGCCCTTCACCCTATGATTTGGTGGAGATATGTTGATGAAACCTTTGTGATCTGGGCAGAAGGTCCTGAAGAACTTCATTTATTTCTAAACCATCTAAATCAGCAACAACCGTCAATTAAATTTGCTAGGGCGGTGGATTCGGACGGATGCCTTTGTTTCTTGGATGGTTTAGTGAGAAATAAACCGAGCTGCTCCTTAAAATATACCCTCTATCGTAAACCTACCCACACAAATCGCCATCTCCATGCAGATTCTCACCACCATCCAACACAAAACAGGGCATTCTCACGACACTCGTCACGAGAGTGACACAATTTTGTGAGCCATCAAATATCCAGGAGGAGAGGGAACACTTAAAGTCATGTACAGGGGTAAGGGCGGAAACACACTACTGCCACTTCACGTGAGTTCGCGCGTATCGTAACGCAATCGAACCTGTCAAGAAAGATGTGCTACGCCTTTTCCACACTGCATGAAATGTAAAGTGATCACACAGCACTCATGTCACGGCTGTTGACGTCGGCTGACGTCATTGTGACGTAGAATCTGGTGACAGCGCTCTTCACGCGGAGCACAATTTTCTGCTCTAGCACATATCTAGCGACATGAAGTGTGAATATAAAACATTTAGCGATATGGAAGAAACGTTAATTGCATTGGTGCGGGTGCATGAGAATCTGTATGATATATGTTAGACTAAATATAGAAATCAGCAAATGTGGCACGAGGCATGGTACAAAATAGGAAAGGAATAAAAGATCACATGTGCTAATTTTAACCCTTGAACACCCGAATTTCTTATTTTTTGAAATGTTCAATTTTTCTTAATAAACATTCTTAGAATAGGGTATTATTCCAGGAAGATCCATTATTTCGGAAATATAGGGTGTTGCATATATGAAACGCTAGGCGCTTAAGTAGTAGTCTGCAAGGTACCAACACATATGTTGTTTTCTTCGAGTAATAATGAAAATGGACCATGAACGTGGAGAAGAAGATATAAGTTATTGTTGAGTTGATTATTTATTAAGATACAAAATAAAATAGTTTATATACAATAAGACATTATATACAGTACCTATTATATATATCTACTACTTCATCTCGCTTCTCTACCTCCTCGAGAATTTCTGCTGAAATAAATGTGAATCGAATAAATGGCGCTATTCAACTATGATTTCCTCCTATATATACGAGAAAAAATTTCCTACCACCGCTGATTATTATAATAATGATAATAATAATGAAAACTGGAAATGGCGTATGGCTTTTAGTGCCAGGATGTGTCCGAGGACTTCGGCTTTGAATGCCGTAGGCGACCTGCGCGTCGTGATGACGATGAACTGATGATTAAGACGACACAGACACCCAGTCGCCGTGCCAGGAGACTTTTTCAATTATGGTTAAAATTCCCGACCATGCCGGGAGTCGAACCCGGGCCCCTGTGGCCAAAGGCCATCACGCTAACCATTCAGCCATGGAACCGGACATAATAATAGCTTAATAATATACATCACAAAACTGGTATATGAGTTTGAATTGCATGCACAGCAACGAAGGTTTTTTACGTCAATAACAAACACTTCAATACCAAATAGGTACATAAGGAAGTGATTTGACAACGGATCAGCCTAGCGTTGCAAATATGCAACGCCAGGAATATGTAGATCTCACTCGCCCACGAGTTATTAAAGGAATAATGCTACATTCAAACTCTGATGAATTTACTTCCTGGGATTCCTAAAAGAGGTTAATTATTTCTAAATCATAAAGTTATGTGGCGAATCTTACCTCTTACGGTATGCCACTGTGTTAGCTAGAACACACGGCGAAATTCCAACATACACCTCGTCAACAATCAAGCGGGGACTATTGATCAACAGACTCGTAACAAAGCACAACAATTCCCTTTACAGAATACGCGAGCAATTTTCATTCTTTTACTGGAAAACAACTTCATACATTGAAAGGAAAGAGCGAAATTCACCAACTTTAGTTTTTCTGTATAATTTCTTGTCTTGTGTGACCCTCTTATTAAGCATTTTTGGTACAAGTCCTACATCCATTATTACAGCCTTATGGTCACTTATTCCTGTAATTACCTCAGTTTTATCAACAATTTCCCATGGTTTAACCAAGAATACATCTAGCAAGTTGTTGAGACGAGTCGGTTCTTGTACTACTTGTGTAAATCCTCCCTCCCAAATTAACTTATTTGCCAGTTTTTGTTCATGGGCTTCATTTGCAGCTCCATTCCATTCAATTTCAGGTAAGTTTAGATCTCCCCCAATTATTACCATATCATTATTATTGTTTTTATGAGTATAATCTATTATTTTCTCAAATATTTCCATGTCTCTTTCCTCCCTTCCAGACCTATATGTTCCTATAATTCCCACCTCCTTCATATCATCACAAACTAATTTTATCCCTAATATTTCATCCCTTTCATCGGTAAAACATTCATGTGAACAATAAGTTTCCATCACTAGAATAAACACACCCCCACTCTTTTAATCTCCTCGGTCTCTACGATAGACTGTATACCCTTCTGGAAATACTTCTCTATTACCCACCCCTTCTCTCAACCATGATTCTACTCCTATCACCACATCAGTCTCATAAGATTCCATCAATGTACTGAATTTTATTTGTTTATTTACTACACTCTAACAGTTTACCAAGAGCAATCTCAGACCCCCTTCCTCCCTAAATCTTGACTGTTGTAATTGGGTAACATTTGACTCATGAGTTGAGAACGTCCCTGGAACCCAGATATTTGCACATAGATCTTGACTTAAGTATCTGGGTTTTCTGGTGGGTATCCCTGTATATGCCAATTTAGTGGTATGGGTTTTCTTAAGTGCATATTTGTTTGCAAATCTCTGTTGATAATTGTCGCAATTTGTCTACAGAGAATTGCTTTTCCATTACCTTTCAGATGTAACCCATGCCTAGTGAACATTTTTCCTGCCAAGACCTAAAGTATCTACTACATAGACATTTCTAAAACTCTTACTTAATCTCTTGATTTTTTATTTACATCATGTTCAGCTTTGTACACACACGAGTGTTCTATAAGGTCATACCTTGGTTGCACATTAACTACAATTATTTTTCTGTCAGGTAGTTTCGAAATCTTACCTCTGAGTGTCGTAATTAGTTCATCACCTTCATTTGCAGCAATGTCATTTGTACCACTCACAATCACCACGTAGTTGTCCTTCTCTAACACAGGATCACAACTTGAAAGGACGTCTTCAGCTTTGGCACCTGGTTTTATTAGTCCTAAAACCTCAGTTTCTGGATTATGCAGCTCATCCTTGATGCCTTCTGCCATTCCCCGCCCTTGACTCTCTGCGTAGAGATGAATTTTGGCGATCTTGACTTCCGGTTGGTTTCCTTCTTCTGTAGGTTACCTCCACTGGATTTAAAATTATTAGGAAAACTTGATGTGTCTTCTTCTGGAACTTGTTGCAATAACTGAAATCTATTTCGGACTGGAAAGGGTTTTTCCCGATTTAAGTTGTACGTAGTTTCTCCCATATGTTTGACATTAGGCCTAAAATGGCTACGCGTCACTTCCGTCCACGGCGATCTTTCTTCTCCACTGTCTTCTTTATCTTCCAGTTTCTTTATTCTGTCCTTTAAGCTTTCATTTTCAAGTTTCAGAGCACATAAGTCTTCTTGTAGCACTCCTAAAATCTTAAGCATAGATTCGTAAGTCTCTCTTTCTTGTTGTTCTACCTCACTATCAGTTTGATTACACTCGGGACACAGCCACACACTTTCTTCAATATCAGACCTATTTACAATATTTGCACAACGAAAATGGTACCATTCATCACACTTACGACACAGAATCCCATTTTTAACTATTCTTCTGCATTTGCCACATTATTCCCTGCATCTTACACCATTTTCCAACACGGATATCACAGACTCACACACAGTAGTCGCCATCTTTATATCTATCACCTTTTCCTTTATATCTAGCGGCTACTATAGCAACTCTCCATTCCTTTGGTAGTGCAGCTTCATGCAGGCATTAATCAAATAAGTACTTTAGATTTGGTACTATATCCGAAACCATTGTCTTTAGTATATCTCCAGAAGTCTTATGAATTCCAGCCGCTTTTCTAGTTTTCATTTTTTGTATATTATTGTAAGTGTCATTGTTATCATAGGTAGAGGTACGACACAATTAAAAATACTCCGACAGTTCGTTCATCTCTCAGGGTAAATCTTCATGAAATATCTCGGCTTAACTTGAATTCAAAAGAGAAATTCGACCGCGTGCGAAATAATTCAGTTCCGGATGAACGTCCCCATTCTACCAACGCAAATACCATAAGAAGTTGCAAAAATCAACTTAAGACTAAGTTATACTACGACAGTTATCTATAAATCACTTACACACATATTAAAAAATCTATAATAAAAATTTAATAATGTAATTCAATTCTGAGAAAAAAAAGAAAGTAACTTTTCAAATACTCGTCCAATTAATCATAAAATAAAGTAACTCTATGCATGCATCTCATTTAAGTCAGCGCTGGATTAATAAAACTTAATTTCAATCCTGACATGATCTAACTTCTTGTTTCATATCTCCATTTGATATTTAAATATTAAGTTATTCAATAACAGTTTTTACATAATAATCAAATTAACAAAAAATCAATAATATCACTGATTAATATGACACTTGATTCATCTTTATTTATTTTCTTTCAAGTCACGAAATTCAAATTTTTTATAAATATTGCTTCATCTGAGTATTTTCGTTGAATGACATGCTAAGGTTACTAATCTCTATTGCCACTTATAATCTTGGCAACTACCATCCTAGTCCTATTATGTTTACGTATTTGTTAAATCATCAAGTATCTTTCAAACATAAAAATAATCTAAACCCCATTACTAACTCTACTCGTTCTTAATTAGCCATAAATTCATCCTTTTATTCCATATTTGACTTTACACGAACCCTTATTTAAATTGACAAGTTAAGTGACTCCTCTCAATTTTAATATGATAGCCCGATATTATTTCTGACGTCTAAGTTTTTCTACACAGCTACAAACTCATCTCATCTTTCAATTCATGTTTTACCTCTGTATGATATGTGCTATGGACATTTCCTTACAACACAGCCTTATTGTAATATTGCAGAAACCATCTACTGTGATATAAGCGTCTGGGTTTGCCATGCCTATCTTGTCTTCCGATATTCCCTCATTACGTCTTCATTGAAACTACCTTCCTAACATTTCATTTCAATTCCTTCATATAAGTCCATTTATTACTATATAACGCTCAATTCAATCAACCATTTCTCCCCATGCTTCTTATCCTGTATAGGCTCTATATAATCCTATAAGTCTAGTTTTCTCCCTTCTCTTACTTAAAGTTTCCCACCCTAGTTCCTTGAACATTTCTGATACACTACTCTTTCTCCTGAAATCCGCTGTTACAAATCTTGCTGCTTTCCTCTGCATTAATAAGCATAATTAACCGAAGTGTCCGTAGTATGGGCGCCAGAGTTCACCAGAATGGATCCCTCGAATTTAGATAAGAGCATGATAAACTTTATATCCCAGGGCGTGTACATAATGCTGCGTACTGGTACATCTGCTGCAGGCCTTACCTTACCTCCTGAAAACGACTAATTAGGTAGGAACTGCACCTAGGTTCATCAATAACACTGATTCTAAAATAGCTAACTATATTCTGAACAGATTCCGTGCATGAGCACCTCATCAACATACAACATTATACATATAATACACACATAAAATATTGCTGGAAGACTCCATATTTACAACAACAACAATAATGAAAATCGTGGGAAAACGAAAGCGAGAACTAAGCTACCATTTGTAGATAGTCCGATGAATAATGTACATGTATGAAGATAAATACCCTTCACTGTCTCTATATCAATTCGACTTACAGATTCTCATAATCGGCAGTTATTACATCATACAGATACTTTACCTTGTACTAGTGTGTTCACATATTTTAACACTTGTTGTAAAGATATATACACACGTCTGTCGATCCTCAACATAAATTATGGAAAGTCTGAGATAGCTTTCACTAACATATAATGGTAGGCCGCCACAAGTACTACAATACTTAATGCGCAAGCACTCTCCACAATCAGCCACTTTCCACGAACATAACAAGCCTACGCTCCACGAACGTTTGAAGTCCAGTCCATTGCAGCCGTGCCACTCCAGTACCGTGTATCAGCACCCTTCCTTCCCGTACAGTGTCAGTTTTCGTTCCTTTATACAGTGTCACTGGTTGTAGTTATCTTCCTTCTCGTTCCTTTACAATCACCTTTACAATGTCCCCAGTTGCCGCCGTATGGTCAACCTTTATAGGCATCAACACCCCCCCCCTCTCAGATGATACGTCTGGATTGGTGCTTGCCAGCCAATCATGAGTGAACCTCTTGTCAAGACCTAGCCCTGAACTACTTCTTCCTCCCAAGACAATAACAAACTTTGGGGTATATTCCATGAGTCACCAAACTTCCTTAATACAACAACAAGCTCATCTCATCAGGCTGGGATATATACATGACTCATGAATTTCCCGACACAAGTACATCACAACAAACACTGGGGTAGCCACATGACTCATCCGAATTACCAGAGTTATTAAAGCAATGTTTTCCAACTCGTGCAAAACAAATTACTCATACCTACATATGTGGATATCTTCCAGCTTACAAATATAAGTGGCAAAATATACAAATGAAATACTGATAATAATAATGATAATAATAATAATAAATTGAATACTGACAATAATATCTCTAACTTCTACATATAATTCGGGATTGGATTTCCCTGAAAATATCTTCATTTGTGAATGAGAAGCTTCTTGTTTCCCTATGTGTCCCTCCCTCTCTATCTTCTGTCACGGTTTCCAACTCCTGACAATCTTCTATTGAATCTCTGAATTCCCTACTAAATAGATTTGCTTTCTCAGTATCTGTTAAATAGTGTTCACACCCTTCTCCCACCATTGTAGGAATTTGGATTCCTTTTCTTCTTTTATTTCTAGTATATGAATACGGATTTTTTCATTTCCCTTTGTGGTCATTACCCTCTTGAAGAATGCCATTCATATAATTCTCTTTTGCTTCCTTTTTCACTCTATTCAGTTCCCTCATTAGCTGTTTTCTACTTTCTCTACTCTCCCTACCTTCTTTGATTTTCCTGTTTACTATTCTACATTTTCTTTTTAATTTTCTTATTTCCCTTGTGTAATAAACAGGGTCTGAGGTCATTTTACCCTTCTTAACAGGTACAAATCTCTTCTTTCCTTCCCAAATGATTCCTTTAAATTTAGCCCAAAGTGTATCCACATTATTCCCTTCACTTATCCAACAACTGAATTGTGATTTAAGATAAGTCCCAAATTCATCAACTTTAGTTTTTCTGTATAATATGTTATCTTGTGTGACCCTCTTATCAAGCATTTTTGGTGCGAATCCTACATCCATTATTACAGCCTTATGGTCTATTCCTTCAATTACCTCAGTTTTATCAACAATTTCCCATGGTTTAACCAAGAATACATCTAGCAAGTTATTGAGACGTGTCGGTTCTTATACTACTTTTGTAGATCCTGCCTCTCAAATTAACTTATTTGCCAGTTTCTGTTCATGTGCTTCACTTGCAGTTCAAGTCCATTCAACTTCAGGCAAGTTTAGATCTCCCCCATCATTACTGTATCTTTATTATTGTTTTTATGAGTATAATCTATTATTTTCTCAAATTTTTCCATGTTTCCTTCCTCCCTTCCAGGCCTATATGTTCCTATAGTTCCCACCTCCTTCATATCATCACAAACTAATTTTATCCCTAACATTTCATCCCTTTCATCGGTAAACCATTCATGTGAACAATAAGTTTCCTTCACCAGAATAAACACTCCCCTCTCATTTTATCTCCTCGGTCTCTACGATAGACTATACCCTTCGTCCGTGTCCGAATCCGTCCAGTTTCTCTGCAGATTAGTAAGTACAGTAATAATACACTGACTGACAGAGCAAATGCAACACCAAGAAGGAGTGGTTGGAAAGGGATGAAAGTTGGGGAAAAAACAGAGACGGCACGGACGAATAATTGATGTTTATTTCAAACCGATATGCAGGTTACACAATGCGCACGGCATCGACTCAGTAGGATGTAGGACCACCGCGAGCGGCGATGCACGCAGAAACACGTCGAGGTGCAGAGTCAATAAGAGTGCGGATGGTGTCCTGAGGGATGGTTCTCCATTCTCTGTCAACCATTTGCCACAGTTGGTCGTCCGTACGAGGCTGGGGCAGAGTTTGCAAACGGCGTCCAATGAGATCCCACACGTGTTCGATTGGTGAGAGATCCGGAGAGTACGCTGGCCACGGAAGCATCTGTACACCTCGTAGAGCCTGTTGGGAGATGCGAGCAGTGTGTGGGCGGGCATTATCCTGCTGAAACAGAGCATTGGGCAGCCCCTGAAGGTACGGGAGTGCCACCGGCCGCAGCACATGCTGCACGTAGCGGTGGGCATTTAACGTGCCTTGAATACGCACTAGAGGTGACGTGGAATCATACGCAGTAGCGCCCCAAACCATGATGCCGCGTTGTCTAGCGGTAGGGCGCTCCACAGTTACTGCCGGATTTGACCTTTCTCCACGCCGACGCCACACTCGTCTGCGGTGACTATCACTGACAGAACAGAAGAGTGACTCATCGGAGAACACGACGTTCCGCCATTCCCTCATCCAAGTCGCTCTAGCCCGGCACCATGCCAGGCGTGCAAGTCTATGCTGTGGAGTCAATGGTAGTCTTCTGAGCGGACGCCGGGAGTGCAGGCCTCCTACAACCAATCGACGGGAAATTGTTCTGGTCGATATTGGAACAGCCAGGGTGTCTTGCACATGCTGAAGAATGGCGGTTGACGTGGCGTGTGGGGCTGCCACCGCTTGGCGGCGGATGCGCCGATCCTCGCGTGCTGACGTCACTCGGGCTGCGCCTGGACCCCTCGCACGTGCCACATGTCCCTGCGCCAACCATCTTCGCCACAGGCGCTGCACCGTGGACACATCCCTATGGGTATCGGCTGCGATTTGACGAAGCGACCAACCTGCCCTTCTCAGCCCGATTACCATACCCCTCGTAAAGTCGTCTGTCTGCTGGAAATGCCTCCGTTGACGGCGGCCTGGCATTCTTAGCTATACACGTGTCCTGTGGCACACGACAACACGTTCTACAATGACTGTCGGCTGAGAAATCACGGTACGAAGTGGGCCATTCGCCAACGCCTTGTCCCGTTTATCGTTCGCTACGTGCGCAGCACAGCGGCGCATTTCACATCATGAGCATACCTCAGTGACGTCAGTCTACTCTGCAATTGGCATAAAGTTCTGACCACTCCTTCTTGGTGTTGCATTTGCTCTGTCAGTCAGTGTATATTAATACTTACTTGTTTCTTTTCAAACAATCAATTTGATATTTTGTTCCTCTACTCACAGCCTTTGAAATTGTGCGCTCTTTACTTTGTCTTGGCCTCCTGTGAACATTTAAATTATGGTTCACTTTATATAATTCTGGCCTGTGTGGCCCATACCTCCACTTTGACGCCATTTTGGAACACGCCAGAAAATGCAGTGGGCATATAGGTAAATTGTAATACTTCTTTAGCATTAGTCACCTTCTCTATCTGGACAGTATCCTTGTAACCAGTAATCTTCACATACTGCTGACAGAATATTTCTTCCTTTGGAAAATACTCACATACACACTCCCCTTGTTCATTAATGATTCCTGGAATGTCCTTTTGGAACCTGTTTCTTCCTTAAAGTACCTATACATTCCCTTCCATTTTTCGCTAAAATGTGTAGGACTGCCTATTATGCTTGCCATCGTGTTACCCTTAGCTAAATTCTTTGCTAGATTCAATTTCCTAGTACGTTCTTTCAATTTCCCCTTAATTCCACAGACATTCCTAACTCTATTTCTTTCCAATCTGCACCTCCGTCTTAGTCTCTTTACTTCTCTGTTATAATGACAAAATCTATTACCAAAAAAGGGTTAGCCATGGGCTCACCATTATCAGGTATAATAGCAAACAATTTTTCTGGATAACTTCGAAAACATCTTCTTAATGGGCCAGCATTAAAAAGGAATCTTACACTGGAGCAGGTACCTGGATGGCGTCATATGCACATATGACAAATGACATCACTAATGCACACGAGATATTAAACACACTAGAATCTTTACACGAGTCCATCAATTTCAAAATGGAGACAGAAACTAAAAAGAAAATAAACTATTTAGACATCACAATCAACAGGAATAATTTCAACTTATCTTACAATGTATAAAGAAAGCCTACTCAGACGTCACACACTTCTGACAACGTGTCGAACCACCCATAGGCACGGAAAGTAGCAGGACTGAATACAACGATACACAGAGCTATTTCCATACCAATGAGCACAACGGATTTAAATGAAGAGAATCAAATCGTTAAACAAATCGCGAAAGAGAATAACCACCCTACAAGCACAGTAGATGAACTATTAAATAAACATAAGAAAATTCGCCGGGAAACCACCACACATGACAAGGAAAATACGTGTTTCTCAAATACATTAACAATAACACATACAAGGTATCTAATATTTTCAAGAAACAAGGTTTAAAAGTGGCCTTTAGAACGAATAACACACTACGCAAACACATGAGCAAGTGCAACCTAAAGAATAATGACCCTTTCTCAAAGTCAGGAAAGTGCCAAGAACCTAACTGCAATGCCACATATTTAGGTCAAACGAAACGTAATTTCCACACAAGACAAAACGCGATCAGATATGATCGGCATTCAGCCTTCGGAGAGCACATATACGACTGTTCACACCATTTCACAGACATCAACACCGATCTAAAAATTGTACACATCGAAAATAAAAGTAAATCTTTGAGTATAAAGGAAGCAATAGAAATTTACGTCGCAAAGATGCTATTGTAACTAACCCTAATGACCGTACACATTAAAATAATTCCTCCCTCTTCGCTCTATTCACATAATATCTGGACAACATTTTCTCATTTAATTATATTCATCACAATAATAACATTTAACAGTTAGTCTCTATTTCACTTCCTTACATTATCCACCCAAAATCGTTAATTTGCATTCATCGATATTACATAAAAGTACATTATAACGTGAAGTAGGTCAATAACCTTCTCTCTCCTCTCCATCGTTTATAGAAAGTTCCACAGCGCTCCTCTCGCTCCACCCTACTTCCTCCTCCCCTCTCCACGGTACAGTGTTCTCGCTTTCATTATCCAGTAGGAAAGATCAACAAAGCTCCACAAGGCCCATCCCATGTTTTCCCTCCCCTCTCCGCGAGCAGTGTGCTTTACTAAAAACTTTCTTTTTTTGCTAGTGGCTTTACGTCGCACCGACACACATAGGTTTTACGGTGGCGATGGGACAGGAAAGGGCTAGGAGGGAGAAGGAATCGGCCGCGGCCTTCATTAAGGTACAGCCCATGTTTTGCCTGGTGTGAAAATGGGAAACCAGGGAAAACCATCTTCAGGGCTGCCGACAATTGGATTCGAACCCATTATCTACCGGATGCAAGCTCATTTCTGGGCGGCCAATACTTTCCATGACCACAGTCCTGAAATAGTGTTTGGTGACAATGGACTTAGCATCGGCAGTCTAGATAAGTACGTAAGTTTTCCATTATATTACTACTTGTAAATTTATCTTAGTATTTACTGGTTCATGTTATCACTAAACTCTCAATCATTGACAAGTTTACGCAACGTAAACAATACTGTACATATACAAGCATGTTTAAAGTTATTTGATAGTCTCTGAAGATGTTCTTGTAGAACGAAACATGTCATTCTTTGTATATTAGTGTATATTTTACAGGTATGTTTATAGTGTTACAAACTATATTGTAATAGCTGTGTGTTTGATAGACTGAAAAGATTTTGTTGCATTCTCTGTTGTAATATAGTGGAACTCCACCACTCCTTATAATCTTTGAAGGTAAAAACCTGTTTTCACATTCCTCAACAATTGTTTTCAACCCATTCCAAAGTCTGTTTACATTTTTATTTATGTTTTCACCTATCATAGTTATTTTTCTTCTTTGCCTCGTCAAAACGAAGGTTGGTGGGGAGCATGATGTTCTTCCGATGAGTTCCACTCTGGAGTCAGGTATTTAATTAGCTGGTAGGGGCGCCTTCTTTTTAAATCATATAGAAATTCTGTTCTTGTGCAACCTCTTGTTGGTCTGCCTCCCACTTTTGCTTCGTTCAGAGAGATGCACCCGGATAAATGACGCAATAGATGACCAACCCAACTGTTCCGTCGATTTTCAAAAGTTTGTAACAAAGGGCGTTTCTCTTCCACTCAGTTGAAAACTTCATTTGTTACCTTACTTGTCTATGGGATTCGTTGGAGTTGACGTCAACACCACATTTCAAACAATTTTATTCTTTGCTACTCCCTCCGCAACAGAGTCCAGGTTTCTGAGATGTAGGTTGCAACGCTCCAAACAAAGCTTTTAGTAAAGTGTTTCCTTACTGAAAGTGAGGTAGCCTTTGATGTTAGTAGACCTCTCTTCTTATTGAAGGGTCCTTTGGCCTGAGCAATACAAGAGCGGATATCATTTTTACATCTTCCATCTGATGAGATTAGACTTCCCAAGTATTTTAACTGTTTCACTTGGGTAAGTCTTTTTCCATCCAAGCAGACATTTGCAGTCTGATTTCCGTGACGTGTGCATAACATTATCTTCGTTTTATTTTATTTATTTCCATGTTGCTGGTGTTTCTTAGACGGTAATCCACTTTCTTTAGAGAGATCTCTAGGTCTTGTTCATTTTCTGCAATCAGAGCAATGTCATCCGGAAACCGTATTGTTTTATATGTTTCACTATTGGTCTTAATCTCATGTGTGATTTCAGATGTGAACTGTTTGATTACTTCATCAATTTAGATATTAGAAAGTAGAGGTGACAGACTGCATTCTTGCCTTACTCTTTTCTTCACTTTAGATTTCTTTTCTCTCTGCGCTATTAATGTATTTTTATTCTTGTACAGTTGGAAGGTGACTCTTGGATCGATATAATCTACTTTTAATTTTTTAGAGATTCTGAACAGGCTCTTCTAATTTACGTTATCAAAAGCCTATTCTATGTCAATAAATGCTGTTGCAATCACTTGTCAATTTTAAGAGCTTTTCCTATTATTAGACTAACTCTTAGAATTGTCTCTCTTTTTCCGCTGTTTCGTTTGAAATCAAACTGATCTTTAGAAAGATTTTCATCTATTTTCGTCTCCGTGCGGTGATACAAAATTCTGCCTAATAGTCCTTCTGAGCTTAGCGTTCTGTATGAAAGACCTGATTTCAGAGAAATTGACGGTGCAGTTCCTTTGCTTCAACTGATTCTGAAGAACAAACTGCAAGATACCTTCGCCCAAACAACAGAATTGCTCAGGATTTTGATTACGATTCCAGTGACTACTTCAGAACAGAAAAGATGCTTTTCGAGTCTTCAAAGAATTAAAACGTTCCTTCGAAATACTATGTGTCAGGAACGGTTGAGTGCATTAGCGATGCTATCAATCAAAAATTTATCTCGTAAATAAAGAACTTCAACCAAAAGGTGATCGGCATGTTTAGTAGAAAGAAAGATCGCCGTATGGACTTCGTATTTCGCCATTAGGGGAGTAAAATCAATATTTCTCAAAATTATTTATCTCGTAGACAATAGTCGAAGTATTCATATGCTTTCAAATTAATAATGTTTTTTGTTCTGCGTTATTAATTGTGAGAAAATCTGTTAAAATTATTATTATGATTATCATTAATATTATTGTTCTTAACAAATTTGAAGTAACTTTGAGTTGTACATCATGGCAATACGCAGATTGAAAACAGCGTATTTACTGTTTTTTTGCAGCACGTACAAGGATTTTTACACGAGCCGCCACTGCTTTTGAGGTAATTGCTAAGAAAATACTATTCTGTCATACAGGAAGCCTACATGAAACTCTTGGAAAGGAAACTAAAGAGTGAATGTCTTTTCCAGAGCCAATGAATTGCATTTTGAGGAATAGGGGTATAGTTTTCCAGGAAGTAATTCATATTTACTACTTTCTTTCAAATGGCTTGTTTCGAAGGAAGTAAACCTGCTGTTGGACCGAGTTACACAAGTCCTGGTGAGTGGTTAATTGAGTCAATAGTATTGTAAAGTACTGGTAGCCACTGCTTCTATATTAATTAATTAAGTACTTGGAGTGTGATTTGTAGCCTCCGTGGGTCAGGTTGCAGCGCGCTGGCCACTCACCGTTGTGATCCGTGCTTCAAATCTCGGTCACTCAATGTGAGATTTGAGCAGAACAAGGCGGAGACAGGACAAGTTTTCTTCCAGGTACTCCGGTTTTCCCTGTCATCTTTTGTTCCAAAGACACACTCAAGTATCATTTTATTTCGTCTGTCAGTTACTTCTAATCATTATCCCAGAGGAGTGCAACAGGCTTCGGCAGCCGGCACAATTCCTATGCTCACCACTAGATGGGACTTCATGTATCCCTTTCCTGACCCTGTTGAATAACTGGAAACAGGCTGTGGATATTCATACTCAAGAGTGATTTTCAGTAATATTTATCCGAGTAATTCATTGCTTGGACATATTGATCAGCTGTTCAGGCCAGGCTGGGCATCTAGGGCTCTGGAGCTCTGGCTTTCTGAGCTCTAGTTAGCATGTTCGATCCTAGCCCACTCCAGCAGTCCTTGAATTATTGGTGCTTTTTAAGGATCCAAGTTAACAGACAGATCATAGTCAGAGGTATTTATTAAAATTATCTGAAGCTCACTTAAAATTCTCAACTTCAGACTTTATTTATCGAAGTATGCAAGGAAATCACATTTTTATGTTGAGATGGTCATTGTTAAAACATAGAAATAAACATTAGATCGCTAAAACTGAGCTCTCCAAACAAGTTTATAAAGTAAAGCAAAAAATAAAAAGATACTGACAATAAACAAGTGAAAGTTAACTCATTGTGTTGGCTCTTTTGAACATTCACAGAGATATAATTGTAAAATCAACAGATCTCCTAAATCTTTTTTCTAAGAAGCCTCGAAAGTTGGATTTTAGATCGTAAACTGAATATACCATTCACTGTAAAACTGTTGAGCTTGATCATATGGTTCTTCTGTATTTTAATGTAAGATTCTGTAGTGTACTGCAACCTGAATACCAACATAAATTTTTTACAACTTGCTTTATGTCACACCGACACAGATAGGTATTATGACGATGGGATAAGAAAGGTCTAGGTGTGTTAAGGAATCCGTACGTGGCATTAATTAGCGTACAGCCCCAGCATTTGCCTGGTGTGAAATTGGGAAACCACGGAATTTCATATTCAGGGCTTCCGTCAGTGAGGCTTGAACCCCTATCTCCCGGATGCAAGCACACAGCTGTACGCCCCTAAACGCATGGCCATATCGCCCGGTCAATATAATTTACTTGTATTAATGTCTTTATGATTTTACTCATGCAAGCGCGCACCGCAGACGCAAATGCGCAAACACCTTCATTATGTTCCATAATCATTTTGTAACTAAACCCCCTCCCATAATTTGATCCTGGCTCCGCTACTGGCGTGTAATGGCATTCGTAGAGGAATAAGCTTGAGCGGAGCTTTTAAAGGTAGGATAGATTACAATATGAGGATAAAATTGAAATTCAAGACAACAAAGGAAGTGGAATTAGGGATTGGATCAATTAATCAAGGGGAATGTTTGATAAATTTCCAAGTTATTTGAAATCATTGAAAAAAGACAAGGTAATCTGACAGGGAATCTGCCAACTGGGCTACAGCACTAAATATAGATCAATGATCATTGACTTCACAGAATCCTTCATCATTCATCAATTATATTATTACACGTAAAAGGGCACCCTAATCCTCATTCTTTCTGCTAACAAAGCTTGAAAAGTCTAATAACTCGTACAAAACTACAAGTTATGTAATTAAAATGTGAATAAAGGAAGCACCGACATGAATTCCTCGGAATATAGAAAGCCCTAAATGCATATCAAAGATGTTTGATTTCATAGAATCCTTCATATTTCATCAATTATATTATAAGGAGTAAAAGAGCGGCCCTAAACCTCATTTATTCTGCTAACACACTTTCCAATGTCTAACACCTTTTGCAAAACTAAGGTTACGTAATTGTAAACGTGGACAAATAAGAGTACTGACACGGATTTCTGTGTAACAAACTGAAATCCTTCCATAATTATTAACGTGGGTGCTGAGTGAGAGGAATGAATATTGCTGTAGTGCGGTATCGCGCGGCCATAGGTCGATGGCAAGGGTGAGTGAAGTCTGTGTGTACGGCAATTGGGAAGGTGCACCTACGACAATCTGGGCTCGAGGTAACTATGATGGTGGCAACAGTAGTGGCAATTCTTCTGATAAAAATGATGTGTAGAAGTGAACCCCGACCAACGGGAGCAATGAGTTGGGAGGACATGAAAATGATTAGGGAAAAAGTCAGAGAGGCCTGTCAACTGAAGAAACGAGGGAGCTAATTTGTGACTTGAGAAATGATATGGTAGAAATGAAAGACTGTATAAAAGGATTATGACAGAATAGGTGGTGGAAACCTGCAGGGAAATAGAAATATTGAAGGCAAAAATGAAGGTGATAGAAGGGGAATTGGAGAAAATCAAGGTGCAACAGGAAATTATTATTCAGGACTCTAAGAGGAAAACTATTTTCATAAACGGCATATCGGAGAATGAAAAGGAGAATTTGAATGATTTAACAAGTAAGGTGTTGGATATTATATCATATCATATGGAGGTAACTTGTAAATTCATTCAGGACATTCATGAATTTCATAGGCTGGGGAGAGTTAACGAGAAAAACCTATTAAATATAGTTGATCTCTGCTCTGAAGGGGAAAAAGTCGTCCTCAATGCGAAAAACTTAAAAGGAGAAAGGATTTGGGTGAGAAGAGACATGGATAAAGAGACCGTCACGGAAAATAAATTCTTGCAATTTCATTTAATAAAAGATTGGGATTATTGTGTAAAAGCATGCATAAGAGGCAAACGTCTTATAGTAGATGACGGAAAGTTGTCGCTTACTTTGTCAATTGCACAGCTACGGGAAATGGATATGCAGTTGAGTTCATCGCCTCAGGAAGTTCATGAACTGTCTGTAGAGCAAGAATTTGCCAGTCAGCTACCTGCACGCACGCTGGCAACATACAATCTGATGACAACAGCGACATTGATACCCTACAGAAGAACAGAAGACAGCTGATTCACGAACGCACGTTTTAGGAGGATGGACAACCAGCTGAGTGTCGAGTCGACACGAATCCAGGGAGCAGCGGACCACCTGATGACAGAAGAAAGACGTTGGCAGGGAGACGTAAATCCTTGAGTGTAATGGACTTCTGGGCTAAGAATGGCAAAGGACAGAAAGACAATATAGACAAAGAAATTATTAGTTCACCGGAGGGCAGTATTTTAGAAATGGAGAAAAAGAGAGTGACTAGAAGTAAGACAAGTAACTTGTCTGTGGATAAAAGTAAGAAATAGCTAAAATTGAATATTGTTACGGTCAATATAGCAGGTTTTTTGAATAAGTTAGGAAATGAACAGGTGAAATTAGTAATGGCAGAAATGCATATCATTACATTTGTTGAGAGTTGGATACTACCGTGATATGAAGAATATACTGAAGGTTTTAAAATGTATTACAAGTCAAGTGGCCGGAATGCTCCTAAAGGTATGTATCCCGGTTTTATACTAACCTTGATAAGGGAAGATATTAAGGAGAAAATTGAAAAATAGAATCAGATATAGAAGAAATACTTCGGGTGAAAGCAAGGTTGAAACAGAAGAGGGATATTACCGGTAATCTATGTCTCGGTTTTGTATACAATCCTCCCGGGAGCACGAAATTGGCAAACAAAGAATTTTTCACAGAGTTAGCATTAGAAATAAATAGATTATAGAATATACATGAGGACACAGGTATTGTAATAAAGGGCGGGGGGCTTCAATGCGAGGATTGCATACCGTACTTAAAACCAGTTTATTGTAAAGAGGCTGAGGAAACAATAATTGGAAAAAGAGCTAGTCAAGTCAAAGGTCATAATAACTATGGCGAACAATTATTAGAACTATGTGGAGCAGAATTACTCTATATTTTACACAAAGAAAGCACTAAACACAGTGAGGGGAAAGGTGAGGGCAACTACACAATATCAGAATCCACTACACACTCAGAGAAACATTAGCTGAAATTACGCGGATAACCGCCGGCCAGAACATACGTAAATATCAGTAGGGCCAACTAGTGGACAATAAACCAGGAAAGTGGAATGAAGTACGACCTACCGAGGGCATAGACATGGCTTAGGTTGCGGTTTCCGAAATACTTTGCCGTGATCGTTAAATTTGAAAAATCTTATTTACAAGTGAAATTTTACAAATACATTCCGAACAAAATTCACCAACTTGCAACTTACGAACTATATTCTCTGTGATACACATAACGTAGTAGTTCTTTGATAATATCTTTCTACAAGTTCAAATTTCAAACCAACTATACATCTAGTTACAAGTCCAGTTGTACAATGCAATTTACAGTGAAGTAAACGTACTCTCCAAAAGTCTAGCGTACACCAAGAGACACTGAACTACCAGAGGCAAACCTCAAGGTAAATATATTGAACTACAATCTACATATTTAGTGAAATAAGAAATGGGAATGCCTCGAAAACAAACAGGCAAGCCCAGCTGAAAAGCAAAGGCGTCATAAATAATTAATTTGGCGAATCGAGGTTAGGCTAGGGCAGACTCCTATACGAAATAGCAACCGAACATTATGGAAATTTTAGCCGGAACGGAATGCAAGAGTGCTTACCCGAAGGTGGCCCATCCCGTTAACGAGGCGCCGCACACGACGTAAAACATCAGACAGACCAACACAGACTAAGGCAGACCAGGCCAAGACAAGACCAAGACAAGACAAGGCAAGACAAGACCGAATTATCTCGAACGCTGCCTCGCTCTCTCTCTATATATAGGTAAACCCCGGCCTTGGAGTAGCCAATCAGAATTCATGAGTCCGCCCATCCACTCCTAGGTTCACCAATCACAATTCCTACTCCCGTTTCGAACTTTAAATAACATTCTCGAATACACTCGCTCGCGAACCTTCCATTTCCGGAACAGTCAGAAAATATATTCTAGAAGACACACGGTAACCAACAAAATACAACAAACCCTGTTCAAAAATTCATGTAACATTTCTGGATACTTCCAGTAAGTACAGAACTGAAATCTACTATTTACAAATACCATATTTTACAAATATTACACAGCACAGGTTAGGTCATTACAAATAAAACATATTACCACACTTTACAAATAAGGTCTTCAATGAACACATTCCACATCCACTACATTGTTCACCCGTGACAGGTGGTAGTGCTATTGATCTAGTATTATGTTCTAAGGATACCTTACCACTCATTAAGAGGATAAATGTTAAAGGTTGGGGGAATCGCGTCACTTACCCATAATTATAAATATGGTAAGTACGGAAGAGAATAGTGGGGGGTATTTTCAAAGGAATATTAAAGAGAGATTAGTGTCCAAGTATGTATGGAGAGAAGACCTTAGCACAGAATTCATGTACCGGGCGAGTTGGCCGTGCGGTTAAGAGCAAACAGCAGTAAGCTTGCATCCAGGTAATAGTGGGTTCGCACCCCACTCTCGGTAGCCCTGAAGACTGTTTCCGTGGTTTCCAATTTTTACACCAGGCAAATGCCACGGCTGTACCTTAATTCAGGCCAGGAACGTTTCGTTCCCACTCCTAGGCTTTTCCAATACCATCGTCGCCATAAGACCTACCTGTGTCGATGCGACGTAAAGCCAATTGTAAAAAAAAATTCAAGGAATATTTTGAAGGGAGGTCGTTTCAAGTTATCAAATTATCAAGACAGGAATTAAGATCGCGATTGAAGAAAACAAAGTAGATGAGGAAATAAAGCTAATAGAGAACTCATACTGATGTCAGGACACAAGATGAAGGTTCAGGGGATAAGAATACAAAGAAATAGTGGGGGTACAATGAAGACTGCAGAAGAAAAACGGCCAAATTAATGAAAGCACTAGACACATTCAGAACAATAGGTGGGCAAGAATCAAGAACTGCATTCTGTAGCAAAGGAAAGGAGTACAAAGAATTATTGGTGATAACTAAAGACTTGTGACAGAAGAAACAAACTGATAACTTAAATAGAGATGCTAGGAATAAGGAAGTTAAGAAAGTATGGTATAGAATAAATCAAATTTGTAGAGACAGACAAATATAACACATGGATAATAGATAGAATACTTCAGTAAATTTTTAAGTTGTGAGGATCGTTGAAAACAGGATATAGAGAAGATTGGAGTCTCGAGGGTATTGGAGTGCATCTTGCCTAATTTAGATAGGAAATTTCATCTGACGAATTAAAGGAATTATTAGAGAAAGGGCAGAAGGGAAATCAGGAGCAATTTAAGGTATAAACAATCAATTCTTGACGGAAGTAGGCAAGAACTGCTTTTTCCCTAGCAAGTATAGACAAAAATTTAACAAGATTTTTGAGGAAGCAAGATTCCCTAAATCATGGCAAGAAGGAATCATTTGTCCTGTATATAAGAAACGTGGAGAAGTATTTAACCCAAGTAATTATAGAGGGATAACGTTTTAAGGTTCTTTAAGTGAGATATACACAGGGATATTGGCAAAAAATTAATGAATTGGGGAGAGAAGTGCTCGATCCTGTCGACATTTCAAGCAGATTTAGAAAAGGAATGAAGACACGTAGCTGCCCGCTGTCAAAAATCACGTGGCTTTAAAGAGCATGTGGCTAAGGTAGTGCCGTAAACATAGCAGCACGATGCTGTCTTGTTTAAAGATGGCAGCTTGATACGTTTTTCAAATTGCCCGATTTAGAAAATGAATGAAGACACGTAGCTGCCCGCTGTCAAAAATCACGTGGCTTTAAAGAGCATGTGGCTAAGGTAGTGCCGTAAACATAGCAGCACGATGCTGTCTTGTTTAAAGATGGCAGCTTGATACGTTTTTCAAATTGCCCGCCACTACATGCCTAAGGATGAGGTTTAGTGCCATCAAGATGTCAGCACTGAAGTTAGCGATGCGTTCTTGTTTACTGTCAAAAAGCACGTGGTCTGAAAAAGCACGTGGAATTTTTCAAATTGCCCCGCCACTACGTGTCTAAGGTGGTAGCAATAAGGTAGCTAATGACACTAACCACTACACCACAGAGAAGAGAATTTTCGCGTCGAATATGTATCGGTGCGCTGCGGTCACGAACACAAGATGGTGACGAACCCGGGCCTCCGGGGGTGCCAGCTACTCACACTAACCACACCAGAACAGAGGCGGACTACAGAAAGTATATTATTTTTAATTATCAACAAGTAAGCGACAAATGCATAAAGTTTTCCTGAAAATGTATGCCCGTCGTGATTTGCGAAATCCCTCATACCTGACAGTAAAATCGGGTAAGGTACCCGGAACTGCTTTGAACCTGGACGCTCTGACCTGCATTATATATGTAAGAATATGACCGGTGTTGAAAAACCAGAAAGCGATGAGCGGGACTCGATCCAGTGATCCAGCGATTGCGGACCTTGAACGCTAATCACTCGACCACCCCCGTTTCGTGCTCATGATCGCAACGCACCGGTACATATTTGACGCGAAAACTTCTCTGCTATTTCTTCGGGAACGCCTTAGTAGTACAACTTACTAATTGCATATTATCTTATCCTAATGGACTACTAAATGTGCACAATGTTTAAAGATGCTCCGTGATCCGAGCGTCTAGGCCTCCCCGTTTAGCACGTGCTTCTTAATTTGCATCTATATTTCTTCCGGTTGTTGTATTTTGTAGATAATGCAACGTATATTAGGTAATAATTGTGGTATTACTTTGATATTTAATCCCGTTTTACATGGTATTTATATGGTATTCATGTTTCAGAATATTTAAGGAACAGAATTTTTTACAGACAATTGTACCACAAATGCCACGAAAAACCGTCTGATGCATGGCAGTTCTTTGAAATTAATGATGATAAAAATGAGCAAAATGCAAATTTTGCGGCCGCATTTAAGCGACGGGTGGTGGCGTATCAAATTTGTTGGATCATATCAAGAGGCATCACAAGAATGAAGTGAGTAGGTCGACTTCTTCAGCAGGAAACAACATTGCTGTATTCAGCAAAACAGTTATGTTGAGAGCAAAGGGGAATGAATTTACGTTTCCATACCAATAACGTATTTAAACGTGCTGCCACATTACATTCACTCGGTACAACCGGGTGAAGACGTCACAACAGCTGCTCCGCACCGCTCCGTCCCCATCACTAGTGGATACTTGTTTAAATTAGTGTTGTGACTGGGTGACATTCGCCGAGGTGGGTACCTCTGGCGTGAAGATTACTACCTTGTGTTCTTGTGTGTTTTCTATATATCCTGAGCATTATATACGTAATTTTTGTCGTTAAACGTTTTATGTGTGCTACGTTTTATAATATTGTGAAATGGCACTCTCCGCTTAAATGAGTGATATTGGACTAGAAAAAAGTGTGACTGAATGTGTGGCTATATTTCTAGAAAATAGGACTCAGAGAATTAGAGTAGGCGAAGCTTTATCTGACCCTGTAATAATTAAGAGGGGGAATTCCTCAAGGCAGTATTATTGGACCTTTATGTTTTCTTATATATATCAATGATATGTGAAATAAGTGGAATCAGAGATAAGGCTGTTCGCAGATGATGTTATTCTGTACAGAGTAATAAACAAGTTACAAGATTGTGAACGGCTGGAGGGTGACCTCGATAGTTTTGTGCGATGGACGGTGGGCGTTTATGATGATAAACGGGGTTAAAAGTCAGGTTGTGAGTTCCGGTTGTGAGTTTCACAAATAGGAAAAGTCCTCTGAGTTTTAATTACTGCGTTGATGGGGTGAAAGTTCCTTTTGGGGATCATTGTAAGTACCTAGGTGTTAATATAAGAGAAACGAGCTTCATTGGGGTAATCACATAAATATGATTGTTAATAAAGTGTCCAGATCTCAGCACATGTTTATAAGGGTATTTAGCGGTTGTACTAAGGATGTAAACGAGATGGCATATAAGTCTCTGGTAAGACGCCAACTAGACTATAGTTCCAGTGTATGGGACCCTAACCAGGATTACTTGATTCATGAACTGGAAAAAATCCAAAGAAAAGCAGCTCGATTTGTTCTGGGTGATTTCCGACAAAAGAGTAGCGTCACAAAACTGTTGCAAAGTTTGGGCTGGGAAGACTTGGGAGAAAGGAGACGAGCTGCTCGATTAAGCGGTATGTTCCGAGCTGCCAGTGGAGAGATGGCGTGGGAGTACATCAGTGTACTAATAAGTTTAAGTGGTGTCTTTAAAAGTAGGAAAGATCACAATATAAGGATAAAGTTGGAATTCAAGAGGACAAATTGGGATAACTATTCATTTATAGGAAGGGGATATGGAGGTTGGAATAACTTACCAAGGGAGATGTTCAATAATTTTCCAATTTCTTTGCGATCATCTAGTAAAAGGTAGGAAAACAACAGATAGGGAATCTGCCACCTGGGCGACTGCCCTAAATGCAGATCATTAGTGACTGATTTGATTGACAGGTCCTTGTCCTTCAGGTAATTTTGAGAACATCATCTGTATACAAATTTATAGGTGTTTGGTGTATTACCGTACAATTATTGATAAGTATTGGAACTGGGTGACATAACAATCCCCTTAAACATTTCAAGTTGCAGAAGAAGAAGAAGGCTGGGTGACATTAACAGAGCCCACAAACCTCGAGGTGTAATAGAAGAAGAAGAAGAAGAAGAAGAAGAAGAAGAAGAAGAAGAAGAAGAAGACTGCAGTCTGTTGTCATTTGTCCTGCGGCACACTACCTTGTTTGTGCGAGTTAGTTGAGCGCGGCAGTGGTGATCATTTGTACGTAGTATATGTGTGGTGAAGGAGTGGTAAGCTATGGCTGCCGAAAGTGGGGGGACATTGGCAATGTCCGGGACTAATTTACTAGTGGATCGCGAAATCGAAATACCCATGGATGAGGAATCCATGACTGATTCAACTATCGATACGAGGCAACAGCAGGGATCTCAGTCACCTGGGAATGATCCCCAACGTCTTAATACGGACGTGTCATCACGTTATAATATTGAACAACGTAACCAACAATCAGAGGTGTCACAAGTAGTATCTCCTCCGGAATATTTCAACATGTTTCACCATGGCCCGTATTTTGTATTTGTGGAATCCACGACCGATCAGAACATAGGTAGTTTACACCCTATGGCTCTTGGTCGTCGTTTCTGTGAAACAAAGTTAAATGTTAAATCTATCCAACGTAAAGGTCGCAGCAGAATTCAAGTTAGTTTCCATACGGCTGCTCAAGCCAATGCGTTTTTGAACAGCTCTATTCTAGAAACTTTGAAAATCAAAGCATATATCCCTTCATCGCAAGTTGTGCGTGTCGGAATAATCCGCGGAGTCGAGAAAGGTCTATCTAATGAGGATATACTCCAGTATTTGGAATCTGAAGTACCAGTCAAAAGTGTGCAAAGACTCAATCGTCGAGTTGTCCAAGATGGTGAAACGCAATATCTCCCTACGGGTTCACTTAAAATCGTATTCCGGGCTCAAACGCTCCCTTCTCATGTTGCATTATACGAGGTTTATATGGAAGTAGAACCCTTTATTTTTTCACCTATCCGCTGTCGCACACGATACGACAATGTCAAGCAAAGAATGCACACTGTGGCAAATGTTCCCAGCAGCACGAAACCAATGCTTGTGCCGAGCAATTCATGCAATGTGTCTATTGTAAGAAGAATCACATCACGGGACCTTCGAACTGTTCTGAACACAAATATCAGGTTAAAATTAAACGGCTAATGGGCACAGGATACCTGTCCTTTCAGAAAGCTAAAGCTAGAACAGCACTTCCAGTTTATTATTCTGAACAACAGGAAAATCAATTCCCCCCTTTACCAACGAATCCTCAATCTCCACAGACATCAAACCCCCGTAACTAAAGTTTACACAAGTTATCTTACAATCACCCCCTCCCACACCGGAACCCGGCTATGATAAGCAAGGATACATGGCCATACTTTGAAATGAGCATCCTGCCCCAGTAAACCCTATGCCATCATCGAGTACGATGATATCATCTGAGCAAGTCTCACATCCACCAAGTTTGTCACAACAATGTGGGCAGCAACTTTCCGTGGCCCCCCAAGCCATAAATTATACCGCTACGAAGGAACGCCTTCATCAGGAAATCCAGCGACTTATAATAATGTTACTTCAAAATATGAGCCATGAGCCACAGGTTCATCATGTACTATACCAACTAAGGGATCATGTAATGAACATTCTTTTATGATTAGATTTTTACAATGGAACTGTCGAAGTGTCACTTCTAAGCAACATGAATTACAATTTTTAATAAATGAAACGCAGGCTAACATTATATTTTTGCAGCAAACGTGGTTTCAACCACATATTTCCTTCCGATTAAAAGGTTATCAGGTTCTCCGCCATGATGGTAATGGTTTCGATGGTGTAGCCACATTGTACAAACGACATTAAGTTATATACCGCTAACTTTGCAATACATTATTCCACACACGTATGCGGTAGGGATAGTACACCGTAATACTTGTTTTATGAAAATATACGGCCCCCTCAAATTTATGTTACTCAAAGTCAATGGTCACAATTTTTCGAGCAATTTGCACAATTCCAACACCTTTTCATTGTCGCCGACTTCAATTGTCACCACACCGAGTGGGGGTGTACAACGGACACGATAAAGGGATCAAATTTACTTGTTAACTCATCATGACCTTTTTATATTAAATGATGGCTCACCAACGCGTTTTACACCGCCTGGATCCCCACCAAGTGCTGTGGACCTTACGTTATGCCGTACAAACATGGTTCCTATTACCACTTGGCACACATTATCCGACACTTACACCAGTGATCACTTTCCAATCATCACAACTTATGGTAATAACCCAACAACCTCCAGCTATAACGCCCCTTCAATCGTAAGTAACGTACGTTCCTATAAAAATTTCAATATCCAAACTTATCAAGCATATATCAGTCATATTCTACAGCACGAACGCGGTACATCCATCACCTTTTCAACCTTGATTCCCTATTTAACTCATTATTTAAATATGTTCCATCCGTGCAGACCTCTTAAGGTAATGAGCTCTCCCCCGGAGTACGAAAGAAAATGGTGGGATAAAGAATGCCATGACCTCATTATTAAGAGAAAACAATTATTTAAGCATTATCGTCAATCTATGACACAACATCATTACTTCCAATTGCGTAATCATGTAGATAAAACAAAGCTAGTTTTTAACACCAAGAAACGTAAGCCATGGCAATCTTTCATTTCTACTTTAACTCCACAGCTACCGGCCACGAAATTCTGGAATATCATTCGCATGATTACAAGGACGTTTCAATATCAAGCTAACTTTTCATTTCCTCGAAAAGTTTTAGACGACTTTCTGCACACTCTCGTCCCAGTATCAGTAAATCCCCCCTTTATACCCTCCCCTGTGGGTGATTCTTGTCATTTTAATTAATTATTAAAATCAATCACATATAATGAACTTCAATCTGTCCTATATAATGTTAATAGTTCCTCTCCAGGACCTGATGCAATCACGTATCTTATGCTAAAGGCATTACCTTCCCAAGGCCATATCCACTTACTACAATATTACAATGGCATTTTTGAGACACTACAAGTACCAATGCAATGGAACAATTTTTTAATAATTCCCATTTTAAAGCCCAGCAAACGACCCACTGTACCGGAAAATTTTCGCGGAATTGTAATGGGATCATGTATCCGATTTTTTTGTAAAATCCTAATGAAAAGAATGGCGTGGATATTAGAATATTATTCGTTATTACCTAAGTACCAATTCGCTTTTATGCGCGGTCATAGTACACAGGAACCTATTATTATATTACTTCTGGACATTTTATTAGCAAAATGGCGGAAGCAATCTACTATTGCAGTTTTCTTGGATATAAAAGGCGCCTATGATGCCGTTTTATTACATATCCTATGGGAGAAGTTATCTACCTATGGATTTCCCATCAGATTAATTTCTATTTTACACCAATTATTCACTAATCGTAGTTTAACAATTAAATCAACTCAACATAAAATTGATAGCCGGTTCACATCACAGGGATTGCCACAGGGATCAATACAAAGCGGCATTTTGTTTTCTCTCTATATGAAAGATCTAGAATCTATAATAACACTGTATGCCCGAATTCTAGCCTATGCAGATGATTATGTACTTTATTGTTCACACCACAACATTGACAATTGTAGAGCTACAATATCCCATGTTTTGAGTCTAGTTTTTCGGTGGCTAACGACCCATGGACTTTCTCTTTCCTTACCTAAGTGTGCGGCGATGATTTTTACTAACAAAAGAGTTTTTGATAGAAATCCTATTAGTTTCGATGATTATAACATACCTTTTGTCCCACAGCATTTATATTTAGGCATTTATATAGACCAAAGGCTAACATGGCATCCTCAAATACAGTCTTTAGTTAGAAAATCTGTAGTTTTCCCACTACAGATATGGTTTGATAGTGAGTGCTATAGGCTGAGGAGGGAGACCCTAGATAAATTGCAACAGTTAAGGCAGAACTTGAATAATCAAAGTCTAATATACATATACAATGAGAAGAGGAAACTCTACAAAAGGACACTGAAAGAAAAGAAACGCGCCTACTTAGAATCGGAGAGCAAGAAGCTAGCAGAGGAAGCCAAGAAAAATCCGTTCAGAGCCCTACACCCAAAGAAACAACAACAGACGCACTATATAGACATGGAAATCTGGGAATCACACTTTAGTAAGATTCTTATCATCGAAGGTCCAGCGCTCCCCAGAAAAGATCTACATACCACTACTCCACATATACAATTAGACTGGGTACCCCTGACCATAGAGGAAACTAGAACCGCTATAGACAGCACAAAAAACAAGAAAGCCGCAGGTCCGGACGGGATCTATAATGAATATGTAAAAGACACTGCACACCTGCTAGCCCCTATATGGACAAAATTATATAACAAATGTATAGAAACTGCTTCCATACCCAACCAGTGGAGAAAGTCAATTGTAAAAGTTCTATATAGAGGCAAAGGAGACCCAAGAGATCCCAATAAGTATAGAGGCATAGCACTGGAAAACTGCCCCTTCAAAATATTCACCAAAATTATAACAGGAAAAATAAATGAGGAAATAAATGAGCATCTGCCAGAGAACAAATTTGGTTTTAGGAAGGGACGATCTACCCTAAACGCTATTGAACTCCTGCTAAACCAAATCTGGGATGCCTTAGAAGACAACGGAAAATATTACACCATCTTCATAGATTTTACTAAAGTTTTGACCTGATAAACAGGAAGCTAGTGATAGACAAGCTTAAGGAGATGCTAGGCACGAACAACATATGGACCTATCTCATCACATCAATACTGCAATGGAACGAAGTACGAGTTTCGGATAACCTCACTCTATCAGATCCAATAGCTCAATCAAACGGGGTCCTACAGGGTGACCCACTGAGTCCTTTGCTGTTTATAGTTGCAACCGCAGATATCCTAAGAATTACCCAAAAGGAGGGAGTATTTACTTGCGCGTATGCCGATGATATTGTAATTGGCTCAAGAGACATAACAAAATTACAGGAAACTGTAAATGACGTCCAAAACTGGTGCTCCGAAAACAAGCTGTTCATAAACATTTCAAAAAAACAGACACCATGGTGTTCAGGAAAGGAGGGAGAGTACCCGCCTCAGCACAGACCTTCATTCGGGATAAAAAATTAAAGATAGTATCAGACTTCAAATATTTAGGCATCACCCTGCAATCGAGCGCATATTGTTTCACAAAACATGTCACAGAAAAGGCAACTCAAGCAATGATGGCAATGCATGAAATAAAAGACATTAGATCACTTAGTCTGGAGACAGCAATGTTGCTATTCGGAGTAAAAATTCTTCCAATAATGACTTATGGCATTGAAATTATATGGACACATTTAACAACGAGGAACTTATCAACCTTGGAAAAGGTGAAAGCGAACTATATAAAGAAGGTGATAGGTGTATCAAAAACGACACGATCTAGACTTGTATATCTCCTCGCAAGGGAATCATTTCTTATAGAAGATCTCAGGGCAAGTATGCCACTACCGAACACCGGTGCATCAAACAAACTGCTAGCAAATCTGACGGAGAAGAGAGAAGAAGTCCAACCAGACTTCTATGGCACAGGGGCAATGATAGATCGCTCGTGGACAAAAGCTTATTTTGAATTAAGACATGTCATTACAAGATTAGCAGTTCACGGTTTTCATCACCTACTCTGCAAATCAAAACACTTCCATGACCCAAGTATAGACTGTGAGTGCAAACTATGTGGAAAAACGTGTGAACATTACCACATTGAATTCTGTACATGAAGAACAATGTCTATAAGTGATTATGCAAATATGTAACCCATCAATGTAACCTATATTCTCTGTTATGGCTATTTGGCTGCATTAAATATATTAATTAATTAGAAAAACTGATCGATACATCAATATATTACGAACAGTAACAAAGCGTACATGGGTTGCCGACCCCTTGTCAGCATTACAGCTATACCGTGCAACCATTCGTTCCACTCTTGATTACAGTGCACATATAATTGATTTAGCTTCTAAACAAAGTCTATTAGCATTGGATCGATTACAATTTTCTGCATTACGTATCAGTGTGGGTGCCCTCAGAACAACACAAACCAACGCCCTGTTGGTGGAAACTTCAGAAAACCCGCTTCATATTCGAAGGTTAAAAATTTCGAAAAAATTTCTACTCAAACATATTAGTCGATCGAACTCCATTATATTTCCTAAATTAAAATTATTACATGAATATTACCAACAGCGTCCCCCTAATAATCATCAATACCCCGCAATATATATGGCATACGTTGAAATGCAACATATTCCCGAGGCCATTTTACGAACACCACGCTTGAATATGTACTCATATATCTATGATATTCCAATATTCCGTCCATCTATTATTATTTTGCCTTCTGGCTCGTCGAATCAATCTATTCGTGCACCTACCCTCAAACCACCTGATCATAAGAAATTTAAAGGTTTAATAAATTCTGTACATTATTATCTTTTTACCAATGGTTCAAAATCGTGTACTGGAGTTGGAGCAGCATTTTTTGATTCACAAACACACACTAGTTTTAAATATCCGTTGGCGAATAGTTTAACCATTTTTACAGCAGAACTATATGCCATATACCAAGCTCTTTTATATGTCCAGCATTTGAATTACAGAAAAATAAATATTTTCACTGATTCCCAAAGTGTGCTACGAGCTCTACAATCTTTCTTCCAGAGTCAAAATACGTATGTATACGATGTTAAATATCTTCTTTTCAACTCGAGGATTCTGGCTTTTTTATAACGTTATTGTATAACGATATAGCCGATTTAGCAGCCAAAGAAGTAAGTGCAGATACCGCTCATTTATTACAAATCAAAATTCTGGTCTCCGATTTCTTCCCACGTACATGAAGCTCAGCTTGCATGGCACACACAATGGCGTCTATCAGCTGGTACGAAAGGACAATACTATTATCAATTGCAACCTGTCCGACTCGTTGGCTGAATGGTCAGCGTATTGGCCTTCGATTCAGAGGGTCCCGGGTTCGATTCCCGGCCGGGTCGGGGATTTTAACATTCATTGGTTAATTCCAATGGCCCGGGGGCTGGGTGTTTGTGCTGTCCCCAACATCCCTGCAACTCACACACCACACATAACACTATCCTCCACCACAGTAACACGCAGTTACTTACACATGGCAGATGCCGCCCACCCTCATCGGAGGGTCTGTCTTACAAGGGCTGCACTCGGCTAGAAATAGCCACACGAAATTATAATTGCAACCTAACATCCCAATAAAACCGTGGTTTGCAAACGATAAGTACAGTACACGCGACGTCACATTACTAACATTATTAGATTATGTTTCAATCATTCGCTAACCCCTGTGTACCTACACCGTTTTCATATCACGAATGACTCCGCTTGTTCCTGTGGACATAATTATGGAGACAGCGACCACTTATTTTTCCAATGCCCCCAATACGCACGACACCAGGAAATTTTAATGCGGAAATTAATTAGATAACACGTACCTTTGCCTACTCGACTTTCAGTCTTGCTATCACAACCTTCGCCACACATCATCACTATTCTTAACGAGTATATTGACAACACTCAAATCAAATTGTAATTACGCTATAGAAATTCAGTTGTTTTTCTGGAATGCAGAGAAGTGGCACTTCTATACTTTCCCGGAGAGTGTATCACGACCCTACCGTTTCATTCTTGTTACATCGTAGTTAAGTGTTTTTAGTTTTGTTTTGCTAAAGACCATTAGGATCCCTATGTATTCCAAAAGTTCATAAAGTGTAATATTTTGTATGGCTCTACTCACGAAGAATAGAATAGTGTTTTTTCTTATTACATATAACCAAGTATAGTTGTGTCTAGAACGGTTATTACTGATGTGAGTGTATCGTAAAGTGACTCAAGTGAAATATTAAGTAGGACTTGTGACTGGGAAATAGTAGACTTAATCCCAAACCAACCTCCTGAAGAAAGAAAGAAAAGAAAGAAAAAGAAGTGTAGTTGCTCAGATATTTCTTTCCATCTGTCCAAAGTCCTACACTCTCACATACATCCACCCCTCCGTCGTTCCACTGCCCTCTCCTGCTTATCCCTTATATGTTGGCCCGGTGTGTATGTTTTGTAGAAGTCGCTGAGACGGCCACTCTAGCGTGAAGATTAGTATACCTTGTGTCCCTGTGCTTTTCCTATCTCTCCTAGTCTTGTATACATATTTCATCACTCCCAGTTGTCTAGGTGATACGTCTTTTCCTGAACTACTTCAAGTGCTTTGAACCCATTTTGTGAGTCCGCTGCATGGTCTACTTCCCTCAATCTTCAAGTAGTGATGTGACTAGCAGTGATTTTACACTCACAGGTCAAACTGTGATTGCTATTTTGAAGTAGCAGTGATTTTTAGCTGTGATTAACTGTGATTCAGCTTACGCCACCTAGGATACAATGCCACTCGAAATATGACCATCATCACTTACATCATCTACAGGAGTACCCAGGAGTACGTTGTCGAACAGCATTCAGTACACGGGCGAACTCGCGCTAACGCTGAAAACAAATGCTGATTTTTCAGAATCATATTTTAAAACGTTATATACATTACCTATTTTCAAAAAGTACGCCACCGTACGAATCAACAAGGACTACTTTTTAATAATTGCTAGTTGATGTAAACGTGCTTCCCTACGGGATTTTCAGAAAGACTGAATTTGTGGTTTTCCTAAGAAGTCAACATAGGTCATTACAACAAAGTCAGTAGGAATGTAGCGATTAAAAGCAACCTTATCATATAAAATACTCGATCAAATGAAAAACTGCAGATTTTCTCACTTTTAACGAACAGTACTACGTTGCCGATCTAACAGTCCAAAGTTCCAGAACTGGAATGACCAGGCCGTAGACATCCGTGAAGACTCCTCTGCCATTATTCCGTTAAATATGCACACTGCTCATTCGAGTCAGTGCCTCACTGTAGGGATTGAACAGCTCGAATGCTATGATGAACCAGTGTGTTATGTACCAGTAGCATCGGAAAATTTATGAACCAGAGGAATAGCATGCTAAAGAAGAAAGTTATATAACTCCCCAGCTACTTCGCGCCAATATTCAGGTAGGCTGTTATACTCGGTAGACCGGGCGAGTTGGCCGTGTGGTTAGGGGTGCGCAGCTGTGAGTTTGCATCCGGGAGATAGTGGATTCGAATCCTACTATCGGCAGCCCTGAAGATGACATTCCGTGGTTTCCCATTTTCACACCAGACAAATGCTGGGGCATGGCGACAATGGGACAAGAAAGGCCTAAGAGTGGGAGGGAAGCGGTCGTGGCCTTAATTGAGCTACAATCCCAGCATTTTCCTGGTGTGAAATTGGGAAACCACGGAAAACCATCTTCAGGGCTGCCGACAGTGGGGTTCGAACCCACTATCTCCTGGATACAAGAAGAATTAATATGACGCGATTAAAATCCTCGACCGGCCGGGAATCGAAACCGGGACCCCTCTGAACCAAAGGCCTCAACGCTGACTACTCAGCCAAGGAGTCGGACAGGAGGAGGAAAAGACTATTCTGATAAAATGCCCAAAACTCACTCAGAGTTCGCCTGCTGCCAATTCTCTTGTTTGCAATACCACTAATTTTAGTACCGAATATTTATACTACTGTACAATAGTGTAAAAACAAAAACGGTAGGCAAAATCTTATGCCTGCAACGTCGCAAATCACTGATTAAAATACTTAGACAACTCAACTGCTACCATCACAATTTTTCACTTTTAGACCTACCACCACAAGCCACAACCCAATAAACAGAATGAGATAATGAGAAGACTAAAATAAATCACAGGTTGGGAGGTTATAAATCCCACAACACGACAATAGCTCCTTTCAAAAATGGGCAAGATGGCTTTCACGGCCGCAGATTCTATTCACTTTCCCTTCCTGTGATCGTATGACAATGTCGACAATAGGTGTTTACAATCACAGTGCAGCCGCAACTGCGACTGTGGTGTGGGTCACAGTTAGACTTGGACTTGTGAGTGTGATGCTGTGATTACTGATTAGATTAGTTGCTACTGCTTTCTTAACTGCTAGTCCGCTAACTGCTACTGGTTGCTATTGGCCTTGCTGTGCGTTTTACGCTGGTTGATCACGTTAGTTTAGCGATTTCTCGCAGCGCAGCGCTACCAGTACTTGATTAGGTTATCTGCTACTGCTTGCTTAACTGCTAACTGCTACTGGCTGCTACTATTGGCCTTGCTGTGTGTTTCACGCTGGTTGATCACGTTAGTTTAAGGATTTCTCGCAGCGCAGCGCTGCCGTCTGCGAATCATCACAATCGCAGTTAAGACCTGCTAGTCTGGCCAACCCACTAGCAGGTTAAACTGTGATTTCACACTAGCAGTGATTTAGTAGCAGGTTTGCAAATCACTTCCCATCACTATCTTCAAGTACTTCGTACTCAGAAAACATTGTAAACTGCATTGGTGTACTACTTTATTGAAATTGTGTGCGCATGTAGAACTAGTACAAATATAATACAGTATTGTGTCTGGGTGAAATAACGAGCCCAAATCAACTTCACGAACAGAACTGAACAGAACATTGTAAACTGCGGTTTTTTAGTCTCTGATTCGCTTGGCGCGGTCAATTTTTCTTTCTGTGTACATCAGAGTTCCCTCTTAGCAGTGCTCGTGTGCAGTTGAGTTGACAGTCGCTGTGAGGAGGTAGCGTGGACGGTATAGAGTAGTGATTCTACGAGTGTAATACGTAAGTTATGGGGGAGCAAAGTGGTGGTGAGGAGTCTCCTGATCCTTCAACCCTCACAGTTGCTCGGGAAGAGACAGTTCAAATGGACCAGGATGAGGATGATAGTCTAAGTGAGAATAGTAGTACAGTGAGTAAATCGATTACACCCAATGAGGTGGTGAATAAAGAGACTGATACTTCGATTTCGAAGACTGAGTCGCAGGAACTTTATCCTAGTACTCATTATGGACCTTTCATTATTTTTGTGGAGTCCACAGCAACAGGCAATGTCGGTAACATGCATCCTATGACCCTGGGTAGAATTTTCTATGAGAAAAATATTCCAGGCATAAAATCAGTGGCCCGCAAGGGACGAAATAGGGTACAAATAGAATTTGTATATGCAGTACAGGCAAATTCATTTTTGAAACACCCTATATTAGTTGAGCTTAAGTTACGGGCATACATACCTAGCTCTAATGTATTGCGGGTAGGAGTTATCAGGGGAGTAGAGAAGACCTTGACAGAGGATGCTATATTAAAGCACTTAAAGTCTCCTGCTACTATAAAATCTGTAAAGCGTTTGAACCGTAGAATTGTTAACGAAGACGGCACACAGTATGTCTCTACTGGATCTATAAAAGTGGATTTTCGTGCGCAGAAACTTCCACAGTATGTGTCCTTATATCAGGTGCATTTAGAGGTGGAGCCATATGTTTTTGCTCCCATCATCTGTAAAAAATGCCAACGGTACGGTCACGTTGATAAGCATTGCAGAGCAACAAGCCCCAGGTGTGGGAAATGTGCATTGCACCATACTACGGCGAACTGTACGGAAACTTTCCTGCAATGCGTACATTGTCGCGGCACCCATTCAACTGGCGATGTTGACTGTCCAACTCACCAACAGCAAGTCCACATTAAAAAGATCATGAGCCATCAGAACTTATCGTTCAAGGACGCTGTACAAAAAGCCCAACCTAGTGAATATAATCTAGTAGACAATTCCCAAAATTTTCCCCCTTTAACTGGGGAGGGGCAGACTCCTACACAGTCGAACCCCCGTAAGAGAAAATTCACACAAGTAATTTTAAAATCACCGAGGCCAGTACCAGCCCCAGGATATGATAAGGCAGGTTATCAAAATATGGTTCGAGAGATTCCTCGCATGGGGATGGCAGCTTCAAGAGTTACACCTGTTTACGAAGGCGCAAGCCGTCGGATGGAGGCACCTTTGGACGAACCTGTTGCCACGAGTAGCGCCTCAATGGCGCAACCGCTTTCGTCATTTCATAGGCAACGAGAATATCTTCAAAGTGGTCTTTATCAATCTATTCAGCAATTGGTACAATTATTGGGTGATCACCCCACGTTAGCTCATAATGTATTCCAGTTAAGGGACAGGGTTTGTAGTTTTATTCAATTCTGTGATCAGAATCACTCAATGGAACGCTAGAAGTCTCATGAACAAGCGTCATGAGCTATTTAAATTAATACAGGAAACAGTACCTCACTTTTTAGCTATACAAGAAACTTGGTTTCATCTTGAGACTCGCATTAAGTATCCTAATTACAAAGTTTTACGTAATGACGGACCCAGTTACGGTGGGGTTGCCTTTTTGGTCCACTCGTCCGTGACATATCGCATCCATTCGAATATTCAGGCCATACCCCATACATATGTTATAGGATTATATTATATGCATTATTTACTTGTGCATATCTACTGTCCTCCTGAATTTTCCATTACTGAGAGACAATGGAACCAATTCTTTCAACAATTTACTACCGAACCATATGTTTTTATCTTTGGGGACTTTAGTCTTCATCACACACTGTGGGGAGGAAATTTGGATACACTTCAAGGTACACAGTTCCTTAATGAAGTAAATAACCATGCTTTTGCTATTTTGAATGATGGCTCTCCTACGCGTTTGACTGCGCCTTCTGCCCCTCCTAGCGCAGTAGATTTAACATTATGTAAGCGAAATATGGTGTCTACCACTACATGGCATACTTTGAGTGATACTTATTCCAGTGATCATTTCCCTATTGTTATTTCTTATGGTGTAGGTAGACCCTTTTCTCCACCGCACCACACATTTCAAAATAACATGATTCGATCTTTGAGGAGATTTAAACCGCAAATATATACTGCTTACATTGAGGATGCGTTACAAAAAATACCGGAAAATACTTTTTCATATCAAACTTTACTGCATATTTTAACAGCTTATATTAACCTTCACCACCCTATCAGCGCTTCACCCCCTTTATCTTCTAGGAAACTTGTGCATGTTAAGTGGTGGGACGAGGAATGTCATTTGCTGATTCAAACCCGCAAAGTACTTTTTCGACAATATAGGCAGCACGCAACACCTGAAAATTACTTCCGGCTCAAACGACACATGGCATAAACCCGCCGAATTTTCCATCAAAAACGTCGTGTCGCTTGGAGGGAGTTTATATCGTCCTTCACGCGTCAGGTTCCAATTGCAGACTTGTGGAATGCCATCAGGGCAATCACACGAGTTACGCAGCACTCTCCTGCCAAGACCATCCCAGGTCAAGTATTATCAGATTTTCTTGTTAGAGAGGCGCCAGATTTTGTTGTGCCACAGTATGTTCATTCCCAAGGCCCACTAGACGCACGTTTTTCCGTATTGCTACAACCCTGCGATTAGCAGGAATTAGAGGCAGTACTCCAATCATGCTCAAATTCCTCCCCAGGTCCAGATAATGTAACATATCAAATGCTCCAATTATTACCTATTCGAGCAAAGAAGGCATTATTAAATGGGTATAATGATATTTTTCGCAATCACAGTACACCTGTTAGTTGGAATGACTTTTTCCTAATTCCCATTCTTAAAAATAAGCAGTTACCCACTGAGGTAAGTAATTATCACGGTATAGTCCTCGGTTCGTGCCTCCGTAAAGTCTTTCTAAAGATCTTACTTCGAAGAATCCTATGGGTATTAGAATACTATAACTTGACGCCTCGATATCAATATGCCTTTTTTAAGGGACGCAGTACATCTGATGCATTTAATAGTTTTGTTATCGATTTACTATTAGCTCGTCATAGAAAACATAGTACCATAGCGGGTTTTCTTGATATTCAACGGGCTTATGATTCCGTACCTTTGAACATATTATGGGAAAAACTTGCAACTCTTAAGATTCCTGAGGGATTTATTAGCATTCTCAGACAACTTCTGACTTATCGAACACTCCGATTTAAATCGACACCTTATACAATCCAGCCCCGGTAGGTAAGTAATGGGTTGCCACAGGGCGATATTCTGAGTGGTATTCTTTTCGCTCTTTTCATGAAAGATTTTGAAGCGGTCATTTTACGTCATGCTCGACTACAGGCGTATGCTGACGATTTTTTACTTTATTGTACACATGAAGATTTACAGCTCTGTAGACAACATATTAGTTTCACGCTTCATGAAGCTAGAACATGGTTAGAGGCCCATGGGTTAAATCTTTCCATAGCGAAATGTCGAGCAATGATATTTACACATCACCGAACCTATGACCGATCGTCACTTGCTTTTGATCAGTATGAAATACCAGTGGTTAGTCACCATAAATATCTTGGGTTATTCATCGATCAAAAACTTACATGGAAACATCATTTTTTATATTTGCGTTCGAAGAGTGAACGGTATATTCAGGTAATACAGGCTGTAACCCGTAGGCAATGGGGGGCAGATCCAGTTGTGGTGCTATCTTTGTACAAAACCACTATTAGGTTGATATTGGACTACGGATCACATATTTTTGACCTAGCATCTTCTACTAACTTGAATATTCTTAACACTTGTCAATATAAAGCAATACGCTCCTGTATTGGAGCTTTAAAGTCCACACCTACCAATGCACTTTTAGTTGAAGCCTGCGAAGCTCCCTTACAAGTACGTAGAAAAATACTTGCGACGAAATATTTACTTAAAAAGTTTTCTTTAACAAGTCATCCTTTAATTCCGAAGTTACAGTTACTCTCGGAGTATTATTCCGTTCGGCGCCAGGGTTTACGCAGATTGCCCGTACTGTTTCATGCTTTTAATACATTGAAGTCGAAACAGTGTACCTTAATACACAGTGTTACTTTACTACCCTATACCTTACCCTATCATGTTTCTTATTTTAAGCCTCAAATAATATGGCCTATGCGTAATGGCTCTACTAACGTTCCTTGTCTGCAGGGGACCGAGATATGTCCTGTTAAAAGAGTAAAATTTTCTCATATTCCACGAAGCATAAACATTTTTACAGATGGGGCAAAGAACATTAATGGAGTTGGTTCCGCTTATTATATACTTTCTCTAAATGTTAAAGAACAATATGGTTTGCCTAGTGACTGTTCGATTTTTACGGCGGAGTCATTCGCCATACAGCAAGCTTTACTTTTTGTTCAGCGACAGGGATATACGCGAGCTACAATCTATACGGATTCGCTGAGTGCATTACAATCTTTGTTTTCGTATGAGTTATCCTACAATTAGTATATATACAATGTCAATAGTCTCCTTTATATGCTTGACAACGTCGGTATTTCCATAACTTTAGTATGGGTACCAGGTCATGTGGGTATTGAGGGTAATGAAAAAGCAGATTGTCTTGCAAAACAAGCTTCTCGTCTTCCTGTTCCGAATACTAACAGTATTGTTCCAACTTCTGATTATGTAGTTGTTATCCGACAGGAGGGGAGACAAGAATGGCAGAATTTTTACCGCCAGACTGCACAAGTCAAAGGTAACTTCTATTATCATTTGCAACCAACACTTTTAGTTAAACCTTGGTATATACGAGGATCTTATACTAGACGACATATTATTAACATCATTCGGTTACGGTTTAATCATGCCCTTACACCACAATATCGATCCCGTTTCCATTTAACGCAGGATACAAACTGTTTGTGTGGTACAAATATCCGTAATGGCGACTCCAACCACATTTTCTTTGAATGTTCTTTATATGCTAACCCCCGTAAAAAACTTATGACTAAACTCAAGCGACTCAAGCAGGTTTTTCCTACCAGTGTTTCTTGTTTGCTCTGTAAGCCTACAGTCGAGATTATTCGAGTGCTAAATTTGTTTCTAGATGAAGCCAATATCGTGTTATAATTCTGTCTGTAATATAGGGTGAGAATTGCTCATGCTTTTGAAGGTTCTATTTGAGTGATTTCTCATATCATTAGTGTATTACTTGTGAGTGCTATTTTGGATTATTCGTGTGGGTGAAGCTTTAGACGCAGTGTGATTGCAAGATTGGAAGTTTCCCGTATGACAACAGTCTACTCTAGCAAAATAGGGTTGTTATGTGATATAGTGAAGTTCAGTGTTTTGTGTTTTTCTACATGCAAGCTCAAGCAACAATTATTGAACTGAAGTTTTCATTTATACTAGTGTGTTTACATGAGTAAGCGAGTATTGACTGGGTGAAATGTCGTAGACACAGCCCATAAGCATCAGCAAGCAAGCAAGCAAGCAAGTGTAAGCTAGGGCGCGATACATACATATCATAAATATCTCGGCATCATCCTAGATAATAAACTAACCTTTACTAGACATATCCAGTACCTCAGAAATATGGCGGATAACTATACAAAACTCCTCAAAGCTATAACAAGACGATCATGGGGGGCAGACCCTACAACAGCCAAGACAGTATACTGTGCTACAATTCGCTCCAGATTAGATTATTGCGCTCATATCATTGATATTGCTAATCCCGCAACACTGAATAAGCTACATACTATACAACACCGCGCATTACGTATTTGTTTTGGTGCATTAAAATCTACACCCACGAATGCTCTACAAGTGGAAACGGGAGAACCACCACTCCATATACGTCGGCAGTTCCTTACTTCCAAGTACCTCATACGACGTTTCATAACAGTTTCTCATCCTATTGTACCGAAACTCCAACTACTACATGAAAGATACAATTCATATAATATCAGAGACAAAAGAACCCCTGCTCTAATAACCGTATTCCAATATGTATCGACACTAACAACCAATATCATAAGGTGCGCCAAACTTCCCCATTATACGGTACCGTATGAGGTAGTACAATACTACACAGATGCTATCCAAGCTATAACTACTACTTTTGCATTCCTACAGTATAAAACCTCTAAGTTTTCATCACCCTCGAAAAAACTTCGCTTATCATACTCTAACATTGGACATAATTTCTATACCGATGGATCTCGGAATTCATGCGGGGTAGGAGCAGCATTTTATTATGAACGAATACAACACTTTGAACTATATAAACTCCACCCGGATTTCTCTATATTTACTGCAGAAGTTATAGCGATCAGACAAACACTCCTGTATATAAAAAACGAAGCAATCCCGAACGCTAATATCTTCACAGATTCCCAATCAGCATTACAATCGATCCAGTCTTCTAAATTCACGATGAACTGGTATGTTTATAATGTTAAACAACTATTATATGACCTACGTACTACTGGTACTAAGATTACAATTATATGGATTCCAGCTCATAAAAATATTCCCGGTAATGAAAAAGCGGATAAAGCTGCCAAACAAGCATCACTGCTCAACACCCCTCCAATGACATTTATGACTCCAGTTACCGATCTAATTCCACTACTAAAGCAACATCAAAAGCAACATGGCAACAGTTCTGGAATGACACTGGAAGAATAAAAGGGAACTTTTATTACAGTATCCAACCCTCTCTGTCAATCAAACACTGGTATCAACGATCAACTTACACACGGCGTCATATAATAACTATTATTAGGCTACGTTTCAACAATTCGCTTACGCCCATGTTAAAGTACCGTTTCAATATTGTCAGCCAACCGACATGTCAGTGTGGTTCAAATGAGGCGGATGCAAATCACTAGTGGTGGGTGAAACTCTCGTTCGAGATACTCGAGACTGACGTCACCACTCTCGATGCATCTTCGAGATCTACGTAGAGATGGGCATAACTCTCGTTTGAGATACTCGAGCCTGACGTCACTTTCTCGATGCGTCTCGAGGCACGCTCCAATTGAACCTCAGCCAGGACGAATATAGCAGAAACAGAAATCATTAGCAAACATTGAACTCGAGCTGTTAGCGTGGCTCAGTTGGCTAAATATCATCGTTAGGCATTATCCTCCGCTACGTTTTGTAGTGGTTGGAATCTTATCTTCAAATATTTTTGTTTGTTCTTGTTTTGCAATCGGAGTTTCGGCTACCAAACACACACCTGTTCGTGCAGAAACAACCAGATCGCTAATAGAAGTAATTGTAACGTTACTGAATATACAAAATAACCAATATATAATAAAATCTCTTCTACTTGAACACATGCAATATAAACCAATCATAATGTAAACAAACCTGATTACCTCGTGGCCATGTCATCAAATCAGTTAGCTTTGTATCTGTATTGCACTGAAAATAGTACTCATAATAATGTTATTTGTGTTACGTCCGTCCTAAATGCTAGTTCTTGACAGACGCCTGGGTGTGGGAATTATGTCCCGCAGGAGTTCATTAACGTGCTGGAAGCCAACGACATGGACTTGTTACCTTTCAAACAGTAGGTACACTGACAGAACATATTGAACACACTGGGATAAAAATGTACGTGTTTCGACAGAGGGTTATCGCTCTACTCTGTGTTTTGTATTGTACGTTTTGGTTATTACATATTACAGGCTTTGCTTCTCTCGGTTTTGGGTTGTACGTTTTGGTTATTGAATATTGCTGGCCTTTTCTCTGTTGTCAAGGTATTTTAACAGAAATAAGTTTGTTTGCGGTAATAAAACCGAATAAATCATCATTTAATTACCAGTTCTACTCTATAACGAGCCACCGGAGACCACGGGTACCTTATACCAATATACACAGAAGGTTTCCCTGAACAATTTCCGAAAATTTGTCGATGGAGTTCGGCTTCATCCTGTATATGTGCCTTCAGGTCTGATAATATTGTGGCTGGTCTTGAATGATCCTTTTCAAGGAAACGATCTATTTGTTACCATACTTACATAAAAGTATCGATAGTCCAGAAGGAGACTTAACCCGAGAACGAGTCCCTCTTCTGATACATGCCCACATATAACAGTATATGCCATTACCGGTATATTTTACTTTCTGTTCAAATTATTACACAACTCGATGCGTCGTAAAAGACATCGCTTCAATAAAATATTAAACATATATCACACTCTTCATTACTATTTATTTCACATACCCAGTCCCCGAACCATAGGAACTAATCAATGAAGGATAAAATATGTTTCCTAGCCGAGAATCGAACCCAGAGACCCTTGGACGAAACGCCAGTACGCTAACCATTTCGCCACGGAAGCGAACAGTGGTTACGTAAAATGCAGGAATACAGGTAGGTAAGTTGACCGCGAGTAGATTATAAAGTAGTTGGCGTATCGTTATTAGTTGTTATAATGATGTTATTTGCTTTACGTCCCACTAACTACTTATTAAGGTTTTCGGAGACGTCATTAGTTGATCAACAGGCGAAGTAGGCTATAGTCGAGGGATAACATACCGCATGCGCATGATGCCCCGATTTAAACTTTGAGATAGGATTACGAGTCATGGACTGCATCAGTTGCTCGAAATGCATCGAGAGCTCTCGATACGTTTCCCAGCACTGCCTCGAGACAAAGAGCTCATGCGCCTGACGTCACTATACGACATCGAGATAGCATTATGAGGCACGTACTGCATCGCTTGCTCAGAATACATCGAGAGCTTTGCATCACGCGACCCATCACTACAAATCACCTCATTCTCCAGTGTCAGTTATATACTCAGGCTCGAACACGCTTAATTGCAAGTCTAATCTGTTTCGAATACCACTTCCAACAAGTGTTGCTTGTCTTGTTTACAATCCGTCACCGGACATAATATACATATTAAACAGATATTTAGGTGACACGGGCATCATATTGTAAACATACCATAAGATTCACGTTTCATTAATAGTTGTGTCACTTACATAGTCTTCATAACACTCCCGACTATACCTACTTAGGTTTTGTTTAATTTTTGTTATTATACAACTCTAGCAGAAAATGAGCACAATGTTCGCGTTACTATTGTCTTTTGTCGCCTCTAGCACATATGTTAATACGTTGTTCTTTTGTTAGAAAGATCCAGATTCAGTAGGTAAATTCTCTTTGGTAGGTCAGATGCTCTTTGGTAGGTACGGTTTAGGGTAACACGTCGTTAGTCATATCATATGTCGTTGGTAAGCTTTTATTACACTTTGCGCGATATATACATTCTAACCCTCTATTTGTGTTATTCCATCCTTAATACTAGATCCTTTAGTTGTTGTGTTCTATCCTTTGTCCTTCCCAATTGTAGACCCGTTCCGTATGTCAAAGTAGAAGACGCCAAGATGGGTCACTTCGGCGTGAAGATATAGTACCTTGTGTCCCCGTGCTTACTCCTATGTCTATTACACTTACACCCACAAGATGTAGATTTTCACCCATACCAGTGATCTTTGTACTGTGAGATAAAGTATTTCTTAGTCACCATAACTAAATGTTTCTGAGTGTTCGACAGTGTTTCATTTACAAAGTATTGGAACTGGGTGTTAGTTAAATACAGAGCCCAACCAAATATCAAGAAGAAGAAGAAGAAGAAGAGTAAGCTAGGGCGGCGTATGAAGTCGGATGTGGGTTTTTATCAGGTGTTGATTCTAGTGCGAGTTTTTAGAATTGACTGTGTGATGATGTTTAATGTTGGCACTCTTAAACGAGATTATGCGTATTTCTGCAATGGTAGCTGTAATTGAGTGGATTTTATAGTTGTGTAGTGTTCTTATCGTGGTTCAAAACATCAAAACATGACTTGGACGGATATTGATACCATTCTGATATCGGTGAGTTATTCTCATTTTATAATAAAGTATTACAAAAGAATGTTGAAAGTTGTGTCATTCAAAATGGCTAAGTGTATTTATTATTTACATGTACGCCAATCGTAACAGGCATGAAGTGGGTGCATGTTTCTAGTCTCACTGGGTTGGATTTATTTTTCGCAACGCTTTGCATTTGTACCTGTATTCACTTTTCCTCCTGATTTCTGGGCGTTCATTATTATCAGTGATATTTGTAGCCTGAGAGTTCTCATATTTGATTGTTGGTGGTAGCCCAGTATTAATAATTTTATATACATTTGTAATGTTAGTGTTACTCTGAATGATATTTAATTGCCAATTGTTCAGATGAGACTGCCAGACTAGATGCTTGCAACTGGGACTAACATTTGCAATATCTTTACGAAAACCATTTGAAATAGACAGTGTGAAAAGTTTCAGGGAAGTTAAAGCACACCATAATACATTCTACTGAAATCCTCTGAACTGCGGTGACAAATGGAAATTACTGTGGTAGTTCTGCTTAATCAGTGAACTGTTTATGCTAAGCGACAGTTGACTTGATTACCAGACAAGGCATCTCGTGAAGTATTTTACATTCTGGTAAACCATGCATGTATGTATGGTGTTGTTTCACCAGTTCCTGGTGTATTTACTGGACAAAACGTTTATAGACCAATAATTGATTCAGTTTTGTGTTTATTTCATTCAGTCATTGTCAGCAATTGTGATTTCAATACCAGCAGTTGGTCTGTTAGAAATTCTGTCGCACCTAACCTACCTAACCTTGTGACAATCTGTGGTTTTTTGTTGATCACAATCTAACCTGTCACTATCAGTTGTTTTCGGTAGATTACAATGTCTTGTCACAAACCAGTACTGTCCCACAGGGTGCTAGATGCCTGCTGGCTGCTTCGCGGGCCTGATCTGCGGACAGACATCCCCAGACCCCCTTTGCTTGCCTCCAGCTAAATGGTTTTGTCACAAGGCAGACCTACCCAAACCAGCCCAATGGCCATGTCACTAGCCAGATGTAACCAAACCAGCCCATTAGTCTTATCGCTATCCTGACTTAACCAATCTAGACCACAATCTAGGTCACCAACCAGGCGTATCTCTTATTCTGTCATGTTCTTGTGAAGGGCCTTGGTCATGGTCCTTTTACGTCCTGATAATGGTGTTGAAAACCTCCGTTTTAAAAACTAGTTATTAAAGATTCACCCAATCTAGTCTCCCCTGGATTTGCTAAGCTAGATCTCTGTTATATTTGTACATTGTGTCAAACAGCCAAAAGGTACCAGGTTGTCAGTGGCGTACAGTGGTCTGAAGATCTGGGCTACCACTCAGCCTAGTAATATGCAGAACATTAAAGTACATTTAAAAAAATATTAACTGTATATATGTGAAGTCGAGAAGTCTCGTTTGGGATGAAAATTCCTTGATGATGTCATTGAAAGTTCCTGAAGAAAGTACTTTTCATTTCACATTAATGCCAAACCGCATAAACGTTCTTTTGTCTGCGTTGAATGTCGGTATGATTTTATCCTCTTCATTATAAGCTATAAATTTTATTTTTGTTCTGTATTGAAGTGCGATTATAAGAATAAATTGACAAGAGGGTCCACCTTTTCAATACAATAGGCCTATATCAAGTAAATTATATTACATAAGTCTTGGGACTAATTTCAGCCACATATTTGCCATCTTCAACCAAATTGAAATTAAACAAATTATGTGATTGGCCTAACTAAAACATATGTATATCAGAGACAATGCTGTAGGAATAATTATAACATTAAAATATGTACCGGTATATACCGAGCTTGATAGCTGTCGTCGCTTAAGTGCAGCCATTATCCAGTATGCTTACAATATTGTGATTTTTTATATCCCACCTTTTCAATACAATTGGTTTTATGTTGTTAGATCATAATGCTAATAATTATCAAGGCCACGGATGCTTCCCACTCCTAGCTCTTCCCTTTCCCATCGTCGCCATAAGACCTATCTGTGTCAGTGCGATGTAAAGCCAGTTGTAAAAAAAAATTATATGTATATTATAAATAAGGTTATGAACCTTAATTTTTGTTATTGTATATATTTCAATGTTATAATTATTCCTACAACATTGTCTGGTAGGTCTTTATCAAGGTAGGCCTATTTTCTTATATTATATTTAAACTCTTCAGCGTAGAAAACTTTCTTTCTATAGATGCCGAGGTTGTTGGTATTGTCACAATTATTACCAATTTTAGTACTTCAGGAATCGCTTGGTTTAGTCTGTTTTCTTATATGCCGGCCCCGTGGTGTAGGGGTAGCGTGCCTGCCTCTCACCCGGAGGCCCCGGATTCGATTCCCGGCCAGGTCAGAGATTTTTACCTGGACCTGAGGGCTGGTTCGAGGTCCACTCAGCCTACGTGATTAGAATTGAGGAGCTATCTGACGGTGAGATAGCGGCCCCGGTCTAGAAAACCAAGAATAACGGCCGAGAGGATTCGTCGTGCTGACCCCACGACACCTCGTAATCTGCAGGCCTTCGGGCTGAGCAGCGGTCGCTTGGTAGGCCATGGCCCTTCAAGGGCTGTAGTGCCATGGGGTTTGGTTTCTTATATGGCGGTAAGACTTTCATGGACTGTTTTTTGTGAGAAATCGAATACGTAGTAACATTTCACAATTCATTTTCCTAGAGAATTATGTTGGTCTTTTGAAACTGTAATAAAGTGTTATATACTTTTATATAATTTTCTTGGGCTGCCGCCAGTAGCCCGTAAAATATGCCCCTGCAGGTCGTCGATCTCCTTTTAAATTATCTGCAGTTACTGTAAATCTCAACCTTCCAATGACGTCACACAGATGCACTGCTCACAGTGCCCATCGAAGGTGGCGGATCCTGGACTTACACTCGTGATTTTAACATGGTAAATAATGCACATTTAAACGATGTATTAATTTCATTCTTTCATTCACTCCTTCGGTATAAGCCCAGGATCTGCTGGCACAGGCTCCGTGGCTGTGGACTGTGTATCTGTGTGATGTCATTGATGATGTTTTGGGAAGGTTGTGATTTACAATAATGGCAGATCATTCGAAGGGACGTGTAACTTAACTAGTTTGTAAAAGAGACTTTAACAATCCAATGTGATATGGATGATTTGCCATGACAAAAACAGGACTGGGGCTGGTGACCTTCGATGTTAGGCCCCTTTAAACAACAAGCATCATCATCATCAAAAACAGGACTGAGTATGAGGTATGTCTGGCCAGTGAAGAACCATTGGCCTGGATTGGTTAGGTCCGTCTATTGACAAAACAATTGGTCTGATTTGGTTAGGTCCGGCTGGTGACAAAACCATTGACAGGTGAGGTTGTGATTCACTGAAAACCACTGAGAGTTACACGGGTAGGTCCAGTTAGATGCAACAGCATTTCTGATTGAGTGACTTGTTGGAAGCACACTTTTGATGACTTACGTTTGAATGCAATAAATATTAAAATTGAATATATTCTTGGTCTATTAAGGTTCTATTATGTCTGGTAGATATGTCAGGGGAGTACCACTTCAGGAATGGGGAAGCGGCACTATACATGTATAGTATACAGCAATCAGCATGATCGGATATAAATTTATGGTACTCGCCATAAGTACGTGATCTGCCGCCACAAAACTGCGTAGTTGTACTACTACCTCTTCAGACAATAATTACAATCACAGGCACAGCACTGACTGACAATTCAATTGTTTTGGCTAGTTGTACTTCCTCTTAAAACAATAATCACCACCACAGGCACAGTACTGGTCAGATGATTGGAGTGTTTTTGCCTTGTTGTACTTCCTCTTTAAAGAACGAACAGCACCACCATGACAGTATCCTGTCAGACAACTGCTGTTGTTTGTGTTGTACAAACACACACGGACAGATCAGGATCATGGAAGGAATATCAAACGGAGTGATGAAAGATGGCGGGCAGGATGTCCAACCTTACCAGTTGATATTGCGGATGATTTCTAAAGATTTTGTCTCCTCCAGCAATTTTGCAGTGTTTATTGAACATGTATGTGGTGAGGTAGCCGGCGTTCAGGCATTTCCTCCTGTTGTATTCTGGAACGGATGGTGGACTCAAAGGTGTTGATGTGGGCGCCTGTAACTTCATCTATGAATTCAATACAGTGATTTACTGTTAAATGGTCATAGCCATATTTCTTCAACGTGCTGTACGATTTCCAGCAGTCGTTTATGATAGTTGTTCTGGGTTTGATCCATTGCTGTATTGAATTTATGAGGGATTGTCCAACTCTTTCGTTGATAGTTGTGTGAAAAAGCACTTCCCTGTTCCTCTCTCGACTCCTCTGAAAACCCATTGGTCTTCTACAAAATGCCCTCTGTAGTATTTCTTTTGTCCAAGTTTACTTTCATCCACCCCGACAATGGTATTAGGATCACCAATGGATTTCGATGTCTCAATGTTTTGATTAGAACTTTGTAATAAAAATTTGTTATGTCTGTAATAGTGGTAATTGAGAACCTGTATTTCTGGGTCATGTCTGCCGAATGCGTGTTGCGGACAATTTCGTAGGTGAGAAACAGAATCTCTGGGCTGGTCAAATTGCTCCAGGGTAACCAGGAGTTGTGGCAGATTGTTTTTGTTGCCTTGCACCAAGATTGCCTGGGTCCTTTGTTACACACCCATCATTCGCCATCACTGGTTTGTTTGGTGTCCTTCAAGGTCATGATGGAGTTTCACGTGTACTTGACAGGTCATTTAATTAGTCCGGCATTGTGTAAAAATTTCATTAGCCTGTCTTTGTCAGAGACCACTTGCTGAATGAGTCTCCTGTTAGGAGATTCAAGCTTGCCTAATACTAATCTAGAACAGGAGGAATGCAGAATGAATGTACAATTTTGCAGTTCCTCTTGGTGTTTGCTTACTATTACAACTGCAAGTCTGGCCAATATGGAGAGAAATTGAATGTTCTGTAGTGTACTGAATGACTGAAAGGAAGGTGGATAGATAGTCTCCTTTCATAGGAGGAATGTGTTGTGGTAATGAAACCTGTAAACCCCCCCCTCTTTTTACAGATTTGTGCACATAATATAAGGCACATATAAAACAAGTAATGATGTAATAATCCAAAAATAACAAACTTGAAGGAACAACTTCAGCCAGGAAAAACATTTTAAATTTCAAAAACATACACATGGCTACCCAGGGTTACCAACATGACAACTAGAGAAAGGATGTATGGGAAGCAGGCCGGGAAACCCTACAGAGGACGAGATCAGAGGGATATGTGATGATAAAAATTGGTTCATGAGGAGCCAGTATGGATTTAGAAAGAAATTTTCTTGTGAGGCACAACTGGTGGGATTTCAGCAGGACATATCAGATCAGTTGGATTCAGGAGGTCAGTTAGATTGCATAGCCATAGATCTTTCCAAAGCCTTTGATAGAGTGGAACATGGAATATTATTAAAGAAATTGGAGGGAATAGGATTAGACGTAAGGGTTACACGTTGGATAAAAGCATTTCTAAATTCAAGGGTTCAGAAGGTCAAAGTAGGAAATAATGTATCTCAGGAAGAGAAAGTTTGGAAGGGAATTGCACAGGGTAGTATAATCGGTCCGTTACTTTTCTTACTATACGCAAATGATTTAGGGAACAATATAACATCAAAAATAAGATTGTATGCAGATGACATAATTGTTTATAGAGAAATAAACAACATTGAGGATTGTTCAGAATTACAAAGGGACCTTGAAAGTATCCAACAATGGGTTGAAGAAAATAATATGAAGGTTAATGGAGGCAAATCAACTGTTACAACTTTTACAAACAGGAGCTTTAAAACTGAATTTGAATATACTTTGGATGAGGTAGTTATCCCAAAAGATGGCAAGTGCAAATACTTAGGTGTGAGATTTGAAAGTAATTTGCACTGGAAGGGTCATATTGATGACATTGTTGGGAAAGCATACAGATCATTACATGTCATAATGAGGCTACTTAAAGGATGCAACAAAGAATTAAAAGAAAAAAGTTACTTGAGTATGGTTCGTCCATTATTGGAATATGCAAACAGTGTTTGGGATCCTCACCAAGAATAAAGAAATAGATAGTGTGCAGAGGAAAGCAGCAAGATTTGTAACAGGGGATTTCAGGAGAAAGAGTAGTGTATCAGAAATGTTAAAGGAACTTGGGTGGGAAACTTTAAGTAAGAGAAGGGAGAAAACTAGACTTACAGGATTATATAGAGCCTATACAGGAGAAGAAGCATGGGGAGATATCCGTGAGAGGCTTCAGTTGGAAAATAATTATATCGGCAGGACTGACCACAAATATAAAATTAGAAGGAATTTTAGCAGAAGCGATTGGGGTAAATTTTCATTCATTGGGAAGGTTGTGAAGGAGTGGAACAGTTTACCAGGGGTAGTGTTTGATCCTTTTCCAAAATCTGTACAGATATTCAAGAAGAGAATAAACAGCAACAGAGAAAATAAATGAAATGTTAGAGGGCATTCGACCAGTGCAGGTTATTGTATATAAAAAAATGTGTGTGAATAAATTAATTCCATCCCCTGGTCTAAGGAGTTTGGACAGCCAAAGTAGGGGACTGCCTGTAGGGTTGAAGTACAGTGGGGACTTCGAGGGCCCTGGGACCGCTACGGTAGCTGTGAAGGCCCTTCAGGAACTCTGAAAAGTGGTGGCAAAAGGGGCTCTGGCTAAGACGCAGCAGGTCGTTATGCTACTTAGGATCCAGAACGGGTAAAAAAAAAAAAAAAAAAAGTAAATAAATAAATGCAATGTAAATATTAATGTTATACCAGTTTTATAGTATCATTTGAAGCAATTCCACATACTGTATATCAGTTGACTATATTTGTAAGTAGGACAGGATATATTATAAGTAGAATTTTGTATAAACAATATAAATTTATTAAGGATGAGCTGTGTGTTTAATAGAAAACATTGTTAGCGTAAATTGTATAATATTGTATTATAGGAAAAATTTTCTTCTCTTGTTAATTTAATATTTAGTGCTTGACAATAATGTATTTTAGTGTACCATTTGCCACCGAGGTAGACACCTCATTTGCAAATAAAGAGATTTTGATTTGATTTTGATTTGATCTTATGTGACGTTGTAGGGAAAGAAACGTGACAGCATTAACCCTTTAATCTGGTTTACTCACAATAAAGAATTTTAACAAGGTTTAAAACACCAATTAAAAGGATAATATTATCAATTAAGAGAAAGATTAAATCGAACCACGAGGTTCCTATCGGTGGTTCTTCAGAGAATCAAATGGCAACACAATATTATGATTACATTTAAGGTGAGCATAACTACGATAATGAAATTTACAAGAAAAATTTAACAGGGAATATGACATAATTACAACCATCAAAATGGAGAAGTGTCTACAAATTATTACCAAGAAAATAACGTAATTTGAAATTTAAAGCAGAGGCCTTCAAAGTTGCTGTCTTCTCCTAATACACATCAGTGAGAGACGCGTCGCTCCACAGGCTTACTCTAAATTGAAGCTGCATTACTGGAAGCAACCTGAATGGAAAAATTAAGATTTACATTACACAAAAGGTTAATAAAAAGGAATTGCCTCCAAAACAAAGAATATGCCTAGCTGTCGAACTAAGGCATTACAAAACTAAAACGGTGAAAACCAGGGTCTAAGGTAAACTCCAAACAAATGAATTTACATATTAATTTAACATTCGAGAAAAGAAAGCATGCTTACACCGGGATGACTGGAGCTGCTGAGCGGACCACCTTACAAGGTGCATCCGATCTTGAAAACGTTCGGAAACCAAAGACGCGGACCAGAGGCCTGCTCGTGCTAAAGGGCCAAAGGCCAGAAATTGAGAAACGCTCAAACAGCCAATCAGGGAAGCTACCTATGATTCGACCCAATATTTCACCAATAAAAATTATTGTTATTTTCGCCAATAGGATTACAGCACCATATATGGTAATGTGAGAAACATATTCTAGAAGTTTCGATTGCGAAACTCAGTGATTTCGTGATAGAAGCCTCCACGTGGCAACTACAGGGTGATACAAAAAATGGGTTACAACAAACATACTACTGGAGATCTCCAATACCAAAATCAGTGTCTTCAAACACTCATAATGATTATTAAATATCAACAGTCTTCCCTGTTAAGTCCTGAAAATTCTTTAAATTCACAACAACTAAACACATACCAAATAAACAAATATTTAATTGAATTCTTCGAAAATGTCTGAGAGTTCCTTAGTTTTTTCAATGACGGTTTCATGACAAATTTTTAGTATAATGTCAAAAATTAAACAATACCATCCACTTTAGGAACTCGCCACCGGTGACATCCTCCACCGGCGAATCTCAAGCTCTGCCCGATAATAAATTTTAAAAAAACACTTTACGTTAAATGGCGGTTTTAACTGGAGGTCTGAATCTTGTGAAAACGCACTTATACCAACACATATCACCCACATCTTGATGCGACTTTTACTAGGAGTATCTGGGAAGCTGAATTTTGTAAGCTCGACCACAGGTATTGCTGTCCATAGGATTGCTGACATCGGCCACCTGCCAACATGGTTTCCTTTTTCAGTCCCACCAGTGTCTCCAATGAAGCTTCATTTAGTTCACTCACAGTGAACATGTAGTAAGACATGGCACAGTACTGGGGAACTGCCACCACCAGGAATTCTGCTACACTGCACTCCCAGGTTGGATGCAAACAGGTCAGGAGTTCATAGTGCCTCTTCCAACAGGCACGACAGGTTCCCTGTCTCAACCAGGTTATGGTGATTACTGGAATAGAGATCAATCCGCAGCAGAAAAGGAAGTAATACAGGAAAACCCATAGCTCAATCATGCAGAAGAGTCTTTTGAGAAATGTAGACTGAAGGGTGGTTTTTCTGCTTGCTTTTTTTTTTTTACTATATAACAGGAACTGTTAATATTCTGTGCGTGGAGGATAACCTCGCCCCAAATATCTTTGGGAACTCGAAGCCCCCACCCCCGCAGGGCAAGCATGTATAAAAATTTACCAAACATAACAGACCAAACAAAATTAGGAAAGCTTACTGGAGTTTACCTTGATACCAGAAATTTTAAGAGGGATCCCTAGTTATGACTATGAATGAAAATCTTAACCTAAAGGGCATGCTAAATTATACCTAACATGGTCTCAAATGAACATTCTTACTACAACTAAAATCTTAAGTAACCTGTGAACTTGCCAAAGTATCCAGCCGGATGTGTACCCCAAAAGTTTGCTTACAACTAAGTTTCCTTAAGTAACTAATGGTTTCTAAAGCATCATCTCATAACTAGGAGATCTTAACTTGCGACAAATGGACTCTTTCAGCATAATTAAGTATGGGATAATAAGGGGTGGTAGTCACATGAGAAATAGATAGGTCAAAACAGAAGTTACGGAATTGCACAGATGTAAAAGCTCTAGCGTTGTCACTTACCAAAGATTGACAGGGTCCAAATGAAACAAAGATCTGTTTCAAGCAAGAAATAGTAGTATTAGCATTAGCCATGCGAGTAGGAAACAACCTTGTAAAACGTGATAACGCACCAGCACACACACAAGCATGAAACGATGGCTGGTCCGTAATCGCGGAAATGGACCGATGTAATCTATAAACAGTCCCTCCATCGGGCGAGAAGCTTGCTCAGGTAACAGGTAGAGATTTGATTGAGAGTACACAGTTTTATGATATAGTGAAAGGATATAAATATGATTCAAAGTGATACTAGTGAGGAGGGGTCTGTCTTTTCTTTGTGCTTGGCAGGGACCCATTAACTCTCCCTTAGAAATATCCTTACTTATTTGGAAGAATTAAAACCAAAGCCATGTAAAGGTGTAAAATACAAACATTTTGTGTGCTGTAGCATCCTAGCTGTGATGAAGGCACGTTTCCTATTATCTCTAATAGAGCTTGTGTCATGTCTGGCCAGGGTGCTCCCGCATTTTGGGAAAATAAGGGTAAAGCTTCTGAATCTGGTGGGCGAAGGATAGGTTCGAGATCCAAATTGTCACAGCTGGGACGTCACACGACTCTCGGAAGGCTTGACAATATTGGTGCATTAACTACCTACTTCCATGACCAAAGCATTACCGGTAACCCAACAGAGTGGAGTGATGTGTAGCACACGCAATAGCCGTGTACTGCTGTGAAGTGACATGTCTGACATGCATTGCGCCACATCTGCATTGTCGTTCCATCTCTTGAGTTTCCTTCGAATTTTGTATGAGGTCTCTTCACAACCATCTAGATAAAACTTCATTCTTTCGTTTCATATATCTATCGATTCATATTAACGATTTTTCACCCCATTATCGATGCGTAAAATTCATAGACTATTCGCTCATATACTTGTCCTGCAAGGGCATTGGTGAACAAGGAAAAATTTTCTAGCGATGCTATACAAGGGATATTAAATTAATGTTTTAGTGATTTTTAGAATAGTAGTTATAGTTTTAGCGATGATTCTGATGACAGTGATGTTGATATTGCTGAATTAGTCCAGGATGAGGCTGAAGGATGGTACTTTGGTTCCAACACTATTTGTGCTAGATGTGGTAGTGCTGCGTGTAATTCTTACTGGGATGACATGGATAATTACGTAAGAAATAAACATTTTGTAAAGTCTTTTCACCCCAAGGTTTAGCTCTAAATGTCGTGCATCCAGTAAAGTCTTTCATTTTTTTTTTCATTTGAACTCGTCCAGCTGAGTGGAACGGAAACAAATCACTACACTTAGCAGTATGTAAAGTCCCGAGGAATGCTATTTCCATTTCAATCTAGGGTAAGGGAATTGATTCCTGTCAAAACAAATGAGATGTACAACCTGTGTCTGAAAAGTTCCGTGAATGGTCGCCTAGTACACCGTGCTAGTTCGGACGATGCGCTCGCGCATACTCGTTGCAAGACATGACACCAAGTGCCCCCTATCGGTCAACTCAACACAGTTAAACGGAGTTGAACGCTGCAACACATCGCACAGAGTCAGTGTGAGGACTCATGTCATTGCACAGTGGAGTGCAAAATGGAGCAACGCGTTAATATGAAGTTTTGCTTCCACCTAGGCAAAACGGCAACGGAAACACACGCAATGTTAGTGCAAGTTTACCACGTTCAAGCAGTGGGTAAAAAGTGCGTTTTTGACTGGTTTAAACGCTTTTCAGATGGAAAGGAAGGTGTTGAGGACGAGGCGTGTTCGGGGCGACCAACCACAAGCACATCTCCAGACAACGAACGAGTGCGACAGATGCTTGCGAATGATCGGCGACTGCCCTTACGAATTATAGCAGATGAAGTGGGTGTAGGCAAAGGCAGTGTAAGGACCATTGTTCACGAACATTTAAAAAAACAGAAGATTTGTGCTGATCGCCTTTTTCGACAGCAGTGGTGTCATTCATCATGAATTTGTACCCCAGTGTACAGCTGTCAACGCGGAATTCTACAAGGGAGTTTTGAAACGGCTACTGCAATGCATCAGACGAGTTTGGTCTCATTACGTCCTATTTTCGGGATATGTATCAACGACATAGTGCTATGAATTTGTAACTTCTTCAAAGAGGTGACGCCAATGTAAACAAAGACTAATTATCAATAAACTCCCAGTAAATGTATATCATTGCGCAGTGGAATAGTAAGAGGGGCTCAGAAAAAGAGGACTGTCAGGACCGATAATCATAAGGGTGAAAGAAGATAATAGGGTTTTCAAAATAACGTGTATATATATATATTTTTTTTCTTTCGAACCACCGGAAAGATAACAATATGTACTCTAGCAAAATCAATTTGGCAGGACTATATTTTTTTCATAGATAGAAAAACTATATGGTAGAAATAGAGATTAATTAATGTCTGGCAAGATTGAGAAATTGGAAAGTACAAATAAATATATATTAACTTAGATCATAACCAGTTTAAGAGGAATAGACTACAGATTGAAAAACTGTACAATGAGAATGGAATGTGCAAATAGATATCAGTAAATTTACGATATACCTGAATTCTCAAAACATGACTGAAAATTAACGAGGGTACCAACTTGAACTTGAAGTAATTTAATATATTTAAAATTTGTTGATAAATAATAGATTTTTCCAAGTATAATAAATAATCCTAACAGCAACCCTAAGGGTAAATATGTGCTAAATAAATGCACTGATAGATAAATACGTGATATAGAGCAAGAACATTATCAACAACTCCTAGTACATTTTTAGAAGAAATAGGTTATAAGAAAAATTCGTTAACATGAGACGTGAGAAAAAGTTGATCAAAGGGATCATAGCTGTGCTGTAAAAATGTAAAACATTAATAGGAAAGTAGTTCCAAGGGATCATAGTACATGCTTAGGATCACACGTTCCATAATAATACAAATACGCATAAAAATATGAAATATGACGGGAAATCATATACGAAATACAAAGCTAGTACAACCTATGGTAATAAGGGTCAGGATGGGAGAAATGGGATATCAAAGAACACAATGTGAAGTGTACGTCAAGTAGAGGTTATGGTAGACGGGCATCCAGTTCTATGGTGGCAATTTGACACGAATAAAGGTAAGTTCTTAGCATAAATGTCTTGATTGTGCACAAAGCGTAGACCACTCCCCCATCTCTCGCCAAGATGCCCGTAGAAAAGAAAGGTTAACAATAAAATTTGAATAGGACGGTCTCCATATCTCTCACCTCAGGGTAGCAGCAACAAAGTGATGGGCAGAGAAAATCTCATGCCTCGACGAGATCTTGTGCTCTTTTCCAGTTCTCGATTCCACGTACCGAAAATGGCAGGGTGGCGAGAATATATAGGCGGAGAGATCATTCTAGAGAATGTCTTGTGACAAACAGCTGAGCAGGTGACGTATGACGTCAGCGCAGGAAACAGTTGAGCATCAAACATGGCGACCAGACGAATATCAGCAGGAGGGAGTGGAGAATTAAATGCGAAAACATATGCAGGGTAGAGTTGAAGAGGTAAGTTCACCAAAACTGTAAAGTCAGTATATATATAGCACACAAAGTAGGAAGGCACAGCCTGAACTGTTCTGGAGTGGACAGTGGAAGCTCCTCCACAACAATGCCCGTCTGCACACCGCGATCCGCGTGACTCAGTTTCTCTCTGAAACCCAAGTGACTGTTCTTCCACACCCTCACCGGGCGAGTTGACCGTGCAGTTAGGAGCGCGCAGCTGTGAGCTCTCATCCGAGAGATAGTGGGTTTGAATCCCACTGTCGGCAGCCCTGAAGATGGTTTTCCGTGGTTTCCCATTTTCACACCAGGCAAATGCTGGACTGTACCTTTATAAGGGCCACGGTCGCTTCCTTCCCATTCCTAGACCCTTCCCCTCCCATCGTCACCATAAGACGTATCTGTTTCGGTGCGACGTAAAGCAACTAGCTTTCACACCCTCCGTATTCTCCGGACTTGGCGCCGGCAGATTTTTTTTTTTTTGTTCCCCCGTCTTAAATTAGCCCTGAAAGGCCACCGGTTCGACAGTGTAGCAGGTTCACCAAAACTGTAAAGTCAGTATACATAGCACACAAAGTAGGATGGCACAGTCTGAACTGTACCAGAGTGAACAGTGGAAGCTCCTCCATGACAATGCCCATCCGCACACTGCGATCCGCGTGACCCAGTTTCTCTCGAAAGGCCAGGTGACTGTTCTTCCACACCCTCCGTATTCTTCGGATTTGGCGCTGGCAGATTTTTTGTTCCCCCGTGTTAAATTAGCCCTGAAAGGCCACCGGTTCGACAGTGCAGCACATTTGCAACAACGCGTGACAAGGGTTCTCCGGGAGATTCCAAAAGAAGCTTTTGCTGCCAGCTTCCAGCAGCTTTACAGTCGATGTCAAAAGTGTGTTGTAGCTAACGGAGATTACTTTGTGGTCAGTAAAGGAGTTTTGTGTGTAACTTACATTGTCTTTATTTCATGAGACCCTTCACTGAACTTTTCAGGCACAGGTTGTGTGTTACCTTAGCCCTCTTCATGTTGATGGAAATAGTACAGAAATTAATTTTGGGCCTTAATCTCGAAAAATTGTACCATAGTCATGCCTGTTATTTGATTCAGATAAATTTAAATCTATATGCAAATTACCTCACTTCAATGACGAAACTAAACACTATATATTTTGGACCAGAAAGCTATTTCCAATAATAAAAAATGGTTGGAAATTAACAAAGATATATAATAAAACAGTTTGGTGCACAGGTATGCTAGTCTTTAAATGTTCAGTGAAAGCTCCTCCCGCATCCAGTGAAGGCTAGATTTTTTGAATGCTCTTGTTCATAAGGGTTAATGAACACTGAATTCAGAATTGCACGACAAGGAAAGGGGTTCTGGAGATGTAAGCCTCTGCAGGTTTGGCCACAAAGCAGCATAAAGAGCTATAGAGTCTGTATTATGGAAGAACAGTGACAGCTGTCATCCACTCGTGGGTGCGGCGAGGAGGGGAAGCGGGGCAATCGTTGGCTCTCTGTTGCCATGGAAATGATTGCCCGCTCACCTCCTCTCCGCACTGTATTCACGAGTGGATGACAGATGTCTGCGTTCTTCTTTCAGAATACAGAATTTAGTAGGTTATCCTCTGGACAACACCACCTTCTGTGAAAAAACTATTGGTCTGGATGAAACCATTGACCTGAGTGGATTAAACCATTGATTTGGATTAGTTAGACCATTGGTCATGACAGACATGACAAAAAGCGACTGGGCACTGAAGTGCTACCGAATTTCTAAAGGCGCGGTTTACTGATTGTGTCAGCCCCTTGTCTAGACATGATGCGAGCTCTGTTTGAGACAATAGGAAACCTGGCCAGCTAATAGCATTGAAGAAAACGGTCAAATTTTGCTGATTTACACGGTCTCAATATTTTCATTCTTCTACATAAGTAAAAAGACTTCTTGGGATAAGAGGGTGGGTCCCTGACAAGGATAAAGGATCTCTCCTTTAAGGTACTTAAGGTATCACTACACATCATTTTTCTTGCCTTTTCTTTTTTCCAAATATGCACATCAGCTATGGAGGCGCTTATGCCCCCAGACCCTCTTTGCTTGCCATGAATTCAAATTTGATCCAATCTTGAGCATAGAAGGTGCTGTTGTGTCAGCCCCTTGTCTAGACACGATGTGAGCTCTGTCCAAGACAATAGGAAACCTGGCCAGCTAATAGCATTGCAGAAAACGGTCACATTTTGTTGTTTTAAATGGTCTCAGTATTTTCATTTTTCTACATAAGAATACATTAATATGTCAACGTTGCCTGCCTTGTTTGCTGAATTATGATTAGACATCAGATTTTTATACAAATGTATACTTTGTTTGCCGATATGTAGGCCTCCAAAACTGACAAGGAACTGCGTTTGAAGGTGAAATTGGACTAATTATTTAGTTTAACAGTTCACACATATTTGCATATACTGAGATAATGTATACATTTCAAATTTTGGATTTTTTGAGCGTGTTTTTTTTTTTACTTTTATTATGCATATTTTAATACATTTTACAAGCAGTCTTCACGAAAATGTAGAGCAATTGATGCTGTGAACTCTCTCAGAATGAGTGGGCTTGTTCTGAATGAACATTACAGATGTGGTAAGATTTCTAGGTAAAATGAAGACAAGAACACAGCATGTGTCAAGTCTTATCAACATTGTAGAGAATGCGTTAATTGGTCACTGCATGGAGCGACTGTCCCCGAGTGCTTCCTTATGAGGTATTTACACACCAAAATACCTGGCTTGTCAATCATCCGTACTGAGAATGGGGTAAATATTGCTTCAGAGGGGAAGGAGGAGGCACTGAAGGTGAAATGGCTTAATCGGCTATATGAAGCGAGTTATTTTGCTGATGGGCTATAGGAACCTCAGTACGGCGTACCCTGTTTGTATGAACGAAACAAATTAGTCTGTGCAGTGCTCAGATTTCTACCCACTCCTGAAGTCCACTGTGTATCTCAGGCATGTGAATGAGAGTTAATAGTTAAATAACGGGCGCCAGGAAATGTTCTCCGCAGTGCCTGAGTGCTGCTGAGTAAGGTAGCATGAGCAGTTTAGTTGGCAGCATGGTGTCACATCTGTCACACTCGCTCGCCAACTCGTGTTGCTAGTGAACTCTCCGGTGGGACTAAATTCTGGCACCTCGGCATCTCAGAAAACCTTAAAAGTAGTTTTGTGAGATGTAAAACACGGTAGCAGTACAGGAAAAGCCACACGTGTTAGCTGTGGGCTGTCGAAATCGTGGTGTGTATTCCAGTGAGTGAACGTTGAGATAGATTATTGAAATAGTGCAACAGAATACAGGCAGTAATGTTTACTACTGAAGAGAGAGGTTTTTTTTTGGTGGAATACGTTTTTTGCGAAAGTTTACAGAAAATGTTAAACTAAAATTTCAGGCACTGTTTCCTAATTCAAAGTGTCCAAACCGGGATACAGTTTGGGATTTGATAAGTAAATTTCATGTGACCACGATGTACTGGGAACAGGCAGGTGTACAAAACTAATCCAAAAACAATTGACAATATGTGTAGACGTGCTGAAGTCTGCTTTCAAACACAAGGACAACACTTCCAGCATCTGTTATGAATTGCTGTGATGAGTAGAAAGTTTACTGTTTGTTGTTTGTTTGTTTGTTTTGATACAAGCGGCAGTAGCCGCGCTCCCAACTTAACTGCTGATGCAACCTCGCACAGCAGCACCTAGGCACTGCGGAGAACATTTCCTGGCGCCCTGTATTTCAGTGCTGATTATTACCGTGTTGCTAGTGAACTCTCCTGTGGGACTAAATTCTGGCACCTCGGCATCTCAGAAAACCTTAAAAGTAGTTTTGTGAGATGTAAAATCCAGTAACATACTTCAGACATACCTCTGAGGAGGTTCGGACCTGCTTTCGGGCAGAACACACCCTTCCCTTACCTTACCGTAGTGAGCAGTCTGGTGACGTGCTTCCAAATTTGACTTCTAAGTAGACAGTGCTGAAACAAAGAAATAGTAGAAGTTATCTTGCAAAATACTGGATTGGATGCGACTCGGATTATACCACAGATGGTAAAATAAGAGGTTCCCTGTGAAAAAAAGTACTAGCTCACATAGCACTCTTAATACCTCAGCTCATATAATTGCTAAGCAAGTTGGCAGCGGGAGGACAAAACAAACTTGACACAAGAATTTCCATCCAATTCGGGACAAAATGAATTTACCCACAATTTGTCTCTCACGTGATTACTGGAAATATTCCATGGAATAGATTAACCAACCCTTATTTCTGTAGCCTTCTTGAAAAGCATTGCAACCAGACTATTCCTCAAGAGTCTACAGTTTGGAAAGTGTACTTGAACAAATGTTACAATTCAGTGATGAAAGAAATCCAAACTGAGTTACTTCGACTGTCTGATATGGGGAGTTGTAGGTGGGACTATACATGCATGTGGTAGATATGTAGCAAACATGTTGGTAGGGAAGTTGAGTGGTGACGAACTTGATACAATTCTCCAATTGCTCGCTTCGTCAATGATTCAGTACTCCTGCTCTGGCCTTCAGGTGGCCACGACAGTCTCTTCCAGGTATTTCAGATTGATTTTGCCAGCTACATCGTAAAAGATGCTGCAACATTGAAGGTATTTTATTCTAATTTGATTCACTCAATATGCGCAGTTCACGGCCTTAACAGGGTTGCAAAAGAAATAAGGGCGCAATTTCTAAATGTGAATAAAGCAATATCCAGTACAAAGAAAGTGTTTGTGAAAGCGCCTCTCTGGCCAGAGGCTTACAGGAATTACCCACCAGATGTTCCTCTTCCCCTAGTGCCACTCCTTACTTGCTGGGGAACTTGGATTGAACCTGCGCTTTTCTATCGTCATCATTTCGATGGAGTGAAGCGTATGATTAAAGGATTTGATGTTAGTGATATCAGTGCCATTCAGGAGGTGAAAGTGGCTTTCAGCAATGAAATGGTTCAAGGGAACTGACACTAATGAAGACAAACTACCATATCATATCAGAATCAGTCAAGAAGTTAGAAATACTTGTGTTGCATCTTGGTGATTTTCTGGTGAGTATGGAGAAATTGAAGCTTGAACTGGAAGGTATCGCTGGAAACCATGGATTTTGCCTGCAAACAAAATATAGTGATGTCCTCAAATGAAACCCAGGTTGACATCATGGTAGCTATAAACAAATGTGGATCTACCAGGATGTTCAACACTTACACTCGCTCTAAAAAATCAAGTACTGTCCTGACACATTCGTTGATATAGAGAGAGCATTCTCTCCATTGAAGATAATTTTAACTGACAAACACCACAGATTTATACCAGAAAACTTGGAGAAGATTCTTGTGGTGTACTGCAATGCAAATTATGGACAGGAAAGGTAGGGAGTGCAGTTTAAAATGAGAGGAATGTGTATTTAAGTATGTTTCTTAATGGTTGTGTTTTTTTAGATGGTTTTCTTACAAAATTACTATTTATCATGTACATTAACACACTGTGTCTTGGAGATGTGTGCATGTGTTTTAACGGTTTACACTGATAGATTGATACGTCTCACAAACTATTGTATGCACGGATTGTTTGTTCTAGTGGAACAGCCACAGCTCTAAGTAGAGTGTGATTTATTGTTTTTATTCAGTTAGTCAAGATCATGATTTACATATGTTGGTGTGGTTGAACCGTGTTGAGTCTAGTAAAGGAATCTTACATTTCATAAAAGTCTTTCATTGCATGAAAATAAGTGCACATTTCACCACTTTTGCTGCATAGTTGCATATTTATATTGGTGATTTATACAGCATATAAGTCCGATTTCTAATTATAACGTCCAAGCCACGTCATATAGCATCTGTAACCTACATTTTACAAATCCATAGTCAAATATTTATGGAACTAGTTGGTGGGTCCATTCAACAAGTGCTCATTACAGGCCACGTGAAAATTTACACTTGAGATGGAAGGCTACTTCTCTGATATTTGCTGGTAAGGAACTCCATGACCTGAAGAGAGAGATTAAATAAGATTTGTTGTAAACAGCAGTGCAGGAACGAGAGCAAAATGCGCTGGCACATCTGTGATGTCATTATTTGCAGGACCTGGCTGGATAGTAGGGGTTTCGGGTAGGAAAAAACTAAAAGTAGTGAATCGTGTTTACAGATTTACTTGTCTTTTATCTCTTCATCCTCTTTCTCCTTGGGCCTTCACTCTACCTGCCTCCTCTTATCCTATCATACCTTTATTTACATCTTATACAAATTTAACTTACCAGATATAAATTTCTAGCAACAGGTCAATTTGAATTACCAATCTGGAAGTCCATATTCAATTAACATCACCACTCGGCTGATACGTTCTTCACAGGTAAAGGCTTAAAAGTCATGCATACATAGGCTATACGGATACAGAGTACATTGTAATTAAGACAGATGGTAATGCAAAGTAATTGGTATTTACCACAAAAGATGCCATTGTTGTATGCAACTGAGTTGCTATCAACATAACTTTGAGAAACTATAAAAAGTACTTGAAACCCGAATCACAAGTTTCATTACCACGACATATTTCTCCCATAAAAGGAAGGTCATGTAGCTTATGCACCTTCCTTTCCGCCACATATATATTCAACAGAAATTGCACAATCACAGTAGCAGACAATTTCAATTTTTTTTAATAGACATAGCCCAGAAGGTAGATGGGTGAGGTTGGACGTTCTTCTCGCCATTGTTCATGAGTTGCTGTTAATATTCTGTCTATCTGTCTGTGTGAACGGATACTCTGACCGTCAAAAAGAGTAAGTTTCCTATTTTTCACATATTTTTCATAATAATGTGCATGCATTCCTACAACATTTAAGGCAACTGCAACAAATGGTTTCGAAGGTGGAAAATGAAAGTCCTACTATCATGCTGATTATTTTCAATTCCTGGAGCCATACACAAGATCCAGGGCAAAAGTGTTATTGAGTGTCAAGAGCACAGGTTTTGTAAATAACTAAAGTGTTGATTGACTCTTTATTCTGTTTAGACTGCAGAATTTTCAAATAAATCTCTGATTCTAGGCAATCAGATCGTAGGGGGAGGAGCATGTAACACAGAAGCCAGTTCCATATGGCCTTTCGGGAGAACGTGTCTATAGTACACCTGTCGGGAAAGACGGATCGTCTAGTATAGTCAGTATAGTACAGCAGCAACCTACTAAAATTATAATTCATGCTGAAGAAATGTGTATAATGTATCCATGCCCAACCAAAAATAATACTTGCCCACTTTACTTTAGCGTTATCAGTAATCTTTCAGCTGGCACAACAGGCTCCCTGAATTTGATATATTTTTTCTCAGTGGTTTCACTGTGTGCGGTAACTGGTGAAAAATCTCCCAGTACGTTTTATAAGATGTATGAAATTGCTGGGCTCTTTGGAAGAACTGATGATGATGTTGATGCTTGTTGTTTAAAGGGGCCTAACATCGAAGGTCATCGGCCCAATTAGAAGAACTACCCATCCCAACTGGAGCACATTTGGATAAGTTTTTATTAAACTGTGTGCGGCATGAAATTTAAAAGTACCGAGCTCGATAGCTGCAGTCGCTTAAGTGCGGCCAGTATCCAGTAATCGGGAGATAGTGGGTTCGAGCCCCACTGTCGGCAGCCCTGAAGATGGTTTTCTGTGGTTTCCCATTTTCATACCGGGCAAATGCCGGGGCTGTACATTAATTAAGGCCACGGCCGATTCCTTCCACTCCCTAGGCCTTTCCTATCCCATCGTCGCAATAAGACCTATCTGTGTCGGTGCGACGTAAAAACAAGTATATATAGAAATTTAAAAGTTGTATATTATTGATGATATTACGTGCTCTACTGACCTTCAGCCTTGTTGCAGCCCCTTCGGTATTACCTGAAAGGGGATGGCTAAGCCAGCTCAGGGGACTTCGTAGCCTGCCTGAGGACATGCCATGGCCCTTCCTCTATTGTTCCTTTCATCTAGTTTCTCCATGCGATTTCTGGAAGATACGACGGGAAGGTTCGATCTCCAGCTGAACGCTGAATGTTCTAGTGGCCCAACATCGAGGTATAAATATAAGGCACCTGTGAGCGAGCGGTTATTGTGGTGTTGGAGAGACCAGTATGTAGGTGAAGATGACAGAACGAAAGATTGTACTGTGTGTAATTCTGTGGGCTGAGGATCGCCGTGAGCCAGCGAGGAAATGCGCTCTCGTGAGTGCGACGATAAATGGATCTGAGTTAATGTTCGCCGTTGTGAGAATCGTTCTCTTTTGAATACTGTTGAGCTGTTCAGTTGATCACTATGGGATTGTATGAAGTACTGGACTATCATTGTAGTCGAACCGCTGAACAGTTGTGTGTTGTATTGCCAGGGGCATTGTGTTCAAATCCAGCTGTCTGCGCACAGTGGCTGTGGGAGGTGACTGGACTCAGGGGAAAGTGAAAGTAAGGATTAGTGTCTTAGGTAAAGGAACGAGCTGGACCCTTGCTGCGCCATAAGGTAGAGAGATTTGTAAATAGACTGGTAATTAGTATGGCCATTCATAACTGGTTAGAATTGTTTGTGTTTAAATATGCGTGTGTGCATTTATTAGGTCATCCTGAAATAAATTAGAGTAATGAAACAGATGGAGTTTTATTCACAACAATATTAATTAGGATTCTAGTACATATCAAAAGCTCTCTTCCTGCAAATGATAGGTCATGTAACTATAATAATAATGTAACGAGTTGGCGGGGTAGTAGGATCAATTAACACTAGATTGGTAGCTTCAATACTAAGATTTATTAGCTATGCACTAAACTACACAAGGCTACACACAACTTTTGCTCATAACACACACTTACGCAGTTCGCGCTCTCTCCCTTCGTTTCTCACTTGTTCTCACACTACACAGTTTTTTATTTTTGGGCTTTGGGACACCACACTCTTCAGTTTGGGTTCCCCCCTCATCTGTCATTACATTGCTAAGTGACCAAGCGGGCAGTGGACTGTTGTCCATTCGTGCACAACAACATTGCAAAGTTTTCTATCCAAAAAACCCACTGCAGCCATCTTAACGAGTAAGAATACAACTACCGGTATATGGTACTGATGTCGCTAGATGATGACACTAAGATACTTCTGCGTCAAAACTAAAAATATTCTGTAGGTTGAGATGGGTAGTTCTTTCACTGAGCCACTTAATTGTGAAGGATCTTCATTAAGTTTCTTTTTTTTTTTTTTTTTTGCTAGGGGCTTTACGTCGCACCGACACAGATAGGTCTTATGGCGACGATGGGATAGGAAAGGCCTAGGATTTGGAAGGAAGCGGCCGTGGCCTTAATTAAGGTACAGCCCCAGCATTTGCCTGGTGTGAAAATGGGAAACCACGGAAAACCATCTTCAGGGCTGCTGATAGTGGGATTCGAGCCTACTATCTCCCGGGTGCAAGCTCACAGCCGCGCGCCTCTACGCGCACGGCCAACTCGCCTGGTCATTAAGTTTCTTACTGTTGTTAATTATTTCAAGGTCTGCCTTGTCAATATGTTCAAAATGTAGTATATTTACAAATATGTCATTTACATATAAATACATATAAGTACATGTTTTGAGAATTAATATTCTCTTCTTCAGCTTACAGATTAAAATCACATGCTTGTAAAAGACCTTATTTAAAACTGTTTATGTCCTAACTGGTTAAAAACAATACAATGAAAACATTAAAATTTCAAGCATTAATATCATTCATGTTATGTCAGGTGTCCTGAAAAAAGTTTGTATATGGTACTAAAATTGAGCTGGTTAACAATTATCTAATGTTGTAGTGGTATGGCCTCTTTATGACCTTCATAGTTCCAGTGCCGTTCATGGGTCTCAAGTTGTTACACTTAATAAAGTTAAAACAGTATGGGTCTGCTAATACAAAATCAATTATCTCAATGCATCTAATGGAAATGATTGTTTGTATTCGATGATCAAGCCTGCTAGATTAAATCAAACCTTTTTGTAGGTGTTTTGGCTCTATGAGCTCAATCAGCAGACTGTCTAGCTAGCAAGTTGAACATCTGAAATAATTAACAGCAGTAATTGAGTCAATACTTACCATTGGTGGCCAACATGGTTAAGCTTATAGATACTTAAGTTTCTTAGCTAACATGAAAGCCCCATTCTCTTGAAGTCCACATTATATGGCTGTCTCAATGGTTTTTCTTCTGTTCACCAGTTTCCTTAGTAGTTCCGGAAGTAACAGCAAGCCTTGCACATCACTGGAGGACATCTTAACTAACTAACTACAGATGTGCATGTACGTGTCCGATGGGATACAGGTCAGGACAAGTTACTTCAGTTGTGTCACATGTTCAAGAAGTGGCTTAGACAATTTTTATATCATTTCTGGGACTACTGAATCTATTTAAATCTTCCGTTCATTAACGTCCATAGCAGGAACTACGTTGCATGCTGTGGTTCTTCGCATAAATGATTCCTCCCCACACTGACCTTCCTGTATTAACACCTGTCAAGTGCACACTGTAATTTCCCCTTTCTTCCTTATGTCCTATTCCCCGAACATTGTTAACTTCTAACACATCCAGACTCTTTGTCTTTGCTGACTCAAATTCTACTTAACTTTTTTCCATAAGCCTCATTAAATTCCTTTCTGTTCAAGTTGCTTCCAAGGAGTCCCTGGCCTGTCAAATGGAAGTGAGACTCTGGCACTCTCATTGCTCCGAGGCTTTATGTGACCATTCTTACTCTGTATGTTTATGTAAACGTTGGCGTTAGCTCTGCTTGGACATAAACCCAGTGAGAATTTTCACTCCAGTGGTGTGGGCATGCTTATTGACATGTTGCAGAGCTGAAGAATTTTAAGTTTTATCTTGCACTGAAGCCACATCTTATTTCACGTAAGAGGGAGGTTTGGTTTATTTTACCATAAAAGTATCTCCAGGTATAGGACATAACAAAATTGGAAGAGACTTTTTATTTGAAAATAATAATAATATATATCCAGTATATAACATTTCCACTTGGCCTACCTGATCAAGAGATTCTTTCCACACAAGCTCTAGCTCGGTCCTATTCATGGCCAGGTCTTGAAGCCACTGTTTTGCCACAGACCATACTAATTCGATGGCATAGAAAAATGAGTGGTATGGAGGAAGTCATAGGACAGTATGACCTTCATTGTGCAGCATCTCATCAACAATGTACGTGGTTTAAACAAAACAGAAATATTGTTATGCATACATGAAAGTAATCAACATTATCTAAATTTATGTTTAGATGCTTCTGTACCTCTTTAAGTGACTTTGATTCATATGACACAAACTTTGCAGCTCATCTTTTGTACCACGAACCTACTACGCTGGTGTAGCAGGGGGAGAGGTGATACTCCCACGTGGCGCATCCCAGGTGGCGGATAGGGGGGTCCTAATCGGCTTGCCGGTGGACTTGAGGGAAATAAAATACCTCTTGCGGACCAAATACACTCCCCCCTGCGGGTGGGGACGCACATGTTGAATACACCTGCGGTATCCTCTGCCTGCCGTAAGAGGCGACTAAAAGGGGCCCATGGGGCTCTCAACTTGGGAGTGTGGATTGGCGACCACGGGGCCCTTAGCTGGGTCTTGGTATTGCTTCCACTTACTAGTGCCAGGCTCCTCACTTTCGTCCTTCCTGTCCGATCTCCCTTAGTCAACTTTTGTTCTTTTCCGACCCCGACGGTATTAGAGCATTCGAGGCCTAGGGAGTCTTTCATTTTCACGCCCTTTGTGGTCCTTGCCCTTCTTCTTCCGTTACTTCATCTTTCGAAGTGATGGATCCCTTCTTTCTTCTTCTTTTTTCTCTCTCTTTACCCCCTGTGGGTGGGGGACGCAGACGAATAATACACCCACGGTATCCCCTGCCTGTCGTGAGAGGTGACTAAAAGAGGCGACCAAGAGATGATTGAATTAGAACCATGAAACTAATTTTGATCGTACTATCACGCGGGGAACACCATGGGTTGCCTGTACTTGCGAGTAGTACCACTATATTAGGTATGAAATAGGTTTGTGATTAGTGGCAGCAAAGAGTAGGATCTCCTGTGGGTTTCCAGTACCCGTGCCTTGTACCCATGTGAGCAACACCGCGGGTCTGGGCGTTGCCTGTGAGTTGTACCACTATATGAGCGACTCCGTGGGTCTGCATTGCCTGTGACTAGTACCCACTATGTGAGGAACCCCACGGGAATACCGGCACCCGTGACTAGTACACCTAGGTGAGGAACCTCATCGGTTTGCGTTGGCTATGAGTGGTGCCATTTTGTGAGAAACACCATAGGTCTGCGTTACCTGTATGAAGTACAGTACTTGTGAGTAGTACCATCTTGTGTGGAACACCGTGAGTCTTCGCTACTTCTGATTAGTACCCCAACATGACAAATACCGTGGTTCTGTTTTACTCACGACATGTACCATTCTGAGGGGCCTTTGACCTGGATTTTGGACCCCTTTAGACATCAAGCATCCTCGCTTCAGAATTGTGCTTCATAAGTGGTCCCTTGGTCAGTAATACTATTATTTATGATCTTTTTTTTGAGTCGGATCCACTGTTTTTTGTTTGCTTGTTTTTTGGTTTATTTTTGTTTTTTTGGGTTCATGTCCTTCCATTCATTCTTCGTGACATTTTAAAAATTTTGGTCAGTTTATGATTTTGAAATTTTTGTCATTTCATTTCGTACCATTAGGGGCCGATGACCTCGAAGTTAGGCCCCTTTAAACAACAAGCATCATCATAATCATCTTTTGTAGCATTTTCTGGTGGAGAAACCCCATTCTGCCTCAACCATGGCTATAAATTAAAGGAAAAATAAAAATAAAATTCTGTAACATCATTAAATATCATTCAGTAGAAAGATATATTCAGTGTAGTATAATTACAACTAATTAACCCTTCCTCCATTTCGTTGTTGGTTGATGCTCCACAAGCTTACAGTGATATGCTGCATTATCCATTACAATAACACAGGGGCCTATATTTCTTAATCCTACGATTAACTGTATTTCCACCCACATCTGAATCTTCTCACTGTTCATAGCACCATGATAATATTGATTTCCCTTCAAGTATGTGGCATATATCAAATCAGCACCTGTAAGAATTTTAGAATTTCTTCTAAAATACTATTCCCTAAAAATATGAGATCACCCTCTTCAGGGATAGGCCTATCAATTGACAAAAATTGTGATTTCTATTGAATGAAAGAAACAGATGTCTGATTTTAAGTGAAACCAGCTACGATGTACCAAAGTCACCTGATGATGAAGCCAATGAATTACTACCTACACTACTTTATCCTAACATTTTTCAGGAATGTATTTCCATTAGTAGGCCTATATCTAGATTAGAAGTCCACGATCACTTGTATTAATGATATAAGTATGAACACTAATTTTAATACCTTAGAAAAAATGTAATTGCTGCGAACACTGAACCTATATCAGGCATTAAGAAATAAGAAGCTTCGAAGATGTTCAACAGTCGGGTATCATGCACTGATTCAGGTGGAGATTGTCGAATACGGAACAAACATAATAAATAGACCTATAATACAAGTAACTTACTGATGCAGATATCCAGTAATTTTATGTGAAAATACACTGGAGAAGTTTTGATTGAAGTACCTCTCTAAAGTTAATCGTTGGCCTAAAGTGAATACCTGTAGGTCTTCTTAATAACCAAAAGATCCCTTAACAGTGGAGAAGTCAAAATCAAGAACTACATATAGAACCCAGTGAGCAGTAAGTTATAATGCTACTTCCGATATAGTGCCAGTCAATTTCAACCAATCATTCACCACTGATCTGCACTTAGGATAGTCTCCCAGGTGGCAGGTGTAGTTTACCTAGTCTTTTCTTCAACAACTGCAAAGAATTTGGAAATTTATTGAACATCCCTTGGTAAATTATTCCAATCCCTAACTCTGTTCTTATACAACAAATATTTGCCTCAATTTTCATCCTTAACATTATCATTGTACTGTGGTCTTATCTACTTTTAAAACACCACTGAAACTTATTCGTCTATCAATGTCATTCCACACCACCTCTCCACCGACAAGTCTTCCCAGCCCAAACATGACAAAATTTTTGTAACGCTACTCTTTTGTCAGAAATCACCCAGAACAAATCATGCTTATTTCTTTTGAACTTTTCCACTTCTCGAATCAAGTAATCCAAGTGAGGGTCCCATACAATGGAACTATACTCAAGTTGGGGTCTTACCAGAGACTTATGTGCCTTCCCTTTACATCCGTACTACAAACCCTAAATACCCTCATAGCTATGTAAAGAGAGATCACCTCACTATAATAAAATGAAGGAAAATAAAGTAAGATCAGACCAGGTACAAAGCCATCTTTCATTCCAACATGAACAATAACCAGTCTTCCTCCCTCAGACACAGGTCGACGAATTACTCCTTGAACATCATGTCCAGATTTGTGTGGTTTATTCCAGGAGTAAGTGGGTGACCCTGATAGAGAAATGCACATTTGAAACCAAAGACACCTGATGAAGATATATTATTCTATGATTTTTATATTAAAATATATAATATATATTCACCATTCATAAAAATCCAAGTCTCATCCAAGAAAACAAGAGGTTTTGGTTTCTCACTGTCCTTATTCTGTATGTATTCCCTCAGAAAACAGGAGCTCTTAAAACAAATTTCTTCATTTTCTCTAACATACGCATGGGGATCCCCTTTACTTCACACAAATCGCATGGTCTTCAAAATTCTTCTTAATGATGTTTCTGAGCCCTTGTACAAATAAATGTCATAATTTGCTTTCATGTGGTTGAAAATTCTTACAGTTACAACTTCTCCTGTGGGGAGAAAAATGTGTTACAAGGGGCTCAAAAGAGCTGTATATCGATACATGCAAAAAACATTTCTAGGAGGTTATCTCACCTGCGTGCCAATTTCTATAAATAATGTTTGCAATGGATTCCTTGTGAATTTACCTTATCTTTATGCAGTTTATCATAAATAAACCTTGCTATCGCTTCCTTAGAAAAACCGTCCATGCCGGTCGCTGGATGTTCACACTTCCGGAGTTTACCTGGGGTAGAAAATTCAACTCCCTTCTTGAAAATTCCTATTACTTCTTCGACTAAACTGAAACCACACTGCAAGAATACACACAAGGAAATATATTACATACATATATGCCGTAAATAAATATGAGTACACAAAGGTTAAGTCTACAAACCTTATCAAAATTGAGATAAGACACAATATACATGATTATGTTAGGTTCATAATGGAATATTCCTACATTTCAACATAGTCATTATGTCAGAAACTTATCATAGAACAAGATTAAATTAAACACTTACCCCAGTTAATTTTGAAACTCTTATCATTAGGTCCGTATCACTACGACTGATACCTTCTTCGTCTTCGTGTTTCAATTGCTTGTAACAATGTATAAGCATTTCTTGAACTGATTTTTGAAAAGTATGTAACGTTGCTTTCCTTTTCGGAGGAGTTCTTGCGGATTTTTCTTGCTTCTTAGACATCCCAATCGAATTATGTACATAAATATGGGACGAAATATGACCGTAATTACTAAACTTATGTGTTCATCATTTCACACAAACTATGTTATTAAATGCATTATTCCAACATGCCACTTGGTATTAGCCAAATAGAATTACAATCCCACAGAAAAAGAAAATATGCTTTAAATATACTCGCAAATGTATCACTAGTCACTTTAACAATACTGCAGTGGCAATACGTAATTCAGGCAACAACCATGACTGAACGTTGTCAACGTGGCAGCTTAACAGTAATTGTAAGAGGTTGTATCGGCAAGTAGGGTCCCTAAACTGCATGGTTAGTGACACTAAAAAAAAACCAACAGCAAGAAAAGTAACTATAAATCACTACTTCAACATTACAGGCGGGAAAGAGTAAGGTTAGTTTATGGGCTTGCATGCTCAGGAGTACACATAGTCCAAGTTAGGATCTCTCCTCTAACGGGTTAGGGACCATGGTGGATTGTATCATCCTAGCCGCCTGAGCACAAGGAGGGCCACGACTCAGAATATGTCCAAGATGCCCACTCCCATTCCGTAGCAAATGCTATACCGACTCAGGACCACTTACTAGGCCACTAAGCCGTTGCCCATGGTTCAGGAAGTAGGACATGACTACAGTAACCCACACCATGAACCTCATTCCTTATTATGCCTTGTAAGACTCTTACAGCAATTTTGCAAACTCTTAATAGGTGAAATTAGCTGCTGCATAGGCCAGTGATCCTCAATTACTACATAAAAGAGCCAGTCAATGAAACGGTGCACAACAGCTTTAAAATCCTGGCTAGTTCTGAACATCCGTAATAATTCACCCCAATACATTACAGTGAACTTGTTACCAGGTGGCAACTGATATTTGAAGGTGCAAAATAACATGATTATCAATCCACTTGCTACTTGTCTTTTTAAATATTTGTCTACTACAGGCAATTATTTGTAAAGAAAAAGCTCCACCAATTATCATAAACTATATAGTTTTCTTGCAGCATGTCATGCAGAATAACAATTTCTCAATGATCCCCCCACTGATCAACAGCCTCAAGAAACCAACAGAGCAAACAAATCTGAAAACACTGCAGTTAGCTGTTGTAATAAATCATAATGTCTTGTCTGGCACCCTGGGTAGAACTTTCTGCCAGAGGCTCTATACTTTCAGCACTCTTCAACACTGTAGTTTATGCACATTTATAACTGGAGACTAAGGCAAATAAAAACCCCAAGATTACATCCGGATGAAATCCAAAGTGTAGGCTATCTTGCAGTAGCTCCATTTTTGCACCTACAAAGATGTTGAGGAAGCCTAAAAATATGATATATGCACGAGGAAATTTTCACCACAGGTGACTTATTTGTAAGGAAAACTACTGTGGAAACCATGCGTGAATATGAAGCTCCAGAGCTCAGTGAACAGAAGGCAGATGGCACAGAAAAGGTACACTTGTTAAAATAGCAGTATCTGAAAACAAAAGCAACAATTTTGCTATTTACAAAGGTCACCTCAGTGTTTTTGTGATTATATGAGCACGGTCATCCTTACTTTTGTATACAGAAGAAAGAATGTTCTTCCAGTGCAAAGTTTTAATTTGGCTCTTACATGACTGCCAATGCTGGTGTTCCTTCAGGGTGACTACCCATGACTGCCGGTGTTACTGTTGACTCGTTGGCTGAATGGTTAGCGTACTGGTCTTCGGTTCAGAGGATCCCACGTTCGATTCCCAGCCGGGTCGGGGATTTTAACATTAATTGGTTAATTCCAGTGGCTCGGGGGCTGGGTGTGTGTGACGTATTCAGCATTAGAAATCATCATAGGTAGGGCCCTCATCTTCACAGACATGCAGGTCGCCTAATAGGCGGTCTATGAGAAAAAGCCCTGCACCAGGCCTCTCCGGAGGCCATACGCCATTATTATTATTATTATTATTATTATTATTATTATTATTATTATTTTTATTATTATTATTATTATTATTATTATCAAATCAGAAGTCTCTTCCAATTTTGTTATATCCTATACCTGGAGATACTTTTATGGTAAAATAAACCAAGCCTCGCTCTTACGTGAAATAAGATGTGGCTTCAGTGCAAGATAAAACTTAAAATTCTTCAGCTCTGCAACATGTCAATAAGCATGCTCACACCACTGGAGTGAAAATTCTCACTGGGTTTGTGTCCAAGCAGAGCTAACGCCAACGTTCACATAAACATACAGAGTAAGAATGGTCACATAAAGCCTCGGAGCAATGGGAGTGCCAGAGTCTCGCTTCCATTTGACAGGCCAGGGATTCCTTGGAAGCAACTTGAACAGAAAGGAATTTAATGAGGCTTATGAAAAAAAAAGTAGGTAGAATTTGAGTCAGCAAAGACGACGAGTCTGGATGTGTTAGAAGTTAACAACGTTCGGGGAATAGGACATAAGGAAGAAAGGGGAAATTACAGTGTGCACTTGACAGGTGTTAATACAGGAAGGTCAGTGTGGGGAGTAATCATTTATGCGAAGAACCACAGCATGCAATGTAGTTCCTGCTATGGATGTTAATGAACGGAAGATTTAAATAGATTTAGTAGTCCCAGAAATGATATAAAAATTGTCTAAGCCACTTCTTGAACATGTGACACAACTGAAGTAACTTGTCCTGTCCTGTATCCCATCGGACACGTACATGCACATCTGTAGTTAATTAGTTAAGATGTTATATATGTTATATATTGGATATAGGCAAGTGGAGTTTATCATATACTTGTCAGGTTGTGATACTTCAGTATATCCTACAGGTGACAGCAGAGATGTGGAGAAATGAAGTGAAACACACTGAGAAGAAGATTGTTGAGTTGTACAATAATGACATGAGAGGTGTTCCTGAAGTGGAGGAACTAGTCATTCATCATGGAAGCAGTGAATCAGAGGAGGAAGAAGAAGCTGAGGAGTTAGCTGTACCATTATAAGAGCCATTCCATGAGATTAAGGATTTTATAACTTTGCTGAGAAATAATACCTTTCTGATTGCCCTTTCCTTTCAGATATAATGAAATTACATTCGAAAATTGTGGGGAAATGCTACCTTTTTTCTAAACGTAGCTATTTTATGCTGGTAACACAGTCTAGGAGTCCGCCTCTGTGGTGTAGTGGTTAGCGTGATTAGCTGCCACCCCCGGAGGCCCGGGTTCGATTCCTGGCTCTGCCACGAAATTTGAAAAGTGGTACGAGGGCTGGAACGGGGTCCACTCAGCCTCGGGAGGTCAACTGAGTAGAGGTGGGTTCGATTCCCACCTCAGCCATCCTGGAAGCGGTTTTCCGTGGTTTCCCACTTCTCCTCCAGGCAAATGCCGGGATGGTACCTAACTTAAGGCCACAGCCGCTTCCTTCCCTTTTCCTTGTCTACTGAGCTCGATAGCTGCAGTCGCTTAAGTGCGGCCAGTATCCAGTAATCGGGAGATAGTAGGTTTGAGTCCCACTGTCGGCAGCCCTGAAGATGGTTTTCCGTGGTTTCCCATTTTCACACCAGGCAAATGCCGGGGCTGTACCTTAATTAAGGCCACGGCCGCTTCCTTCCACTTCCTAGGCCTCTCCTATCCCATCGTCGCCATAAGACCTATCTGTGTCAGTGCGACGTAAAGCAAATAGAAAAAATTTTTCCTTGTCTATCCCTTCCAATCTTCCCATCCCCCACCAAGGCCCCTGTTCAGTATAGCAGGTGAGGCCGCCTGGGCGAGGTACTGATCATTATCCCCAGTTGTATCCGATGTCTGAAGCTCCAGTACACTGCCCTTGAGGCGGTAGAGGTGGGATCCCTCGCTAAGTCCGAGGGAAAAGCCAACCCTGGACAATAAACAGATTAAGAAAAGAAAAAGAAAAGAACACAGTCTAGGTGTAGTACCAAGGGACCCTCAATCACTGTTCAGAAAACTTGAAACCAATTTATACACCATCCGAAAGAGCACACTGAAATATGTAAAACCCTCGAGTATTACATCCTATCCTGAATGTATCTGAGTTACATGGCTGTATATATGTGCAGGTGGGGGTCGCCAGTGTCCAATCGGAGTGAAGTTATTTTGAACTGCTGTGGCACGATGTAAGGAGAAGTAGGCGAGGGAGAGAGACAGAGACAGCACTGTGATGACAATGCACCGTGTAAACATTGTACGCCTGTTAAATTACATATGCATTTCTTTTAAATCAACACAGTAATCACAAAACTTGGAATTAATTTATACAGGTAGAAGCTTACTTTGAAACGACCCGTACACATCTCACGATGCCTCGCTGCACTCCTACTGCTGTCTCAGTCTCTCTCTCTCTTTACATCAGCAGATCAAAATAACTTCACTCCGATTAGACACTGACAATCCCCACCCGTACATCTTTACCGCCCTGTAACTCATAGATGCATACACGATAGGATGTAATATTTGAGGGTTTTACATATTTCAATGTGCTCTTTCCGATGGTGTATAAATCGGTTTCAAGTTTTCTTAACATGGATTGATCTTCCCTTGTCTGGTTCTTATTAAGAGTTATGGTACTTTTACGAGATGTCCACTGTTACAATACAAAATAACTTTATTCCTTTCAACATAAAATCATGGTATATGTTTCATCATCATTGTAGAACATCTTCAGTCATCAAAGTTCATAAAAAGAAAAAGAGACCAAGGATATACAGTTGAACCTGACTTATACGTATATCAAGGGGAAGAGAAAAAGCTACTTGTAACTCAGAATTACTTAGAAATCAGACTTATGCAATACATCACATATTTACTGAAAAACCAATATAATAGACCTACATGTGTAAATCCTTGCAAATAACATTAAGGCAGAAAATATCATTTTGAACTTGGCCCGTCCTTAGAGAAATCAGATAGTTTGGCTTGGTTCACTTTTCTTGCATTAAGAATATACACCTCCTTTAGCAAACTTGGTAATGCATTCAAATCATTTTCACTTCAACTTTTCGCACTGATGTAACACCTACATACTTCAATTGCACTGTAACACTTCACTCAGTTCAGGTGTCAAGATTCAAGTCGTTATCTCCATCTCCAATGTCACTATCGCTTGTAGCTGGTCCATCACCGCTGCGTTGTTGGCATACATCACCAATAATCTCTTCATCCGGTAGTTCTCCACATACAGCCAGATTGTCATCAAAATGCACAAAAGTATCAAATTCTATTTTTATACACCCACCGGTAGCGTTAGCTTATTACCAGACAAAACTTCGTCCCCATAATCACATCATAATTAGAGGCAGCCTCTTCTCGTAAGACGCCAGTTTTGCAGGAACGGTTGCTGATTGTGGAGGATGACACCTGCTTCCAGGCAGCTGAAATAAAGTTCATGGCTTGTAACAAATTAATGGAGAGGGGTTCATTTCCTGCATCACTCAGTGTTATTAAATGTTGAACCAGCATGTTTCTATAATGCACTTTGAAATTTGCAATGATGCCCAAATCAAGCGGTTGTAGAACGCTGGTACAGTTAGGAGGGGAAAATTCCATTCGGACATTCTCCAGAACGATTTGAGGTGGATGTACTGCACATCGATCCATAAGATGAAGGATCTTCTTCTGTTTCTTTTTCATTTTAATGTCCAGTTTTTTCAACCACTGTTCCATTGGATTCAACTTCCTTAGGTTTTGTTTTCACACCCTTAAAACACCTCGGATTCTTCGATTTTCTTATCACAAGTGGAGGAAGTTTGCAAGATCCACTTGCATTGGTGGCGAGAAGTACTGTTACACGAATTTTACTTTTCTTCCCTCCGTGGCATGGGTCACCTTGTTCAGCTAATGTCTTATTAGGAACGAGATTGTAGAATAGGTCGGTCTCATCACAGTTGTAGATGTTTGGAGGCTGATAATCGCATACGATACCCGGCAGAACCTCCTCTTTCCAGTGTTGCACCGTGGCGTCATCTGCAGATTTTGAGTCACCGCAAATTGTTCTCCCTGTAATTCCATGACGATATTTGAATCCTTGCAATCATCCCGATGAAGCCTTGAAAGCAGCAGTGATACTCATCATTTTAGCTAAATCTATCGCCTTTGCCTTCAGCATGTCTGCACTAATTGGTAGAGCTGCAGCCCGCTTTTGCTGGAACCATGTGAAAAGTGCTTTCTCCAAATCTACGTACCATCCTTCTTGCTGACGGCTGCGCTTTGCTGATTTCGAACCCAGTTATAAGAACTCATCCAAAATAGCGTTTCTTTTACTGACGACTGTACATAGCGTGGTATAAGCAATGCCTAAGTCTGAAGCGATTTCAGTTTTTGTTTTGTGTGGATTAGCGTCCACTTCTCGTATAACTTTTCCCTTTTCTGTTCTCCATGGCCAATCAAAAGCAGCTACTGTTCAACAGTAAACACCAGATACCGGCATCGTGAACATTTTATTCTCCGTTGTTCCCACGAAAGAAATTCTCATATTCAAACAAATTTACTGTATTTTCTTTTGTTTACGCACCGAAACCGCCCATTTTGCTTACAATGTACCTTAATCTTTGGCGGCGTGTTAAAAACGACGAAGGTAGAGGAGGAGCGAAGGAGGCTCGTCTTTGTTAAGCCGCCAGTAAGTAAGGGTCAACAATGTCACTCGGCGAAGCTCTCTGTTCTGTTTCAGCACCGAAACCCGATCGCTCTATTTCCGCCTACGCCGACAGAGGGAGCTTCGTAAATACAGTAGTTTCTTTTTAAAAAGCACATTCTCATTACAATTACGCAAAACTCGGTTATAATTCACTGGCACTTAATACGTATAACAGCGAATTACGTACAAACGGATTACATATAAATAAGATTTAATTAACACGCTTTTAAATTATATTTTGCCGGGACCTAAAGGAAATTACGTACAAATACGAATTACATAGAACAGAGTTACGTATAAAGCAGGTTTAACTGTATATATTTAAACTTTGAAAGACACTGGATATTCTTGGTGTCTGGTTCTGTCTCTGTGCTTTGATCAGATTTTATCACATTAAATATTATCACATTATTACACATGCATCTTTTTTTTGTACAGGTTGCTTTACGTCACACCGAAACAGGTAGGTCTTACGGTACGATGGGACAGGAAAGGGCTAGGTGTTTGAAGGAACTCACTGTGACCTTGATTAAGGCGTGGTATGAAAATGGAAAACCACGGAAAGCCACCTTCAGGGCTGCCGATAGTGGGGTTCGAACCCACTATCTCCCAAATACTGGATACTGGCTGCATTTAAGCGACTGCAGCTATCGAGCTCGGTGTATCTGGAAATTAAAACAGTAGAGTCTATTAAAAAAAACACCATTATCAAAATATACAATGACCATGCAAACATTTTTCATGTATAAAAATACATTGTGATGTTAAATTGATACGTCATTAATGGACTATAGTTGAAAAATCTTAATGTTGTATGTAGTAACACATAAAATATAGGTTAGTGTTTGTTAAAATTTAAAGGTGTTTTATGTAATTATCTGAAAACAAGTCTTAAAAAAATATGTTCAACACTTTCGATGATGGCTGTGGTTCCTATTGGATTGGACTATTTTCGAGGGGGAACTTCTCTTAAAGGTTTTGGAAGTGAATGCTGGGCTTGGCTTCATAAAGATGTTAAAAATGTATCAGCCTCGTCAGCCTGTGTGCCACCTTGAGTTAAACTGCATGTTGAACAAAACATGTACCATGTGCGTGTACCATGATTTAATGTTGTTCTGAAAGGAATAAATTTAATTAGTATTCTAAAACTGGAATTCTCTTAAAAGTACCATAACTCTTCTTAAGGTCAGCAATACATGCTAAAAATGAATTTCATTTCTTGTGAAGTCTCTCTCTTGCCGGGAGTATCTGGGTTCAGTTCCCATGCAGGTTGACGATTTTAACCTGGGTTTCTGGACAGAGCCTTCGTGAGAACAGCAACAACAACAGAGGAGGAATGAGGGAAGAAGCCAGAATGTGCCAGCACATCTATGATTTCATACTTGCAGGACCTGCCTGGGTAGTAGGCGTTTTAGGTGAGGGAAAACTAAAATTAGTGAATAACTGATTTACTTTTCTTTTATCTCTTCTCTCTCGTTCTCCTGCGTAGCCTTCAATTCACCTATCTTCTCTTATTTTGTCTTAAATTTATTTACACCCTATATATTTGCATCTTACATGAATTTAACTTACCGGTTATAAATTCCTGGCGACGGGTCGACTTGAGCCACCAATTTCGAAGTCCATTGTCTTTTTAGCGTTGTCACTCAGCTAAAATGTCACTTGAGTGTACAGTAGAAGTCCAAAATAACGAGAATTCATAACAGCGAAAAATTTACTCGCTATAGAGGATTGTCATTATATCTGACTTTTGTATAGAACAGCAATTATTATAAGTATTTCTAGTCCACCTATTCAATACAAATCACCTATATTGCTGTTTACACTTTCATATACAATTAATTCTTTTAAGGGACATGTTTCGCTCATATAAAGAGCATCTTCAACCTTAATTTTTCAGAATCTTAAAATGATGTTCCTGAACAGTCGTAAACATATTAGTCTAAAAACCAGATTACATTACATCTAGAAAACAACATTAAAGCACTTCTAAAAACGTGATAACATAAACAGTTAAAATTATCACAATGTCAGTTTAAAACCTTGTCTGAAACTATTATTGAATCTTTGTTATAAAAACAGTAGTAATTGTTTTTCTATACATACAGCACCAATGACGTTGTGGTAATTTTAATTGTTTATGTTATCACGTTTTGAGAAGTGCTTTAATGTTGTTTTTTAGATGTAATGTAATTCGGTTTTTAGACAATCTTAAAATGACGAAAATTAAAATGCAACTTAAGTGACGTGGTATTTCCAGAATGTAAGTTAATACCACCTACATTTGACTCCTGCACCCGTTCTGCGTTCTGTCTGTTATGTTTAAAGCAATATGGATGATTGAGTTTTCACAATTCATCTTGGTGCTGTTTTTATAGAAAAACAATTACTACTGTTTTTAAAACGAAGATTCAATAATAGTTTCTGACAAGGTTTTAAATTGACGTGATAATTTTAATTGTTCATGTTATCACGTTTTCAGAAGTGCTTTAATGTTGTTTTTTTAGATGTAATGTAATTTGGTTTTTAGACTACTGTAATTTTAATTTTGACTATAGTATTTTAAATATGTTTAGGACTGTTCAGAAACAGCATTGTAAGATTTAAAAAAATTAAGGCTGAAGATGCTCTTTATACAGGATGCGGCAGAAATACCTGACGAATTTCAGACGTAAATAACTCAGCAACGCAACAAGCCATTCACATTTTTGTTGCGTAGTTTAAAAGAGCAAGGTTTGCCATTTGTCACATACAGTAGATTGGAGCGAACTAAAGGTCGTATTGGCCACAGCTTTCAAACAAGTGTTATTGTCATGGTGCGTGCGGTCTTGGCCTTTTCTTAATTTTTTATACGGGGCCCCCCGTAGCCCGCTCCCCCGCCGTGACCATCGACTCAATCTACATGACCTCCGACATGCTATTAGTTTCTAAGAAGAAAAGAGATAGCTGGGTAGATTGGGAAGTGATACTGCAGGAGTATCTGCCTGTCCCCATGCTCAGCATGTTACCAGGTCAGATGTGGTGGTGGGTATCAATAGTGGTTAATCGGGTAGTAAGGGTCAGGAAAAAACCACATAGGCAGAAATAGAAAGATGCCTACATGTAAAACCTGACATTTTGTAGATAGCACATGCGAGGATGGGGGTTGGATTTTTTCAGGTTGTGTTAGTGAGGAGTATGTATCATGCACAAGTCATGTCCATTTTCCAGAAATGTTTGTTTGTTATAGGGGGATCAGCCTTCTTGGCACTGCGGGATTTCATGCGCGGGTCCAATGGCTTCTGGGCTTTGGAACTGCAGGGAAAGTCCCATTGTCCAGCCGCCACTGTTCCCTGGTGCCAAGCCTCCATTTATGGAGAAGGGATAAGCCAAGCCAGCTGTGTAGCTGGGGCTAACGTCGTCTTCTTTCCTCATCCCTTGGGTGTGTCCCAGCGTTGCGGTGGTGGCCACTCATGTCACTTCTAATCTAGGTCTCGTCTGGGCTAGTCAGTCAGCCAGCCCGTCGCTAGCATGGCGTGGAGTGGTGAACACCGAGGTTTCGTGATTGAGACTTATTTAAAAAATGCCGACCCCGTACGGGGTGACGTTCCATGGCCAGCCCGTTCCTCTGACCTCACCCCGTGCGATTTCTTTCTCTGGGGATATTTGAAGGATCGCTCTTCCGACGTAAGCCGCGAACACTACATGACCTGAAAGCTGCCATCCGTGAAGACATCGAGGCAATACCACAAGACTTGCTCAAGCCAGTCATGCGGAACTTCAGGGAGAGGCTTCAGAGGTGCATCGAACAGGACGGTCGGCATTTGGATGACATCATTTTCAAAACCTAGTGTGTATGTGACGCAGATGGCACACTACTCTTTACAACTGTGCAATAAATCTTTAAATGGCTTGTTGCGTTGCCGAGTTATTTACGTTTGAAATTCGTCAGGTATTTCTGTCGCACCCTGTATGAGCGAAACATATATTAATTGTATGAAAGTGTAAACATCAATAAAGGTGATTTTTATTGAATGGGTGGACTAAAAAATACGTTTTACTATAATTGCTGGCAATAACCTTCAGTATGGAACAACCATGAGGATAATGACCTGTATTTCTGTATAAACGTTGGAAACCCCCGCATACACATTGCATCGGTATGAAACGGCAATCTGTTCAAAACTTGCATTTCCGCAGATGATATCCACACTACGGCTTACTTGTTTATTATTTTTCGAAATCCGATACTACGTGAAAGTGTGTGTTTAATTTCATTCTGAGAAACATATAGTACCGTATTTCTCCGAATTCAAGACGAACCCCAATTTTTCCTTCAAAAACTTAAATCAGGCTCAAAAAGTATGAATGCCTTTGTTGTATAGTAGGCCTATGCATTTTTAGACGCCGAACATTGGTTTTCGCCATGCCGTAATTTTTTTTTTTTTTGCGGCTGCACAATTATTCTTTATTTCCACGGGTTTAAGGACCATTAACTTAAAATTGGCATCATAATACCAAAGAGAACTCGTTGAAAATTTGCCGGCAACACGTATTCCATACGTCTCTGCAATACGACGATCCATCAGGAAATGATTCAGCGGGTAGCGATGTATAGGCCTGATCGCGTTGAAACCAATTTTATTGCGCAACGACATGGCCATTCTACCCTGGCGTTTTTTTTTTGTGCACGTACCTAATAATTTCATCCTAGACTTCTTTAAAGCGTCCTTGTTGCGGACTGCTGAATGCATTTTTTGTACAGTTCGCATTTTTTAGCTCTTTTTTTCCTCACGCTAACACCAAATATTGGCTTTACTTAGTCCTATGCGGTATTTTCTTGCGGCTGCACAATTATTCTCCATATCCAAGTGTTTAATAACCATTAACTTAAAATTCGCATCATAATATCGACGAGAATCTGTTGAAAATTTGCCGGCAATACCTTTTCCACATATCTTTACAATACGACTATCCATCATGAAATTATTCCTGCTTTCTATAAAACTTAATTTTACTAAGCGTCAAGTACCTACAATAGACATGTTATAACTCTGCCACTGAGTAGCTGACCTTTCTAAGAATTCGAAGGCTCGCATGTTTTGATGCCATTCTGCAGATTTGAGAAACGTTTTTGTCGAGCCTGATAGAACGTCATTTTTTCTTCACTATTTCCCGAGATCAGGTGACGTTCCACACACGCACTGTACAACCGGTTGTATAATAAAGAGGCGGTCGTTTGTCAGTGAGTTTTGTGTGCGCGTGCGGGGGTTAAAAGCAGCGGAGTTACCGCGGTAGTTACCAGTGGTATCCATTAACTTACTGTTAGGCCGGGAATGCATGACAACCCTTGAGTTTTGGCATGAGATTCTGAGAAAAAAAGTTGTCTTGGATTCGGAGAAATACGGTATCACTCCAGAGGTTTCTGTGGCAAACACTTAAGTTTTCTGCTTCAAACGGCTTCACCTAACTTAACCATATATGAAGGTGGGGCAAGACGGGGTAGCAGGGCAGAACGGGGTATAGCTCTTATCTCTGCGGTAAATGGTTCAATCTGTCGGAATCTTTCAGAACATTGACAATACGTAGCTACCTGCTACCACACGGCAGTTCACCAACATTCCTGTGTGTGTCTGTGTTATTTTGGCCACTGTCTAGTATTCTGGCATTGATTTGCAAATGGTCAGCTTTCTTTCATCTCGAGTAAGTAGAAATGATATACTTTCAGATAACATATTATATTATTATTTGGAAGTGTGTCTTATGAGCTTCTTCCATTATATTACTTAAAATATTTGAATTACTTTTGCTGTCTAGATCTCATAACTGTAAAAATGTGCTTGTGGGGCAAAACAGGGTGGGGCATAATGGGGTAGTACCCTGTTCTGCCCCACTTCGTCTTTGTTCACATTTTATTTATTCTTATGGATTCCTCTTTCGGTTCTATGTTTCGGAATGGTAAGAATATATAAAAGGAAGACAGAAAGGCAACAGTGGTGCAGTGTATCCATGGAAGAAGCCGTTCAGGCTGTTGTGAATGGATCAGATGCGTATCATGCAAGAAATGGGCCCATAATTCATGTGCGGGTGTTGATACAGACGACGAGGATTCCACACACATTTGTGCATTATGTGATTAGAACTGTGTATTCATTTTAGATTTTCTTGTGAGGTATATTTTATACTTAGCTCATAAAAGGTAAACGTTCCCCATTTTGCCCCGCATAAGGGGCAGAACTGGGCAAAAGACACTTTTTTGTTAATGTATGTATTTTAAGAGTTGGTCTGTCTGTCTGTCTGTCTATCTCACAGCGTCACCTATATTAACTTAACCGTACTATGTGTATGAAGAAAACACACTTCAAGCGCCAGTTGAGAAATTATAACCTTCTCGCTATAAATTTTCATAATAGACTTTCCATAATTTAACCAGACGCGAGAAAATAGAAACTAACCTCTGAAATCAATTACGCAATCTACCATATCTCGAGGTGTATCGCATTCTTACTTAATTGCAGTATTCAGCCTTAAAATTAAGCAGTCATTTAGTCATCCTTTATTTTTAACGGGTTAACAACCGTTATCAGATACGTTATTTACACATTTATTACGAAAATATGTGATCTTTCATTTCGAATTTTCTTTACGGAACAGCAGTCGACGGGTATTACTAATCAACTCCGACATCGCCTTCGAATGTCGATGAGAGAACTCGCCAGTGGATATAGCGAGGAAAGGATACCGAAGGTAATCGATCGCATGCAATGCATCGCCGGTTGCATAAATATCGGTAACGGAAAAAATCGCGCGCGCTTAATTGCTCATAATAATGGATGCATTAGTGATAGGGCTCTCGCTGTAACCGAAGGACGATACACAGTTTAATGTAGGAATTTTGAAGGGACAGAAAAAGTTGTTGCTATAATAGAGTTCTCTGTATATGCCGTACTCGCTATAGCGGACTTCAACTGTAATTGTGAAAAGTCGTATATATAGGCTGTATAGATACATAGTACATTACCATCAAGGCAGATAGCATTGCGAAGTAATTTGTCTTTACCATGAAAGACATAGTTGTCGTACATGACTGAATTAAGTGAGTGAGCGAGAGCGAGATTGAGTGAGCGAAGAGCGCAGTCAGTGATAGCCTGGGCTGAGATGTCAGTCTGATGGAGTATCTGCATGTTGGAGCAGAGGACTCGTTCCTGTTTCTCTGATGTGTGTGTGTGTGTGAGTCCCTTGAGGCCGGCTGCTGGAGAAGAACCTTGGGTGTTCTGGAGCAGCGCGAAGGGAATACTGGGTGCCGACGTGTGCAGACTGCGAACGGGGTTCGACGGATTGAGTGAACAGCGGATACTATCCCGACCTGCGAGACTGACGTTTAGGCTGTGGACCGTGACAGCGCTAACGAGTGTGACTGAGTGAGTGTAGTGTAAATAATCGATGATTCCGTGTGTGTGTGTGTGTGTGTGTGTGTGTGTGTGTGTGTGTCATTGTAGATGGAACATGAGAAACTAAGAGAGAGAACGCGAACCGTGTAAGTGTACTTGCGTAAGTTGTAAGCTCGGCAATCGTGTGTGTGCGTGTGTAAATGTGTAATTGTAGTGCTTAGTTAATAAATCTTAGAAATAGGATGCTACCAGGTTCTGTACCCATTTATTCATTTATTTACCCAGCTAACACGTTACAACAGGCGTCAGAAGTGGGATGGACAAATGTGATAAACTAGTGGATAAACTCTTACGTAAAAACTGGCGTCAGAATCGAGTACCTGGTAGCGTATTTTGTAGCCGACAGAAATTTCTACTAGTGAAATGAATTCCGAACAGCTTCAGATTTTTCTAAGCAAGTTTAGTGAGATTGAAAACAAAATCTTATCTACCTATGGCGAACTCGTTAATGAACCGAGATCTGAACGGAGTTCTATCCCGGACCAGCTGGAAACAGACTTAAGTGAAGAGTGAGCAGTTAGTCAGAAAACGAAGTGCGCTCTCTCGAAACCGAGGTCGACAATGACGAAGTGCGGGACGACAACGAACTGGACGAGAAGGGGTCCGAAGGTATGCCCGCTGTTGTGGAGTCCGGAGTTCGAGGCCCAGTGGTGGAAGTGAGTGCCCTGCGTGCGAAAACGATGGTTGTGGGGACGCGAATGAATCCCGCTAGCAGCGATGGCGGCTCCACCATCGTGAAGTTGGAAACTCCACGGGACAACGGGATTACTTCCAAGAGAACATGCCGGACCCTGTTCGAGACCGGATCGACGTCCAAGAAGAGTGCCGAATACCCGATCGCCGGAGTACATGTACAGAAGATGATAGTTCATCGCAGCCCCCAGCCAAGTTCGTCCTACGAGGAGGTTGTGGGAGAGCTCGACGTACGCTGGGGTGTCCACCAACCGAGTCCAGCTGCAGGAGATGACTCAGCGCACAGATATAACGCCGCGGATAATCGACGCCGAGATCGAGGGACTAGGCGACGTGATTGTGGAAGAGTTGTCCCGAGGTGACACCAAACTCGAGGTGGCTGACGCCTGTGATAAACTACGTGGCGCTGAGATCCGTCCAGGGAGGACAATCGGCAAGAAACAGAACTACAAAGAGGCTCTGATGATGGCCCATGAGACAGATGCAGCGATTGCAATGGCGCGGCTGGAGGGACCCCTTCTAGGAGACGGAGCAGCAAAGGAAGACAAACCGATGACCAACGAATGAGGATGCCACCTGACCAAGACACTTGTTCCAGCACGAAGCTGCGTGCCGGTACGAACATCAAATTTCGCACCCCGGAAGAAAAGGAAATTTAGCAGGGCTAAATCTGGGACGAGCAAACCAGTCCTGGGCATCACACTAGAGGACTTCGAAGGCGCTCAAGCCCTAAAAGTAGACGCGGCTGTGGACGAAAGGAAAACCACCGAAGTTCCAGCTGCCACGTGAGGACTTGCTGATCGTTATCAATGGGAACGAGGACACCGTCGACCGGACCCAGCGGATTCCCCATGAGAAGGTGGTGGCCGACCGAACAAAGCGTATTGTGGAGCAGCCTTAAGGAGGGGGCAATGTAATGGTTATAGCGTCCGCCATGCCTACTGGCTATGGGACCGGCACAGTATAGGCCCACCCCTTATGCTTCAACCGCGCCAATCACAAGCAGCAATTAAGTGCTGGGCGGGCCCTTCTCTCTTCTGTCCGTGGTCGCGCCGCATGGGACGACGGAAATCACTCGACTATTAATCTGGAGTCTTCCATCTCGCAAGGTTCCTGGATTCATCCAGCATCCGGACTGTTCTAGAAGGGCTGGCGCAGGTATATAAGAGCAGTTACTTGCCTGCAGTCAGTTAGTGAGAGTTAGTTATTTAATGAGTGAGCGAGAGCGAGATTGAGTTCGCGAAGAGCGCAGTCAGTGATAGCCTGGGCTGAGATGTCAGCCTGATGGAGTATCTGCCAGTTGGTGTCGAGGACTCGTTCCTGTTTACCTGATGTTGTGTGTGCGAGTCCCTTGAGGCCGGCTGCTGGAGAAGAACCTTTGGGTGTTCTGGAGCAGCGCGTAGGAAACACTGGGTGCCGACGTGTGCAGACCGCGAATGGGGTTCAACAGATTGAGTGAACAGCGGATACTATCCCGACCTGCGAGACTGACATGTAGGCTGTGGACCGTGACAGCGTTAACGAGTGTGACTGAGTGGCTGAGTGAGTGTAGTCTAAATAATCGATGATTGTGTGTGTGTGTCATTGTAGATGGAACATGAAAAACTAAGAGAGAGAACGCGAACCGTGTAAGTGTACTTGCATAAGTTGTAAGTTCGGCAATCGTCTGTGTGTGTAAATGTGTAATTGTATTGCTTAGTTAATAAATCTTAGAAATAGGACCCTACCAGGTTCTGTACTCATGTATGTACTTATTTACCCCGCCAACACGTTACAATAGATTAGTGACATTGGACATCCTGCCCGTCATCGTTCATGAGTCGCTGTTGAACATGCTGTCTGTGTGTATGTGTATGATGGGATACTGTGCTTGTCAAAACTAGTAAGTTGCTATTTTACACAATAATAGTGAAATGATGATGAGGATGACACGTACACCCAGCCCCTGTGCCAGAGAAATTAACCAATGGTGGTTAAAATTCCCGACCCTGCCGGGAATCGAATCCTGGACCCTGTGGGCGAAGGCTAGCACGCTAACCATTTAGCCATGGAGCCGGACAGTGAAAAACCAAGTTCACTGCAGCTATTGTTGACTGGATATTTCTTCTCTTTAAAGAACAGTGAGTATCATGAATTAATATCCTGTTTTGTTGATTCCTGTATACTTTGTATGTATGGTGTTGGTTTGCCAGTTCCTGGCATATCTACTGGATGAAAACTTTATAGATGAATTGATTCAGTTTTATGTTTATTGCATTCAGTTGTCATGACAACAGTCGGTCAAGTACAAATCTTGTTGAACCTAACCTAACCCTGCGACAATCAGTGGTTTTCAGTGGATCAGAACCTAACCGGTCATTAAAATCTGTTTTCGGTGGATCACAACCCAACCTGTCACTATCAGTGGTTTTCGGTAGAATACAGTGGTTTTGTCACAAGCCAGTACTGTCCAGGGGATGCTGCAGGCCTGCTGGTCACGTTCACCCCCAGACCCCCTTTGCTTGTGTCTATCCCAATGGTCTTGTCACTAGCTGGAACTAGCCCAATTGCCTCGTCACTAGCCGGACATAACGAAACCCATTGGTCTTGTTACTAGGTGGACCTAGCTAATCCACACCAATGGTTTGGTCACTAGTTGGACGTATCTCATATTCTGTCATGTTCTCGTCAGTGGCCATGGTTATGGTCTTCTTATGTCATGCTCCCTTTCACAAACCAGTTATTAAAGTTACACCCAATCTCTAGTCGCCCCTTGTTTTGCTATGCTTGATCTATGTTCAAAGCTTTAAAATTTCTCAGCTCCATATTCATCATGATCTTTACTTTCCTATAACAGAGCATTTATGTTAATACTTTCACAGTCTTTCTTTATTATGATGATATGCGTACTGTCCTCTTTAAAAGTCTCAGAACGGTTGAGTTGGCTATGCAGTTAGGAGCGCCCAGCTGTGAGCTCGCATCTGGGAGATAGTAAAACAAATAGCAAGAAAAAAGTCTTAGGAGCTAAATCTGAGGCTTGGGCATCAGTTTAAACAGATTACAAGCCATCAATAACGAAATGAAAGAGATCAGTTATATATATTGGTATTTGTTTTTTTGTCGCACTGATACAGACAAGTCTTGAATCAATGTGTAAAAATGGGAAAGTGCAGAAAACCATCTTCAGGAATGCCAATCTCGAAGTCCATAGTCTTTTTAGCATTGTCACTCAGCTGAAATGTCACTTGAGAGGTAATTGTTGAAAGTCTGTACAGGTGCATAGTACATTCCCAATTCCATCTCTATAGCTATGAGACGTACACTACATAGCGGTCTCGCTCTATAGATAAATCATATTATAGTGAAAAAATTTGTTTTCAAACAAAACATCTGTCCGGCATAAAGGTCCAGAAGGAAAATACTTTCATTGGCATTCTTATTTGTGTGTTCACCACCCTAATAGGCTTAACGTGAGTGACGGGGGTTTAACGTAACTTGGAAGGAATGTTTTGCGTATGATAAATGAGTGCCAGGTTAACTCCTGGGGGCAAAGGCAGTCATGCGTAGAGCTAACCACTCTACCCCACCAAGTGCCAACATTATGGATAGTGGACGCCTTTACCTTCCACCGGCCTTCATGGTTTGTATGGAGATGACTTTGCTTTTTGCTTTTTAAATACTAGTACTCATGTTTATTATGTTCGTTTATTCATACCCCTGCTTTGTAATTCAGTGACCATGGAATAGTTCTTGATATTTTAAATTATTTTATATTTAATTATATTTTATTTCCTTTTTTCCTTATTTCCTTATTGCACACTTTTGTTGTTATTATTATTACTACATATCCCTTAACATGTACATACCTGCCAACTTTTACGGTTTATCCGTAAAATTGATGGAAATTGCAACATTTTACGGTTTTATGGATGGACAGCGTAATTTTACGACTTTGCGGACAGCAATTTTAAACGCTAACATTCGATAATCGCTCCACCTCCGTACAATCGATTGTTTCCATGGGTTGAAGCACGCTCGGTCTTGGTCGAAGGCAAGTCTACAATAGTCGCTGACTCATTGTTTGATATGATTGGTATTTTTAACCGTGTGGTGTTTGTGTCATTATTGGAATTGACTTTAAAGCCGGGATAACAGTTCTTCCGTGTGAATCTTAGGTGTCAACAGGCTTTGCTTCAAAAATTCTTTGTTCCGCTCTGTTTGCTTGTGATTTAACCTATATTGTTTGACGTACTTTGTTCACGAAGTTCGTTCCTTGAAAATTTTGGCCTTTTAATGTTATGACATATTTTAATGAAGTGTTTCAGTTTTGGAGTTGTAACTTTGTGCTTCGCAGTTTCCTGTATTCGTTGGACTAATTACATTCGTTCCAGTGACTGGGTATACCGCTATTAGCAAAGCCCATTAAATTATAAAGAAGAAAATGGAGAAGAATTACATTCGTTCCACGTGTGTGTATGCATTTTACCATGTGCATATTCTTTGTTCACGAGGTTGATATCATGTTCATTTAGTGGTTTAAGACTTCGTGTGCTTTGACTCTTTTTAATGAAGTATTTCACTTCCTTGAGTGTTTGTTATAATTTTATGTGACGTTAAGTGATCCAGGTTCATTTCGATTTCCAGTACATATAGACACATTTGTTCTTGGACATTTTCATATGCTACATTCCTATTGTAGATTGTCATGAATAAATCCAATAAGAAACAGTAATTCCAGACATTTAAAGAATAATATTCTGTTGATTTTCCATGTATACTAGAATCAAGAAAGGGAGAAAAATTTGCCTTTTGCACGGTATGTGGGTGTCATATTAATATTGCACATGGTGGAAGAAATGATTTAAGTGATGATGAGTTAGTTGTTGGCATTCAGACTTCGAACATAGTGAATGATCTCCAGGTTGTTATTATTATTATTATTATTATTATTATTATTATTATTATTATTATTATTATTATTATTATTATTATTATTATTATTATTTATTTTCCACTAATTGTAGTTACAATTTAGGGATGGTGAATGGTGAAAGGGCATAGCCCCACATACACAAAAGTGCCTCCATCACCACTTAAAATTATAATATACAAATATACAATTACATTCTACATAGTGTTCTTATATACAGTTACCGTATTTACATAGGCATATTTACATAATACTCACAAGACCTGTTCAACATTCAAGTAATTCAACACACCCACACACACACCCACACTCACTCACTCTCTCTCTCTCTCTCTCTCTCTCTCTCTCTCTCTCTCTCTAAACCCCACATATATTTTAGGTAGGCCGGCTCACTCATACCCATTTACCGTCTCAATCACTCGGGATCCCATAACTTTCATCCATCCTTCCACTCATACTGAACATTCATTCAGTAGATAAATTATGTTTTGTACAGAGGGTTTCGTTATATATACATCCTTTTTTCATCTTTAGAAAATTTTATCTGCGGTGGGAGTTCATTCCACAACCGAGCAGAACGACTAAAGAAGCCACTTTGATATGATGCTGTTCTTGCAAATGGAGGGAAAAGGGACACACCTCGACCTCTTTGAGGGGAACGATAGTTCAGCTGTAAGCAGTTGAAAGGGTTTATATGAATGTTACCTGCGAGGGATTTTCTCAGGAAAGCAATATCTATTTGTTTACAGAGGGTTGTTATGGAGGGCAGTGACCTGGCTTTTCTTTTCTTTTCTTTTCTTTTCATCAGTGGGAAACTACTTTTGTACTGCCTGTGACTACATCAACAAGTTTCCACAAGTGCACAGTTTTCTTTCATTTGTTTTTTCTTGGAAAAGTTTCTTGTCATGTTACGCAAGAAAGAGAATGAAACTACAGATGAGGTGATGAATGAGCTTCAGAGGCAGTTCATAGCTCTTCAGGTACATGTCACTTCGGCTGCAAATCAAGATGCTGCAAGTGATTGCAGTTGGGCACAAATATCAAGAATTCATGGAGCCGATGGACTTCTTAAGTATAACCAAATTTCTAGAGTAATGCTCTCTATTCTCACCATACCCCATAGCAATGCAGAATGTGAACGTGTTTTCAGCCTTGTGAAGAAAAATAGAACAGAGTTCAGATCATGCCTGTCCAATTAATCTCTGGAGTCTATTTCTATTTTAAGACCAGGTGTTCTGGTTCCTGTTATGACAAAACATTTTTCCAAGACCTTATGCAGGAAGCTAAAATGTCACAACTATGACTTTAAAGTCGTATTAGAGTGTGATTTGCAGTGTGTATTATATTATTTCTTGCCTGTGTTATGTTAAACAAGTTTTATTGTGTAATGCCTTTTTCAATTACCACGTATCCGCTCAACACCTTAAGTGCCACATATGCATTAAAAAAAATTCCATCCAGGCCATTCTTTTTTTACTATAGAGTATAAAATAATGCATCTTATTGCAGAAATGTACCTTTTAGCCATCTTGGGCCAAAATTGTAGCCATAACATTGTGTTGAAATTGTGGTGACACATTGGTCTCACGCAGCCACTGACACTACGTTCCAGCTGTATAGGCCGGGTGAGACCAATGTGTCACCACGTATCCTAGCTCAGTTCTCACCTTCCTGACACACTGGTATACGTCTGTCTCATAAGCTCATGAACTACTAAAGAATAAAACTATCTTTGGAACACTGAAATCTAATCGGAGGTATAATCCAACTGATGTTACTAAAAGGAAGTTAGCAAGAGGAGAGACAAGAGCCCGAGAAAGTAACACTGGTGTTGTTTGTTCAGAAATTGCACGATAAAAGAGACGTGTTAATTTTGACAACTAAACACACTGGTGAGATGGTCACTATTCAGAGGAGTGCAAAAACCACGGAGTGTTATAGAGTATAACAAATACAAACTGCACATTGACTTATCAGATCATAAAAAGAGCTATAGTACTTCTCTGAGACGGAGTAAAATGGTACAGAAAAGTAGCTATAGAGATATTGATCGGCACAAGTGTAGTAAATGTCATCTATATTTCCAATCAACTTTGGAATGAGAGTAAATCTGTTACCCAGTTCAAAGAGGACATTGTTGAACAATTAACAGGTACCGGTATAAAAAATTTTCACATTCCCCCACAAGTACCAAAGAAACAGGTATTACCCCACTGACTGGAGAATGTAGGCCGGCATAGAAGACGGAGATGCAGTAATTGTTACGAAGAGATCCATCAGGAAGGCAATATGCCATGAGGAAGACTCTACAGTCTAAGTTCAAATGACCAGCCTGTGAAAATTTCTTCTGTTTGGACTGTTTCTTCAAAGTGCACAGATTTGTAGTGTGATTGTGAAACACAGAATCATATTTCTTCACAAAGTCTCATTTGTTGTACTTTAAATTCATATGCAAAAAGTGTACCAATTTGTGGTGTGATTGTGAATGAGACAAAGTTACAAATATGTTTTCTAGAAAGTTCATGTGAATGCAGATCAGTAGTGATTGATTTTTTGGTCCTATGTTTTCAATTCACCTATAGACCCTGGACCCTGATATGAGACAATGAACAATGAGTACACTATACAGTACAATATTTTGTTATTTATACACGACACGATCAGAAAACGATAATGTCATCATAATTTATTTATTGCGGTTCATATATTACAGTGACGTACAGGCTACGTGGTGCCACATCGGACTCGCAAATGGACAGGCCAAGAATAGATTAATGACGTACTGGCCACCTACTTTCATTTAACACACATTTACATGTCAAGTGTGATGACAGTATAGCACCACGGGGCCTGAGACTTGAGAGTCCACAGCGGACTCACGCGGCCCGAATGGCATTAAGCTCTGTGAGTCAACGTTGGTCTCACGTGGCACTCAAGGTGTTAATTTATCAAGGAAGATCTGTCATGTATGCTCCAAACTAATATTCACCATGCCTGCTGCAGTTCAACATGGATTTCTTCTTGATTATTTTGTTCATCTACAAGTCTTTGGCCTATGATGTAAGTAGATATGGTTTCATTGAAGTATCCTGTTTAAAGCATGACTTATTGTATTTTGCAGCCCAGAAGTATTATTTTTTCATCAAGATGGGGTATGTCGAAAATTGTTACATTTTTTTATCGCGCGTGAGTTTTACTGATAGCCCTTTTCAAACGTTGGCAGGTATGTATGTATATAAACTAATATTTAATACAGTAAATTATGCTTATCTCTTTGGATTCATTTATTTTGTTGCATATTCTTACTGTTATGACAACGTGACTTCTTTATGATGTAAATAAATACAAAATAAAAGTATTTCTTCTCAAATATATTTGTTATACCTTTACCAATCAGACAACCAACTAGGGAAGTATCTTTTAATGAAGTACATAATGTTCTTACATAACATGTATAATTGAAGAACTGAAGTGGGTCGCCCTATGGTAGAAGTCGAAACTGTGTAATTTGGGAGAGAGCAAGCCCATGTGGTAGGCCTATTACGCATCATAAGAAACTGAGTGAACTGGCCATGCAGTTAGCTTACATAGCTGTGAGCTTGTTTTCAGGAGGTTGTGGATTCGAACCCCACAGTCGGCAGTTCTGAAGTTGTTGTTGTTTTTTTTTTTGGTTCCCTCATTTTCATTACAGGCTAATGCTGTGGCTGTACATTAATTAAGGCAACGATCGCTTATTTTCCAACCTGTCTTCATGTGATTTAAGCCATTATATATATGCAGAAATCTGGTAATGTTATTTGACTCATTAGTGCACCTGTACATTTCCTGGGTTTCCATAATGTTGTAAGCTTGAGATACACCAACTTGCAAGCTGAAAATATGTTTAAAATGCCCCGCATCCCCTACTGCTTATTGAAGAAAGAAGACGACAACATCCAAGCAAAAGGAAGGGCACAAGGCTGAGTGGCCCAAACAGCTGAGGTGCTGGCCTTCTGACCTCAACTTGGCAGGTTCGATCCTGGCTCGGTCCGGTGGTATTTGAAAGTATTCAAATACATCAGTCTCATGTCCATAGATTTACTGGCACCTTAAAGAATCCTGCAGGACAAAATTCCGGCATCTTGGCATCTCCAAAAACCGTAGAAATACTTAGTGGGATGTAAAGCTATTATAATTATTATTAAAAGGAAGGACAGATATGTCCTATGTGGTAAGTTCTTGAACTTATAGAAATTGCAATGAATTATACAATCTAGATTCTCTCTCTTTTCCCCCCCTCTCCCTCACTTCACCCTCCCTTTAGGAATACAGTTATAGTAATTTGTACATCAGAATAAAGGCTGGAAATGCTTGAAATCAATTAAAGCGAGTGAAGGTGAGAATGTATGACTAGCTCAGGGTGGGTTAGAGTCCGGCGGTATTTGAAAGTGCTCAGATTCGCGAGTCTCGCCTGGATCTACCACTACATAAAAGGACGAAATTCTGGCACCTCAGTGAATATGAAAATCATAGAAGTAGTTAGTAGAACTAGTAACATTATTCTCAGTTCCACAGTGAGCTTGAAAGCTGGCCTAATTTCCATTCACGTAGCTTGGCACATTAATGCTCCTATAGGTCTCCTGGATAAGCTTGAAAATATGAGCATGCAAGCTGAAAATATGCCCAATAATCTCTCTCCTTTACTGCTTATTAAAGAGAGAAGGAAACTTTCACGCAAAAGAAAGGAAAGGCATTAAGTAACGTCTGGAACTTTCGAAAATCACACTGCAAAGACTTGCTACATGAATTGCATTGTTTAACATGCCCCTCTTCAAGAATATGGTTATAGTAGGCCTACTGTATATATCAAAGTAAAGACGGAAATATGTAATATTAATTTAAGAGAGGAATTGTGTTTATTTCCTTAATTCCTCATTGAGCATGGAAACCGACTTAATTTTGAATATCTTGATTTATTTAATCTTCATTTTATTATTTACGAGGATAGGAGAACATTCATTATCGATGCTTACATTGAAGTTACTTTGTTATGGTTATGCTGGTGATGTTAATATGTAACTAGGCAGATTGGCAGCAGTGATCAGCCATTACAAAAAGGAGCAAAAAGAGAATCGGGCGCCGATATTTACTTTCTAGTGTATGGCCTTATGTGGCGTTTACTATAAGTAGGGTAGTATCATGCTTCATGAATTTACAGAGCTCGGAACATTTCAAACATGCCTCGGTCCTATTGGAGTAACCGAGTCCCACTACCATTTGACAGGCGAGGGACAACTTGGTGAACAGAATGGAATTTGATGGGGAGCTCTCAATATTAATAGGGCTTATTTAAGTAAGAAATTAGAACTGGCTGAGTCACCAAAGAGGATGCATCTGGATGTGCTAGGAGTAAATGCTATTCGGGTAAGGGGAGATAATGAGGAGGAGATAGGAGGTAATTAATTGTACTTGATGGATGTTAAAAAGGGTAAGGCAGAGTGTGGGGTAGGGCTGTTCATCTGGAATACTATTGCACGCAACATTGTTTCTGTTAGGCACGTAAATGAGCTAATGATGTGGGTAGATTTGGCAGTAGATGCTAGGGCCGCGGCCGCTTCCTTCCTATTCCTAGGCCTTTCCTGTCCCATCGTCGCCATGAGACCAATCTGTGTCGGTGCGACGTGAAGCAAAAAAAAAAAGAGATTTCGCATTTGGAGGAATTAGGACGAGAATTGTCCCAGTTTATTCACCATGTGAGGGTGCAGATGAGGACGAAGTTGACAAGTTTTGTGAAGCATTGAGTGACATTGTAGTCACGGTCAACAGCAAGGATAGGATAGTGCTAATGGGCAATTTCAATGCGAGAGTTGGAAGTAGAACTGAAGAATACAAAAGGGTGATTGGGAAATGTCAGGAAGATATGGAAGCTAATAGGAATGGGATGCGTTTGCTGGACTTCTGTGCTAGTACGGGTTTAGCAGTTACGAATACATTCTTCAAGTATAAGGCTATTCACCGCTACACATGGGAGGAAAGGGGTACCAGATCCATAATAGACTATATCTTAACCGACTTCAAATTCAGGAAATCTGTTAGGAATGTATGGGTTTTCCAGGGAATTTTCAATGATACAGACCACTATTTGATGTGTAGTGAACAAAGTATCTCTAGGCCCAGGATAGAGAAAGTGAAATCTGTCTGCAAATGAATAAGGCTAGAAAATCTCCAGGACGAGGAAATTGGACAGAAGTACTTGAATAGGATTAGCTAGAAGTTCTGAAAAGTGGACAGTAAGCAGGTTCAGGATATAGAAAGAGAATAGGTGGCATACAGGGATACTGTATTAGCAACAGCAAGTGAATGCCTAGGAACAACTGTCTGTAAAGATGGGAAAAGGCAAACTTCTTGGTGGAATGATGAAGTGAGAGCAGCTTATAAATGTAAAAAGATGGCTCATCAGAAATGGCTCCAAACAAGGGCTGATGCAGACAGGGAATTGTATGTAGATGAAAGAACCAGAGCAAAACAAACAGATGTTGAATCCAAAAAGAAGTCCTGGGAAGATTTTGGTAATAAGCTGAAAATGCTAGGTCAAGCACGAGGGAAACCTATCTGTACAAGAATAAAGAATCTTACTGAACTCGATAGCTGCAGTCACTTCAGTGCGGCCAGTATCCAGTATTTGGGAGATAGTGGGTTTGAACCCCACTGTCGGCAGCCCTGAAAATGGTTTTCCGTAGTTTCCCATTTTCACACCAGGCAAATGCTGAGGCTGTACCTCAATTAAGGCCACAGATGCTTCCTTCCTACTCCTAGCCCTTTCCTATCCCATCGTCGCCATAAGACATATCTGTGTCGGTGTGACGTAAAGCAGCTTGCCCAAAAAAAAAAAAAAAAAAAAAAAAAAAGAATCTTAGGAAGGAAGGGAAAAAGGAAATGAACAGTGTTTTGGGTAATTCAGGTGAACTCATAATAGATCCCAGGGAATCACTGGACGGGTGTAGGGAATATTTTGAAAATGTTATCAACGTAAAAGGAAATCTTCATGGTGGTGTCAAAAACCACCAAGCTCATGGGTGGGAGGGAAATGATGTTGGTGAAATTACGCTTGAGGAAATGGAAAAGGTGGTAAATAAACTCAGTTGTCATAAGGCAGCAGGAGTAGATGAAATTAGACCTGAAATTGTAAAGTTTATTGGGGAGGCAGGGATGAAAGGGCTTCATAGAGTACGGTATTATAATTAGCATGGAGTTTTGATAAGGTATCTTCATATTGAACAAAAGCAGTAATTGCATCTATCTATAAGCAAGGGATCAGGAAGGATTGAAACAACTATCGAGCTGTCTCATTGATTAGTATACCAGCAAAATATTCCCTGGCATCTTGGATGGGAGGGTGCGATCAGTGATTGAGAGGAAGTTCGATGAAAACCAGTGTGGTTTCAGACCACAGAGGGGCTGTCGGGATCAGATTTTCAGTATGCGTTGGGTAATTGAAAAATGCTACAAGTGGAATAGATAGTTGTGTTCGTTTTGTAGATCTAGAATAATAATAATAATAATAATAATAATAATCGTATGACCTCAGCTACCATGTGCAGACATTTCAATTTGACGCCATCTGGCTGTCTGCTCGTCAATTTCGACATTCCGCTTTACTCTAAGCCTATTAGATGGCAGATTGAGTAAACCGAAGCTCTTTTGGGCGTGTATGTCTGAGATTTAATTAATTTTGTTGAGTGAACGGCAGATGTGTTACCAGATATCTTTTATATGCCGACATTGTATGACATGTAATGTCCAATGGACTTTTTTCCGCCCTTCAAAAATACGACTACCTCTGCCAGGTTAGAAGATATGCCGACCCGCAGCACATACATTATGAAGAGCGAGAATGCCTTGGCAATATTCACACCATATTCCACCTTAGATGACAGAACCTTCCCAGCCAAAGTTTTAAGGTAAAATATTTCACATAGGAGGTTTTGTCCCGGCGGCATCAATATCTTATTCATAAGTTGGAAGTAACAGACATGAAAGTAGCGAGAAGGATTGCTGGTGTACAAACAGGTGGGAACAGTGGCAGGAGGGTATTCGGAAAGAGGAGATAAAGGCTAAGTTAGGAATGAACTCTATGTATGAAGCTGTACGCATAAACTGGCTTCAGAGGCAGGGTCATGTGTGGCGAATGGAGGGCGGATAGGTTACCTTGGAGAATAATGGACGTTGTTATGGAGAGTAAGAGAAGTAGAGGGAGACTGAGACGACGATGGTTTGATTCAGTTTTTAATGATTTAAAGATATGAGTTATAGAACTAAATGAGGTCACGGCACTAGTTACAAATAAAGAATTGCGGTAATGTTTAGTAAATTTACAAAGGCTTGCAGACTGCATACTGAAAGGCATAACGGTCTATAATGATGTATGTATGATAAGGTAAGTGTTGATGAAATTGAGAATCTTATTTCAACAAGCATATCTCCTTGACAATGAAGGTGATGAAAAGTTAATCATAGAGACAGTGCTTGAAAATATTATGGAGGAAATTGGTTCTCACATTGGATGCTTTCCAACCTTCAAGGATGCGTCAGTTATGTTAGTAGTATCTATGGCGCAGGCTCTTGGTTGTTTCTGTAGTGAGAGAAAAGCAACCCATGAGGTCTCACGTGTTGTAAAAAGTACATCATTGTACACATTAACGGTTTTGTGTTGAGTATGACACAACGGAGCAGTTGGAGTGAAGTTTGCAGAGTTCTAATGGGAAACAAGTATGTGTGGCTGGCGTATTTTTCACAGAATAGTTAAGTTAATCGTCAAAATAAACTCAAGTAATGGCTGGGTTAAAATGTGAATGTTGTTGTTATTAACAAATGCATCGCAATTGGGAAATATCCCAGTGGCAATGATCACTTACAGTAGTGTGATAATAAGGTAAGAACAAAACATATTTACCCAACAACAACAAAAACAACAACAACAAGAGTACAACAGGCAGTTCCATCGAAAGAAGATATTACTAGAAATATTTCTAAATCCAGCATCATCATAATACCTGTGCCATCGTGATCTTCTTGTTCACATTGTGAAACTGGAAATATCTACAGTACTGGAAACACTTGTTCATTTATGGATCCAACAAACTTTCTGCAAATGTATTGCCTGTTGGTTTTAATTTACTCTCGGTTCCACTCCTGAAGCTGGTTAAAAACTTGCATATATTTGCAAATGATTCCAATTTACATTTCATTTCACTCATTCTGTTATTAACAAAGCAGAGCAGATGTAAACTATGTTCCATATTTAGGGACCACATGTGCATCGTAGCTGCCTGGAGATTTGAAATGCCTGAGATACCTGCCCATCTGTATGAATTCTGGTTATCTTGTCTAAATCCTATGGGTGTTGGTTCAGCAATAAACAGCTACCAAAGTACGAGTAATAAATATTTTATATTTATTTTTGTAATTTGCCCACCTTCTGTAATCTTTTTGCCTCATTGAGTTATTTTTTATCTTTTTATTTGTTTCTGTTAATGTTGTCGACATGAATTCTTAGTATCCTCATCACCTTTCCTTGTTCACTGCCACTTCTGTTCAAATATGTAGTGGTGCAATCCCTGCAAGCTGATAGAGCTTGTCTACTGGAGTTGACTTCACACAGCGTGTTGCCAACTGACAAGTCTCATTGAGGGCCAAATCCACCTGTTTGTCAAGAGATGGCTAATACCAAATGGGGCATGCATACTCCGCGACAGAGTAACAAAGGGCCATTATTGATATGCGGATAATTTTTGGTTGACTACCCCCACATCGATCCAGCCAGTTTGTATAACAGGTTAATTGGCTGGAGACTTTCTATTTACAGTTCATACAGTGTTTCTTGAAAGTGAAAGTTCTGTTAAATGTTCCTCCCAGATATATTGGAATGTCACATAACTGTTGCTCGATACCTGACCACACGACTCATCTTATGATGTGGTTGTTTGTTTTCTAATGGAAGTCGCCAACTTGCGTATTTTTAGCAGTGGGTCTGAGCTTGTTTGCAACATTATAATAGCTGGATACATTTTGAGGGCAGTAGTGAGATTTATTACCTCCGTTTCAAACTTAGTGCTCTGTGTGGCCTGGGCAAGATCATCAGCATGGAAGAAGCGTCTGGTATTTGGATTTAGTGACTGGTCATTTGTATATTACGTCAAAAAGTATTGGAGATAATATGCTTCCTTGGGGTAGACTATTTTTTGTATTCTCCATCGGCTGTGCTGCCTTCATTCCTAAACGTGCACCCCGGCTAGCAAAATGCTACCCTGGGCCCTGCCAGTTCATATTATGAAGCACATATTTTGTGTGATATGGCACCTTAAAAGTGGGAAATTTTCTCAATATTGCTTACCATAAATTGTATGAGGTGTCTGCATCTGTGTAAAATTTATTACAACATAATATTCCAGAATTTCCCAACTTTGTATCTTCACTTTTTTTAATGTCACATTCTGTAAAGATTAAAGAGTACATTGTTTAAAATTAATTTTTTTCATCTTACAGGTTGGGGGTAACTGGTGGATATTCCTCCTCCATGCTTTGTTGATTGTGGGAGTTATCTGGATCCTGCTGCACAAGACTTACTTCCAGCATGAGAGGATTGAATTGACTGATGATGTAAGTATACCGTTCAGTCTATTTCTTTGAAAGGCCAATTCCACGTGTCGCATGTTTACATTTTTACATGTCTTTATAACATATATATGAAACTTTCCATCTAAACATATTGAGATTTATGCATAATAACGTCTGGATGATACTTAAACAACCTGCACAAATTTCAGTGTTGTAAACCTGATGTATGCGATGTTATAAAATGTTAAACGTAGTCATCGGTGTTTACATGGAACAGACTTTTATATTTTATTGGTAACCAGCTGATGTACCCGTGCTTCGCTACGGGATTCTCAGAAAGACTGACTTGTTGTTTTCCTAACTGAATTCAACATAGGTCATTACAAAAATTCAGTAGGAATGTAGCGATTGAAAGCAATGTTAAGTTCCAGAGCTGGAATAACCAGGTCGCAGACTGCCGTGAACACTCCTCTGCCATTATTCCATTAAATATGCACACTACTCATTCCAATCAATGGCTCAGAGTAGGGATTGTATAGCTCGAATACTATGATGAACCAGTGTGTTACGTACCAGATATATCAGAAAATGTATGAACCAGAGGAATGGCATGCTAAAGAAGAAAGTTATCTTACACCCCAGCTACTTCCCACCAATATACAGGTAGGCTGTTACAGTCGGTACGACCAGGCAAGTTGGCCGTGTGGTTAGAGGAGCGCAGCTGTGAGCTTGCATCCGGGAGATAGTGGATTCGAACCCCACTGCCGACAACCCTGAAGATGGTATTCGGGAGATAGTGGGTTTCGAGCCCCCCTGTCGGCAGCCCTGACGATGGTTTTCCGTGGTTTCCCATTTTCACACCATTCACACCAGGCTGTACCTTAAAGCCAAGGCCGCTTCCTTCACACCACTATTCATTTCCTATCCCATCATCGCCATAAGACCTACCTGTGTCGGTGCGACGTCAAGCAAATTTAAAAAAACCTTGGTACGCTGCAGTAATCCTATCTGTCGGGGATGAGAGGAAACAGAAGACAAAAAGCACATCACAACAAACAATGGTCAATGTAATGTTATGTTGATAAAGTTTGAGCTTTCTATATTGCAGGCCTTCACATTAGTTTTCTTTCGACTCTGTGATATTAGGGTGTTTTACAAAATTGTTTATATCGTAGACTGTAGTTCCTTATTCTCAGACTTTACGTACTGATTTTTACTAAATTCTGTTTACCCATTTTCTCGTGACTCGGCGCTGATATGAACTTAGTAACAAAAATCCAAATTGATGAATATCTCCGACTATATGCGGTACGGTAACAATGTATAAGCATAAGTGATCGGAAATTTAATAACTTCTTACATAACCACTACTAACTTACGACATAACTAAAGTTATGTTAGTTATGTGGTATTTATCGATATGACCGCTAATAACATAAATAACTTATTTGAGAATTACATTTCAGACCTTCCCCTAAACTACCATTTCACTTAGCGTGAATAAAATAATTTGTAGCCTAGATTGCAGTGGTTCACCACTCGACATTACATACCAATTTTCATTAAATTCTCTTCAGCCGTTTTTTTTCTATTTGCTTTACGTCGCTCCAACACAGATATGTCTTACGGCGACGATGGGATAGGAAAGGCCTAGGAATGGGAAGGAAGCAGCCGTGGCCTTAATTAAGGTACAGCCCCGGCATTTGCCTGGTGTGAAAATGGGAAACCACAGAAAACCATCTTCAGGGCTGCCGACAGTGATGCTCGAACCCACTATTTCCCGATCACTGGATACCGGCCGCACTTAAGCGACTGCAGCTATCGAGCTCGGTTCAGCTGTTTTATCGTGATGCGTGTACAGACAGACAGAAATTACGGAAAAGTAAAAAATGCATTTCGTTGTTACTGTGGACATGACCGATACAGAAATACCATTCTTTTCAAATTCTGAGTAATGTACAGACAAAACTCTTATTTTTTATGTATATATATTTATCGATACGACCACTAATAACATGAATAAATTATTTGAGAATTATATTTCAGGCCTTCCCCTAAACTAACATTTCACTCGGCGTGTTTAAAATAATTTATAGCCTAGATTGTAGCGGTTCATCACCCGACTTTCCATTCCGATTTTTATTAAATTCTCTTCAGCCGTTTTCTCGTGATGCGTGTACATACATACAGACAGAAATTACGGAAAAGTAAAAAATGCATTTTCTTGTTACTGTGGACATGACCGATACAGAAATACCATTCTTTTCAAATTCTGAGCAATGTACAGACAAAACTCTTATTTTATATATATAGATGTTAAGATATTGTTTACAAGAAGGAAGAAGCTACATTTTGGAAAAAAAAAAAAAGAGAGAGTTGCATAATGTCTGCGTAGTATAGTTAAAGGCGATTGTCGCGTGTTTACTTGACAGCATAGCAGGATTACACACACGAATCAGTCCTATGGCGGCATGGCATGAGGGGCTAATAATAAGTCTTAAACTCCACATCAAATACGATCACTGAATGATAAAATGTATATTTAATATCACAATAAGTAATTAGAGAGAAGGGTTGTGATGGTGCAGCGGTCAGTCTGCTTGAAACCATCAATTTAGTGTCAAGAATTTCATTTTTAGGGTCCGTATTGAATCGAGATTTACATTAAAATATATATTAGGTATACTAAAAATCGTGATAGTTATTAAATCATCACATATTTTTATTTGTTCATATTTGTGGGACTGGTTTTGGCAGTAAGGTATGCCATCATCAGCCTGGGAAAGTACAACAAAGACATAAAAAAGCTACATTAACATAGGTTATTAAAAATGATATATACCGCCGGGCTGAGTGGCTGAGTGGCTCAGACGGTTGAGGCGCTGGCCTTCTGACCCCAACTTGGCAGGTTTGATCCTGGCTCAGTCCGGTGGTATTTGAAGGGGCTCAGATACGTCAGCCTCGTGTCGATAGATTTACTGGCACGTAAAAACTCCCGAGGGACTAAATTCTGGCACCTCGGCATCTCCGAAAACCATAAAAGAGTAGTTAGTGGGACGTAAAGCAAATAGCATTATTATTATTAAAATGATATATACAAATAATTTTAAAGTGTTAGTGTGCAAACTGAAACATTTGCGTATGTTACAAGATTTATCGTATGAAAATTTACGTAGAGAGGTGTACACCAAATATTTAAATAGTTAAAAATTATGCCACAACTAGAATGATTAGTCACTATGTAATAACAAAATAGGTTGTTAATTGCTTTGCAGTCATTATAATATTTACAGGATTTAGTTTGTCTTATTGACAGCTTGATTCATTTTAAAATGTTTATAATCATTATAAAAAGGTCGATGGGCTAATTGCAACAACCAGTTTTTTTGTAAAAGAAGTTTCTCGTAAAATATTCACTAATTAATTGTTCAGAGCATTCAACTTGGACTTGACAAGTTATAAAGTTTAAATACAATATATCTTATATAGATAGGTGTGTTTATCATAGGTTGTTATATGGATAAAAGTTCAATGAGTAAAATAAGTAAGTCCATTATATGTTTAGTTTTCGTGTCCATAAATATATAACAATCTTGATGAAAGGTAATGTAAGGAACAGATAGGGTTCTTGAAAGAAGCGGTATTTCAAGTGGATCTTATAAAGTTCTGGAAAGATCTCGAACCAAAAACGGAACCTTGAACACCACGTTGAAGGTAGAGAGTTTATAGAGGTACTGACTTAAGTATTGAAAAATAACTGAGCATTCAACGCTTAAGTAGCCTACAGTTTGAATGAAAGCTTGGTTAGAAAAAATATTATAAAATGAAATTAAAAAAAAACATTTTATGTTCATTCTGCTTCTGGTATAGACTCATAAAATTACCATTTCCCACAAATAAAATGAGTCACCGGTAATTTTCTTTTGAATTTTGTTACATTTAGAATACACTCTTCTTTCGTCGGCGGTTCACAACACAGTTCAGCTTCATCGTTGCACTTGCAAAAATTGGTTACAAAATAAATATCACCATTACTTTCAGTTATGGTATAAACATATTATTATTATTATTATTATTATTATAATGTTTCTTTCCGCTGTATTTTCCAAGTAGGAAGTCACCCACTTCAGAAGCCATATCACGGGGTGGGCTTTTTGTCATCTGCTTTGATCTTGTAGTCTAGATGTGGAGAGTGTGTGGTAGTAATTTCAGAATAATATTTTCTTGCCTGAACTCTATATTTATGAATGGCTCCACAAAATGAATATCATGTGTTCCTGGTAGTGCGCAGAAATGTACTTTGGTCAAAGTCCACAAAAAGAAGACAGACTGATTGCATGATGTGGGTATCCTTGTTCAAAAACTTCGTATGTGTCTTGCGTTGTGAGACACATGAATTTTTTTAAAAATTTGTTCCAGACCTGTCCTTAAAGGAGATAAAACCTCCTGTTCGAGGAGATGGCCAACTGATATCTGGATTGAGAAGTTTAAGAACTTCTTGATTTGGATCTGAAGACTTCCTGCGCTTGCCGGAGGTAGATGAACTTACACCAAATTTTACACTCAGCACAGAAACAACTTGCCGTTTCTTCCGCGGACTCACTGGTAAAGCGTGCTCCGAATGCTTTACAGCTTTCCCCAATGTTTATTTACATTTATAACCAGACATTGGTGTACTCAGCTCTGCAATCGATGTTGATGGTTGTGTTGTTGGACTTGGGAAGTAACTGTTGATAAGCCCTGTGGTTTTTTCTTAGTTCTGTGTTTCTTCACAAATTCTCATACCTGTAAGCGGTGTATGCGTAAGTGGACAGGGGTCATCTTTCTTGTTGCGATACCATTTACAACGTTCCTTGTGAGTAAGCAGCATTATTAAATATCGCCTCAGTGTGAACACCTATTCCTGTTCTAAAATACGTTCTTTACAAGTTAATGTGATGCAGAAACTGAATCCTGTGGGCAGTGTGTTGTGGCAGCGGAGAACTTCCTGCTTGCAAGAACGCCGTAAACACGCAACGTATTTTACTACCAGATTCATATGAATCCATTTGAAATTTTAAATGAATGGTATAGCAGCTTGAAAGGGTGTGCAGTATTGGCTTTGCATACTAAGTTTTATTCAAATTGAGCCACGCACTTTTCGTCTACAGAAACTTTTATACATTTTTCGTTACATGTTTACAAGGCCTGCAGCAATAAATTTGTCGCTTTATTACACCGTATATAAACTGTTAATAACCTAAATAAGTAATTTACTGTGAAGAGAAAGAGCATTAGAATTAACATTTACTATAATTATTTTCATAACTTTTCATCATAATAAACAGGAATTCCTAAAACTGTTGAGAAATATCAAATTAATTTAGCCTCTACATAAAGGTTCAATTAAGCACACAATTACAAACTGAAAGACATCAGTAAATTAATATATATCATAAAATTCATAAAATCTCATGTTTTATCTATCTTAAAAACAAATTGTTGAGTTCTATTTTAAACTTTACTTTTTCCTGCTTGGGTGAACTATTCTCTGGAATCAGCCTTCAGGAAAATGGAGTCCCACAGGAATCAGTTCTCAGTGTCACTTTGTTCATGATTGCTATACACATTATTGCTGCTGCTGGTTCAGCAGTAATACCGTCGGTATATGTAGACTGTTTTCCTCTGCATTATAGCTCATAACGTGTGGTGGTCACAGGGCGACAATTACAGCAAGCTATTATTAGATTGGAAGAGTAGACCTTAGAACATGGTTTGTAATTTTCAGCTGCAAAGTCCTCTGTTCAGCTAAAAACGCACTTCACCTCAATCCTGAGCTGTATATAGGGGGGTAAATCTTCCTGTAGTTGACACATACCGATTTCTTGAGCTCTTTTTCGATAGTAAATTATTGATGGAGCCATATGTGCGCGAGTTAAAAGTGAACTGAGCTAAGAAACTGGATATTTTGAAGTTTCTTAGCAGCACTACATGGGAGGGATGGGGGTGGGTGCAGACCGCATGGTGCTCCTACTACGACTTCATAGGGCACATATTTTATCCAAGTTAGAGTAAGGCAGTGCTGCATATGGATCAGCTAGGCAAAGTGTCCTCATGAAACTGAGTAGCATCCATTACAGCGGAGTTAGGTTGGCAGTCAGAGCATTCCGTACAAGCCCCATTGCTAGCCTGCTCACTGAATCCGGTATTCTGCCTTCACACCTCATGCGCCAGCAAACGCTACTGTCCTACGCTGCAAATTTGTGACAGATGCTACTTCAGTCAAGCTATCCGTGTGTCTTCCACAATGGAAACAGTCAGCTGTTTGCTGCTTATCCTAGAGCAGTGCAGCCGGTTGGTATAAGCTTGGATAAGATTCGCAGATTGTTTGATGTACTTTCAGTACTTTGTGTTGTCAGGCAACCAAATACGATACCTCTTTGTTTAGCATGATAACGTGAAATAATCCTGGATCTGCACACCAGCCCAAAAGTGAACACAGTTCCCTGCATTTATTGGAGGCTCTTCCTGTCCTTTGTTGGCCAGTACCCAAATTCAGTAGTTGTTTACACAGATGGTTCGAGGGCAGAAGTGAAAGTAGGCTGTGCATTGATTGTCGATACCACAAACCTGTAGTGTGTAGACTCCAGAGCTCTATGCTATTCTTGAAGCTCTGCGGTATGCGCTGTCCAATGAACATTGACACTTTCTGCTGTGTACCGACTCCTTGATCTCATTACAATCTATTGATGCATGTTTCCCTCAACACCCTCTGCTGCATTGGATGCAGGACCTGCTGGTTTGTTTTTGAAGTGCTAGCACCAGAATCATGTTCTTGTGGCCATAAAGCCACGTAGGTGTAGCACGAAACAAGTTAGCTGATAGGGCTGCCAAGGAGCCAGTCAGATTGCTCCCGTTGCCTTACCAGGTTCCAGCCAAGGATATTCATTCTCATCAGAGACATTTGGTGATGTCCCACTGGGGGATGGAGTGGCAGGCCACTCCTTTTTCAAATAAGCCGAGAGCGATTAAAGGAACTAAGATGGTAGTTTAAAACATTTAAAATCATTGGCATATACTGACAGCTCCCAGAAGTTTGATAGTTCATGGGACGTAACGTAGCTTGATGGCACTCATCTGTGGAGCCGAGCATCAGTAGCTTTGAGCACATATTTTAGACGTTCACCGAGAGATGGCTTATATTATAGATTGTCGGAAAGAGGACGATTTGCTCTTTCTTGGAATGGTGATTGCGTTCGATTATTTCAAATAGTTTGCATTACAATCAACCTTGAAAAGACTTAGCTTAGCGGCTCACTGTCGTGGAGCAGAGCACGAGTATGTTTGGGTGCGTATTTCAGATGATCAGTAACAGATGGAACTATCATGTTATATACCGCTAAAAAGAGGAAATGTTGTTCTCTTTCTCGCAATGGTAATTGCCGTCGATTATCTTGAACAGTACACTTTATAAACAATCTTGAAAAGACGTAGCTTAGTGGCTCGCAGCCATGGAGCCGGACGTGAGTATATTTGAGTGCGTTTTTCAGACGTTCTCAAGAGATAGAACCAACATGTTATATACCATCTGAAAGAGGAAGAGTTGCTCTTTCTTGCAATGGTAATTGTGTTTAACAGTTAGCATTATATACATTAAGAAATATGGGTGATTCCACGTATTCAATACTACAAAATTGTGAAGTTATTAATACGTCACATATTTATTTGATCTTATTATTGGGACTATTTTCAGCAACTATACTTGCCATCATCAGCCTAAGAAAATTATTACAAGGCATTTAGGAAACTACGCTAACATAATTTAAAAGAGATAATTTTTTTTGGTATGTACAACTTGAACCATTGTTCTTAAACTAAGTTTTTGTATTGGGTGTACACCATAAAACTTGTATATTTAAAATACAAAGACTAAAATAATCCTTATGAGATGCAATACAAATCATAAATATTATTACAATCTTTTGAATATAAAAATAGTAAATGACGTCAAATTGCTTGTAGATGTTATAAAAGGTTGATTACAGCATTGAGTTTTTGTAGAAACTTTTTTCATAAAATATAACTTGATTGGACATTAAGGGCATTCAATTGTCCTTATCAAATTATAAACATTTTTGAAATTATGTTTAACATACAGTAAAATTGGCTGATTTCATTTTAGAATTTTAAAAGTCATTATACGTGCAGAGACAGTCAGATTGCAGCAATCTATTTTTGGTAAAAACAGTTCCTCATAGAATATATGTTAATTAACTATGTAGAATGTTCAAGTTTGCCCTGATAGTATCTAAAGTTAAGTGACTAATATCTTGTGTGGATACAGTAAATTAAATTATATTAGTGTATGTGTCACATAATATTGATCTTATATTTTGATTGTTGTATCCATAAATATGCATAGATTTGAGAATTCTAGACTGATGGATGAGATTTCTTAAAGAAACAATATGTTTGAAAGGATTTTGGCAGATCTAGAAAGATCTCAAACCAAATCGGACCTAAAAGAAGAAAATATATTGCGTATTACCATGACGGAAGCAGAGACTAGGATAATTCTCATTGTAAATAGAAACTCACCTCGAGCACCAAGTTGACGAAAGTAAAGTTGAAGAGGAACTGCCTGCGAAATGACAGGCAACAGACCGTGAGCCCTAACAGAGAGGCGGAGCTTATTATGTAGGGGTAGGGGTGGTGGCAGTAGCTAGAGGACATTGGTCGGGAGGGCGTGGATTACGGTGGGGATAGCAGGCTAGCGTGTTACGTATTATTTTGTATACTGATTGCTCTTTTGGTATTTTTAGATTTTTAATTACTGAAATAAGTGCATCAAATAAAATCGTGGGTTTTTCGGAGAAGTCGTTAAGATTGTAGTTAGGGTTATAATATTTATCTAGTAAAATGAAACATTGCTCCGTTAAGTCAAGTAAAGGGCCCTTGTTACTTCGATGATGTCTATATCGTGATTAACATTGTGAAAGCTATGTTCATAGTCATTTGTATGCTGTCCTATTGCTGAAAATCTCCTGTATTTATTAGCATTGACATGGTCATTGTATCTGATCTTAAAGGATCTTCCTGTTTGTCCAATATATGTGCTGGCACTGTTGTTACAGTGAAATCTGTATACACCTGACTTATCAAACTAGGCTAGAATTATGAAATATGTCGAGATTTCTATTATTGCTTCTAAAAGAAATATTGATATTTTTCTTCTTAAATATGATGGTTATTCTCTAAATGTCAGGATTAAATATTCTAAAATGAAATCGGCCAATTTTACTGTATGTTAAATATAATTTTTAAGATGTTTATAATTTGATAAGGCCAGTTGAATGCCCTTAATGTCCAATCAAATTATATTTTATGATAAAGTTTCTACAAAAACTCAATGCTGTATCAACCTTTTACAACATCTACAAGCAATTTGACAACGTCATTTACTATTTTAATATTCAAAGGATGGTATAATATTTATGACTTGTATTGTTTCTCATAAGGATTATTCTAGTCTTTGTATTTTAAATATACAAGTTTTATAGTGTACACCCAATACAAAAACTTAGTTTAAGAACAATGGTTCAAGTTGTACATACAAAAGAAATTTTTTAAAAAAATTATGTTAGCGTAGTTTTCTAAATGCCTTGTAACTATTTTCTTAGGCTGATGATGGCAAGTATAGTTGCTGAAACCATTCCCAATAAATAGATCAAATAAATATGTGATGTATTAATAACTTCACAATTTTGTAGTATTGAATAGGTGGAACCACTTTCCCATATTTCTTAATGTAAATCTTGATTCAATACAGACCAAAAATGAAGTTTTTGACATTAAATAGTTAGCATTGTAATCGATCTTGAAATGTTATTCCCTGTTGTATCTGTCTATATCAAAGTTGAGTAGACGAGTAGCATGGCACATAGAAGGCAGTTGTCAGCTAGATGGGATACATCGGATATGCTGAATGGAAGTGATAATCAAAGTGAGATGGAAACTTTTAGATTTTGAAGAAAAGTGACAGTGAATCAGAAAATTCTGGTGGTGGTAGTGATGTTGATGTATCCACAGTGATGCACAAAAAATGCTGTCAAATTGTGTACATGGATTTATTTACAATTTAAATGCACATAACCTTATATACTGTATCATAAACAAAACACTTCACTCTGAGAACATCAACAAGCCGGCATTTTAACAACTGCCTATCACTTCAACATACAGACTGCAACCACTGTATGTCAACCACCAACTTTACGAAGCGAATTCGTATATTCAGACATTCGTTAGCACGACGCAAGTCTGGTCAGAACAACTCCTGTTAAAACATGACTCTTACTAAACAATAACTCATCTCTACCACCAAGACCACCTCTTTATATATGTGCCTGGCCAGGCTTCTAGAAAGATACATTTACCGTGCAAGTTGGCTGTGCGGTTAGGAGCGCGCAGCTGTGAGCTTGCATCCAGGAGATAGTGTGTTTGAACCCCACTGTCGGCAGCCCTGAAGATCGTTTTCCGTGGTTTCCCATTTTCACAACAGGCAAATGCTGGAGCAGTACCTTAATTAAGGCCACGGCTGTTTCCTTCCCAGTTCTAGCCCTTTCCCGTCTTATCGTCGCTATAAGACCTATCTGTGTCGGTGTGACGTAAAGCAAATAGCAAAAAAAGGAAAAGAAAAAAGAAAGGTACATTTTCTCATAAATTCTAGTGTGTTTAAGGCCCAGATACACTGAATAAAATGGAAATTGCAACACCCAGGAGGAGTGGTGCTACATTGCTGCAATTGAACATGTAGGATGACTATTCGGTTGTGAATCGATGATTACACTTTCAGATCCCTCTGACCGCAAGTTTGGACAACAATCAATACAGGATGTGCCCACCACGAGCTGCATTACATTGATGAATTCGTTGACTCATGGTGTCAATAAGGCCCTGGATCTCTTCCTGTGGAATTGTTTTCCATGCTTGCTGCACTGCACGGGTCAGTTGTTCCAGAGTTGTGGGTGGCTGAGGACGGTTGGCCAGTTGTCGACCCTTCATGTCCCATACATGCTCAATAGGACTGAGGTCCGGGGATCTGGCGGGCCATTCTAAGGTTGTGATGTCGTGGAGAGCTTGTCTAGAGATGCGTGCGGTGTGAACCCGGGCATTGTCCTGCTGAAACATCCCATTAGCAATGTTCGCCATCATAGGGACAACTGGATTTGAGTACCCTATCAACGTACTGTCGAGCAGTCATAGTGCCTTCAAGAAGCACTAATTGTGATTTCGCATTAAAGCCAATAGCTCCCCAGACCATAATGCTTGGTGTTGGCCCTGTGTGCCTCTCGACAATAAGATCTGGGCTGGCCCTCTCCCCGGTACGTCGGCGCACACGATTCCGGCGATCACTGCGGGCAAGACAGAAGCACGATTCATCACCCTATGCCATTCGTCGACCCACGTCGATCTTTCTTGACACCAGGCCAGCCTTACACGTCGCTGTTGTGGGGTCAATGGAATACCTTCTGCAGGGACACAGGCTCGTAAGCCAGCTGCACGCAGGCGATTACCAACTGTTTGTTGTGTAACGTGGGGTGCCACAACTGCTCGAATTTGCGCTGCCGTTGCATGGGGTTGCATCCGGCCCATCCGAATGATGCGGTGATCCTCTCTCACAGTTGTCTGTCTCGCTGGGCCAGTGCCAGGTCTTCGAGTGTGGGTACCTATTTTTTTTTTTTTCTTTTTGCTTTTTGTTCACTTAATCCAAAGAGTAAACCATTATCCAAACCAATAAAGGTCTGGTTTTGTTTGGGCAACCCCTATATGTTAACACTGTTGTCTTTTGAAGTGGGAAAATCTAACACAAGCATACACTCTTAATATCTTTTATCATCAATCAATCAATGATGTACATTTAGGGCTGTCACCCAGGTGGCGGATTCCCTGTCAATTATTTATGTAGCTTTTTAAATATTTTCTACTAACTTCGAAATTTTTCAAACAATTTTGATAATTCATTCCATTCCCCTGCTTCTCGTCCTGTAAATGAATATTTGCTCCAATCTGTCTTCTTGAATTCCAACTTAATCTTCATTTATGATCTTTCCTACTTTTAAAAGCTCCGCTCAAGCTTATTCATCTACTAATATCATTCCACACCTTCTCTCCACTGATAGCTCGAAACATACCACTTACTCTAGATCAGGGGTTATCGAACTTTTTTCGTTTGCCACACACTGTTTCGCTATGCTGAATATAGCGGCACACTCTTTTGCACATTTGTCATCAATGCACGAATCAACCTTGTATGTTGTCGAGGCCTGTTTGACGGGGAACACTTCACTGCACAGACTGCATGTCAATTACGCTACACCAGAGTCCGTATACTTGAGTTGATTCCTCCGCGACCAATCACTTGTGGAGACCTGTAGCAACAATCCAATGGGTCTGAAACTTTGATCGTTTGCATACCTACATGGCATCGTTTCATATCTTGAAAATCAATATAAACGACCAATGCCTTCATGGTGTTGCAATTTCCATTTTCTTAAGTGTATAATGTATAGAATATTCTACAGAGTTCGCGTCTACCCAATACCATTCTGGGTGTTACAGTGTGTTTCACAATTCTGTAGTGGATTACAAATCATTAATACAGGCAATAATATATTATATACAGGTTCTTACATTAATTGAACTTATAAATATCTATATACAACAAATATTTCATGACATAACCTCACAAATAATGCGATTGTAAACTAATAAGTGGATGTACATCTCAAGGCATAACAATATCATAATCGTAAAATAATAATAGTAATTCAAACCGATACTTGCTTTATATACCCATGGGTGAGAGAATATTGTTTACAAGTTTTATCAGTTTATCACACTGTAACACCTACAAGCTATTGAAATTATTAAATGGATAAAGGCTGACTAACATATGTATAAATAACAAGATTGGGTGCTACCTGCAAAAACAGTTACAGGAATAATTAACTTTGTAGAGCATCGAGCAACTCCCTTTCCCAAGGCGATGGTCATCAGGCTGATAAATCTCCAGACTTACTTTATAACCTTACCTGTTGCTGTTTACCCCTGAAATTAAAATTTGGGTAGCATGCCAGGTTCATCCTTACTCTACTGATAAAAGATTTGCTACATGTTTAATTCCATGACTTTACTCCCAAACACCAACAATAATCATCACTTGACGAGACCCACTCGGGTTTGCCGTTCATAAAAGGCAAATCTACAAACAACTTTAAAAAGAAGCAACAAACATCATCACTTGATGAGACCAACTTGTGTGTGCCGTTCACAAAAGGCAAATCTACAAACAACTAAAAAACCACCAACGAAAATCATCACTTGATGAGACCAATTCGTGTTTGCCATTTACAAAGGGCAAATATACAAACAACTAAAAAAAAATCAATAAAAATTATTTTCACTATATATATTTCACAATATACTTCCAGGTAAGTCCCACTGCACTCCCTACTGCTACAGAAGTAAATCCTAATCTAGTAAGACTTTCTCTACGCCTCACGTTTCTCCAACTGAAAAGTTGCATACACGTCCGACAATTTCCTATACCAAGAATTAGCTCTGCGCACCACCACACATACACCCCAGAATGTAGGTTCAGTGTGCACCACCACATCCACTGTACATTATCTCGTAGAAGAATTATATTATAATTATACAGAGTTTGAGTAACAAACACTTAGTTGTGTCTTTTACAGAATGGCCACCAGAAACTCGTTAGCATCTGTGATTATAGAGTCCTTACTCCGTACTCCCTAATGGATACTGGCGAACAATAGAATAACGCATAGGAAACTGCGCAAAGTAGCCCCTGCGCACCGGTCTGAAGGAGAAACAGAATCAGAATGACTTGCCGCACACATGTACATACTTATGCTTGCTACACGTGGTTATAGCGTCCCGAAAAGTTTACTGGTAACAATGCCCTCACAGGCACTTCTTCACGCGTCAGTCAGTCAACCCAACCTTGCTTAAAACAAAGCCCTCGTATTGGCTATTGAGCGTCTGATGAGACATAGAACGTCCACTCACGTACATCCACATTGATCAACTCCATCTTCAGCCTATACTGCCTGCCATACCCTGGGTTTCCAAGCCACTTTGTTGCAACACTTTCATCTGACTTCAAGCGTCTTTCCCGACATAGCCACTGTTTTCTGTGATGCACAATTCTTGAGCAACCTACACTGCCATGCCATGTGCAGACTCTTACACAAATTTAAGTTACACAGATACAAAATTCCCTACTACAAATTCTTGTAATATTTTTTTTACATTATAAATGGACAAAATTACATGATTTTCATGACTTCAATGTTACGAATTATCTTATGAAAATTTCCTAACCTAAAAAGTGGGGATCATACACTAGAACAGTTAAAATCCCTCCCCTTGATTTGTGAAGATTTATTTGCAATACATCTGAGCAGATCACAGTCTTTACAGAACAGAAGTCTACACAGCCAGTCAAATTCACTCAAGATATGAAAGAAACTTTACACATTCTTGTTGACATACCTGTACATAGAACATCTGAACTTAAATACTTCACCTCACATACCTCGTAAGATTGTGAATGTTGTATGTACCAATCATGTCACCTTTATTATTCAACAGATGATAAGTACACTTGCCAACTTTCTTACCTATTGTGTAAGGTCCCTGATACAGTTTAAAAAACTTGTGAATTTCCTTATTGTCCGCAGATTAAATGTGTGGAACCTTTAGTAACGCCTCCTCCCCTACTTCAAAACTATCTCCATGATGCCTCCCCTGCTACATCCTCCTCCTATCGGCTGCCTTCCTTAAATTCTGCCTCGCTAAATCAATCACCTTTGAAGATACCGCTTCTGCTGAGGACAAACCTATCATGGTTGTCAACCTTACACAGAAGCTCTCTTCCCATTCTTTCACGCACAACTTACACAGACTTTCATTCAGAACACACAAACATTTCACAGTCACAACATCCCTCCTGTTCTGAAAACACACCACAATCGCACATTTCGCGTCAATACTCTTCAACACTTCATTGAAATCATTCATACTATTTTCAGCATCAGATATTCCACTCAACATATGTTTGAATCGACTTCCTGTTCTCTCATACACATTGCCACTTTCACTTTCTTCCAACTTTCTCCAAATACCAAAAAGCTTTCCAACACAATTGCTCCTCATAAAATCTTCAAAGCCTGAATCCCCATAATATTCACAACCACTCTTATGATTCTCATTATGTACAAAATGTGACCTAACATCCCCTTCACAGACTTTCACCCACAGCATCGACAGTTTTCATCCACTCATCCTTATCGGACATACCAGCTTCAATCACCTCAATCTCATTTTTATTATTATTATTATTATTATTATTATTTATAAGTTTAATTTTCTGTATTTATTGGATTCACTGTAGAGACAAGAAATGTGTTCCACCTATCAATACTTACTTATTGTAAATGGATTTACATTAGTACCGGTTTCGGCCTTTCATGGCCATCATCAGCTAATACATAATTATACTACAACCATTAGACAATATCACAAAGATGTTATTATGTTAGATCATCCAGATGTCTAAAGGGGATGAAAATAAAATATAGTAGTGTTTGTCTATGTGGGGTTAAAATATCTGTGATCAAAGTAGTAATGAAGGCTACAGTAAACTAAAACCTATTGAGTATACATTGGACATGAGTACATTAAACATATTAAAATACATAAGGCACATTATAAAACACTTAATAAGTTAAACACACTAAAATATGGTATATATATATATATATATATATATATGTGTGTGTGTGTGTGTGTGTGTTAAACACTTGTTAAAATTTGAGTTCGTGTTGCATGGTGTTCCTTCTTCAATCTTCTATATGGTTCTTGTGCTTCTGTATCTATGTTAATTTAGTTGCATGAAGTGATCTTCGAGATTATTCTATGGCTGATATATGTCATATTGATTCGTGGTGAAAACCCTTGTTGTGAAAAAATTTTTTTTAGTACTATGTAATCCAGCCCTTGATGTACTTCAGTAAGTTTTATGACAGACTGCAAGACTTGAGTTTAAATTTTGATTAGGAGCTGTTGGTTGTGACACCTGTCTGTCTATATTCGTGTTGTAGTTATTATTATTGTTGTTGTGGAGGTCGTGTAGTGATATGTTTGGAAGCTTGCTGTGGCACAGTGCGTAATTTCAGGAATCTAGCCAGCCAAAAATCGTATCTCGGAAACTAATGGACCGATTTACATAAAACTTAGTATGTAACTGCTATTATTGGAGATAATTAAGTGTGTGGTCGGTCAGTCAAGTACAAAGAACAAATTACTACGCCAGGAATAGAATTAGTAATCTTTGTAATTTTAATCATTTTTCATTATAGCTCTAAGAAATTAAATATATATTAATAGTGGCACATGATGTTTAGAATGTTTAAAAACAGATACAGGAATACATGTACTTGCCAAACAATTTATTCATTAGATGCAGTTACATCAGAATCGCTATCGTCACTTTCATTATCTCCTTCGGCAGAACCAGATACATGAGGCTCAGACAGTAAGTTGATCACTTCTCGTGAAAGCGGAATCGACTTCCTCCTCCTCGATTTCCCTAAGCTGGTAGTATAAGGGTCCGATGATATAAGCAGCTTATGGAAAAGGTCAGTATTTATGTCTTTCTGGAAGGTTTCCTATTATCTTTATTCCTAGTCTCCTGGGCTTCCTCGGAGAGGTGTCCAATAGGTATAATACAGTGCCATGACCCAAGAGTTTGTGGAAAGTTACAGGCATGTAGTATGATTTGTATTTTTATAAGTACAGTTGTATAGTTTCCTTTGCGTACATGTCTAATGTTACTTTATCAATGGCATACCCACACGAAAGAGTTTCTATGATGGCATGTAGATGGTTTATTAAATTTATATCTACTCCAGTAATATCCGCAGAAGTAGAAGCCTCTCTGAAGAATCTTCTAGCGGTTTCCATCATTGGTATTGCCAGCACTTTGCTTCGGATATCAACCAATAGATGCGTTTTCTCCCTGAACTTCTGTAGGGAAGTCATCTACAGTATTTATTTATTCCGTGTGTATTTTAGGCTTTAACTCAGTGCATAAATGTATTGTGTTGAATGAGAGTTATACGATAAGCCTACATGTGTGATTTATTTCTTTAACATTAATACTGTGATCTTTTGTAGTCATCTGCAGTATTTACTTACTGTGTCTGTTTTCTAGCTTTTATTGTCTGGATAAATTTATTGAATGCAATTAAATACATCACCTGCCCCTCAAGTCCATAAAAATTATCTGTCTATTTTCTCTCGCAATTTGCCTTATATTTCAGTGCTGAGGTTTTTTATGTGCCGTCGTTTACCTGTGATTCTGTACGAAATGAACCCCACGTCCTCTTCAGTTCATAAAGGTAATTTTTAGCTTAGTTTCTTCAGCCTTTTGTCTTGAACTTAGATACTGAATTTCACAAATTTATGTGCTGCCGTTTTCCCGTGATGGCGTTGAGCGGAGCCGTTCGATATGGCAACCCTGTTGTCATAAGAGCAGTACTGTTTTCTTAACATGGAATGGCAGGCTCATCCTGACATTTTTGTGATGCACGTCCTTCTGCACGGCTCGAACCAACTTTTATTGTACTTCAGCAATTTGTCCCTTTTTCTACACATATTTTGTCCAGCGTGATCGAATTTTAGCACACAAAATACTGACAGATTTCCTTATTGACTTGGATATATCCTCGTAACAATTCTCGAAGCCTAAGTGTTCAATTACAACATTCGCTATATCATCGTTCCGCTTATATTCCCTGCTGTTCCTCAACAGCTCGAAAACCGACCTCTGGGTTACAGAGCACACGGCTTCTGAAAAAATTAATTACTCTCATGGTCGCGCCTGGTCGCAGCAAAAAGTCACAGTTTTCTATTCATTGAAGTATATATAACTCATCTAAAAGACTTTCATTGCGGAAATCGAAGGCAATCCATTTTGAATGTCAGCTCAAATATTTGTATAATTAGATAGGACTTGGACACCGTGTACCTGAATTTTAAGTGCATATTTCGGGCACCAGTATAGTAATTTCCAGAAAATGCTACATACTGTATAAAAATACATACCTTCATCTAATATAATCACATTGCAAGCTAAAGAAATATTTAGTTCTGATGTCTTTACTGAGCCCTCACATAATAATAACTGTGCGCTCGCCTCGCCAGAATATGATGCCGTAACGGAGGAGAGCCACTTTAGGTCTTCGGTGAGAATAGATAATCAGACAGCGCGACTTTTCAATACTTAATTACTGTACCCAGGAGTCTTATACACACGACTCACAGAAAATGCACACCAAAGACAAGGGTTGAAAATATTATTTTTGGCCGGCCGGATGCTAGAAATTACCCACTGTGTGTGGTCTACTTGTCTATGTGTTCTACTCATAGTAATGTTCTGGCCAAGTAGTCAACAGAGAATCCAGAGTTTACTCCGTTAATACACATTTCAGTTTGGCTTTGAAGAGAAGATAGGGAAGATAGGGAAGGAAGGTGTCAGTTTCATGCTGGACATTTGCTGTTGTGGGATGGCACAGAGGTGCCAACTAATACGGATTGTCCGTAATTATTAGGGATTTCACCTCACGAATGTGGAATTATGGTCAAAGGGGGAATTATCACGGGAAAGCTGTCATTATCACGAAAAAATAATTTTTTACAGAAAAAAGAAAAGAAGGAAAACTGCTCAATCCTTTCAAGCCTTTCTCCTAAATTGTCCTCGTTTCAATGCTTGTGAGTTGGCAACAATACTTATTCGATCGTGACTTCTTTTGCTACCCATAAGCACTGTAAAATTCATAGCAAATTACAGAGCTCAGGTACTGCTCTTCTGCTCTATAAATCCTTCAGTAATGTTGTATTTGCTGTGTCAAGGGTACCTGGCAGTTGAATGGAAGAGTGAGAAAGAAGTGAAGCCTACGTTAAGCACATCTGCACTGGAGTCGCTTATGGTTCAGAAGATGAAAATGCCATCACAGTGGGAAGGATGCTTCAAGAAAAACTACACTGAAAAGCAACTGATGCATGAGAAACAAGCTACCAGGAATGTTTTATCGCAGAACCATAGTGAATAGAAAAAGGAAGTGAGAGCACTTCGACTCGCTTCCCATTACAGCAATGGTGAAACTAGTGGCTACAGTGCGCAGATTTGCCACTGCAGCGCAATGATTGCTTTGGATGAACTGATGGCATTGTTTCCACTGGTTGCGCGCATTTTTACTTGTAGTGGGAGTGATTTTTTTTTTTTGGTATAATATTATAATAACTATATTTTGGAATATAGTGAGTGCGAAAATGCCATCGTGCTTTGTGCCAGGGTGTCGATCTGGTTACAGGTCAGGTGAAGGTAAACATTTCTTTTCACCATCTGAAAATGAGGACCATTTCTCTGAGTGGGCTAGAGCGATCCCAAACAGCTTACCTGTAAGTCTACGATATGCAAGTGTCATTTTTCGGAAGATCTTATTATAAAGGTAGACAAGTTTATTATTAATGGGGAAAAAGTTAAGCCAGGAGCTGTCCCTCACATTTTTCCAAACTGACCGTCCTATTTAAGCAAGTCCCTAAAAATTCGAAAACTCCCACTGAAATGAGAGTTACTCAAAGAACATGTTGGAAATGACAATATTAACAGTTGTATCTTAGAATGTAATGGACTACATTTTCCCTCTACATCTAAAATATCTGATATTGATGATAATGTAAAAATATAAAACCTGGTCTCAGTTTGCCTTGTAAAGTAGCTGATGATGATGATGTTGCTTCTAGAACTATTCTAAATTTGAGGAGGCAAGTTAAAAACCTTGGTAGGAATTTAATTAGAAGCAAAAATAAGTTAGTTGCATGCAGAGCTAAATTAAAGCAGATTGCAAAGAAAGTCAATGTGTCAAGTGAAGCTGAAGACAGTTTTAAGTTCTTTAGCAAGAAACAAAACAATGTGGACACAATGCTCAAAAATGTAACACCAGTCCCAAAGGTATGCACTTTCTAATTAATTTATACTAGATAGATTGATTTTGAAAATCAAATTCCCTAAGGGTTACAGACATTGAAGCATGAATTACTTCCTCTCCCTGCCAAAGCTCATTTGAGAAGAATGTCCAAAGGGTTCAAATGTGGTGTTAATATATGCCGTGAATGCAGTAAAAGATTTTTATTTAAGTGAGCAAGACGAAGGCAAGCGATTAGGAATAGTGATTTTTAATGAAGTGACATTGAGAGGAGACATTAGATTTAATACAGCTACACTGACAGTTGATGCATTTGTTGAGCTAGGAGATGAAACTCCCTATGACAAGAAGAACGTCCTTGCCAATCAAGCGCTTGTATTTATTTTTGTCCCTTTGTTGCACAGCTGGATCCAGTTGTAGCAGTGTATGCTAGCAAGAATGCAACTTCTGGAGAGCTACTGCAAAGATAATAATTCAGGTCGTAATTCAATTGGAACAAGCTGGGGTTAAAGTAGTTAGCTTTACGTGTGATGGAAGTCGGTGTAATAAAAGGGCGTGGATGAATTTGGGAATTGCTCCATTGAAAACTCTGCAGATCATCAAAGGCGAGTGTGGGCATTTTCTGATTCTGTGCATATTTTGGAGTGCATATGTAATTATATCCACGATAACGTTCTTTGCTGTAGAAAGGCAAAGAGGTGCATCACAACATTTATACACAGAAAGGTCAATTTGATATAACTGAGTTCGCTGGTCTTCGAAGTTGTCCTAAGATAACACCCTCTCACATAGACCCTACCTCATTTCAGAGGATGAACGCCAGGTTAGCTCTACCTGCTAGAGAGAGCTCTAATAGCTGTCCTTTGATATCTCGCTGAGTGTCGCATATTGTCTCTGCTGTATTTGTTTACATTCAATTGCGTCTTGTTAGCGATGGCAGAGGTAGCATATTGATTAAAGACAGACAGATTTGTTAGGCATGATTTACCCTCCATAAAACAATGTTGTTCGTCTGACAAAAAAGAGTCTGTGAATACATCAGTTGGGAGTGTAAAATTCTTTCAGTTGCTCCTGAGAGGATAGATGAGATCGAAATGGATCTGTATGAAGAGGGGTTAGGTCTATCACCAGATTTATGAGTCGGTATTATGTCAGCCTGTTTCCAAGCATCAGGAACAGGCCATAGTTAAAGCACTGGTTCAGGATACAAAGAGAGAGAGAGGAAAGCATAAAGAGAATGCAGTGTTTTTGACAAAATAGGATTTAGTTCAGCAGGGCCAGTGGCTCTAGAAGTCGGAAGAATGTTAAGAACTTCATCAGACAATGTTTTTTTTCTTTTCTAGTTGCTTCCTGTTGCACCGACACAGATAGGTCTTACGGAGACGATGGGACAGGAAAAGCCTAGGAATGGGAAGGAAGTACCGTGGCCTTAATTAAGGTACAGCCCCAGCATTTGCCTGGTGTGAAAATGGGAAACTACGGAAAATCATCTTCAGGGCTACTGACAGTGGGGTTCGAACTCACTATCTCCCGGATGCGAGCTCACAGCTGCACGCTCCTAACCGCATGGCCAACATGCCCGTTGGCAATGTTGTTATACTTGCTGATGAGTGACAACATGCTGCTTGTGTAGGTGGAAGGATAGGTTCAGAATCAGTCAAAATTTGGGTTGGTTTCCCAAAGAGTCCAAGTGTGCTGTTTATTCTGAAGAATTAATTTAGTCGAGTCTTTAATCCAGGATGGGAAGTGATTTGACTGATGTTTAGTGAAAGGTATATGGTTTCCAGTGGAAGCAAACAGGTATCATAGAAAGTACTCATGGAGCAGTTGTCACCAGATGAGAAAATTTGCCCCAAAGTGTAACCTCGGCAAAGTCTATTGGTTTGCAGTGTAGGAGTGGACGTGGACAAATCTAGGGAGCCATGGTCAGGTGAAAATAGGGTGCGGAAGACCACTACACTGGCATAAGTAAGACTGGAGAAAACTACGTCCAAAGTACCCTTTTTCTTGGTGGGTTTCATGTTTTGCTGCTGGAAATGGAGACCATTAGTTTGAAAAAACGTAAGTATCCAGAGGGGAGTTTGTATTACCTGTAGTATTTGATGTCCATTTCATGGAGGTGTTTTAATCACCAAGGCAAATTATTTCATTGTGGTTGTTAAGGGCTGAGATAGTGGAACGGAAACATTCCTCTACTATGTTGAGATATATTTTGCTGGAGTATATTTAGGGCTTGTGGCTGTCTCTATCCATATGATTTTGTAGTTAGTTTCGAGACCTGTCCTGTGTTTAGCTTTTAACCTCTTCTTAGCAGCAATTGATATACCACCCTCGCCCCCACACACACACTTTGTTATGCCATGTTGTGCTCCATCCCAGCAAAATATTTGAAGATCAACAAATCTTGCTTGGCAGTGAGGCTGGAGTGGGGATAAGTTGGTCAAGCACAAGCTTGAAGCGCAGAAAATAGTCATTCACATTTTATGAGGCACCACACTCACATTGACAGATATACAAAAACTTTCACTCACATGAAAGGTTACAATCCGACCCAAAAATATCTCTACAAACAACATTAGCGCATGGCTGCTTACCGGCTGCCCTCTTGACTTCCAATTACATTTCTTGTTTATTATTTATATAGAGGAGAGATCCTCACTTGGACTGTGTGTAAGTAGGGTAGCATCCTGCTTCATGTACTTACCGAGCTCAGAACATTTTAAGCAAGCCTATGGGAGTAACAGAGTCCCACTCCCATTTGACAGGCGAGGGACTCCTTGGAAACAACTTGGTGAACAAAATGGAATTCAGTGCGGAGCTGTCAATATTAATGGGGCTTATGGAAGAAAGAAAGTAGAACTGGCTGAGTCAGCAAAGAGGATCTGGATGTGCTAGGAGTAAGTGATATTCGGGTAAGGGGAGATAACAAGGAAGAGATAGAATATAAAGTGTACTTGATGGGTGTTAAAAAGGGAAGGGCAGAGTATGGGGTAGGACTGTTTATCAGGAAAACCATTGCACGCAACATAGTTTCTCTTAGGCATGTCAATGAGCGAATGATGTGGGTAGATTTGGCAGTTGGAGGAATTCGGATGAGAATTGTCTCAGTGTATTTACCATGTGAGGGTGCAGATGAGGATGAAGTTGACAAGTTTTATGAAGCTTGAGTGACATAATTTTCAGAGTCAACAGCAAGGATAGGATAGTGCTAATGGGCGATTTCAATGCGAGAGTTGGCAATAGAACTGAAGGATATGAAAGGCTGATTGGTAAATGTGGGGAAGATATGAAAGCTAATGTGAATGGGAAGCATGTGCTGGACTTCTGTGCTAGTATGGGTTTAGCAGTTACGAATACTTTCTTCAAGCATAAGGCTATTCAACGCTACACATGGGAGGCTAGGGGTACCAGATCCATAATAGACTATATCTTAACCGACTTTGAATTCAAGAAATCTGTTAGGAATGTACGAGTTTTCTGGGGATTTTTCGATGATACAGACCACTATCTGTTCTGTAGTGAACTAAGTATCTCTAGGCCTAGGATAGAGAAAGTGAAATCTGTTTGCAAACGAATAAGGGTAGAAAATCTCCACCCTTTATTCTAGAGAAGTAAATTATGGTAACACATTAAAATCACCCATATCATCTAGTTAACCCAAGACCTTGACCTCTAACTGGTGCCATTGGAGCTATAGCAACTACCATAATTAAATGATTTCACCAATATGATAACTCCCTTTTATTTTTAGAATTAGCTTTAATTACTCTAACCATAATTCAATGATGACGTGACATCACACGAGATGGAACATACCAAGGTCTCCATACATTACCAGTCAGTAAAGGATTACGATGAGGTATCATTTTATTAATTATTTCTGAAGTATTTTTCTTTATCTCCTTCTTCTGGGCTTTTTTTTTTTTTTTTCATAGAAGCCTTTCACCTAGTATTGAATTAGGATGACTTTGGCCACCTTTAGGTATTCAACCTTTTAATTCTCTTCAAATCCCTATTCTTAATACCACCATTCTCCTTGCTTCTATATGACAATTGGGGTTCAGTGAGAATTGATGGTAGAATGAGTTCTTGGTTCAGGGTTCTTACAGGGGTTAGATAGAATTACATGGATATGATTAGTGAGAAGTTTCGAACAGTAGACAGTAAGCAGGTTCTGGATATAGAAAGAGAATGGGTGGCATACAGCGATGCTGTAGTAGAAACAGCAAGGGAATGCCTAGGAACAACTGTGTGTAAAGGTGGGAAAAGGCGAATATCTTGGTGGAATGAGGAAGTGAGTGCAGCTTGTAAACGTAAAAAGAAGGCTTATCAGAAATGCCTCCAAACAAGGGCCGAGGCAGACAGGGAATTAATTGTACGTAGATGAAAGAAACAGAGCGAAACAAATAGTTGTTGAATCCAAAAAGAAGTCTTGGGAAGATTTTGGTAAGAACCTGGAAAGGCTAGGTCAAGCAGCAGGGAAACCTTTCTGGACGGTAATCAAGAATCTTAGGACGGGAGGGGAAAAAAGGAAATGAACAGTGTTTTGAGTAATTCAGGTGAACTCATAATAAATCCCAGGGAATCACTGGAGAGGTGGAGAAAATATTTTGAACATCTTCTCAACGTAAAAGGAAATCTTCCTGGTGGTGTTGCGAACAGCCAAGCTCATGCGGAGGACGAAAATGATGTTGGTGAAATTATGCCGGAGGAAGTGGAAAAGAATGTGAATGTCATAAAGCAGCAGGCATAGATGAAATTAGACCTGAAATGGTGAAGTATAGGGGGGAAGGCAGAGATGAAATGGCTTCATAGAGTAATAAGATTAGCATGGAGTGTTAGTAAGGTACAGGGTGGCACACAAAATGTCATACATCGGAAATGTTTCATAAAATGTGTAAACCTGGGCTCACAACCATGTCCTTTCGTGAACAGAAACCTTACTTCATGTGTGATCCGACAGGCAGCACCACATGTCGCGCATGCATACCGGCTGCCAGTTATACAGCATGGCGGACAAAGGGAGATCGACGCGTGAACAGATGGTAAAGATAGTGTTGTTTTATGTGGAAACAAAGAGCGTAGCTCGGACCCAGGAAAGGTTTCATGTTCATTTCCGTACTCGGTGGGCTTCTTGCCGGCAGACGGTATACAGACTGGCCAGGCAATTTGAAACAGAAGTCAACAAATTGGAGAGAAAACAGCCCCGCCTCAAGCCGGTCCGCTCACCGGAGAATGTTGCTGCTGTGAGAGCGGCTCTGGCTCGGAGCCCCTCCAAATCCACCAGAACTGCATGTGTTCTGCTGGCATCTCAGTGACGTGTTTCCATACAAAAAGCAACGCCGAGTACAGTTTGCTGCGTGGGCTTTTGCAGAATGTGATCCCGTATTGCACAACACATGGTTCAGTGATAAGGCACACGTCCATCTCAATGGTGCAGTGAATGAACAGAATGGCCGGCTTTTGGCGAAAGAATGGCCTGCTATTGTGCATGAGGTTGAAAGTCATGGTGTGAAAGTGTGTGTGTGGGCTGCAATTTCCAGTCATGGAATTATTGGGCCAATCTTTTTCAATGACACAGTCAGTAGTGCGCGTTATTTGGACATGTTGACAAACAGTTTCCTTTCAGAACTCTTTGCATCACGACTGCCAGTAGAGACACAATGGTTCATGCAAGATGGCGATCGTCTGCCCACAGCATATGTTGTTCTGGACTTCCGGAATGAATCTTTCGGGCCCGGAGTGATGTCCCATCGATATCCCAAGCTTTTTCAGGGAGGCTCAATCTGGCCACCGCATAGCCCCGATCTCAATTCCTGCGACTTCTTCCTGTGGGGATACTTGAAGGAGACAATCTACCGCCATAAACCAGAAAATGTACAGCAGTTGCAAGCGGCCATTGTGACTTTCTTCCGAGGGTTGAGTGAGGACATGTGTCGGAGAGTGATGACGAACATGCGGGTTCGCCTCGAAGCTGTTGTACACCGAGAAGGTGGACATACTGAACATGTCCTGCACACGGACTAACCATGCACATGTCAGTGAATGTTGTAACGCCATTTTGTATTCAATATGTTGTATATTACATTTTCTATAAACAATTTCCAGTGTATGACATCTCGTGCGCCACTCTGTACCTTCAGATTGGACAAAAGTTGTAATTGCACCTATCTATAAGCAAGGGAACAGGAAGGATTGCAACAGCTATCGAGGTATCTCATTGATTAGTATACCAGGCAAGGTTTTCACTGGCATCTTGGAAGGGAGGGTGCGATCAGTAGTTGAGAGGAAGTTCGATGAAAACCAGTGTGGTTTCAGACCACAGAGGGGCTGTCAGAATCATATTTTCACTGTGCGCCAGGTAACTGAAAAATGGTACGAGCGAAATAGACAGGTTTGTGTTTCGTAGATCTAGAGAAAGAATACGACAGGGTACCGAGAGAAAAGATGTTCGCCATAATAGGAGACTATGGAACTAAAGGTAAATTATTAAAATGAATCAAAGGCATTTATGTGGACAATTGGGGTGCAGTGAGAATTGATGGTAGAATGAGTTCTTGGTTCAGGGTACTTACAAGGGTTTCACAAGGCTGTAATCTTTCACCTTTGTTGTTCGTAGTTTACATGGATCATCTGCTGAAAGGCATAAAGTGGCAGGGAGGGATTCAGTTAGGTGGAAATGTAGTAAGCAGTCTGACCTCTGCTGACAACTTGGTCTTAATGGCAGATTGTGCCAAAAGCCTGCAGTCTTGGAACTTGAAAATAGGTGCAAAGAGTATGGTATGAAAATTGGCCTTTCAAAGACTAAATTGATGTCAGTAGGTAAGAAATCCAACAGAATTGAATATCAGATAGGTGATACAAAGCAAGAACAGGTAGATAATTTCAATTATTTAGGTTGTATATTCTCCCAGGATGGTAATATAGTAAGTGAGATTGAATTAAGGTGTAGTAAAGCTAATGCAGTGAGCTCTCAGTTGCGATCAACAGTATTCTGTAAGAAGGAAGTCAGCTCCCAGACGAAACTATCTTTACATCGGTCTGTTTTCAGATCAACTTTGCGTTAGGGGAGCGAAAGCTGGATGGACTCAGGATATCTTATTCATAAGTTAGAGGTAACAGACATGAAAGTTGCAAGAATGATTGCTGGTAAAAACAGGTTGGAACAATGGCAGGAGGGTATGCAGAACGAGGAGATAAAGGCTAATTTAGGAATGAACTCGTTGGATGAAGCTGTATGCATAAATTGGCTTCGGTGGTGGGGCCGTGAGGCGAATGGAAGAGGATAGTTTACCTATTAGAATAATGGACTCTGTTATGGAGTGTAAGAGAAGTAGAGGGAGACCAAGACGACAATGGTCAGACTCATTTTCTAATGATTTAAAGATAAGAGGTATAGAACTAAATGAGGCCACAGCACTAATTGCTAATAGAAGATTGTAGCGATGTTTAGTAAATTCACAGAGGTTTGCAGACTGAACACTAAAAGGCATAACGGTCTATAATGATAATGTATGTATGTTATTTATAGAAAAAAGCTATTTGATTATAGTCTGTGCAAGATAAGATGATGTTTACATTGCGGTATAAAACTGAAACAACCAGTCTAGGAAGGAAATAGTTGGCCATGCGGTTAGGAGCGCACAACTGCGAGCTCGCGTCCAGGAGATAGTGGGTTCGAATCCCACTGTCGGCAGCCCTGAAGATGGTTTTCCGTGGTTTCCCATCTTCACACCAGGCAATTGCTGTGGCTGTACCTTAATTAAGGCCACGGCCGCTTCCTTCCCATTCCTAGGCCTTTCCTGTCCCATAGTTGCCATAAGACCTATCTGTGTTGGTGCAACATAAAGCAGAAAAAAAGAGAAGGAAGTAATACTCTTAATAGCATATGATGCATATCAATGTACAAAAATGAGCAGAATTCTGGATACTATTTTTACCATTTGGAAGGGAAATACGAATGATAATTCATGAATAACTTTGTACAGTGAGTAGAAGGGTTGACCTTTGGGTAATGAGAATCAATGTGAGGAAAATCAAAGACTGTTTTGCTGACAAAAGGAAAAATAGAATCAGTCTTGAAGAAGTGGAGAACTTCCAAGAACAGTCAGTTGGGCTGATTTTGAACACAATGCAATTAGTCACTGTTGTCTGTTATACAGATGTGTTTAAATAATTTTAAATCTGACTGCTTACCTATACTAGCAGTCGAATGAAGTAAAACAGAAATAATCAGTTTTGACTGATTGCATCAGCAATGCAGAATGCTAGATAATATTGTTCTGAAACTAGAGGACCATAGATCATATTCTACCCTGCTTTTTTTTTTAAGTGTTCTCTAATGGCTTTGGGGTCTTTGCGCTTTTCAAAATGTCCTGTTTTCTCTGCTTGGGTTTCAACACAAACATAGCGCATACAGGGACACTGATGTCCCAAAATTTAAAAACACAGTTGCAAACAGTAAACGTAATTTTTATCCAAAAATTGTAACTGTAATAGTTTTGTTTATGCCTATGAGATTCGAAATATTCATTTCAATTAAAACACAGAACAGAACAGTCAGGATACATGTTTCTAAAGGAAGGACTCTGACAATGTGAAAGAAGCGCGTTCAGGAAAGGAATGAATGTCCTTGTATTCATTGTTGACTGCATTAATAACTGCACATTAACGGTATAGACATTGTAGAACACATGTGAATTGTTTTCAAATATATCACAATATGTGCTTGGATACAGCAACCAATCAAATTCTTTCGACATATATGTTTCGTGCGTCAAAAGGGTTAATTCTTATAATTGTAATGTATTAACAACTTATATCACAAATGTTTGCATTTTTACTTCATAATGATTCAAGGATTTAACTTCAAAATTGTACGTATTTGATGGTTATAGTTTGACCATTCTAAAACAAACAAACAAAAATACAGTTTACTGTATAGTTATATATTTGCTGCTAAACATCAACTTGCCATAACAATCATTATTTTATTTTGTTAACAAATGGCAAACTACTGTTATTATTGCTATGTTTTCAGGAAATTCAAGCAAGAATAGAGGAAAGGCTGGAGACTTACAATCCTGAGGACCTTGTGCCTTCAAAAGTTATAAAAGAGAGAATTTTGAATCCAAAAATCCTCTATAGCAAGGTAAGTGACTCTTCTTTGAAGTGGATTATGTTCACGAGAGTGAAGTGTGTGCTGTGATAACTAACAGAAGAAATAAAATTGATTTAATACTCAGATTGAGGCTTCCCTAACTTGGAAAATTATATTCTAAAATTCATAAGGGTATACACTCTATGCATATATCAGCATCAAGAAGTTTAAACTTGCATTAAGAAATTTACCACACATTAAGCCTCATAACGTACTGAGAATGGTAAGTCTACATTTTCAATTTTATAATGTCTTACCTTAGTGTAAGAAACGTCTTCGCCTTGCTTTTCGTGTGTGTGAGGAGTAGTTGGACCTTCTCTCTTTAGTTACCAGTAGTAATCTGTCAGCGTGTTTTTTGTTCCATTTCTCTTGATATCTGCATTCCATTTCCTGTAGATCCTGATGGAATCTTTCTCCTTGCTCTTCGCTCAGCATTCCTAGGATCTCAGGGAATAGTCCAGATGTGAATGTAACATGTGCACTTTCAAACTCATTTTGCAGCCTAAATCTTGGAAAGAAACAAGCATCTATCCACCTTTTTTTTTTGTAGTCCGAATCCTTTGTGTTTCAAACAAAGTTTTTGAGCACATTCCGGAATGCTATCCATGCCGATTGCTCTGCAGCGTACAGAACGTCTTCAAAATTAGCATCAGAAAGAAGTTGTCTGATATCTGGACCTGTGAAAATACCCACCTTGATTTTGGAATTACTGATGTCTGGGAATCGGTGACATAGGTACTGAAAGCATTCACCATCATTGTTTAGGGCCTTAACGAATTGCTTCATAAGCCCTAGTTTGATATGAAGTGGAGGTAACAGTATTTTGCTCTTGTGAACAAGAGTTTCTTGTTTTATGTTTTTTGACCCTACAATCCATTGTCTACGTGGCCATTCTTTTTGAGTCCAGTGATATAACTTTGCTCGACTGTCCCACTAACACAGAAAGCAGAGGTGCTTTGTGTAACCTCCTTGTAAACCTAACAGAATACCTATCACTTTGAAATGACCATACACTTGCCACTTGTGTTCCTGGTACTTCAGTTTACACAACAGCATTTCGAGATTTCCATATGTTTCTCGCGTAATAACTGAATGAGCTATGGGAATGGATGCAAGTTTGTTTTCAAACTACGCTTATAGGTGTCGATGAAAAGTCTCCTGTCAGTAGGGTCATACTGTGGTGATCCTAGTTTTAAGATAACCTCCAGGATTTTGTTGCAGTAAATCAAGGCTCCCTCTTCAGAAAAGAAGGTTTTAAATTATTGTTCACGATGTCTGTACCAATAGTACATCATCCCTGGTGCCAACATGTTCCTTTCACGAAGTCTAGACCCGAGTAACTCGGCAGATTCCTTTGTAAGGCCAAGATCTTGAACAAAGACATTTAATGCACTTTGCTTGAACAGTCTCGGTTCTTTTTCAACACATTCAGGGGAGAAATCACAGTCAGAGTTAGTGCCCGCCATTTCTGCATCAGATTCAGAAGAGGGACAATCCTGTAACTGTTCCGGACGCTGTGGTACTGGTGTATCAGGGCCATGAGGAACGGGCAAAATTGCAGGTCGAATATTGCTTGGATACACAATGTTACCTTTGTTGCTGCTGTTAAATCCCTTCACAGAACAGAACAGAAGTAGCAGTGAGTACTGTGGTCTGTGAGTTCTCGCCACACCATTGGAATACCGAATGGCAACGCAGTTCACTTACCGTTCACCCATTGCCGTAACTGCTCTGTATAGGTTCTACAAGCCTTATGTGGTGCCCACGGCTTGTCTTGGTCTTCAAGTTTCAAGCCAAAGTAGGCATAGTAGGCCTTTCTCACAAACTTGGTTATATTGCGCTGCTGTCTCATCGGCACGAAACTTCCACATACTGTACATAGCAGAATGTATCTGGATTGTTCTTGCAGCCACGTCGTGGCATGTTGATAGATGTAAGTTCAGTGAAAATATTAACACCGTGCGTCCCTCACATATAGAATGCTTATGAAGACAAAAATCTCTTTTCACTAGCATGCGAAACACAATTCAGACTGTCGCGGACGAAGCACAAGAGAATGATGCCACCCAGCCAAAGCCACACATTGCCGGCTATGTTATACGTAGTTGTCTACTCTACACACTGAGCGTGATAATACAGGACTAAAAGATGGCTGGAGGATGTCAAATTAATAAAATAATAAAATAAATTAATAAAAGAATATGAAAATCCATATTAAAGCAACAATCCTCCTAACAGCTTGAGAAGTGCATTAGTGTATGTGATGAAATAAACGTAATATTGGATTTTTCTGAAAATGTGATGTGATGGGGGAAACCATCGCAGGACAGTGTACCTTAATTACTTCTCAGAGTTGAGTGAGTACTCAATTTGTAGCCCTTAAATTCTTCATTCATATCGCATCATGGGATCGCTCGTAATCTCGTAGGCTTTCATTATAATTTGGCCCTTTAGTCATTGTATCGTGGGAAACCCCAAATCTCTACCACGCGGTTAGATCTTCAACATCAGGTCCCTATTAACCGTACCTATCTAACGTGCGTCATTACTGATCCGCTCATTATGTATTACATATTTCGGTATCATTGATCATCAAATACACTGGTTCAAAATAGTCCTTACTCATGAATTCACATAGGTTAGATCCAAAACTTTATTATTATTATTATTATTATTATTATTATTATTATTATTATTATTATTATTCCGGGTTTTTTTTTTTTTTTTTTGATCGCAGAGGTGAAAGAAGGTGCCGGGATGTATGGGTCTAACTACAGTGTCAAGAATTGAATTTAAAACATAAACTGAAGGTTATATTTTGAAAAACAACAGACTTAACAAATTTTCACTTAGTGAGATAACAATGACATTTCAGGTAGAAAATAGAAAAAATCCAAGATTTCAGAACATTAACACTCCTGGGCTTCAAGCCCCTAGTTTTACAATTTTTGAGCTCCCAGCTCAAATTTACAAACGAGGACAAATTTGCTCAAAGGGCAGAAATCCCCTAATCCATGGAGCACTTGCTCCAGCAATTACAATATCAGGCCTCCCAGAGGCACTTTTATACACTTGAAAAAGAGCTAACGTGCTCTCAGTTCTGAAGCCTACTCAAGGTAACACCAAAAATATCTTACACCTTTCGGCCTTCCATGGCCCAACTTACAAATTGAAACAGGGGTATCTCGTACCCAACCTATAGGGCCTTCGTGTAAAGGAATAACAGTTAAATAAATGGCCCAAACACAAATGAAAGGAGGCTAATGCTTGCACACCTGGATATGAACACTTAAAACCTAAGGGGCACTAGGCCGATGAAACAGGGGCTATTCCCAAACTATGGAGGTAACTCGCATAAGAATAAATTAGAACATTACGGAAGGGAAGAAAACAGTTACAAAACTTAGTCACCTCAGACCAATATGAAGGGGAGCTCGAGAGGGTACATCACTCTCTATCCCCGATTTATAGTTAAAGATTTTATGAAGTTTTACATTAGGCAGCAGAAAGTTACATTTTTAGGAAAACTAGGTTACATAGTTAATGTTTCGGACCTTTCACTCAAGTTAATCTGCGGAGCTAGCAAGAAAGTAAGATGTTATGTGGCCATTACCTTGCTGAAGAACTGCTGCCTGATGAAAGAGGCGCCGCCCGCCTCCTGCTTGACACACACACTTAGATGACGATCAAATGGCTAAGAGACGTGAAAATCCGCAGTTTATAAACCCTCGGGGAAAGTTCGAGACCGTTCCTGAATAAACTAGCCACACCCTCTCACGTTTATTGGGTACTTTAAAAGTTACACTCAAAATCGAAGAAGAAGAAGAAGAAGAAGAAGACTGTGATTGGTAGAAAATTAATTACAGAAATTAGGGATTGGCTAGATTCAAAACTGGCGGAAAGAAAGGATAAATATTGCCAACCCAAAAGTAAATGAACATCAATTAGTAAAACAAACTTATGAATACAAAATTTCTTTAAATCAAAAGTTCTTTCACTTCGCACTAGGGTGCATGATCATAGTTTTTTAGCAGTGACATCTATGGAAGAATGTCCAACTTCTTGATAAAGGGCAAACAAAACAAGTAGAAATCCACACAGTACAGGAAACTTCACAATAACAAAATTATATCAGATTTCTTTGGTGACATCTTCTGAGTAAATTGATAAGTTGGTCTAGTTTCAATTTCACGGTTTCTCCAGTAGAGGAGTTCTTTTTGGTGCTAGATTTAAATGTGCGGCGTTGGGGTGTAACTCCCCGTATAATAATAATAATAATAATAATAATAATAATAATAATTATTATTATTATTATTATTATTATTATTATTATTATTATTATTGTGTGTTGGCACCAATGAATCTATGGGGACATCGCTGAGTTTTTCTAGTTCTTGCCTTAACACACTCCGCCTTCTGACCTGAATATCCTCGTGTGCGTGACGTGCTATCTCTTTTCTCAGTACGTGGCTCCTTTTCTCTCGGTACACGTAACGAGATCTCTGCTCTCCAAGTTGGTGCGGCGCCATTCGTATCCTGGACTGGGTGAAAAATGTTCGTTATGACAGTATATGTCGCAGAATGTTGCGGAAAACGGCACATATTAACTAGACCTCGTGACATGCCTATGGCATGGTGATGAACAGTTACAGTATTGAAAGGTGAACTTTCTCTCATTTTAATTGGAAAGGAGGATCTGTGTTAGAATTCATTGAGCTGTCTCATTTTCGACCTTTTGCCTATAAATTAAAGTTGAATCACCACAAATTTGTTCTACATTTTATCAGAAGTTTCTTAGTTTTCATCATATCCACAATAAAGATAAAATTTGATAATACTTCGCTCTTCTTCCTGATAAGATATAATACAGAGAGTATAATTGAAGACTGCGCATCTGATCATAGGCTGCAGGAATCCCCAAGCCAGTGCCATATGGCTTGTGTCAAGCTTGGCCTGATAAGAATTGTTGACAGCTGATGCAGCAGATACTTAGTTCTCTCTCTCAGTTCGCTGGTAACTGTTGGACTTTTTAAGGTATGTTATAAGGTAATATTCACTATGGTCAAGTACACTAGAGCACAGAGAATGTTTTTCCGTTGAGTCTCATTTGTACAGGAAGAATAAACCAGTTTAAAATGCCTTAAAAATTCCATAGACAGTTTCCTGGTTCGACTACCATCAAAACATTACGCGCAGCAACTCGTTCATAGTAGTACTGGTTCCTTTACTAATAAGGAAAAAAGAGCAAAGGAGAACAGCTCTCACACAGGAGAGGTTAGAAGATTTACGGGTAGGACTGCAAGTTAGTCCACAAAAGTCACTTTGGAGAGTAGCTCAGGAAACTGGTATTTCACATTTGTCAGCACATAATGGAACAAAATGATTACGTTTACGATCTTACTGGTCTCATTCATGTCATAACATACCGCCTACAGATTTCTTTGCAAGAATACGATTTTGCAGTTGGCCATTGAACAGTGTTCACTACACTATCGTGGATCCGAACTTCATTTTTATTTTTTTATTTGTATTGAGAATGTACGAGGGCTATTTTTTTTTCAAGGTCCGATCGGTTGCGACAGTCAAACGCCCGCGAATATATGATGAACCGCTGCGCAGATGTGTTGCGCAACGTCTCTGAAATGACCGTTATGCGCCTCACCTCAGTCCCGTCAGTAGTGAACGTGCAGCGCACTCGTAAACATGGCTACAACGATCGCTTCGCCCGCCAAGTGTGAAGTGCGCGGTGTAATTCGATTTCTTCAGGCTGAGGGGTGCAATGCAGCCGAAATTCATCGCCGAATAAGTCGTGTGTATGGTGAAACGTGCATGAGCGACAGCAAAGTGCGACAATGGTGCAGGAACTTTATATCAGGGCGTACAGACGTCCATGATGCAGGCGGCCAGGGAAGGAAGCGTGTGTCAACCGATGATCTTGTTCAGTGTGTGGATCAGGCAATTCGAGAAAATCGTCGGTTCACAATTTCTGTGTTGAGTGCTTCGTTTCCTGAAATTTCCAGGTCAGCTCTCTACACAATTGTGAGTGAGACACTTCAGTACCGCAAACTTTGTGCGAGATGGGTTCCGAAGGTGCTGTCTGACCGTCACAAAACGCAGCGAATGGGTGCCGCTTTAGCGTTTATCCAGCGCTACCATGATGGACCGGATTTTTTGAACAAAATTGTCACAGGGGACGAGACATGGGTTCATTTTGAAACGGAAGAAACAAAAGAGCAATCCAAACAGTGGATGCATTCGCACTCCCCGAGTAAGCCAAAGAAATTCAAGTGAATATTCTCCAACAGAAAGTGTATGGCTACTGTGTTCTGGGACCGGAAAGGAATTCTGTTGGTGGAATTCATGGAACGTGGTTCCACCATCACTGCAGCCGCATACTGTGCGACTATTCAACGTCTACGACGGGCAATTCAGAATAAGCGGAGAGGGATGTTGTCATCAGGCATTGTCCTCCTCCATGACAATGCTCGGCCGCACACTGCAGCTGCCCCCACGAACCTCCTGCAGCGTTTCCAGTGGGACGTTTTCGATCACCCAGCATACAGTCCGGACCTGGCTCCATCAGATTTTCACCTCTTTGCTCACATGAAACGCTGGCTAGGAGGACAGCGTTTTGACACCGACGAGGCGCTGCAGACTGGCGTACAAAGATGGTTACAGGTGCAGGCGGCGACGTTCTATCAATTGGGCATTGACAAGTTGGTACCACGCTACGACAAATGTCTCAATCTGCGAGGCGACTATGTTGAAAAATAGCTGCGATGTATCAGTAACTGTTACTAATAGAAAAGTGTCAAATTTGTACTGCTGTTTCATTTCGTGACCAATCGGACCTTGAAAAAAAAAATAGCCCTCGTATATAACTGGAAAGTTCAGAATTGTTTACCTACTATAGGCATAATCATGCCACTTCTTCGAGACTATTGAGACCGCTTGCCATTGCGGGCACTGCGTTCGCTGTCTCTGCTACCCTGTGCTCCTATTCTTCAGTACTCCAATATGAAGTCTTAAATTATTCTCCCTGTATAATCTGTATATATAAAGGAACATGTCCTGACTGACTGACTGACTGACTGACTGATTGATTAATCATCGCCAAGCCAAAACTACTGGACATAACAGAATGAAATTTTGAGGACACTTTTATATTATAATGTAGGTAGGGTTGCCATACGTCCCGGAAAACCGCGATTGTCCCGGATTAGAGTGGTATAAATAATGTCCTGTCCGGCTGACTAAAAGTCCCGGATTTAAAAAAAGTAATTCCTTTACTCCTAAAGGAAATACAATTTAAACACGCGTCCAATCTCTTAAAACTTTGAGTAAATTGAATGGTAGAGACTCGTGAAGTATCCATTAAATTTTACCTTATCGATCTTATCCAAGAAGTAGTCAAAGTAAACTATCGAATTATTGCTTCTTTCTACATACTTCCGGTGTTACAGATTGTTTTCAATTAGAATACTGGAAAGAATCTTGTTCTATTCTATGTTCGAAGAAGAAGAATCTGTAGGAATCGATTAAATTCAGTGTGATATTCTGACAGTGAATATTTAACATTTTTAAGCGTGGCATCGAAACTGAAAACGAAATTTAAAGATGAATACGCCAAAGATTTTCCTTCAATAAAACGAGGTAGAAGTGAATAGGAGGCGGAATGTAAACTATGCAAGTAAGTTTCTTTTATTTTTTTATATAAGAAATAGAACAAATGATTGCTGAAAGAATTTCGTTTACTGTTTACCGTTTACCTGAAGTCAGACTGGGTAATTTAAAAATTAATATTTTTCTTTACAGTTGCTATTTTTCGATTGCACATGGGGGGAAAAGTGACATCAAAGATCACGTAGGTACAGTGAAGCACAGGAATTCCGTAAGTTCTGCGTCCTCCAGTAAGCAACTGACATTATTTCAGTAACAATACGTCAGAAGGAAGAAAAAGTTGCTGCTGCAGAGGCAACGTTTGCTTTTCATTCAGTATGGCACCATCACTCATACAACTCCACCACGTGTACGAGCAAGTTATTCCCAACTATGTTCAGCGATTCAAAAATTGCAAAAACATTTTCCAGTGCAAAGACAAAAACTGAAGCAGTAGAAAATAATGTAATTTCGCCTTTAATATAAGTGGAAGTGAAAGAAAATATTTCCAAGTGTGATTTTGTTAGCATTAGTACAGATGATAGCAATCATAAGCATCATAAGATTTTTCCTGTAATTGTGCAATATTTTGACAAAGAGGAAGGTATCCAGTCGAAACTATTAGATCTTGTTGAGTGTAGAATGAAAATTCTGACACAATTTATGAATTAATTCAGAATGTTATAGGTAGGGGCCGTATTTTTTGGTAACAACGATATGCACGAGTTTTTTTAATATCTTCTTTCTTGTCTATATATGACTTACCAGGTGCTAAAAATACCGTATTTTAGCAAAATGAACTCGCGAAATATCGCGAAATTTGATTTATTGCGTGAATTGCGAAATAATCACGAAATATACACCACTTGGTGAGAAAAGTGCAAAATGGCACCGGAAGAGCTCTCCAATAAACGTTGAAATGCTTCTGAGAACGTTACAATTGTAGTTTCCTTCTCATTTGCTTAATATTCTCCACAAATGCACGCAAAGCGGTACGCACTGTGCATCGAAAGTATGTGTATTCAGTTCCGCGATCTCTAAGGCATGATGTAGATGTTGATTCCCATAGTGAATCAGAAATAATTGTTCCGAATGAGTAAATTTATAATACCAATATAAATGGTCCGTTATTGGACATTATAAATTTTCCAGCTAACTCATTCCTGGTTGCCAGCGTTTCGCCTCCGTGTGCTAGGCTGGGCTCATCAGTTGGTACCTAGCACACCTACCAAGACGCTGGATAGTGCATACCGTGGAGGCCACTGCGTAGGCTAATTGTAGCCACCGGCAGTGCCAATGCACTATGAGAGACATTGTCTCATTATCAAAAATTGATGCCTGCTTGGCCATCAGATGATGTAGATGTTGATTCCCATAGGGAATCAGAAATAATTGTTCCGAATGAGTAAATTTATAATACCCATATAAATGGTCCGTTATTGGACATTATAAATTTTCCAGCTAACTCATTCCTGGTTGCCAGCGTTTCGCCCCCGTTTGCTAGGCTGGGCTCATCAGTTGGTACCTAGCACACCTACCAAGACGCTGGATAGTGCTTACCGTGGAGGCCACTGCGTAGGCTAATTGTAGCCACCGGCAGTGCCAATGCACTATGAGAGGCATTGTCTCATTATCAAAAATTGATGCCTGCTTGGCCATCAGATGATGTAGATGTTTATATTGGTATAATAAATTTACTCATTCGGAACAATTCTGATTCCCTATGGGAATCAACATCTACATCATCTGATGGCCAAGCAGGCATCAATTTTTGATAATGAGACAATGTCTCTCATAGTGCATTGGCACTGCCGGTGGCTACAATTAGCCTACGCAGTGGCCTCCACGGTATGCACTATCCAGCGTCTTGGTAGGTGTGCTAGGTACCAACTGATAAGCACAGCCTAGCACACGGGGGCGAAACGCTGGCAACCAGGAATGAGTTAGCTGCAAAAATTTATAATGTCCAATAACGGACCATTTATATTGGTATTATCTCTAAGGCAGTCGATAAAAATCAATATCTGTTATCGATTACAGCAAATAGCGTTGTGGTCGTAACAAGATTCAAGACCGGTCGTAGATACAGCAGTGCACAATGAAAGTTCGTTACTTACGAACATTTATCGGCAAAAGTCCAACATTTAAGTATAAAGATGCCGAAAACTGAAGTCGCAACAGTATTTTTCGAGGGCTGAGAAATACAACAGCGAGGGGTTCTATGTATTTGATGCTGCAAGAAAGATTCTAATGCATCAATAGTGTACCGGTAATATTCGCAAAGTTGAAACGTGTGATACACACTGCAGAGAATCAGAATGAAGTAAATGAACATAATTCTAAGCGGCAAATAACAGTTGGCGATACTTTACAGATCGTAAAGGTGTTGAAAAATTATAGAGAGCAATTTGTAATACACAAAAAAAAAGCATTCATGAAAGCCAACATTCCTCTAGAAAAATAGGATAATCCTGGCATGAGGAAGAGAATGAATATAACAGGAAAGATAAATAATACTGTCTTTACTGTAAAATTGGTAGACCTATTGTAAATAAATCGCCTGTTTGAGTAGTAATAATGTTATTGTTTTTATGTCCCACTAACCACTTTTACATTTTCCGGAGAAGCCGAGATACGGGAATGTTGTCCTGCAGGAGTTCTTTTATGTGCCAGTAAACTAGTGACACGAGGCTGATGTATTTGAACTCCTCCAACTACCATCGTCCTGAGTCAGGATCAAACCTGCCAAATTGGGGTCAGGAAGCCAGGGCTTTAACCATCCCAGATACTCATCCCCGACCGGGGAAAAAAGAGCATGTCCATGAACATCTTCCAGAGCTACATGACTTTGAAAAATGCAGTGAAAGCACATCTGGTTGAGGAAGTGAAAGAAGACAGTGTTAGCAAAGTTGTAGGAGGTTTTATAAAAGACCACAGTGACTTTGAATCCAAGTGTCGCAAGCATTATGGTTTCCTTCGTCTAATGTGGTCAGCGAGAGGAGCTTCTCTGCTTACACTAAGACACTTTCTGACTATCGCACAATTCTGCATTCTCATAATGTTGAAACCACGCTTAGTTTGTACTTGGGAGACAAGTCATTAAACATATAAAAATGTAGGCTATGTATAAATGTATATCACAGGGCATATCACCTAACTTCATTTCGAAGTATCAGTGATTTATATATTTATTTGTATAACAATTTGCATATTTGGTTTTTCGAAGATTTAATAACAATGATACATTTCAAGAGTTTACTTTAAAACTCCTTATCACAATGTTAGTTACATTTACCCCATACGCTACTACAAGGAAGATTTCGCAGGAAACATCGATCAGTATAACAATTTATTTCACGAAATACCTACCAAAATAGTGTCAGGTTTAACACTGAAATCAACAGTTTTATTTCACCAAAAAATAAGGCCCCTAGTTATAGGACACAACAACATTAGTGAGAAAATTAGTGCATATGGGGGCGGTAATACAAATACAAATTTTGGGGGTCTGGCTAGGAAAGCTGAAAACAATGTTTTTACAAAATTGAAGTCTAAATTAAGTAGACCAATTGTAGGGGTTGGGTGTCCAGCCCATATTTTACATAATGCCCTACAAGTTGGTGCTGACTGTCTCTCTGTAGATGTTCAGGCTTTACTAGTGAAAATGTACAATTACTTTTCGATATATACTGTTAGGGTTGCATCACTCAAGGAGTTTTGTGAATTTCTTAATGTTACATATCAAGACCTCCAAAGAGATGTAAAAACAAGATGGTTAAGTCTATTTCCGGCCATTGAAAGATTTTTACGTATGTTTCAGCCATTGAAATCTTATTTCATGTCACAAGACAGATGTCCAGTTCTCCTGAAGTCTTTTTTTCTCAAATGAAGTTGGTGAGGTTTATTTCTAGTTTCTCGTGGCACAGATGAATCTGTTTCAGAAGTCCATTGCCAGGATTGAAACGAAAGAGATTTCAATAAATGAGGTTAGGATGGTACTACAGGAAGTAATTGACACTGTAACGGAAAGACAGAATGCAGGTTTTGTTAGTTCAGAAGTGAAGGATTTTCTACCTGACCTACCAAAAGCACAATGTCAGACATTACAAGATGAATGTATGTCATTTTATGAAACAACTATTGAATATCTGTTGAAATGGAGTGAGTCTCCATCACAGTTGCAACATTTTGATTGGTTGCTTCTACAGATGACAATTACAAGGGATCAGGTAGAATATTCTTTCAAATGGCTACAAGAGCATAGTAACTGTAAATTGAATGAGAGCATTTTGTTTGATCAGGTCATGAAATTCATCCTTTTCTGAAAGAAAATAAATCAAATGAAGAATTCAGTGGTTTCTTAGCTAGCAAGAAGTGGGCAGTGTTCTTTAAAAGCTGTATGTCAGAAGAGCAATGCTCCGAATTGCTGAAAATAGTCCAGTTTTACTTTCCTCTTCCTGCACACAATGCTAATGTAGAGAGAGTGTTCTTATTAATGAATGCTCACTGGACTGAAGAAAGAAATAGGTTACATTTGTTATCAATTAGGGCCATTCTTGACATACAATATAATATGACAAATGTAAGTTGTTCTGAATTCTATACATTAATCACCAGTGTCAAAATGTTGAAATACCTTGACTCTGTACAGTCGTCACAAAAGTACAACTGCCATAATAAAACAAAACTTGTAATATGTTGTAAAGAGTTTCACATTAGAAGTATGCCAAATACTAGCCTACATATGAACTTATTTGCTAAGATGTATTTGTCCCGGTTTTGTAGCAGACACTTATGGCAACCCTAAATGTAAATGCTCACTAAGAGAGGACTTTTGGATATTCCATCGCTAAGGAGGCAAAAGGGCGGGGGGGGTGTGAATTTTTAAAATGAGTGTATCTGTATCACAAAACTTTAAAAGTTTACAGATGTAAAAATCGGTGTTTAGAATCTCCTTTAAAAATAAAGAAACATGTATTTTTGGTTTTTGGAAAATCCCACTAGGAGGAGTGAAAAAGGGTGAAAAAGGGGTTGAATGCCTTTAATGAAGATACTTACATGTCAGAAACTGAAGATATTACAGACCTGAAAATTGGTATTTGGAATCTCCTTTAAAAATAAAGAAACACATAATTTTTTTGCTTTTGGAAAATCCAATTAATGGTGGTTAAACAGGAGTGACAAATAGGAGTGAATTTTTTGAAAGCCTATATCTATAGTATATCTCAGAAACGTAAAATCTTACAAACGTAAAAATTGGTATTTGGAATCTCCTGTAAATGTAAAGAAACATAGGTGATTTGTTTTTGGAAACTCCACTTAAGGGGAACTAAAAAGGGGGAGGGGGGAATTTTAAAATGAGCATGTCTACAGCGTATCTCAAAAACTGAACATGTTGCAGAAGTGAAAAATGGTATTTTTTATCTCTATTAAAATAAAGAAACTTGCATTTTTGTTTTTTTGGAAAAACGACTTCTGGTGGGGGGTAAAAATGACTGAAAATGGGGTTGCATTATTTTTATTAGGACACTGATATCTCAAAAAATGAAGATGTTACAGACATGAAATTTGGTATTTGGAATCTCCTGTAAAAATAAAGAAATACGTAATTTTGTTTTCGGAAATCCACTTACTGTAAAGGGGGGGGGGGGAAGAATTGAAAAATTAATTGAATTATTTGTATGAAAATACTATTAACTCAAAAACAAAAGATGTTGCAGACTTGGAAATTGGTATTTGGATTCTGCTTTAAAAGTAAAGAAACGTGTATTCCTTTGATTTCGGAAAATCCAATGAGGGGGGTGGGGTGGTGAAGGATTTGAAAAATTAATTGAATAAATTGTATGAGGATACTTACATCTATTAAAAACTAAAGTTGTTACAGACGTGAAAATTGGTATTTGGATCTCCTTTAAAAACGAAGTAAAACACATTTTTGGAGGAAAGTCATCTGGGGGGGGGGGCGGGGGGTGAAAAAGAGTTGAATTCCTTTTATGGGGACACATATCTCAAAAACAGAAGATGTTAGTCGTAAAATTGGTATTTAGAAGATCGTTTACTAATAAAGAAACAAGTATTTTTTCCTGAAAATTTACTTAAAGGGCGGGGGTGGGGGTGAAAGGAAGTGAAAAAAGTTAATTCTTTTTATGGGGTAACTTATATCTCAAAACTGAAGGTAACAGACATGAACATTGGTATTTGGAATTTCCTTTAAGCATAAAGAAACACGCCTTCTTTCTTTTTGGTGGGGGGGGGGGAATCAACTTAATGGTGGGGGGTAGGGGTGGAAAAGGAGTTGAGACCAATTGATTTTACTGTTCATAATATACTTGATTCTGTTCATAAACCGATAGTTTTTAATCTTTCCTGGGTTTGTTTTAAAGAGCAATCTTTTCCTTTGAAGAACGTAAATAAAAATTTAAACACATTTGAAATAAATGATAGGAATGATATGGACCATGCAATTGTTCACCTTTATAATAAGGCCATTAATGCATGGAAGTATATAATTCGTATCGCCAGAAATCCCGAGCACTTGCCTGCTTGCGACAATGGTGCTGGTCACATTGTCAGTAATGACAATGGCAGCAGATGTAATTTACCGCCAAGTAGCGGTCTTGCATGTTGCTGCAGCGTCCGGAATAATAATAATAATAATAATAATAATAATAATAATAATAATAATAATCTGAATTCAACTAATATCACCCACCCTACATTTTTTTCACGAGAATTTAATCCTGATGTAAACAAATAGGCGGAGCACGTTGCCTTTGCACGTGGACATAGATGTAGTTGATTGGAGAAGCAACTGTTGCACTCACTCGACTATATGCGAGCTCGAAGAAAAGTAGTACGTGGTGTTAATTTTATTTTAGTTTAGTTTGTTGCATTTAGAAAGTTTGGAAGAGTTTGTAATCAAATTAAAATATGGTTGTCAGATGTACTGGTGTGTGTTTGTGTGTGTGTGTGTGTGTGTGTATATATATGTGTGTGTTTTTATATAAAATAGTGATTAAATAACGAGAAATGAAGGCACAAGGCGTGGTGTAATACAGAAAGTCTTCTTGTAGTGAGGGAAAGTCTCAAGCTGTACAGCAGGGAGATAAAGTGTTGCTTCTTGCAGCAGCAGTCAGTGTCAGTATTCATAGTGAGAGAAATGGAGCAAGTGGTAGGACCATCATGTGTAGTGAAGCACAAAAGAGGAAAACCACTCAGAAGTGAACATTGGCAGTGCATTGTGAATGTGTTCAATAAACTAAGTGAACAGAATCCAGGTTTAGTCGTTTATTCAGAAGTTCAGATCTTGGCACTGTTATCGTATGCGATGCGCAGCCCTGTACATCCGAACATGAGACGTTGATGGGGTGGAGGTCGGTACTACGCGCTCAGCGAATCACAACTCTTTCTTTGGTGGAGGGGTGGACATACCATGTTTACATCAGGATTAAACTCTCGTGAAAAGACGTATAATAATAATAATAATAATAATAATAATAATAATAATGTGCGGACCATGCTGGGAACGGGTCCTGACCGCGTAATGAATATTAATGCAGTCCAGCCGCGGCTTCAGTACCACCATGGCAGCCAAGACGACACCGCGCCGGATCTCCTCAAGGATTTGATCCGTATTAAAAATGCTTACAGGAAATGATGGCAGAGATTTAGGGACCCAACTGACTGGGCGGAATACCTGGAGCTAGCCTGGGAAGTAGGAACCTGATTGCTGGAAAGAAAGATTGAAAAATCGGAGGAACTTGGCCGTCAGATTGGGAATTTTGGCGGATTATACATAAAATGTTAAGCATTCAATTATAAATTTCAGTATAATACCACAGTGTAGCACGGTATCTTGCTAGTATATTATAAGTGCACACATACAAGATTCTTATATTGCAAGACATGTCACTCACTAGCCATTTACTCTATGAATAAGATAACCAACTTCAGATGCAGCATTTACATTAGATAAAAAGTCATTAAATGATAATATGACCAGTAAACATGCTAGTGCACTGGTACCTATAAACATTTTAATATAGCTGAAATATAATCAAATTGCAGAAACACATTTCCACTCTAGTATGGTTGTGCCCATCATCGTAAAGGAATGGGTTAATATATATATATTTGTGGTGTGTGAAAATCCTTGGTAAAATCTCCAGTAGTCTTGAAAATGCTAGCAGTTTGATTGTCCGAATTTTTTGACTCGTACAGACTCTGAACACTTCCTCAGCCTTAGTCCAATTCAAGAAAGGGACAGACCACGAAGCACAGTGTTTGAAACTCCATGGTTTGAATCCTGGTAATTACAAAGGCCATACCATGTAGATATTTCATTTTGCAAATTCCAGTTGGTTTATGAATACATTTGTTAACGAATTTCAACATTGTGTTTGACATAGGAAGAAAGCCAGTTCATTTTTAAGTAAATTCTCCTGTACATGACAATTACATTCGAGTTTCAAGTATATAATTTGATCGGCACTAGGTTGAACCCAACAAAATTAGGTAGAATTCTTTTAAACTTGAATAATTCTTATAGTTGTATAAATACAGCAGTTATTTTCCATGTATAGGAATGATAATATATTAATTTAACAAATGCATGCACCTTGTTGTCCAAGACTGATATTGAAAACATGGCCATGGATTGTATTAAAGAAACTTACTACTACAGTCTGCATTAAATGTGAAGCATATTGACTACAAGAGACTAATCAAAATTGTCCAAACAAGCAGCTGCAGTGTTGTCTTTTTATCACACCCATTCATGCGTTGAATGCTGCAAGGAATATCACTTGCGCCAGGCCAAAGCAGTTTTATGTCATGAAAATAAGCACAATGTAAACATCTTTCATTTGACATAGGCTACAAGTAAATAGTTTTTTATAAATAATAATAAACTATTTATGATGTAATGAGAGAATTGTTCAAAAATGCAAAACTAGTCTCCATTGGCAAAGAAATCAGATATGCAACTCACTTACAGTGCCCTCCTTGAAATTGGACTATTTAACACACGCTAGTTTCTGCCTCCTTTATAAAGAGTCACTTTATCTAACCAAAGGCCAGTGAAAGCTTCCCATCTCTTGAGAAGCCCGTGGTATGTTTGCTGCTTCTTGTAAAAATCCAGGTGAAATTTTTCTTCTTGTTTTTTGCCTGCTGCTTTTGAATTCTTAAAAGGATGTGGGGAATTGCACATAGGAATGGAGGAACATTGTCAGGTTTAATTTTATATTTTTGGTATCCACTTGATAATTTTTAGTCTTCAAAAGGGCTGTTATTTCCAGAGCATTGAACTTTGTAGAATTTTTTTCATTATTCAAACATTTCCTAACTTCCAGGCCAAAGGTGTATTCCCTCTTTCATATTACACAGCTGTGGAAATTGCCGACTGATATTCTTGTCCATGGTCCTCATAGAAGTCCCTCATAAGACCTGATTTTGTGGGGCTGAATAGCTCAGGCAGTAGAGCACTGGCCCTTTGAACCCGACTTGGCAGGTTCGAACTTGGCTCAGTCCAGTGGTATTTGAAGGTGCTCAAATACATCAGCCTTGTTTCATTAGATTTACTGTCACATACAGGAAATTCTGTGTGACTAAATTTCAGCACTGCTACCTATCCAAAAACCATAAATATGTAATTAGTGGCTCGTAAAACCAATAACATTATTATTAAGACCTAATTTTGTTTTTTGGAAGGAGAATGCCATATTAGGTTTTGATTTACGAGTGGGGTATGCTATATAACATTCTGTTGCTGTAAGATGTGTTATTGATTTTTATGTCACGCTAATTACTTTTGCGATTTTCGAAGATGCTGAGGTGCCTGAATTTTGTCTCACAGGAGCTCTTTTATGTGCCAGTAAATCTACCAACACCTGGCTGACGTATTTGAGCACCTTCAAATATCACCAGACTTGACCAGGATCGAACCTGCAAAGTTGGGCTCAGGATGCTAGCGCTCTACCATCCGAGATACTCAGCCCAGTTGTAGGAGACCAGTTTCGTTCTATAATGTTATTTGAGATCTTTAGTCATGCAGGGAAATGTATATTTGGTAATCCTTTCGTCAGCACTACTGATATTTGCGTAATTTTCAAATCTCCATGAATATTGTGACCTCAGACGGTTGAGTCTCTCTCCTTCTGATCCCAACTTGGCAGGTTTGATACTGTCTCAGTCCGGTGGTATTTGAAGGTGCTCAATTACATCAGCCTCGTGTCGGTAGATTTACTGGCACCTTGGTGTCTCCCAAAATGATTAAACTAGTTAGTGGACGTAAAGCTAATAACATTATTATTAAAGATAGTTCAGTGTGATATGGATGAAAACTGGTATAATGGATATACTCCAGATGCTTGGCGGGTTGTTGTGTACACAGATATGGATTCTGCCATCCTGCAGGTGGAGGTCAACATCAAGGAAAGTGAGAGATGAGGGGGAGGTCTGCTAAGTGAGGTGGACACTTCAATTCGAGTTGAGGTGGTGTAGGAATGAGTCATGTAGGCTTGCTTCATGGTGCCACAGGAGAAAGATATCATCAATGAACTTTCTCCAGACTAGATCCTGGAGAGGTTGAGTTGTAAGGAAATCTTTCTCGAGTTTTCCCATTGAAGAGGTTGGCATAAGACGGAACCAACCTTGTGTCTATAGCAGTGCCACGAATCTGGTGGAATAATTGTCCTTTGAAAGTGAAAATATTGTAGGTTAGGATGTACTGTGTGAAGTAGATGAGGAAGTATGAGGCAGAGCACCGGGTTGCTTTGTGTTCGAGAAGGTCCTATCTCCCTAAGTCTGTCTGTGTGAGGGATGTGGGGGTAAAGCAAAGTGACATCAATAGAAACCAGAGGGCAGTTTGCAAGGAGGGGTTTGGGAAGAGTGGCAAGATAATCCAGAAAATGACTGGTTTCACAAAATGTGTGAGTCAAGGGAATGTACAAAAGGTTGAAGTTGATGTTCAACCAGTGCTGAAATGGGTTCTCTGATGGAACCTTAGTTGGAAACGATGGGGCATGTGTACCTTATGTGTCTTGGAAAGCATGTGGAACTTGGGAGTATAAGGCTGGTTTGGAGTGAGGATTCAGATAGACCCTCGTGTGCTCCATGTAGTTTGATGTATGTGGCCGAGTTCAAAATCTGATCTTCTGTGGGGTCTTGGTTGAGGAAGACGTGTGGTGGTGTCAGAGTTGACATAAGGCCTCATGGTCATAATCATGGCAGTTCATGATGACTGTGGTGGATCCTTTATCAGTGGGAAGAATATAATGATGTCCGGGTTATCTCATGGTTTCAGATTAGGCAAGGAGGCAAGGAAAAAACTTTAAACTATCAGTGGCTGGATTCAACCCTTAATCCAGAGTTTGTAGCTTGGCTCAGTGATGTACTGGACAATAAATTTGAAGCCTGTTGTAATGTGTGCAGAAAGAAGTTTAAACTCGGCAGTATGGGGCGCCAGGCAATTCATTCACATAGAATTAGACCAAAACACACCCGGCTTCAGAATATTAAATCAAGACAGCCTAGTCATCATTTTTTGTTAAACCTAACGCTAGTTCAACAGAATTAAGAAGTGTAGCTACTAGTTCAACAGAAACAAGTGTAGACATTAAACATCAGTGTTCTCCCTAGGACCATTTAATGGGCGCACCGCCCTGTCATTTTTACACACCACCCGGTTAACATAACCTAGATATGTGCTACTTACATAATATTAATATATATTTGAGTCACGCGGTGTTCGAAATAAAAATGTTAATACTGTAAAACTGTTACTTAAATTATAAATCTTCGTTATTCTCAGCATAATTGCATCAATTATGTTGGAGTTTCAATGTTTAGCTTGATTATTATGTAGTGTCGTGCGCGAGCGGTGTCTGGATTAGTGTGGAATCGCATGCGAGTACTCTACCAATTCCGCTCGACGTCACAAACCCGTATGGCACTCTACAGCAACAGAGTGGTTAAGCCCCGGTGTTACATGATTGAACGAGTAGAAGAACACTTGAAGTTGAAAATACTCCTTTGTCTTGTTCGTGATAATAACAATGAAGTAATTCAATTTTGGCATTAATATTATTGTTAATGCCCTGAGGGGACTAAATTGAAACTTTATCATATTCACTCTGCCTGGCTACTCATTCCTGCCACCCAGCTGACGAAATTTTCTGGGGAGAACACTGGACGTAGATCTCTTGATAATGCCGCTGTCAAACCATGTGTTAGTAAAGGCTGATGTAGGGATAGAAAGTGGAAATTTCATGCAATGCACTAGTTCTTATTTTAATAAAGATGAAGTAACCATAGCATAAATTTTATGAGCGTTAAAAGTTGTTGCTAGTAAATACAAGAGGAGTTCATATGCAGATATACGTGATACATTTAAACTTATGTTCCCAGATAGTATGGATCTCATTGTCAGATTTTTTGATATCAGCACTCTTACAGTGGTTTTCCTAGATATTGGAGCAGTGCTGCAGAAATTTAATCATGGACTGCCATCTCTTTAAAAAAAAAAAAAACTTGTTGCAGTTCTCAATGAAAATGAAAATCCATAGCCTGTTTTCAGTTATTCGATCGGGTCAAGAATGGTATGAATGAAGCCCCCATCTGGCGGTGAGGATAGAAATTGTGCCGGCTACCAAAGCCTGTCGCACTCCTCTGGGGCAATGGTTAATGAATGACAGATGGAATGAAATTATATTAGAGAGTGTTGCTGGAATGAAATGTGACAGGGAAAACCGGAGTACCCAGAGAAAAACCTGTCCCGCCTCCGCTTTGTCCAGCACAAATCGCGTATAGAGTGACCAAGATTTGAACCACGGGACCCAGCGGTGAGAGGCCGACGTGCTGCTGCCTGAGCCATGTAGGCTCTGATCTCAGTGGATGGGCCTAATGTGAACTTGAGCTTTCTCAGGGCCTGTACTACGACTGCCAGATAAAAGTGCGGTATAAATTTATTTGGCAGTTTGGACATTTATCTGGAGGTTTGGTTGAAAACGCGTACTACGACTTTCGTTTATGTGCAATCCGGGAAAATATTCTCGAGTATAGCTATGCCGAAGTTGGAGAGGCTGTTAACGCTCTTATCTGGAACTTAGCTCCTATCGGGGACGCTACTGTAAATAATCAAGATGGCTACACATCAAGATGAATCTACATCTGCATGATGCTGTGCGAAATTAAGTTGTTACAATGTAATCTATGTATATATTTATAAAGTATGTCATGCTTCCTGTCCAGCTATCACAGAATTCTTAAAGATTTCCAAAGCTAGCAGGTTGTTGCCACTGACTATATGAGTAGCACACAAGCAGCCAACAGGAAGCTTCATGGGTAGCCGTGGTCGTTAAGGTAACACCGTTTGCTGCTGTGCAATTGTTCGTGGGTTCGAGTCCCAATAGTCTAACATTTTTTTACCTTCTAAATGATAGTCGGTAGGGTACTAGAGGTGATAGTACACATTTCCTAATCATTAAAATGCGTGTCAAAAGCGTGGGTTCTGTTCCAAATTTATCTGCGACGCACATATGGAGTATAGGTATATACGACGTTGTTCATGACTATTCATCCGTCGAATGAGGATGTGTATATTTCTTTGACTTCATAACAACTTGCTACTGAAAGTATTTACACTAAAGTGAGATAAATGCTTGCCAGTAACTAATCTCACATTATATTAAAAAGAAACAAACTAACTACTGGTACCTATTTATTCAATGAGCAAAGAAAAATTGAATTAATAATAAAATTAATGATCCTATGCTGCATCAGTGGCATTAATTACGAATATAAACTTTACTTTCGCCGTAACGCGCATCTTCTTAAATAGTACTAGACAAAAAACGATGCATAACCTGAATCTTAACTTTTGCGTCCAGGTTATATTTTCAGTCTTTTATTTTCTATAACAGTTTCAGTTTTGTTATTTAGTAAATTAATTTTAACATTTTTTTGTATGTGTAGACTTCAGTCCTAATTCTGTTTTTGACCTGAACTTCCACATTATAGCTTAATAAGAGTCTGATATTGGATTCTAGTAATACAATTTCAAAAGGAATAGAGCTAAACAAATGAAAACACCAGGGAACACGTATACCACCGCGCTAAATTTCACTATATTTTCAGTAACCTTATTACCAACCCAATAAAAATGTTACTACATCTTCCGCATTACAATACCGTCGTTAAAATACGTTGGTTTAACGCAAGAAAATATTTAACTTCTAGTTTGCAAAACTGCAGCTTACGTATCTGGCTGTTTATCTGACAGTCGTAGTACAGGCCCTCAGGAAGCTTGAAGTGGTAATGGAGACAGAAGATCCTGATAGGAAAAATTTATTGAACTTGGGAGTGTGTGGTTTGCATGTCATCAATGGAGCTGTTAAAACAGGTTTACCGAGCTCGATAGCTGCAGTCGCTTAAGTGCGGCCAGTATCCAGTATTCGGGAGATAGTAGGTTTGAACCCCACTGTCGGCAGCCCTGAAAATGGTTTTCCCTGGTTTCCCATTTTCACACCAGGCAAATGCTGGGGCTGTACCTTAATTAAGGCCACGGCCGCTTCCTTCCCACTCCTAGCCCTTCCCTGTCCCATCATCGCCGTAAGACCTATCTGTGTCGGTGTGACGTAAAACAACTAGCAAAAAAAAAAACGGTTTAATGACTAAATAAGGGAGCTTAACTCATTCCTGTGTAACATGGGTTATTTATTCTATGACTCTCCAGCTCGCCAGGCCCAGTTCACTGCAGTGACTGGTAGTACAGTGTTCCCACACAATTATTGTACAGTACGGTGGCTTGAAAATGTTCATTGTCTGAAATGAGCCTTAGAAGTATTTCACCATATCAAGGCATATGTTGCAAATGTTAAGTTGCCAGAAAGTAAGTCCTGTAGAAATATTAAAGAACAAATCCAAGGCCCTTTAATAAAATGCACACAAGCATTTTTCAAAACCATTTCTTAGTGTGAGCTTTTCTCATGCGATATCAAAGTAACAAACCGCTTGCTCCATTTTTGTACTCTCATCTGAAAGAACTATTAAGAGTGTGATTTTGTTTGATCTACAGCACTCAACACCCTAATTGAGGTAGCTAAAGTTGATGTTGCATTTAGTATGAAAAATGTACTTAAAGAACTAACATTGTTAGAGGGAGAAATTTTTTGTTTTAAACAGGAATGTCAGAAAATGTCTATAAATATATCATTGTTGGCAGAAAACATGCATGAGGAGTCAGTGAGTGGCAGTTGTGACGAAACTGTTGGATAAGAGTCCTTTAAAGTATAGATTAGTGAAAGGTCTTATGAGTTTGAACGCACATATAATATCTGTGGGACTAAGGCAGAACCAGATATGTCCAAAAACCTGATTTTTCAGAAGACTCATTTTAAAGTTTGTGAGATTACCCAACATCTGTTTTAATTCGGATTATCTCGTAATTGATGCGGTAAGGTCGTCATAGGTTTTCAACCATTCTCTGTGTGCATTGTTGTTAAACTTTCAAAGCGAGCGGAGATACTTTCACTCATTGCACATATCGTGCTTTGCCTCCGTAGATTCAATACAAATGGTTCATTGTGCTAGTGACATATAGATTGTTATCCATATAGCGTTTTGCCATCTTAAACCTCGTTACTCTATGTACATATTGGTATTGAAAACAGAAAATCACGTTTTTGGACGTATCTACTTCTGCCTTAGTACCACAGGTATATCAGCAATCAAGTCTTGGTCAGACCCGAATGGAATATGTCTCGGAAATGTTGCATGAAGCTAACAGAATAACTAGAAATGTCTCCAATAGGGCTAAAGCACAATACATTTCTCTGTGTTGTGAATTAAAAGAAGCTTTGGAAACAAATTCAAAGAATATATCTCAACATCTGATGATAGTATGGGTTTAGACATTTTCTTTGCTGACACTTGAGCAGAAAACAAACTGTATAGTGGACTTTGGCAAGTAATAAAGCTTTGTCTTATACTGTCTCGTGAAAATGCTGCAGTGGAGAGTGGCTTTTCTATAAATAAATCAATGTTGGCAGAAAACATGCATGAGGAGTCAGTTATTGTACAAAGACAAGTGCATGATTCCATTTTGTACTATGAAAGTGTCAGATGCATAGAATGTAGTAATCGGTGAGATGTGCTCATAAGAAATACCAGGATTACTTGGAGATTATGCATGAAAGTCAAAGAGGACAGAAAAAATGCTGAGAAACGAATAAGTGATGTATTAAGAAAGTTGGATGATAAAAAAAGTTAAAAGAATGCAGTCACAAGAACGTGAAGCCAGAATTGAACATAAAATGTGCCTACTTGAAACCAGAAAAAATAGTGTGTAATTTTGTTGTTGTGCTCTTTTTTTTTTACATTATTACCAACATTGTGTATTCATAAGTAATTTTAATAGTAATACTTTCATTATTCATGTATAAATAAAATATATTAACATTTATTATTATCTGAGAGATCATTATTAAATTACATGTACTTTACTGTTCAAAATTTTGTACTGTATTTCATTTTTGAGTAATAAATATTATGTTTGACAGCTAAAGGGAGTGGAGGAGGCTGTTAAAAATTGTGCAAATGCCAAATTTTTGTCAGGGAAATACAATATTTTGGTCAGGGAAATTAGTTTGACTTTCTGGCTGGGAATCCTCCAGTAGTTTTTAGCTTTTGTGTCTGTCCGTTTGTTTGTTTATCTGTTCCACCATCACGGGAAAACGGCTGAATAGATCTCGACCAAACTTCATATTTAGAGTCTACTCATCTAGGAAGAACCTAGGAGCAGGTTTTGAATAGGAAGACCAGAAGAGATTTTTTTTTCAATTTTCTCTTACACAATTGAATGTACCTCGACCAAACGTCATGTTTAGAATTTACTCATCCAACCGCATGTTTTGATATGTATACAATTTAAAAATCACTGAATAGACTGGGGGGGTTTATAAGAAGACTAGAAGAGATTTTTCATTTTTCTCTTGCACTATTGATCATGTCTTGATCCAACTTCATATTTAGTCTACTCATCTAGGAGCGAGTTTTGGTATGCATATAATTTAAAAATCACTGAATAGATGCAGGTTTATAGGAAGACCAGAAGAGTTTTTTTCTTTCTTCATTTTCCTCTTACACTGTTGATTATATCTCCACCAAATATCAAACCGTATTTACTCGCATATTAGATCCCTTTTTTCCCCACTTTTACAGCCAAAAACAGTAAAGGGGGGTCCAACGTGCGAAAATCTCAAATTTTGTGCAGTGAACACATGACTTGCAGACTATAGAGAGTTATAAATTGTACATTCCACACCATTTTTTAACGAACTTATGAATGTATTTGAGTTATACTGACTATTTTCGTTGGGAGGCAGTATTTCTAAATGTAAAAAGTCTATAAATGGTGAACACGACTTTTAGGCGTACATATAAGGTAAATATAATCCGTTTTAGTTACTCATACTATCAAGTCATTCGTTTCATCTCATTAATTTCTCTGATGAGGTCGGCTTCAGGGAGGGCATACGGTCGTAAAAACTCACTACGAATATTCGTCTTGCTTCATACTCGACCTCGTAGAGAAAAGGGATAGGGGTGTCGTATTATCATATTATGCAATATTGATACAAAATAACTCAATGGCCAGTCATTTGTCTCTGTCAGTTTACCAGTAGGCCTACCACACAGTAAATCTGATCACTGTTTTAATTTTAATTGTCTTGCGCCGCTAACTTCCCTGCTACCAGCGTGTCGTCATTCCAAGTGATGTCATCTTCACTGCCATGTCGTCAGCCGTGCACTGCAATAGAGACTGAGAGCATTCAAGGTCCCATCTTTTTGAACCGTTTAAAAATAGTTTCGTTGCAGACTAGAGTGTCCAAACTGTGTGAAGCTAGTCCCAGAAGGTTTCTGGAGATGGTCTCTGATATTCCCAGCTGGTGTATGTGTGTGTAGCAGAGGCCACTTCTTCTAGATAAAGCCATGTTGTTGAAAGAGTGCCAAATTGCCAGCAGCTAACTAGCGTATGTTATGAGTTGTTTTTGTGAATGTACCAATTATACATATTGACTGGAAGCATTCTTTTGATATCTGTGGCTTTTGAAGGCCAGACCCTTATTTTTAAACATATTTCGTGCTTGTTCTCTACATTTATCACATCAGAATTTACCAAAACAGCTGTAAATGAGATAAGAGAGACCGAATTGTTTAGGTTAGGTATGCTATCACCTGGATAGTGCCAAAAGTTCCATGATGGAGAGAATTAAAAAAGTAACAGGAAAGTTTACCGCATTCATGGTAATGTTTTATCATCATGGCGTTTAATTTCGTATGTTTGTTGTCTCTCATTTTTTTATTAACGCATACTCTAGTATGTTTTGTTTGGCGTCTCCGAAAATCGTTGAAAGTATGCAGGAACATAAAAAATCAGTATTATTGTTATTTTTAGATACGTTGGCGAGTAAATCAATTGTGATTGGATTGTTTTTATCATGTTTCGAACCTACTTCTCTCCCAAAAAGCCCTATTTTGGCCCGAGTTACGAGATATTGAACGATCACTTTGTTAATGATCTCGCCTGCCTATATTAATAGGCCTAGCATCAACCGTGAATATTTCTTAACTAAAGTAAACTAGTTTCCTCATCCTGAGGTGGTGCAGGTCTGTTTTAGACAGGCTCTCAGTGGAAGGGAGTTGCACGTACCATTTTTACCGCTTATCAACCTTCCTGCGATTCGTAAATCTCTGGCAATACTGTACCAGGAATTGAACTCAGGCTTCCGAGAATGGCAGCTAATTGTGCTAACCATTACGCTGGGGGACATTAACTAAAAAACACAGACATATATATGTATGACCGATGCTTGCTTGCAATGCACAGGTTGGACACGTAACTATTCACCTATTTGTGCGACGTCTTCAAAACTGTAGGGCTACGCTACAGGGGCGGACACTTCTTAACTACAAAACACAGAAGTACCGCATGACTTCGACATGTGTTTTCATTGCATCGGTCGTACGTACGAAACTATTCACAAATTTGTGTGATGTCATCAGAGCAGCATAAGGCCGGGTGCACATTGAGAAGCAGTTGGCCACAGAGCAGGGAAGAGCAGAGCAGGACAGCGCGAAGCTTATGAAACTGCAAAGTGGACATGAGCGCACATTGCCACGCAGGGTCTCGTCGGTTTTCAGAAAGAACATGTTTTCTTTAGACTCTGTGATATTGGGACATCCAGTATAAAGAGGCTCTTTTTTTCTTTTTCTTCAAGCATTCGCGATTTTTCTCATTTTGATAGTCACTTTCACAATTTTCCTTGTGCTGATGGCAACGTAGTTATTCACCTTAAGACAATCGCAATAAAAACAACCACCTTCGCCAGTTTACAAGACTGAACAATATTTCTACGTTAGCGATGTTCGGCGTTCATATGGACTAAGCAAAACAATCTAAATTCATGATTATTTTTTACGTCGCACCGACACAGATAGGTCTTATGGCAACGATGGAATAGGATAGGGCTAGGACTGCGAAGGAAGCGACCGTGGCCTCAATTAAGGTACAGCTCCCCCAGCATTTGCCTGGTGTGAAAATGGGAAACCACGGAAAACCATCTTCAGGGTTGCCGACAGTGGGGTTCGAACCCACTATCTCCCCAATGCAAGCTCGTAGCAAGGCGATCCTAACTGCACAATCAACTTGAATGGTAAATTCATTAATAGGATCAGAGTGGGGGAGAGGGAGAAAGTATATATTTACAAATGTACTGCTAGATTTTCATCTAGTTGCCACAAGACACAAGATACTAAAATCAATCAACATTGACAATCTGTTGTGAACGCGTTTGCATTTATATTTGACAAGACATGATAAATTATTTTCCGCACTTATCTCTTCACATAAATGTGATGATGGATGACGGCGACGGTGTCGGCGATGATGCTTCCCATAATCAGCATTAGATCTTTGTCTTAAATACTCTATGTTGTGAGAACTTGGGTCACGGATTGTTTCATAGATATTTGAGGATTACTTTTTTTTTCTTTCTGTTTAACATCGCACTAACACATCGAAGGTTTTCGGCGACGGAAGGGTGGGAGATTGGGAAGGTAGCGGCCGTGGCCTTCATTAAGGTACAGTCCCAACATTTGCCTAGTGTGAAAATGGGAAACCACAGAAAACCATCTTCAGGGCTGCCGACAGTGGGGTTCGAATCCACTATCTACCGAATGCAAGCTCACAGCTGCGCGACCCTAACCGCACGGCCATTTGCTCGGTGGATTACATTTTAGGCCTTCCTCTAAACTACCTTATTACCCAGCGTGAATAAAATGATTTATAGCCTAGACTGTAGTGCCTTATCCCCCGCATTTACATACTGATTTTCATTAAATTCTGTTCAGCCATTTTCTCATGATGCATGTACATACTTACGTACGTACTGCATTGCAGTCCACATGATTCACATAGTACCTACAAAACATGGTGAGACCGAACGGCTGTGGTAATTTTCTCCATTTCTTAACCAACTACGCGACACGTGGGCAGGAAACTGTGTTTCGAAGACTGCGCGTGGTAGGCGGAAGTAGGTGCAGAACCGGCCTGCTCTGCTTTGTCCTGCCCTATCTGTCAACTTGCGATGGTGCAATGATTTGTGTGGATTACAAAAATGTGCTTTGCACTGCTTTAGCTGCTTTGCCTGTGTCCCAATGTGTGCCCGGCCTAAGGCTTGTACCCGCTTCAAAGCGGAAGCGTTGTTCTTCGACGAATTACGTTGGGGGTTCTTGTATGTGAGATCTAATTTTTTTCATTTTGTTTGTCTTGAAAAGCCAAGGGGGTCTAATATGCGAGAGGGTCTACTACACGAGTAAACACGGTACAGTATTTAGAGTCTTCTCATCCAGGTGCAGGTTTCAATATGCATGTAATTTAAAAATCATTGAATAGACTGGGAATTTATACATAGACCAGAAGAGTTGTTTTTTTCATTTTCTCCTACATTGTTGATTATATCTCGACCAAACGTTGTAGAGTCTACTCATCCAAGCGCAGGTTTCGATATGCATATCATTTATTGGTAAAACAGAAACTTTTTTTTTCTGTTTTCTTGTACACTATTGAATATGTGTAAAATCTGTAGACTATATGTGAAATGCCCGTTCATTCTAAATAACTTTGTTTTGTACATAAGTTTGCTTACTCTTTCATTGACAGAAAATTAATATTTTCTACGGGCTTCATACTCTGCACTTTACAAAAGAAAATATTTATAAAATCCTCCTATCAATACAAGTCAAGTCATCTGTTAGATGAAGCAAAGTCTATACATGTTTCAGCCTAATCTCAAGGCCATCTTCAGTAGTATGCGAGGGGGTCTACTACACGAGTAAACTCTGCATCCTGTGACGGATACTCTTGCAAACGTAGTTATTTGAAGGATTCCTACATGAGAAAATCTGAGGAGCATAATATTTCACTCTGCTTGAAAATTAACCCCACCTAATGTATCTGAACACCAAGGTAACATGAGGTAGGACTTCTCTCTTTGGTGTCTATCTGGTTATCTATCTGTTTGTGTATTCCTAAAAGTGCAAAACTGTTGGACTTATTTCAACCAAATTACGTATTTAGATTCTACTCCCTCAGGATTGTGTTATCAGGCGCATATGATGTCATGTTAATCACATGGAGTTGGTATTTAGAGGGAGACTATTCTCAAATATTTTCCATTAACATTAGGTCTATCCAAAGACTATATACATCAGGTGTATAGGAATATGTTATTTCATTTCCTTTATGCCATGTACTTATTTATTGTACATCTGATAATAGCGCAGATGATTATGAAAGTTTGGATTTTCAGCCCAAGTCCCTTGGGACACGTCATGCATGTCACTTCAAGGCGGGCAACGGGAAAAACTAAAGAGCCGTTTTACTTTTTTTGATAGGACAGATATTAAGGGAGGTATTATTAATGTCAGAGCACCACACGAGTGTTCAGAGATACAATATGCAGCCTGAGAACCACTGAAAATTTTGCACAACTTCAGACCAGGAACTGTACCGTACAATAAATGAGGAAGTCATCATCATTCTCTCTCAACTTTGTTCAGCTTCATTATATTTCACGTTACTGTCACGCGCTTTCTACAAAAATATTTTAGTATGTCACATTAAACATGTGAATACAGCCATGTTACTTCGCATAAATTCCTGAAGGTAACATGTAATCCACTGCAAATTCCGATGCGAAGAAGAGGTACAAATGCTAGTCTATATAGACACTAAGGTGGTTTTTGTTACTGCGATTTTGAGTGAACGGCTGAATTGATCTTAAAGCATTCTGACGAAAGCTCTTGGCCTGTAGATATAGTGTGTCTTTAAAAGCATAAACATTTCTTGCTGGATATTTTTAAATTTTAAAAGAAAAATGTAGCATTCTAATTGGCCAAAGTGCTCGCCAGTACATCAAGGCCACCTGCTGGTCCACTGCCGCCCATGTGCATCACAGAAATTCTACAGAACGTACACATGTTCCATCTGGTATGTCGTCTTCTTGCTGTGGTCTACATAACTGGACGGTTAGTCGTGTACTCATGGTTTGTCGAGAGCATTTCATGTACAGTTTTCAGGTTCATGTAGCTGATAGGTGACTGTCCCAATTTCAGTTGGAATCGTCGACATCACATCTATAGCGTGACGTGTAAATACATACAGTTATCATTTGCTTTTATTATTTGAAAGGAGCAATTACTTCCCAGGCAATCTAGGCTGCTAAACGGGCGGAGTTGCATGTGAAACAAAATAATCTAAAACCAAAATTTAAAATTAAACACACAACAACAACTCGAAAGCTACAGAATATTTAGTAAAAGCCAGGCGAGTGGCTGTGTGGTATGGGTTACATAGTTGTCAGCTTGCATTCGGGAGAGAGTGGTTTGAGCCCTACTGTCGGCAACTCTGAAGGTGGTTTTCCGTGGTCCTATTTTCACATGAGGCAAAGGGAGGGGGGGGGGGGCTGTACCTTAATTAAAGCCACAGTCGCTTCCTTCCCAGTACTAGCAGTTTCCTATCCCACATTGCCATAGACCTATCTGTGTTGGTGCAACATTAAAAAAATGGTGTAACAAAAAAATTCATAAAATATCTATCATTCGTCACAATGAAGACATCTACAAAAATTCACTTAACACTTAATTAACAGGCAAAGCAAATCCTAAGAGTAAACTTTCTTGAAAGTACCCAGACAGCACATGGAGCAATTTTATATCAAGATACGTTACCTGACTTATTTATAAGAAATGTTGCAGAGCAGCACGGATTCTCTAGTTATAGCTTATTTCATCCCATTGCTACTGACCAATTGCTGAGTTTTGCAGAAATGTTAGAGTTCTGCTTTGATAAGGATATATGTTCTCATATTTTTTAAATAATCATGATCTATGCTGGGGGGCTGGATTTTTCATTCTGTATTGAAGAGTTAAATACATTTTAAGGATTTTTTTCAATCTACTTTTTTGCACTGACACAGATAGGTGTTATGGTGATGATGGGATGGGAAATGGCTAGGAGTGGGAAGGAAACGACCGTGGCCTTATTTAAGGTACATTAGGAATATTCATTGTTAGTGATTATGTGCCAATGCCAATGAGGCAAATGTGTTCTGAGGAAATAACATGACACATTCAATGAAGTCGTTAGCAGCATTATGAGACGAAGTCTCTTGAAGAAATTGTGAGAAATTTGGATTTGAATGACAACAATGCCTGTGTTAAGAACAATCAAGTTTGTAAAACAAGACCGTACTTTGATCAGCTGTAAAACATAACCTTGGAAAAAAGAAATGCGTATCAACGAAGCCATGATACCCTGCTGTGGCCATCATACATTAACATAATGCATAAATGAGAAATCTATATGCTTTTATTAAAAGTGATGAAATTCATTTTTTCATCCGTATTGAAAGTGTCATAAAATGTGTATAGGAAAATATTTAATATTTATTTCCACCTATTCAATACAATACAAGATGTTGGCATTTAAGTTAAAACATTTTTTAAATGTGAGACATGTTTTGCCTCTTACTGTGAGGCATCTTCAGTCACTATCAAAACCTTATTATTTTTGTCAGGTAACAGGTTAAAATTATTCTAAAATGTGTTTGATGATGATTGTAGGTAAAATAAACATTTTTAGTTACTGTAAAAATGTTCATAAATGACTAAAAATCTAATATAATGATAAACTCGTGTAGTTCACTTGATGAATAGGATGTTATTTGATGGTACAGTAGCATAGGTGATGGTTTGAAGCCTTAGTCAATACTAGATATCTAACACATAGTGGAAAGCATATAAAAAAATTTCAGAGAGGATATACTATACATTCAAATGATATTTAAAAAACTAGTAGATTCTTAGGTAGTACACTTAGATGGAGGTGTCATATAATTATGAGAGACAGTTGATGGCTTAAAGCCGTAGTCAATGTTTGAAGTATAAGGAAAATAACATGCTAATATATAGTGAATAAATATAAAATAAAATACATTGTTGAATATAAAATGTAAAGGAAAAACATTCCAATTTGCTGGGCAAGTATTATTTAATGTTAGCGTATATTTGCCCGTGAGGTTTAATGGTCAACAGTTCATAGGTTATATATGAATTTGTTCGGCGAGATTGTGTTGACACAAAGTTTATAGTTAGCTTAAATTTATTTTAAGTCATCCAAGTAAGTTTGTAGAAATGATGATAAGCTGTTGTTCTCTACGTTGATATGATTTTGATGCGAAGGTTGAATGGCTGTTGTTTTCTTCATCTGAATGACAATATATTTTCAAAACATTGATAGTGGAAATTTATATTATTGAAGATATTGTGGAAGTTTGATGGGGCTGTTGAATTATTGTTGTGATTGGTTGGTTCTGAAAATGAAGAAAAAACTGTAGTTAATTTTGATGAGAATGAAAAGAAAAAACTTGGGAAGGTTTTTTAAAAGTGTTGTTGGAGAGATGATGTTGGTGTTTACCTATGGCGTTGTTGGCCCGTTTGACTTGTTGTGTGAAGCGTTATCAGGATACTAGTGATCACTAACGTTTTTACTCCTTGTGTTGTATGTATGCCGTCTGGGCGGAGGGGGATGAGTTGAAGGGGGCGGGGTTGTAGGCTTGTGATTGGCGAATGGGAGGGGGGTGTATAGTAGGGGAAGCGGGGAGGGGAAGGGGGGTCTGATGTATTTGTTGACGTGGAAGGAGTGTTTATTGATACCGTTTTGAAATTATTAAAAAAGTGTTTGTCCTGAAAGTTTACTTTATTGAATAATGTTACTATTTGATCATATAAAGGGCTTCGATTGTCTATTGGGTCATTTAAATTCTTATTAGTATTGAATTTTTGGTCCAAAAATATGTATAAATTTTCAAATTCGGTCATGAGTCTACCTTTTTTTAGTCTTTTGTATGGTGTACAGAGCTCTAAAAATTCCCCTTTCAACCACCAATTTTGAAAAAGAAATAAATACAATAAAAGAAATAGCCACTTTTAATGGATACAACCCCCTCCATCATAGACAAACTAATTAATAAGGTTAAATTGAAACTATCCTCAAACCTCTCCTCAATAAAAAATGAAAAATCTAAGTATGCAACCTTTACATACACCAGCCCAATGATACATCAAATAACCAACACCTTAAAAAATCAAGAGATCAAAATAGCTTTCAAAACTCAAAATTCAAACCAAAAAGTGTTCTTCAACCACAATACAATAAATTCTGAAAATAATAAATACTCAGGCTCTGGTATCTCTAGATTAAAATGTATGAGTGCCTCAGCTCATACATCGGACAAGCAGGAAGAAGCTTCATAACTAGGAACACCGAGCATTTCAATGCTCAGAAACACAATAAACACTCAGCAATGAGCAATCACATGAAAGAAACCGGGCACAACTTCACAATTGAACAGGACCTTCAAATTTTAAAAAGACTTAAAAAAGGTAGACTCATAACCGAATTCAAAAATTTATACATATTTTTGGTCCAAAAATTCAATACTAATAAGAATTTAAATGATCCAATAGACAATAGAAGCCCTTTATATGATCAAATAGTAACATTATTCAATAAAGTAAACTTTCAGGACAAACATTTTTTTAATATTTTCAAAACGGTATCAATAAACACTCCTTCCACGTCAACAAATACATCACACCCCATTTCCCCTCCCAACTTACATAATTCCCCTCCACGTGCCAATCTTAAGCCATTAAATGCTCCGCGCCCCCCGTTTCCCGCTCCCCCCACTATACACAACCCCCTCCCGTTCGCCAGTCACAAGCCTACAACCCTGCCCCCTTCAACCCATCCCCCTCCGCCCAGACAGCATACATACAACACAAGGAGTAAAAACGTTAGTGATCGCTAGTATCCTGATAACGCTTTACACAACAAGTCAAACAGGCCAACAACGCCATAGGTAAGCACCAACATCTTCTCTCCAACAACACTTTTAAAAAACCTTCCCAAGTTTTTTCTTTTCATTCTCATCAAAATAAACTACAGTTTTTTCTTCATTTTCAGAACCAACCAATCACAACAATAATTCAACAGCCCCATCAAACTTCCACAATATCTTCAATAACATAAATTTCCACTATCAATGTTTTGAAAATATATTGTCATTCAGATGAAGAAAACAACAGCCATTCAACCTTCGCATCAAAATCATACCAATGTAGAGAACAACAGCTCATCATCATCTCTACAAACTTACTTGGATGACTTAAAATAAATTTAAGCTAACTATAAACTTTGTGTCAACACAATCTCGCCGAACAAATTCATATATAACCTATGAACTGTTGACCATTAAACCTCACGGGCAAATATACGCTAACATTAAATAATACTTGCCCAGCAAATTGGAATGTTTTTCCTTTACATTTTATATTCAACAATGTACATTATTTCATATTTATTCACTATATATTAGCATGTTGTTTTACTTATACTTCAAACATTGACTACGGCTTTAAGCCATCAACTGTCTCTCATAATTATGACACCTCCATCTTTAAGTGTACTACCTAAGAATCTACTAGTTTTTTAAATATCATTTGAATGTATAGTATATCCTCTCTGAAATTTTTTAATATGCTTTCCACTATGTGTTAGACATCTAGTATTGACTAAGGCTTCAAAGCATCATCTATGCTACTGTACCATCAAATGACGTCCTATTCATCAAGTGAACTACACACAAGTTTATCATTATATTAGATTTTTAGTCGTTCATGAACATTTTTGCAATAACTAAAAATGTTTATTTTACCTACAATCATCATCAAACACATTTTAGAATAATTTTAACCTGTTACCTGACAAAAATAATAAGGTTTTGATAGTGACTGAAGATGCCTCACAGTAAGAGGCAAAACATGTCTCACATTTAAAAAAAATGTTTTAACTTAAATACCAACATCTTGTATTGTATCGAATAAGTGGAAATAAATATTAAATATTTTCCTATATACATTCTATATGCTTTGGCTGTAAAATGTGGTGCCTGAACTAGAAGCATGACTATCTGATTTGTACCAAAGATCTAATGGTCCACAAAACCAAAATAAATTAGACCTTGGTCTAGGTGGAGGAGCTCTCCTACATTTCTCTGACACATTACCTGTCAATGGACCTAATGCTTTTCCTTTCCATGGTTTTGCATACAATTTTTTCCATCTGTAAATATAGCAGAAGAGTTCACAAAACATGGTATTGGATTGATAGGGACAATAAGGAAAGGCAGAATTGAAGGCTGTTCACTGAAGAGTACAAACATTCTCTTGAACAAGTCATGTCATCTCATCATTTCCACTTTAGCCTGTCTGCTGCATTTAGTGTCTCTCTAATACTGGTTGTTCTGTTTATCTTTTCAATACTTATTTTGTCTTTCAGTGTCTTGTTAAGGATTTTATGTTCCATCCTGCATTGGCCTACCTGCAGCGTTCTTCTCTGCTTCGAAGTAAATAACCAGGTTTGTCATCCATAAAGCATTACTGGTAATCCACACTACTCCAGGACTGTGGTCTTCATACTTTGCTTTAGTGATTTGCCCCCTAAAATTAATTTCAGGAACTAGAATTTATTCCTTGCTTGTCCAAAACCTCTTTTGATCTTCTCCTCATTATTGTTGTGGAATGATATGTGCTGGCCAAGATACATGTAGTCCTGTATCTACTCCATTGGTTAGCCATCTACGTGTATGAGTTATTCTGTTGCATTTGTCAACAGCTTCGTTTTCCTTGGATTCATGGTTAGGCTAGTTTTTTTACTGACCTATCTAGTTCCTTTAACATCTGTTCTAAGTCCGATGCTGATTTAACTATCACTATGTCGTTTGCTAACTGCAGGTGTGTTAGGCTTTGTCCATCTCTGTTGACCCATATTTAGTTTTCCATTTCACATTCCGGAACTGTTTTTCTAGCAGGCATGTGAAGAGTTTTGGTGATAAGGGTATCTCCTTGCTTCACTCCTTTCCCTAGCTCAAAGTAGTGGTGGGGACGGAGTGTTTCTGTTTGGAGCAAGTAGTATGACGCCATTACTCGTACATACCTGAGTACAACTTTATAGCGGTATATTTAAACTTTATATTGTCCTTCTAAGCTACGGTTTACATTTATAAAGGTGATCAATAATTAGCAGTGATACTATACTCCTTACTTTCTGTTATTGGTTATTTGCACCATTTTTATAATGTAATATAAATTTAAAACATAACATTACAAACATTGTACTTACAAATCTGTGCTTACTACAGGCATATCAAATAGACATAGATAAAGAAATAAACATACAAATGAATAAATAAGTATTAATGCATGTGGATAAACATATTCCATAAAGCATGTGATAGTTGGCAAAAGGAAACAATAGTTCTTTGAAACGGTGCCTAAACTCATATGTCAAACATTTCATTGATAACTATGTGGTAAAGAGTTAAATGAAAAATCTGTTAAGATAGCATCAGTAATGGAAATAAGTAAAGTACACAAATGAACTCAGTTCTTCATCTTGTGACAAGCATTAAAATCAGACACAATACATTGTACACAGACAGTATGGGAAGTACCATTAGTGCTCTCTCTGTATTGCATGGAACGGGTGTTATATAGGAGTAATTTCAATTTAAAAATATCGGAGTTTCAGCTTGTTTTGCAGAAAGTGACGACCTTAGGTCTGAAAGAATTTGTCCAGCACATGAAAAGACCTCCCCTGCGGGCACAGATGTGGCAGGTACGCTAAGGTATGCAAGAGCAAGTTCACTTAGATTTAAATTATTGCTGGACCAATAGGCAACCGGATTCGCAGTATCTGGCAGCGGATGTATTTCTAGAAATTGTCTCATTATGATCGCAGCATCTGATTGCACCGTTGACGTTTGCTTCACTTGTGCCACCTTCACTTTCATGCACTCTTTTAGATCATCTGCCGCCCCTTCCAAATTTAAAGACAGCACGCATGTACTTCACCATCTTCTAGTGATTTTGTCACTTGCTTTTTGAGGACACTTCTTAAGTCGTTCTCCACCTGTTGCCGAGCTTCTTCAGCCTTTCCAGGAACTCGGAATGCTATTTTCTTGTAGCGCAGGTTGACGAGCGTAGCACTCCTAATTAACGAGTGGTTTTCATAAGGAAATATCCTCCTAGAAATAGCATACAAAATTTGTCTTTGGAGCACGAGTGCCACTTTAGTGTCTTGATTTACTAGTTTCATTTCCGAATTGATAGTTTGCATATGTGTAGACAAGAAAGGGTTACACCTTATCAATACAGTTTTTTATTGTAAGAATCTTACAGGACCGGTTTCAACTTTAAACAGTCATCATCAGATGAACATGCATACCTTTACGTATGTGTCAAGCATTAGTTGGTTTTGCCCTTTCTAAAGGGAGATGTCGCGGGAAAGCATCTTGTCTGAGTGTCCAAATTGGGCATATTAAGCGTAAAATGATTATATATTATAATTTTAGCATTCAGGTACTTGAGTATAAAGCTATCTTCTTCAGGACTAGAATTTGTCTATGATACACTGAAGAAAATGGAAAATGCAACACCCAGAAGAAGTAGTGCTACATTGCTGCAGTTGAACATGCAGGACGAGTGTTCAGTTGTGATTCGATGATTACACTTTCAGGTCCCTCTGACCGCAAGTTTGGACAACAATCAATACAGGATGTACCCACCACGAGCTGCAATACATTGATGATTTCGTCGAGGCATGGAGTCAATAAGGCCCTGGATCGCTTTCTGAGGAATTGTGGCCCATGCTTGCTGCATTGCACGGGTCAATTGTTCCAGAGTTGTGGGTGGCTGAGGACGGTTGGCCAGTTGTCGATCTATCATGTCCCATACATGCTCAATAGGACTGAGGCCCGGGGATCTGGCAGGCCATTCTAAGGTTGTGATGTCGTGGAGAGCTTGTCTGGAGATGCGTGCAGTATGAACCCGGGCATTGTCCCGCTGAAACATCCCATTAGCAATGTTCGCCATCATAGGGACAACCACTGGATTGAGTACCCTATCAACGTACTGTCGAGCCGTCATAGTGCCCTCAACAAGCACTAATTGTGATTTCACATTAAAGCCAATAGCTCCCCAGACCATAATGCTTGGTGTTGGCCCTGTGTGCCTCTCGACAATAAGATCTGGTCGGCCCCTCTCCCCGGTACGTCGGCGCACACGATTCTGGCGATCACTGCGGGCAAGGCAGAAGCGCGATTCATCACTAAAGACGACCCTATGCCATTCGTCGACCCACGTCGATCTTTCTCGTCACCAGGCCAGCCTTACAAGGCGCTGTTGTGGGGTCAATGGAATACCTTCGGCAGGGACACGGGCTCGTAAGCCAGCTGCACGCAGGCGATTACCAACTGTTTGTTGTGTAACGTGGGGTGCCACAACTGCTCGAATTTGCACTGCTGTTGCATGGGGTTCCATCCGGGCCATCCGAATGATGCGGCGATCCTCTCTCACAGTTGTCTGTCGCACTGGGCCTGTGCCAGGTCTACGAGTGTGGGTACTTTCATTTGACCACTGCTGCCATACACGTTGTACCGTAGATGCCTGTCGGCCAACACGTGCAGGGACAGTCCTTAGCGATAATCCAGCCTCGCACAGCCCAATTATCCAAGCCCTCTCAAATGGCGACAGTTGTTGATAGCATGCTCTTCTCTGTCGTCGAGGCATGTTTGACGGAGAACACTTCACTGCACAGACAGCTAGTCATCTACGCTACACCAGAATCCATATACTGGAGTTGATTCCTCCGCGACCAATCACATGGGGAGACCTGTAGCAACAATCCAATGGGTCTGAAACTTTGATCGTTTACATACCTACATGGCATCGTTCCATATCTTAAAAATCAACACAAACGACCAGTCCCTTCATGGTGTTGCAATTTCTATTTTCTTAAGTGTACCTAATCTAAGCTTAAATCTAAGTTACAAATACATTAAAACACATTAAAATACACAGTACATGTTAACATTCATTAAAATAACGAGTGTAAAACATTTCATGGAATTGAATGTGTGTGTCTTGCGTGTATCTTCATTCTTGTTTTTGAGTCGAATGTTGTAAATATTTCAGTACTTGCGTTCGTAGGCAATGCTGTAGTTTTCTTAAGAAGTCTTATTATATACTTAAATGATGTCTTCACTTGTATGTGTGGTGAAAACTTCTATTGTTAACAAATCTGATTGAATAGACAGAGGTAGATATATGCAGCTGTGAGTGAATCTTATTCTTTAAGTATTAGAAGCAGATGTGGTCTCAGTCATACATAAGCATTTCTTGATGCAGAGTTGTAGTGGTGGCTCCTTCCTCATCTATATCTGTTTGCTGATATATATTATCTGTGGAAGACGAAAATAAAGTGTGAGTAGTTATTAGCTGAAGGAATGCCTGTGTGTATGTTAATGTGAATGTTTACTTACTGTTGTTGTTGTTGTTGTTGTGGCTGGGTTGCATTTAATCTGAGAGCTTGGCGTGTACTACTTCGCGTTCTCCTTAGGTTTGTGTCTGCTACAGAATATAACAATATAACAGAAGACTTTTACATATCGTTAGATCAATACGCCAATCCCAATTACAACATAAATGAAATTACAAAAAAAATCTAATATCATTTTCAATAAAGCCATCCCCGCCTTAACAAATGACTACCTGAAAATAATCAACAAACAGAACATAACACACGCCATAGTACTGTCGAACGACATGCCCAGCTCCACCCCTACGTCCACAACAGCAACTCCCCCTAGCCCTCTATCCGCTCCCCTCGCAGTAGCAGACACAAACCTAAGGAGAACGCGAAGTAGTACACGCCAAGCTCTCAGATCAAACGCAACCCATCCACAACAGTAACTACACACACACACACTCTCTCTCTCTCTCTCTCTCTCTCACACACACAGATAATATATATCAGCACACAGATGTAGAAGGAGCCACCACTACAACTCTGCATCAAGAAATACGTATGAGTGAGACCACAGCTGCACATATTTACCTCTGTCTATTCAGTCAGATTTGTTAATAATAGAAGTTTTCACCACACGTACAAGGGAAGACATCATTTAAGTATATAATAAGGCTTCTTAAGAAAACTACAGCATTGCCTACGAACGCAAGTACTGAAATATTTACAACATTGGGCTCAAAAACGAGAATGAAGATACACGCAAGACACACACATTCAATTCCATGAAATGTTTTACACTCATTATTCTAATGGATTTTAACATATACTGTGTATTTTAATGTGTTTAATGTATTTGTAACTTAGATTTAAGCTTAGATTAGCTTTCATAGACAAATTCTAGTCCTGAAGAAGGTAGCTTTATACTCAAGTACCTGAATGCTAAAATTATAATATATAATCATTTTACGCTTAATATGCCCAATTTGAACACTCAGACAAGATGCTTTCCTACGACATCTCCCATTAGAAAGGGCAATACCAACTAATGCTTGACACATATGTAAAGGTATTCATGTTCAGCTGATGATGACTGTTTAAAGTCGAAACCGGTCCTGTAAGCTAATTCTTACAATAAAAAACTGTATTGATAAGGTGGAACCCTTTCTTGTCTATACATATGCCACTTCAGTGTGCGGCTTCCTCTCTGAGACCTGAAGAAATAGTCCGTGACCCAATGGAATTATTTGGGAGGAAGTTACTGAGTTGCTGACAGAACAGAAGTTATACTTTTCAAAGTGTGCAGGTTCGATGTTACTTCCTTCATGATTTGCCATTCTCCGGCTTTCAGGGCTTGAGGTGCATTCAGTACTTCACAATGAACAAGAATACGTTGCTCCTTAACTTCCAGCAGTCTACTTATCATACTGAAATTTCTGTTCGATCTTGTAAGACACTGTTGAATCAATCGCAGTTCTTGGACGCCTGCCGCATGTTGCAAGGTCTTAAGCTGTTCATATGCCGTGTTGCTGTGCTTAAAAAAATGTGACAATTCTGGAGCAAAGATTCAAGATATCTTCAAGGGGAGGAGTACTTCTGATCCCGTCGTTAACCACCAAATGTAATGCATGCGCCAAACAGGGCACATGCCGTAGATTTAGCTTTTTTATCGCAGCAACCATGTTTGCTGCATTGTCGGTGGTTATGTCCGGCACTTTTCCTGTTAACCCCCATTGACATGATTTTAGATAGACGATCGGCAATATTATCTGCCGTCTGACATCCTTTCAGTTGTGCTGACTCCAGACAAGCATATTTTAATGCCCCATTTGACACAAAATGTCCTGTAACTGTAATGTAGGCATCTTGGCACTTGGATGTCCAGCAGGCAGTAGTGAGAGCAACATGTTTTGCTAGGTTGAGTACTGCCTTCACATTGGTCATAACCTCTTTGTACAGTTGAGGAATTAACACCTGAAAACAAATAACATGTGTAAAAACAGAAACAAATTTTGAATTCTTTACGTAGTGTTAGTGTTTACATGTGAAAGAGTGCAGCAGGATGGAAGGTTGTAACCTGGATTTAATTCTCCGATGAACTTCTTGAATCCTCTGTCCTATACAACGCTCAGTGACTGCATATCTTCGCATGCGAAGGTAGCCAAACTCCTATCCAACTTATTTTTTCTGCATGGTCTCTTCCATAAATAGGAATGGAATTACTTTCACAGTGTGTAACTGTATCTTGTATCCTGTCCTTATGCGCCCGTTTTATGCGATACCATAAATTTGATGTTCCTCCACCTGTACAATAGATTTGATTGCAAATTTTACAAGTAGCAGATTTTCTACCTGGACTGCTAGTAAAATACTGCCATGCTTGGGAGGACTTTCGTGGCATTATTGCACCTTTCTTATTACAAATATCGATTAGAAAATATAGTGTAACAACTTTAAACAATGATATATGTATAAGGAAACTTACAAATAGAACAGGCGTCTCAGCCTGGTGTCGGAACAACAGCACAGTGGTGTTGCGAGTGTAGCTTGGCTGGAAGGTTTACTGAAGCACCCGCAGCTCTATACGGAGTATTTGAGTTGAATCGGTGCTCCGCTGTGACGTCACGTAACCTCAAGAACCGAGTTACTCTACAGTTCTACTCACACCGTCCCCACCACTAGCTGAACGCTCCTTCCCTCTATGAAATGAAAGTTGAAATCCATAGCCTGTTTCCAGTCATTCAACCGGGTCAGGAATGGTATGAATGAAGCCCCCGATCTAGCAGTGAGGATAGGAATTGTGCCAGCTGCTGAAGTCTGTTGCGCACCTCTGTCCTTATTTTTTCCTGGCTGCTGAAAGCCTGATACATCTTTTCTGAATGCTTTGGTTCTCTAGAGCTTGTAGCACATACTTGTGTTCCACTCAGTCGAAAGCTTTGTTATAGTCTACAAATACTATATATATGCCTTGAGGTTGAATTCCTGCAGTTTTTTTGATGAATTGGTTTATTTTTGGAGATCGTCCACCATTCTGAATCCTGATCAAAAACCTGCTTGTTCCGTAGGTTCATTCTCCTCGAGCGCCTTTTACATTCTCTTAGTTAAGATTTTTATGAACTGTTTATATAGACTTGGCCGCAGACTTATCAGTCTGTAGTAGTTGATGTCGTCCTTTGCTCCTCTTTTTATGGAGTTGGATTATTGTGCTTTGTTGTAAATGCCTTACGTATTTCTTTGGATTCGAGTATTACTTTGAACAGTCTCGTGATGTATAGTATGAGTTCCTTGCCTTCCCATTTTAAGTACTTGTTGAATATACCATTGTCCGCTGTGCACTTTTTTTTTTTTTTTTGCTTCATTTATTGCTGCCCTCACCTTGCTGGGGAGGATGGGCGGTAACTTTTCTTCTGAGTTGTCCCCTGGAATTTCATACTTTTGGATAACATTTTACTTCTCAATGGTGCTGGAGTACAGTTTCTCGTAGAGGCTAATCGCTTTCCATTTATGTACTTCACTCCTTAATATCGAGTGTCTGTCTTTCCATAACTTTCTTGACCATATCAAATGTTTGTGCTCCCTGATTTCCTTCCAAATTTCTCTTTCTGTACGTTTGTTCTACTTTACATATTTAGACATACATATTTAGACATTTTCTGATACTGTAGTTGACTTCTGCTTCCAGTCTCAATAGGGAACATGCATAATTTTCAAAAATATTTTTTTTGAAAAGTACACCAATGAAATAGTACGTAAACGTATTACATTGTGGTAAGTTGCCTTGTTTTCTACCATTAAAAAAATATTTAATAGTGCCTTTCCGCAAGGCGAGTGAAACGGCCTCTGACGTAAGCGGCGCGCTGTGACGTCACGATCCAGTACCGCACGCAGCTCTACCAGCCGTTGTGCATCAGCCGTTACTAAAAGCCGATTGTTTATTATTCATGATCGCGAATAACTTCGAAATGACAGAAGAAAGGTTCAAAACAGCACAGTCAGACAATCTACCATGTGCAAATGTCATCATTCTTGAAAAATAGTGACTCTTGTGGCCGCAGAAATTCGCGGATAAAAAGCAAGTTCTTAAGTGGCGTCTTTTACGTACGTGCAATGTACTGTAACCCATAGTATTAGGATTACAACGAACCTGGATAGATATCACATCACTTTCAACATTTCCTTCTAGACTGATTCCCATATTAAAGAATAACATTACATTTTCGGGCTTTCAACATTAGTAAAGTAAGAAATCGGATTTCAGCACTAACATAAACATATAGGTAGCATTATAGTGCTAGTCCGCCTCTGTGGTGTAGTGGTTAATGTGATTAGCTGCCATCCCTGGAGGCCCGGTTTCGATTTCCGGCTCTGCCATGAAAGTTGAAAACAAATAGTATGAGGGCTGGAATGGGGTCTACTCAGCCTCGGGAGGTCAATTGAGTAGAGGGGTTTCGAATCCCACCTCAGCCATCCTCGAAGTGGTTTTTCGTATTCTCCCACTTCTCCAGGCACCTAAGGCCACGGCCGTTTCCTTCCCTCTTCCTTGTCTATCCCTTCCAATCCTCCCATCCTCCAACAAGGCCCCTGTTGAGCATAGCAGGTGAGGCCGCCTGGGCGAGGTAATGGCCCTCCTCACCAGTTTCACCACCATACCCAAAGTCTCACGTTCCAGGACACTGCCCTTGAAGCGGTAGAGGTGAAATCCCTCGTTGAGTCCGAGAGAAAACCAACCCTGAAGGATAAACTGATTAAGAAAGAAAGAAGGAAAGAAAGATCATAGTACTATAGGGCTATAATCTATCATTCCCCCCCATAATATATATTTATGGTTGGGACAGCTGGCCTACCCACTTCCAGGGCCCATGAAAGAGAAACATTAAATATCTTTGTGGAGGGAAAAAGTTAAACATGATAAAGATAAATATGGCTTCGTCTAGTTTTCACAATGGAAATTCTAAGTTCCCATGAAGGAAATTAGATTCTTTTCCACCAATAGAGCATATCAAAAATCAGATCAAAAATTAGATGGATGGCTTTTCCGGCGTTTGCTCTATTAACCAGCGTTTCGTCTTAGGTCTGACACTAGACTCTTCAGAGTGGGATGTGTCAGACCCTACCCACTGACGCTGGGGTGTATGCAGGTGAACTTATCAGAAGCTTATTTATGAAGCACAGTCTGATAACTGCATACGGGAGATAAAACTCCACAATGGAATTAATGCCCGCCTGGCAATTCCAAATGGAAATTCTAAGTTCCCATGAAGGAAATTAGATTCTTTTCCACCAATACACCCCAGCGTCAGTGGGTAGGGCCTGACACATCCCACTCTGAAGAGTCTAGTGTCAGACCTAAGACGAAACGCTGGTTAATAGAGCAAACGCCGGAAAAGCCATCCATCTAATTTTTGATCTGATTTTTGATCTAGTTTTCACAAGTCAGGCTGAGTGGTTCAGACGGTTGAGGTGCTGGCCTTCTGACCCCAACTTGGCAGGTTCGATCCTGGTTCAGTCCGGTGGTAGTTGAAGGTGCTCAAATACGTCAGCCTCATGTCGGTAGATTTACTGGCTTGTAAAAGAACTCCTGCAGGACTAAATTCCTGCACATCGGCATCTCCGAAAACCGTAGAAGTAGTTAGCGGGGCGTAAAGTCAATAACATTAATTACATTTGGCTTTTAACAAGCTGAGCATATCATGCGAGAAAAGTGTCCTGATGACATTTTAGTTGTTCAATACAGGAATGTCTTTGCGTGCTGTGACTTTTACTTTTTTTTTTTGCATTACGTCACACCGTCACATATAGGTCTTATGGCGACGATGGGACAGGAAAGGCCTGGGAACGGGAACGAAGCGGCCGTGGCCTTAGGTACAGCCTCAGCATTTGCCTGGTGTGAAAATGGGAAACCACGGAAAACCATCTTCAGGGCTGCCGGCAGTGGGGTTCGAAACCCACTACCTCCTGGATGCGAGCTCACAGCTGCGCGTTCCTAACCTCACGGCCAACTCGCCCAGTATTTTTACCCTTCGGTTTATTGACTTGGCTTGTATAACCTAAAACTTAGGCTAAGTTGGATAATATTTCAAACACCAACATCACTATTTTCACCTGTGTACAATTATGTTATTTATTTCATTAATATTGTGATAATTATAATTTAGCATTGTTAACTTATAAGACCCCAACAGATAAGCATTGGTTTTGTGTAGAGTTTTACATTTGTTAAATTCACGTTGTTTCCTTTCATGATGTACCCGTCTATTTTTTGTTATATTATAGAGTATTTAGATATAGTCTAAATTTCTTTACAAATTAAGCTCTTCAATAAAGACATTAATAACTGTCGCATGCCAAGATAAATTGGTAGAATTAGAGCTGTCAAAATGGTTCATAACCCCTTTGATTTATTATCTTGACATGGATCACCCCCCCCCCCCAAAAAAGGGTAGGTTTGGGGAATACTTTAATAATCAGCATTAATTAATGCACTGTTTATTACTTTCATATTCCAAGATGAAATTGAAGCATTTAAATAAAGCATCATGCATTAAAATTTAAAGTTTTACCACTAGAACAGCTGACATGGAAAAGTGATTGAAAATTCAAACAAATTCATTTTACGTTAAAATCTTCAAAAAAATAAACTGTAGACTTTTCCAGTATATCACCAGCATTTCTCCGGCTCGCCAAAATCCATTTCTCCCTAGTTTTAGCGTCTTTGGAACATTTATAAACAATTTGTTTGGGATGGTATGCGATGTACTATTGCACATCGGAACTCTACACCATTTATAAGTTTTCTGCCTCACTGTCTGCGCAGGTTTCATTTTAAGTCGAAAATATACCAATCAGATTATTATCCAATGTATAGACCTCGAATTTAACTATACCCGACACTAACATAAAGTAGAATACGCGACGTGTATCCTGCTTCTCACAGCACACTATGTGTTATTTCGTCTGCTAATTCAGTCAACCTGTACGATGACGTCAGACCAATGAGATTGCGTACTTGCGTCACGTGACAGTTTCATGCATTGATTTAGATTTTTATCATGTTTGGAGTTATTATTTGTACATTCTGATTAACATTTTTGAATTCTGCATGAAATTTTGAATCAGATTAGCATATTTTTAATTAAAACCCCGGATCATGCATGTTCCCTATTCTTTCTTCAATCACTGTTTGTTATGTAGGTTCTGTGGGTTCAGTTCCTCTTGTTGATCTAGTCCTTACAGGTTCTTCAATTCCTTTTTTATAGTGGTTTTGGTTGATCCATTTGGTGTTGTCCCTTTGACCTTTCTTTGGAATAAACGTTTTCAGTGGTCAGTGTCTTTTTTTTTTTTTTTTTTTTTTTAATCACCTGGATATCCCGAATGCCCTCTAGCTTGTATGTCAGTATGAAGTCTTTCATTTCTTGTTTTCCCGTTTGGAGCTAGCCATGTGCGTCTACTACTTGGGTTTTTCCTTGAAAAAGGTATTTACGACTTTTAACTACTCAAGCCGGTTTGAGTTTCATTGTATATCTGGTGGCCTATACTCGCTTAGCCGGTTCAACATTCTATGAACGGCCGGTACAGGCAGAAGTTATAACACCTATTACACACACACACACGCACGCACGCGAACACACTCTCTCTCTCTCTCTCTGCTGTTTCTGGGATCTTTTTTCACCTCATGAATCAAGAAATAATGTACTTTCCTATGGTCTATCTTTCATAATTGGAACTAATACCAATTGATCGTTATATTACAGACTATGAATCTCCTCTTAGATCCGTATTGACGGTTGAACTTCTTACAAAATTGTACGAAAGCTGATTGATATATGTTATTGACTCATATTGAATAGGGATATAACATGAAATACTCTCTGTTGAGCTTCAAGGAAGTTGCTTTAGGAGATACTATGTTCTTTCCTGCCATCTCGAGAATGCCGTGTGAACTATATTGAACTTCAAAATTCTTGCCTCTTATAAAGGGGAAGTACCTAGAGGAAGTACTGTACTTCGCAAGTATTTTTTGATTTGCAGGTTAGAGGCTACTCATTTGCAGAAGAATGGCTGGGCTGTCACATTCTCTTACGGGCGGAGAGATTATTCTTTTTTTTGCTTTACGTTGCACCGACAGAGCTAGGTTTTATGGTGACCCTGAGAAAAGCGTGGGAAGGAAGCGGCCATGGCCTTAATCAAGGTACCAGCTTTTGCCTGATGTGAAAATGGGAAACCATGGAAAACCATACTCGGAGTTGCCGACAGTGGGGTTCGAGCCCACTATCTCCCGAATGTAAGTTCGCAGTTGCGTGCCCTTAACCGCACGTCCAACTTGCTCGGTGATTGTTCCACTGATAGATGACAGTAGTGGAAGTGATGTATTGGAAAGCAATATTTTCAATAATGACATGAAAATGACTATGCAAAGCAAGAGGTTACTGCAGAAGTGGCAGACTGCAGATGAAGAAGAAATACCTTCAGCTGTAATAACTTGGTTCGTTGTTCACTGGTTGTGGCGAGAGAGAGATTTTTCACAAGCACTTGAAAGATCACCCTCACGAGTGTGCCAGTTCCCAAAAGGCATTTAGAGTCTGTTTTGGATGCTTTTCTATTGTGTGTGGTGTTTTTTTTTTTTTTTTGGCATCAAAGTGACTGACTCAACTATTTGAAGGACAAATAGGTATGCAGCATAATGTATATCTAGCATGCCATTGAAACCAAGGTGGCGTGCGTGGAAGTGGGAACTAGTGACAGGGGAGGAAATTTGTTTTCTTGGGGCTTCTAATATTTCTGTGAATCATGCTGAAACACACCCTGAACAGCTATTTCAGCAGGGATGGATTTCTAGAAGACCCTGCATTTGCTCAAACAAAGGCAAGGGACAGGTTTGAACTCGTCAAGCTGTATTCACATTTTTTTTTTTTTTTGCAAATATGTCCGAGTTAAATAAGTACCAAATGTGGAACATATCCACATTATATATTTTTGCAAATATTGCAGGTGGTTATGGACATGAAGATTTAGTGCAATATTATAGAAATGGCCTGCATGAAATTCTGAGAGATGTGAGTAATACTTTCAAGACCAGTTTCAGTAAGATTTTGCCCTCGAATTCTGATTGATAAGATAAGACTGGTTTGATGCAACTCTACATGTCATCCCATCCTGTACTAAAATTTTCATTTCTACATAACTAATCCATCCTATATCTTCTCTAATCTGTTTGTCATATTCATACCTTGGTCTACATCTGCTGTTCTCACCACCTATACTCCTCTCTCAAACACCAGCTGAACAAGTCCTGGATGTCTTAAGATGTGACCCCTCATTCTATCTTTTCGTATTTCATATTTCAGGTAATATTTCACCAAACAGTTCTCCTCTCACCAATTTAATTTAGTATCAGAATCAGATCCAGTTTAAAGTGAGTAAATTTCTTTTCTTAAGAAAGACTTTTCTTGCTTGTGCTAGTCTGCATTTTATGACCTCCTTGTACCATCATTAGTTATTTTACTGCCAAAGTAACAATATTCATCTCTTTCCTTTAACCCTTTTGGTGCCAGGAGCCGATCTGGTCGGCCCCTTACCATCAGCTCGAAGGGGCCAGAGCCTCGCCTCCACTCTAGTACTGTTTTAAAGTGCCAGGCCATTTTTAGTGGAAATGCATGTATTTCAATATTCGCGTATATCTAGCAGTGTATGGCATATTCCGACAAGAAATTAATCTACGTATCGATAACATAGAATAAGCAAATGATTTAGTGATATAAAGAATCAGAAGCATTTGATTGTTGATATTATAGTTGTCGATAACGTTTATTTTTAGGAAGAGAAAAACATTTTCGCTTTTTCTCTCTCAATATCTACTTTGAAAAACTCATTTACGGTACAAAAGAATATGCGTTATGATGTATAATGTATTTCTAAATACAATTCTCTAGAAAAATTAATTTGAACGAGAAAAATAAAAACACAAAAAATTAAAATCCAAACATATGACACTAGTAAAAAGAAGACAATTTTACTCGCCTATAAGATTCGCGTATATGTTTTGACGTATGGCAAATACTGACAAGAAATTTGCTACGTGCGGTTAACATATTATAAGAAATAATTCAGAATTATTAAAATATAACAGTTGATATTATAGTTTTTTCCGCGAAAGCTTTTTCTCGTTTTCAGTTCTAGTATCTATTTGAAACATAATTTTACAATACAACAGAATATATGTAATTTAAAAATCTATTTCGCTAAAGCCCTGATTTGCTTTGGGCTACCAAGCGACCGCTGTTCAGTTCAAAGACCTGCAGTTTACAAGTGATACATGGTCAGTGAGACGAATCCTCTCGGTCATTATTCTTGGTTTTGTAGACCGGGGTCCCCCTCTCACCATCATATATCTCCTCAATTGCACTTACTTAGGGTCATTTAGGTTGATTGGACCTCGAACCAACCCTCAGGCCCAGGTAAAGATTCTTGACCTGGCCGGGAATCGAACCCAAGACCTCCGGGTGAGAGGCAGGCACGCTACATTTGGCCCATGGGGACCGGCATTTAAGTAATGACATAGGCCTATATGTGACTATAAGGTTTAGGAGAGGGAGAGTGAAAAGCAAATTGAAGTATGATATGTGTGGATAATCAGACGGAGGTTCATGTTTAGGTCCAAGAAGTTCCATGAAAGAGACATGAGGTTGAGGTATGGTGTTGGGTTCATTGTGAGAAATTTCCAAAAAAAATTCCATGGTTTCCCAGAGACATTATCATCATCTTCATTATCACTAGTTTCATCTACCACCATATTCACAGTAGCTTTAGTGCCGTTAGAAACAATAAACCTCTCCCCTTCAGCATTCTTCTGTAACACCACATTACAAGAGTTTCTATTCTCTTTCTTTCTGGGCTAGTTATTGTCCATGTTTCACTTTAATACAATGCCATGTTCTTCAAAAACATCATTCTAATTCATATAATAATTTTCAAACTGAGCAAATTTCTTTTCTTAAGAAAGGCGTTTCTTACTTGTGCTAGTTTGCATTTTATGTCCTACCAGGTGAGTTGGCCATGCAGTTAGGAGTGCGCAGCTGTTAGCTTGCGTCCAGGAGATAGTGGGTTCGAACCCCACTGCCGGCAGCCCTGAAGATTTTTTTCCGTGGTTTCCCATTTTTACACCAGGCAGATGCTGGGGCTGTATCTTAATTAAGGCCACGGCCGCTTCCTTCCCAGTCCTAGCACTTTCCTATGCCATCGTTGCCATAAGACGTATCTGTGTCGGTGCGACGTAAAGCAACTTATAAAAAAAATCTCATCTTTCCACTTCTCTTTCAGCCATTCTTCCTTAGCTGTCCTGCTGTACTTCCTATCTACTTCATTCTTTGATTGCATGTATTACTGTTTTGCATTCTTGTGTTAACACCATTCATCAATCAGGTCTGAAATATCCACTGATTCTTACTCTGTCTTGCCTTTTTTGAGCAGCCCTACAGATCTCATTCTTCACTACTGTCCACTTTTCTTCTATTTTGTTTCATTCACCCTTTTCGTTTAGTCCCAGTCCAACATGTTCCTTGAAACAATCCCTCGCACTCTTTTCTGTCGACTTATCTAGATCTGGTCTTTTTGCACTTCTCCCTTTCTCTCCGTTTCTTCAACTTGGGATGGCATTTAATGACCACCAAGTTGTAGTCAGAGTCACGTCTGCTTCTGGGAAGGTTTTGCAACTCAGCACCTGGTTTCTGAATACCTGCTTAATCGTAATGAAGTCTATTTGATGCCTTCCTGTGTCTCCTGCTCTTGTCCACTTCTACAGCCGTGGCTTGTGGGGTTTAAACCAAATATAAGTGAGGACTACATTATGATCATTACAGAATTCTACCAGCTGACTTCCTTTTTCATTCCTTTGTCCCAGTCCAAATTCTCTTACCTAATTGCTTTCCCTTCCCAGGCCTACTGCTGCATTCCAATCACAATTAGATTATTGTCTCGTTTTGCATATTTTATTAAGTCTTTTATCCCTTCTCTTTTGATTTCATCATCTGGTGAACTAGTTGGCATTGAGACCTGCACTATTGTGTTGGGCATTGGCTTGGTGTCTGTCTTCACAACAATAATCCATTCACTATGCTGGTCCTAGTTGTTTACCCACTGCCCTATTTTCGTATTCATTATAAAACCAACTGCTGCATTTCCCCTCTTTGATTTTATGTTGATAATTCTGTAGTCACCTGACCAAAAGTTCTGCTCTTCTTGGTAACGTACTTCACTTATACCTACTACATGTAATGTTAGTCTCAATTTTTAACCTAACCCAGCATTTCTAACTTCTATCATTCCACGCTCTGACTCGCAGAATGTCTGTGTTCATCCTCCTGATGATTGCGCCTTTTGTGTACTCCCACTTGGAGATCCGAATGGGGTACTATTTTTCCCCAGAATGTATTACCCGGGAGGAAGCGGTCATCAGTACATCATTCATACAAACAGTGGGAGCTGCATATTCTCGGGAGTTAGTTATGCCTGTAGTTTCCCGTTACTTTCAGCCATGTAGCTGTATCAACATAGCTTAACCATGTTAGATATTGTTGCAGTGCTATGTCAGTCAGTTATCCAGACTGCAACCCTTGCAACTTCCAAAAGGCTGCTTCCCCTGTATCGATGAACCATTCGTTGGTCTGGCCTCTTAACAAATGCACATCCGATATGTTTGCACCTACGACTCAGTTGTCTGTTTCATTGGGATGCACATGCATCCCTACTACAGCAAGGTCACATGGTTCACATGGGAGGTTTGAGAAGATGTATGTATTCATTATTCAGCCCGAAGGCTGGTTTAATCCTCAACACGGCCTAGACGTCACTGAAAAAGCGTAGTAGGGAAATGAGGAGTGAGGTAGTTTCCTGTTGCTTTCTTCACTGAGCCAGAAGTTGTTGTTTCATATCAGTCTGCCAAACCAACTGAAATGCATGCACAAACTGACCCTATGAGCAACATTTTCACACCATTCATAACAGGGACTGGCTGCATAAGAAATTACATTACTAATGTCGCTCATACCTCGGTCACTTTCATATTGTCAAAGCCAAGGATAAGACTGAGGCGGGTTAATGAAAATAACAAATTTCTTCTGGCCCACACCAGAAGACATAGTGCACTGTAAACACTAGGTCTTTCCAGCAGAGGCATGATTTGAGAAGATGTAAAATAAATAAAGAATGTCTTCAGTGGGACTTCCTCATCCATGACATTAGAGCTGTCACTAGTCTCATCTAAGTATTGCCTGATCATATCCTGTGAAGTTGAGGATATTCTCTTGTATTAGAAATATTCTGACTAAAATGATTCAATAATATACACTAGAAATCTTTGAAAATACAGTGGAGTCACGTGCATTTTAGATGGAGACTGAAGTTGTTTCAGTAGTTTCTAGTACAGTTTTATTTTCTTCTCAGAATTGAGATCTGTAACAAACTGCACTTCCAAATGCAGTGAATCCTCTAACCTTGTTCAGGAGAAAATTTAAATTTAAGTTAAGTAGGCCTATTCAATTGCCCACCTGCTGGCCATGAATCTTAACCCGTATCTGCCCAATTCATTTTTTTTTTCTGTGGAATATTATTATATATTTCGTTAGGCCAATTATTCGTGTAACCTAAAAGAATGGGTTGTGATAATTTTGTTTTTTTAAAACACGTTTCTCCAGAGATTTTCCATTTCGACATTTGTCGACGGTGAGTGTGGATGTGCGGGTTAAAAGAGATGTTCAATGAAGGTGCATTTTTTGTATTTTGTAGGGGCGGGTGTGGGGTGTTTGTGTGTGTCTTTAAATAGGTTATGTATATATAATATAAATAACAGAACACATGTGTAATAGAACGTTAATGCTCGGGTAAGAAATGAAGCAAAGTATTCAAAGTCAGGCCAAATTTGGGGAAGGCTCGCAAGGTGCTGATGATTAAACAACACAAGTTAAATAAGATATTGACACAAGTCCCTGAGCAATCTTAATTGGAACTCAGAGCGAAATGAAATATAAACAGGTCATAGACTAAAATGACCAGGGCCGGGCTGATTGGCCCAGACAGTTGAGGCGTGCGCCTTCGGGCTCCAACAAGGCAGGTTCCATCCTGGCTCAGTCCGGTGGTATTTAAAGGTGCTGAAATAAGTCAGCCACCTGTCAATAGATTTACTGGCATGTTTAAGAACTCCTACGGGGCTAAATTCTGGCACCTTGGCATCTCTGTAAACTGTGAAAGTAGTTGGTAGGACGAAAGCCAGTAACATTATTATTATTATTATTATTATTATTAAAATGAACGGGACTGGGCCAATGTACCTAGCTAGAAGTTAGTGACCAAAAATATTAGGTGCACAGAGGGTAGACATATAGATTTCAGCATGTTCTAATACTTACGTGTTATATTCAAAATTTCATTAAGTAGAAGATCCTTCCAGTGGATATAATACGAACTCTGAACAAATTAGAAAGTTGTCAAAAAAATAATGCCAGGGTTGGTAACAGTGCAGGCAATATTCCACATCAAGACCTATCAGGTATTAATTTTAAGCAATAATGTGATTAGAAAAACCATCCTTGCATGAAATACTCTCCCCTTTGAATAACGATGCTACATTGATTGGTGACCATCAAAATATAGCCTAAATAGGACCTCTAAAGGAAACAAGCCCCCTAAACATGTAACATTAACTGAAGTTATGAGGAAACAGTATTACAGAAGAATAACTAATCCATTAAAACTTTGATTTGCAATTAGAACATTTAGTTCAACATGACATAAGCATGCCAAAATATTTCATTAATAGCATAAATGTTGTGGGCAAGCCACAGGATGACTAGAATTGTTTCTAACCTGACACAGTTTGCACCTCAGTATTGAAAGCAGAAAGAATGTTGTGCTGGTAATAGTAGTGTTAGTTACATACCATATTTACAATAAAATATACACATTGCATAGATATGATACGATATGATAAACAATAACATTTTTTAAAACTGCTGGTCCTTAAGTTTTCAGTTATGAGCATATACGAAACCAAAGGGGTCTTACAAATTGGCCTTCCTGAGCACATGGGCTTATGCAAAATTTTCCAAGAATACACCATAAGGGTAAATAGAACAATAAGGAAAAGGAGATAGGAGAAGTAATTTCCTGAACCCAAAGCACGCCCCAAAGTCACTCGGGGATAGATTCTCAGCAGAATTTGCAGTCCATGAGGTACATAAAGTTCGTAGTTTTAGAAAGTAAGTTCACTGATAGCTGATACATAAAAAATCAATAGAGTCTCTTAGAAAAGATGCATAAATAGAAAATATCTCTCACCTTAACTCGACGGAAACATGACAAAGCTCATGGAAGTGAGATGCAGCTGTCTCCATAAATAAAGCTCTGACAGTGCTGCATTTTCCAAGACGGTGCTGTAAGTCTTTTCCCCCGTCGAGAAGTCAGAGGGATGAGTTTATATACAGAAAGAAGGGGCTATGAAAAGTTTCAAGAGAGATCACGTCGTGAATCACACAGAAAGGGCTTGACGTAATAGCAGGATGGAGAAAGAGGGTGTGGCAAGGCATCCACAAATGCTAAGTGATTTGAATGTGTGGAGATGCATGTTGGGCAAAGTAGCAGCACAGGAATGCCGAGAATTAGGGGGTTGAAGAATGTTTCCAGGTAAGATTCAGAACATAACCTCACTAAAATGTAACAATTTTAAGCTCATTTGAATTTAATAATAGAGAATTTAGGAAGTATTAGTCGCATAAGTGTTACAATTTCCTTTTTCACTTCCAGAAACCTGTAGTTGTGTACATAGCAGAGTTCTATGCTATCCTTGAAGCTCTGCGGTACACGCTGTCCAGTGAACACCGGCACTTCCTGCTGTGTACAGACGCATTGAGCTTGATGATGCTGCTTGTTGTTTAAAGGGGCCTAACTTCTAGGTCATCTGCCCGACACATTGAGCTCTTTACAATCTATTGATGCATGTTTCCGTAGGCACCCTCTGGTGCAGTGGATCTAGGACCTGCTGGCCGGGTGCTGGAGACCTTGCACCATAATCACATTCTTGTGGCTTCGAAGCCACGTGGGTTTTAGCTGGAAATGGGTTAGCCGATAGGACCGCCGAGGAGGCGTTCTCATGGCCCCGATGCTTTGCAAGGTTCCAGCTAGTGATATTCGTTCTCAGCTGAGACATTTCGTGATGTATTGGGAGCTAGAGAGAGACCAGCCACCTCTC